>NC_089842.1:160063596-160749846 GCF_035609145.1 Eleutherodactylus coqui
CAGCTGATCTTGGCGCGACAAAGGTTGCACACCACTGTTCGTCGGTCGTCAGGCGTCTCTGTGAAAAACTGCCACACCGTGGAGCACCTTGACCTGTGCAGGGTGGCATGACGCGAGGGGGCGCTTTGGGAAACAGTTGGTGGATTATTCGGTCTGGCCCTGCCTCTACCCCTGGCCACCGCACTGGCTCGGCCTGTGCCCACACCCTCACTTGGCCCTCTGCGTCCTCGGCCGCGTCCACATCCTCTAGGCCTACCCCTACCCCTCAGCATGCTGTATTACCAGTGATTTGATTACCCAGGCAGGAAAGAAATTGGCGCAAGGCTGCACTCAACCGTAGCTGGTTGCGTCTGATTTTTTTACGTTCTCCACGCAGCACACACGTACCCAGAGCCCTTAGGACTGACAGAGGCAGGGCAAATATACTTTTTTCCCTTTTGTTAAAAAAGAAAAGGCCCACTGCGTCTATTCAATGACTAATATAACTGTGTTGCGGCCCTGCAAAAGTGTCACAGAACTTTACTCTTGCAGAGTTATTAACTGTGGCAGAGCAGGTATTTCCCAGGCAGGAAAGAAATTGGCGCAAGGCTGCACTCAACCGTAGCTGGTTGCGTCTGATTTTTTTACGTTCTCCACGCAGCACACACGTACCCAGAGCCCTTAGGACTGACAGAGGCAGGGCAAATATACTTTTTTTCCCTTTTGTTAAAAAAGAAAAGGCCCACTGCATCTATTCAATGACTAATATAACTGTGTTGCGGCACTGCAAAAGTGTCACAGAACTTTACTGTTGCAGAGCTATTAACTGTGGCAGAGCAGGTATTTCCCAGGCAGGAAAGAAATTGGCGCAAGGCTGCACTCAACCGTAGCTGGTTGCGTCTGATTTTTTTACGTTCTCCACGCAGCACACACGTACCCAGAGCCCTTAGGACTGACAGAGGCAGGGCAAATATACTTTTTTCCCTTTTGTTAAAAAAGAAAAGGCCCACTGCATCTATTCAATGACTAATATAACTGTGTTGCGGCCCTGCAAAAATGTCACAGAACTTTACTGTTGCAGAGTTATTAACTGTGGCAGAGCAGGTATTTCCCAGGCAGGAAAGAAATTGGCGCAAGGCTGCACTCAACCGTAGCTGGTTGCGTCTGATTTTTTTACGTTCTCCACGCAGCACACACGTACCCAGAGCCCTTAGGACTGACAGAGGCAGGGCAAATATACTTTTTTCCCTTTTGTTAAAAAAGAAAAGGCCCACTGCATCTATTCAATGACTAATATAACTGTGTTGCGGCCCTGGAAAAGTGTCACAGAACTTTACTGTTGCAGAGTTATTAACTGTGGCAGAGCAGGTATTTCCCAGGCAGGAAAGAATTTGGCGCAAGGCTGCACTCAACCGTAGCTGGTTGCGTCTGATTTTTTTACGTTCTCCACGCAGCACACACGTACCCAGAGCCCTTAGGACTGACAGAGGCAGGGCAAATATACTTTTTTCCCTTTTGTTAAAAAAGAAAAGGCCCACTGCGTCTATTCAATGACTAATAACTGTGTTGTGGCCCTGCCTACACAATTCTGTGCCTGTAGTATCAATGCAGGGTGCAATGCTCTGCACCGCCGATTTTGAGAAAAAAAAAAAAAAGCAACACAGCTAACAGCAGCCTGCACAGTACTCCACACAGTTAAATGTGGCCCTAGAAAGGACCGTTGAGGTTCTTGAAGGCTACACTCACTCCTAACACTCTCCCTGCCTAAGCACCACTTCTGTCCCTAATACCGGGTGCAATGCTCTGCACTGCCGATTTTGAGAAAAAAAAAAAAAATTCTCCACTGCTAACAGCAGCCTGCACACACGTAGATGTGGCCCTAAGAAGGACCGTTGGGGTTCTTGAAGCCTACACTCACTACAAATACTCTCCCTACAGCAACTCCAATAGAACTGGACTTTCCCTCAGCTAACTCACAAGGCATGTGTGGCGAGCCGCGGAAGGGGCCGACTTTTATACTCGGGTGACATCTGATCACCCCAGCCACTCACAGCAGGGGGGTGGTATAGGGCTTGAACGTCACAGGGGGAAGTTGTAATGCCTTCCCTGTCTTTCAATTGGCCAGAAAAGCGCGCTAACGTCTCAGAGAGGAAACTGAAAGTAACCGGAACACCGCGTGGTACTCGTTACGAGTAACGAGCATCCCGAACACCCTAATATTCGCACGAATATCAAGCTCGGACGAGTACGTTCGCACATCTCTAGTTATAATATGAAGTGGGGAGAAAAAAATGAAAATGAAAAAAAAGGGCTGCGTTCTTAAGGGGTTAAGGGGAGAGCAAGGGGGTGACTGGAAAATAAAGCTATCATTTTGTAGAAGAACTTATTTCTAAGTACATTTAACACTCCTTATTCATGTTGCATTTAGACCCATAGCACCTCTACAACCCTAAGAAAAAAGACAAAGACAATGGCCGATAATGTACTATGCAGAAAAAAAATCACAGTGTTTGTGTTAAGGCAAAGAATATAGAGCTACTTTCAATTCAATCTGACAGAGTTCACATTTCCAATCTTTCCAGTGAGTCACAAACTATAAAATGCACTTAAAAATTATATTTCAGCAAATCACAATGTATTCTCCTTTCCCTTTCTCTCAGACTCAAGACCAAATGATTGGTGCAATTCAACAAGACATATGCTGTAGGAACAATAATTGGAATTACCATTTTTTGGCCAGCTGCTATTTGTATTTCATTTTATTCATGCCATTGGGCTCAAAATCTGTTCCATCCTTCTGGATTCCATTATTAGAGCACAAGAGGTTTCCTTTTATACACGTCCTCCAGGGTTACTGTATAATAAATGTAAGACCAAGTCTTGTTGGCTCCATTGAATGAAGGTTGAAATATTTATTTTCTTTCATAACTAAAGAATATTATAATTCTTTGTGAGTCAAATCCTTATATCAGGATAATCACCCATGTAATGGTACATTACTCCATTATATGCTGAGTTACAGGTATAACTCGAAGCTCCCGGAATTCAATGCAAAATCTATAACAGGGCTTCACTTACCATGTGCCATTTATACTGTTTTCTTATGTAGTACAGAGGCCTTTAGGCTCCCCTCAGGCTCCAGAATTCAAGTGTAACTGCTACCTCCGTGCCTGTCATAGCTATGTCCCTACAAGTAAGGCTGTTGCAATACAATGTAGGACCCAAGTTTTGTCATTATAGTGGAATATTTTAGCATGACTAGACAAACACCATGGCATTAGCCAAGGAACCCGAAGAGCAAGTGACCAGAGTCTTGAGTTTAACTCATTGGTAAGATTTTTAGCACAGATGTTAAAACAACATAAAATGCTAAAGGATTTCATCTCTGAAGCCTACAGATTTATGAATACAGCTGTGGAGTACAATACAGGCTGTAAGTCAATAAGTCAGCATAAGTACAAGTTAAGCGATTCAATGTATGTGCAAAGTTAATTGAACTGTTTAAGATCAAAGAAAAAAAGGTATATACATACAGATAGATAGATAGATAGATAGATAGATAGATAGATAGATAGATAGATAGATAGATAGATAGATAGATAGATAGATAGATTAGATAGATAGATAGATAGATAGATAGATAGATAGATAGATAGATAGATAGATAGATAGATAGATAGATAGATAGATAGATAGATAGATAGATAGATAGATATCACATCAAACAGTGAAGTGAAAAGCATGGATTACCTTGTGGCAATGACTCCTATCAAAGGGTGGTACATATTATAGTAAGTGTATAGTCAGTTCATAAATTTGGTGTGTTGAAAGCAGAAAAAATTGACGAAGACTGAATTGTGAAGGCTGGATGAGTGGGTCAGAGCACCTCCAAAATGACATCTCAAAATATTGAGGAAAGCTTTCAAAAGGAATCAAAAGGGAACTGGAAATTTGCAGATCAGGCGAGTAAGCGAGGTCTTTTAAAATTTCAAAGTGAAGGTTTGCCGATTTCTTGTGTATATGACCACCTTTTGAGGAGCGACAATGTCTTGAAAACACAAGATTTCCTTCAAAAGCTTGCTTTGATGATTGGAGACCATGTACAAAATTTCAGAAACATGGTATAACTTAAAATATAATAAATAGAGATGAGCGAGCACCAAAATGCTCGGGTGCTCGTTACTCGAGACGAAATTTTCGCAATGCTCGAGGGTTCATTTCGAGTAACGAACCCCATTGAAGTCAATGGGCGACCCGAGCATTTTTGTATATCGCCGATGCTCGCTAAGGTTTTCGTTTGTGAAAATCTGGGCAATTCAAGAAAGTGATGGGAACGACACAGAAACGGATAGGGCAGGCGAGGGGCTACATGTTGGGCTGCATCTCAAGTTCACAGGTCCCACTATTAAGCCACAATAGCGGCAAGAGTGGCCCCCCCCCAAGAACTTTTACATCTGAAAAGCCCTCATTAGCAATGCATACCTTAGCTAAGCACCACACTACCTCCAACAAAGCACAATCACTGCCTGCATGACACTCCACTGCCACTTCTCCTGGGTTACATGCTGCCCAAACCCCCCCCCCCCCCACGACCCAGTGTCCACAGCGCACACCAAACTGTCCCTGCCCAGCCTTCAGCTGCTCTCATGCCACGCCACCCTCATGTCTATTTATAAGTGCGTCTGCCACAGGAAAAGCAGGCACACACTGCAGAGGGTTGGCACGGCCAGGCAGCGACCCTCTTTAAAAGGGGCGGGGCGATAGTCCACAATGCTGTACAGAAGCAATGAGAAATCCAATCCTGTGCCACCTCCATCTGGAGCTGCACACGTGGGCATAGCAATGGGGAACCTATGTGCCACACACTATTCATTCTGTCAAGGTGTCTGCATGCACCAGTCAAACCGTGTTTTTTTATAAATAGTCACAGGCAGGTACAACTCTGCAATGGGAATTCCGTGTGCACCCACAGCATGGGTGGCTCCCTGGAACCCACCGGCTGTACATAAATATATCCCATTGCATTGCCCATCATAGCTGAGGTAATAATGTCATGTTTAATGCAGGTGGGCTTCGGCCCACACTGCATGCCCCAGTCAGACTGGGGTTCTTTAGAAGTGGACACATGCATTTACAACTCCCTGTGGACCCACAGCATGGGTGGGTGCCAGGAAGCCACCGGCGGTACATAAATATATCCCATTGCATTGCCCAACACAGCTGAGGTAATAATGTCATGTTTAATGAAGGTGGGCTTCGGCCCACACTGCATGCCACAGTCAGACTGGGGTTCTTTAGAAGTGGACACATGCATTTACAACTCCCTGTGGACCCACGGCATGGGTGGCTCCCTGGAACCCACCGGCGGTACATAAATATATCCCATTGCATTGCCCAACACAGGTGAGGTAATAATGTCATGTTTAATGCAGGTGGGCTTCGGCCCACACTGCATGCCCCAGTCAGACTGGGGTTCTTTAGAAGTGGACACATGCATTTACAACTCCCTGTGGACCCACAGCATGGGTGGCTCCCTGGAACTCACTGGCGGTACATAAATATATCCCATTGCATTGCCCAACACAGCTGAGGTAATAATGTCATGTTTAATGCAGGTGGGCTTCGGCCCACACTGCATGCCCCAGTCAGACCGGGGTTCTTTAGAAGTGGACAGATGCATTTACAACTCCCTGTGGACCCACAGCATGGGTGGGTGCCAGGAAGCCACCGGCGGTACATAAATATATCCCATTGCATTGCCCAATACAGCTGAGGTAATAATGTCATGTTTAATGCAGGTGGGCTTCGGCCCACACTGCATGCCCCAGTCAGACTGGGGTTCTTTAGAAGTGGACACATGCATTTACAACTCCCTGTGGACCCACAGCATGGGTGGCTCCCTGGAACCCACCGGCTGTACATAAATATATCCCATTGCATTGCCCAACACAGCTGATGTTACGTCAGCTGTAATGCAGGTGGGCCAAAAGTGAATTGGATTACACTGTAGGCGAGGACCCCAAAAATTGGTGTACCAACAGTACTAATGTACCTGAGAAAAATTGCCCATGCCCAACCAAGAGGGCAGGTGAAACCCATTAATCGCTTTGGTTAATGTGGCTTAATTGGTAACTAGGCCTGGAGGCAGCCCAGTAAAAATAAAAATTGGTTCAGGTGAAAGTTTCAACGCTTTAATGAGCATTGAAACGTATAAAAATTGTTTAGAAAAATTATATGACTGAGCCTTGTGGGCCTAAGAAAAATTGCCCGTTCGGCGTGATTATGTGTGGTTTCAGGAGGAGGAGCAGGAGGAGGAGGAGGAATATTATACACAGATTGATGAAGCCAAAAGGTCCCCGTTTTTGATGGGGATAGAGAACGATGCTTCCATCCGCGGGTGCAGCCTACGTATTGCTTAGGTTTCGCTGCTGTCCGCTGGTGGAGAAGAGAAGTCTGGGGAAATCCAGGCTTTGTTCAGCTTGATGAGTGTTAGCCTGTCGGCACTGTCGGTTGACTGGCGGGTACGCTTATCTGTGATGATTCCCCCAGCCGCACTAAACACCCTCTCTGACAATACGCTAGCTGCAGGACAAGCAAACACCTCCAGGGCATACAGCGCGAGTTCAGGCCACGTGTCCAGCTTCGACACCCAGTAGTTGTAGGGGGCAGAGGCGTCACGGAGGACGGTCGTGCGATCGGCTACGTACTCCCTCATCATCCTTTTGCAGTGCTCCCGCCAACTCAGCCGTGACTGGGGAGTGGTGACACAGTCTTGCTGGGGAGCCATAAAGCTGTCAAGGGCCTTAAAGAGTGTTGCCCTGCCTGTGCTGTACATGCTGCCTGATCTCCGCGCCTCCCCTGCTACCTGGGCCTCGGAACTGTGCCTTCGGCCACTAGCGCTGTCGTATGGGAATTTCACCATCAGTTTGTCCGCCAGGGTCCTGTGGTATAGCAACACTCTCGAACCCCTTTCCTCTTCGGGTATGAGAGTGGAAAGGTTCTCCTTATACCATGGATCAAGCAGTGTGTACACCCAGTAATCCGTAGTGGCCAGAATGCGTGTAACGCGAGGGTCACGAGAAAGGCATCCTAACATGAAGTCAGCCATGTGTGCCAGGGTACCTGTACGTAACACATGGCTGTCCTCACTAGGAAGATCACTTTCAGGATCCTCCTCCTCCTCCTCCTCCTCCTCAGGCCATACACGCTGAAAGGATGACAGGCAAGCAGCATGTGTACCATCACCAGTGGGCCAAGCTGTCTCTTCCCCCTCCTCCTCATCTTCCTCCTCCTCCTCACTGCGCTGAGATATAGACAGGAGGGTGCTCTGACTATCCAGCGACATACTGTCTTCCCCCGGCTCTGTTTCCGAGCGCAAAGCGTCTGCCTTTATGCTTTGCAGGGAACTTCTCAAGAGGCATAGCAGAGGAATGGTGACGCTAATGATTGCAGCATCGCCGCTCACCACCTGGGTAGACTCCTCAAACTTTCCAAGGACCTGGCAGATGTCTGCCAACCAGGCCCACTCTTCTGTAAAGAATTGAGGAGGCTGACTCCCACTGCGCCGCCCATGTTGGAGTTGGTATTCCACAATAGCTCTACGCTGCTCATAGAGCCTGGCCAACATGTGGAGCATAGAGTTCCACCGTGTGGGCACGTCACACAGCAGTCGGTGCACTGGCAGATTAAACCGATGTTGCAGGGTGCACAGGGTGGCAGTGTCCGTGTGGGACTTGCGGAAATGTGCGCAGAGCCGGCGCACCTTTCCGAGCAGGTCTGACAAGCGTGGGTAGCTTTTCAGAAAGCGCTGAACCACCAAATTAAAGACGTGGGCCAGGCATGGCACGTGCGTGAGGCTGCCGAGCTGCAGAGCCGCCACCAGGTTACGGCCATTGTCACACACGACCATGCCCGGTTGGAGGCTCAGTGGCGCAAGCCAGCGGTCGGTCTGCTCTGTCAGACCCTGCAGCAGTTCGTGGGCCGTGTGCCTCTTATCTCCTAAGCTGAGTAGTTTCAGCACGGCCTGCTGATGCTTGCCCACAGCTGTGCTGCCACGCCGCGCGACACCGACTGCTGGCGACGTGCTGCTGCTGCTGACACATCTTGATTGCGAGACAGAGGTTGCGTTGGAAGAGGAGGAGGGTGCTTTAGTGGAGGAAGCATACACCGCTGCAGATACCACCACCGAGCTGGGGCCCGCAATTCTGGGGGTGGGTAGGACGTGAGCGGTCCCAGGCTCTGACGTTGTCCCAGACTCCACTAAATTCACCCAATGTGCCGTCAGGGAGATATAGTGGCCCTGCCCGCCTGTGCTTGTCCACGTGTCTGTTGTTAAGTGGACCTTGCAAGTAACGGCGTTGGTGATAGCGCGTACAATGTTGCGGGAGACGTGGTCGTGCAGGGCTGGGACGGCACATGGGGAAAAATAGTGGCGACTGGGAACTGAGTAGCGCGGGGCCGCCGCCGCCATCATACTTTTGAAGGACTCCGTTTCCACAACCCTATACGGCAGCATCTCCAGGCTGATAAATTTGGCTACGTGCACGTTTAACGCTTGAGCGTGCGGGTGCGTGGCGGCGTACTTGCGCTTGCGCTCATACACTTGCGCTAGCGATGGCTGGACGCTGCGCTGACAGACATTGCTGGATGGGGCCGAGGACAGTGGAGGTGAGGGTGTGGGTGCAGGCCAGGAGACGGTAGTGCCTGTGTCCTCAGAGCAGGGTTGGATCTCAGTGGCAGGTTGGGGCACAGGGGGAGAGCCAGCGGTGCAAACCGGAGGCGGTGAACGGCCTTCGTCCCACCTTGTGGGGTGCTTGGCCATCATATGCCTGCGCATGCTGGTGGTGGTGAGGCTGGTGGTGGTGGCTTCCCGGCTGATCTTAGTGCGACAAAGGTTGCACACCACTGTTCGTCGGTCGTCTGCACTCTCAGTGAAAAACTGCCCGACCTTTGAGCACCTCGGCCTCTGCAGGGTGGCATGGCGCGAGGGGGCGCTTTGGGAAACAGTTGGTGGATTATTCGGTCTGGCCCTGCCTCTACCCCTGGACACCGCACTGCCTCTTGCAACCTGCCCTGCTGCTGCCCTTGCCTCCCCCTCTGAAGACCTGTCCTCAGTAGGCGTAGCAAACCAGGTGGGGTCAGTCACCTCATCGTCCTGCTGCTCTTCCTCCGAATCCTCTGTGCGCTCCTCCCTCGGACTTACTGCCCTTACTACTACCTCACTGATAGACAACTGTGTCTCATCGTCATCGGCCTCCTCACCCACTGAAAGGTCTTGAGACAGTTGCCGGAAGTCCCCAGCCTCATCCCCCGGACCCCGGGAACTTTCCAATGGTTGGGCATCAGTCACGATAAACTCCTCTGGTGGGAGAGGAACCACTGCTGCCCAATCTGAGCAGGGGCACGAGAACAGTTCCTGGGAGTCTGCCCGCTCCTCAGAATGTCTTATTTTCATAGAGTGAGGAGGCTGGGAGGAAGGAGGAGCAGCAGCCAGAGGATTCTGAGTTGCAGCAGTGGACGGCGCAAAACTGTGGGTGGACGATAGATTGCTGGAAGCACTTTCTGTCATCCACGACAGGACCTGCTCACACTGCTCATTTTCTAATAAAGGTCTACCGCGTGGACCCATTAATTGTGCGATGAATGTGGGGACGCCAGAAACGTGCCTCTCTCCTAATCCCGCAGCAGTCGGCTGCGATACACCTGGATCAAGAGCTCGGCCTGTGCCCACACCCTGACTTGGACCTCCGCGTCCTCGGCCGCGTCCACGTCCTCTAGGCCTACCCCTCAGCATGCTGTATTACCAGTAATGCAGAAACAGAACGCTGTAATTAAATGTGCCGCTTATTGGCCTGTGGTTGGAGGCTGACTTCGCTTACGGAACGCCAGGAAATAATTTGGCGCAAGCCTGCTGTAACACTTAGCTGGCTGCGTATGATTTAGGAGAACTACTACACCCAGCACACACAGACCCAGAACACTGAGCACAGTGACAGGCAGGCCAAATAGATTTTTTGCCCAATATTTTTTTGAAAAGCCCCGCTGCCTATATTCAATCAATAATATTTATATGTCTTCTGTCCCTGCCTAACCACCACTTCTGTCCCTGGAGTATTACTGCAGGGCGCAATGCTCTGCACGGCCGATATAGCAAAAAAAAAAAAGTGCAACACTGCAAAAAGCAGCCTCCACAGTACTGCACACGGTTAGATGTGGCCCTAAGAAGGACTGTTGGGGTTCTTGAAGCCTACAATCACTCCTAACACTCTCCCTGCCTAACCAGCACTTCTGTCCCTGGAGTATTACTGCAGGGCGCAATGCTCTGCACGGCCGATATAGCAAAAAAAAAAAATGTGCAACACTGCAAAAAAGTAGCCTCCACAATACTGCACACAGTTAGATGTGGCCCTAAGAAGGACCGTTGGGGTTCTTGAAGCCTACAATCACTCCTAACACTCTCCCTATACCAGCTCCAACACAATAGCACTTTCCCTCAGCTGCGTCAGAACGCATCTGTGGCGAGCCGCGGGAGGGGCCGATTTTTATACTCGGGTGACACCTGATCTCGCCAGCCACTCACTGCAGGGGGGTGGTATAGGGCTTGAACGTCGCAGGGGGAAGTTGTAATGCCTTCCCTGTCTTTCAATTGGCCAGAAAAGCGCGCTAACGTCTCAGAGATGAAAGTGAAAGTAACTCGAACATCGCGTGGTGCTCCCCTCTAGTAACGAGCATCTCGAACACGCTAATACTCGAACGAGTATCAAGCTTGGACGAGTACGTTCGCTCATCTCTAATAATAAACTTTGAATACACTTTAGTCTAAATGTAGGTGGAATAGGAAAAGCTAAATACTTATTAGCAGTCTTACCCATTATTTGGCAGCATGAGAGATACTTACGCAATACTAAAGAGAATGTGTCATCAGCAAATGACCTATTTTATAAATAATGTTTATGTTAAACATGCTTTTTTTTTTTTTTTTTTAATTTTCTATGTCGCAATCTATATTTTAAAACATTCTAAAACTGCATTTTTCATACTGACCGTTAAGCTTAATAATGGTCTGAAACTTCCTGCTCTATTGAGAAAACTTTTCAGCAGCCATCTCATTATCATCAAAGGCAGAAATTTAACACCTCTATATAGATAACAAGGGATCCTCCATTTTCAATAATAGGTCATCTACTCTCCATCCCAGCACATTGACCTTTGCACAAGTTGTAGAGGATGTCTACAGCAGGTCTGCCATAGAAGTCAGAGACCCTTCTATTCCATTGTGTGAATGATCCATGAGGCTGCTGTAAGGCACATCTCTAAAAGCTTATTGTAAAGCATATTTCTGCAGCAAAGGCAAGATTGCTGCCCCCATAATCATGTACAGACAAGAAATTAAGAATGAACAGTCAGAAAATGAAAACAGATTAGAAAAATGGAATATGTTTCACTATCTGGTTTTCATTAGTTAAAAATTTAGGTGATACATTCCCTTTAATGTTATGGCTGATCAGCGTACATATACATGTCGACTCAGTGTGTAAATACATTGCAATGCTTAATGTTGTACTGATTTTGAGTTACAGGCTGTATTGTACTACAAGTCCCATTCACAATTCTGACGGCTTTAGAGCTGAAATATTCCTATATTCACTGCGGCCTCAATGCTTGCTCTGGTAATTTCTATTCCACGGAGTTTTATCTTGAAATTAAGCATTACATCATAATGTGATATAGAAAAAGCTAAAGGCCCATTTCGTCACAACAATTATCACTCAAAAGCCATCTTTTGAGCGATAACCGCTGAGTCTAATCTCCTTTTGTGCACTATTCGTTCATCTCTGACTTCAAGCCAGCCTAAAGTCAGCGATGAGCCTTATCAGCGCTGCATGCAGAGTTCTCAGCGGGAAAGTGCTGATAGTATTCTCTCAGCTGCTATCCCACTCGGATTTCTCTGCGGGACACCACTGACAGATCCGAGAACAAAGCAGCTGTTTGCAGATAACAGCGCTCCTGCTGTCATCTGCATACAGCAGGAGTAAGGATGAGCGAGTATACCCGTTAAGGCACTACTCGCTCGAGTAATGTGCCTTAGACGAGTATCTCCCTGCTCGTCCCTGAAGATTCGGGAGCCGCTGCAGCTGACAGGTGAGTCACGGCGGGGAGCAGGGGGGAGTGGGCGGGAGAGAGGGAGAGAGAGATCTCCCCTCCGTTCCTCCCCGCTCTCCCCCACAGCTCCCCACCCCGCGCCGGCCCCCGAATCTTCAGGGACGAGCAGGGAGATACTCGGCTAAAGCACATTACTCGAGCGAGTAGTGCTTTAGCGAGTATACTCGCTCATCCCTAAGCAGGAGCCTTCATTTACATGCTAGTGAACTCTTTAGCATGTAAGCGATAATCGCTGTGTCTAAATTCCTGTCCATCGTGCACTTTTTGTGCACTATTTGTTCATCTCTGACTTCAAGCCAGCCTGAAGTCAGTGATGAACCTTATCAGCGCTGCACGTTTAGTTTTCAGCGGGGATAGCGCTGATAGTATTCTCTCAGTTGGATAGTCACATTTTTTTTCTAAGTCACATGACTGTGTATAAAAGACCCCTTAGGGGTCACTGCATCAAAATCGGGCCTGATTCTGTAATGTGAATCACTGCATGAGCTCAACAATACTTCCAGAAATCATTGTGAACGCAATCCATCATGTAATCCACAAGAAGCCATATATCAACATAAATGAGAAATGCAGGCATCTTCTCTGGGCCAAAGCTCATTTAAAAAAGACTGAGCAAAATGGAAAACTGTTCTGTGGTTAGATGAATCAAAATTTAAAATTTTGGGGGGAAACCACAGACGCTGTATCCTGTGGACTTAACAGGCGAGGAATCATCTAGCCTGTTATTAGAACACAGTTAAAAACCCAGCATCTCTGATGGTATGGGGTTGCATTAGTGCCTATGGCATGGGCAGCTTGACATCTTGAAATGTACAATCAATGCTCAGCAGTATATAGAGGTTTTAGAACAACATATGCTCCCATCCAGACAACATCTCTTTCAGGGAAGGCCCTGCATAATTTAGCCAGATAATACTAAACCACATATTGCATCCATCACAACAACATGGCTTCACAGAAGAAGAGTCCGGGTGCTGAACTGGCCATCTTCAGTCTAGACTTTTCACCAACAGAAAATATTTGACACATTATGAAACGAAAAATCTGACAAAGAAAATGCTGGACTGTTGAGCAGCTAGAATCCTACATCAGACAATAGTGGAAAATAAGAGTTTCCTCTCCTAAAACTCACTTCCCAGACATTTACAGACCATTGTAAAAATAAGAGGGGATACTATACAAGGGTAGACATGGCCCTGGCACAACTTTTGTGAGATGTGTTGCTGCCAATTTCCAAATGAGTTGCTTTTGAAAATGAAATAAAAAAAATGTCTCCCTTTCACCTCCTGATATGTGATCTATTGTGAATAAAATATAGTTATATGAAATTTATAAATCATTGCATTCTTTTTTTGCATTCCAACTTTTTTGGAATTTGGGTTATATTTGCAGACAACTAATTTCTCACACTGACACAATGCACCATTTAGGAAAAACAATGACTTTATAATATTCCAAGTGAATTATTTCCTTGAATAATTCTGACATTTAATGCTCATGTCATCAGTCCTGTTGGACATTGAAATATTGTCAGGAAGTATTGAATTTGTGAAAGAATGGATGATGTAGAACAGAAATGTTGGATGCATTAATGCTGTACCACACTATGTCACTATGGAAACTGGACAGTCCTTATTTATTTCTCTTTGATTTGTTTAGCAAGTACTGAAATCTGATTATTGTAATAATATAGCAAATTTGTGATATCAACACATAGTAACATAGTATATAAGGCCAAAAAAAAACATATCCATCTAGTTCAGCCTATTAGCCCAGGGGAAGGCAAAAAAAAAAAACAAGGTAGAAGCCAATTTTCCCCAATAAGGGTGCCTACCCACTTGCGATTTTTTTTCCTGTGATGTTTTGCGTTTTTTCTCAAGAGCAATTAGTATAGAATGTGTTCTTGTCCATCTGGGGTTTTTTTTCCGTTTCGTGGGTTTTTTTCACATAGGAACTGTCAGTTGCATATGTCTCCTTATTTTTCTCTTAATGCACCCATGATTGTCAATGGAGGGCTGCAAAAAACGCCGTGAAAAACGCGCGAAAATCGGCAACGCAAGTGGGTAGGCGCCCTTAAGGGGGAAAAAAAACCACATCGTCTTTTGTGCACTTTTGATGTTATGTGGTGCCCCATTGAGACTCAAATTAGTAACTGTACCTAATGTATGGTCTAGGAAGTAAGGTAAAAAAGCTTTTACATGTTTGTTGTATAGGTGCAATGTCTGATATTCATTGTGTTTAACTGTTAGATGTTTGCAAACCTAAGGAGATGTAAGGAGGCACAAGCTGATAGTTGCCCGAATAATTACTGAAACAAGCGATTATGGGCAACAGTCTGGGCAACAGTCAGGCCGTGTACACACGGCCTCAAACAGCACTTTGCTCAGTAGTCGCTAGTAGTCAGCTGAAATGGAATGACTACTGAGTAAATTCTTGCTCAATGCACACAGGAGTCACTCAATCTCTGAGCGACTGCCTGTTTGCAGTGAATGGCGGTCGGAAAAGATCTCCAGTTGCTTTGCTTCTATTTTCTGAATGACTATCGCTCCTGTGTAAAAGCATAGGAATGATAGCAGCTAGAATAGCTGTCGACCACTTATACGCTTGACAGTTTAACTGTGTAAAGATAGCTTTACACAAAAGGGGATAAACAGAGAGAGGGTCCATGTGCAAGATCAGTAAATTTGCCCCTTACTCTCCAATAGCTTATTACAGAGCATTTTTAATAGGTTTATCTAACAATCAACCAGTTATTAAAAGGAATTCCGTAGCTGGCATTAGACAGTAGGATGTTACTAGCTGTTTTTAGGGTGGCAGTGTCCTCCTTACTGAGCTTATTTGCCCTTGGGCAGCTGCACAGGTTGCACATATAATAATACACTGACAGTAGGGCTGAAGAAACATCTTCCTATTCAAGTAGAACACAATTTATTCCCATTAAAATCAAACACAAAGAATTTTTCCAAAAAGTTCAAATATCAGCTTTTTCAATATTGATGATTTTAGTATTTTAGTTAAAGGGAGTCTGTAAGCAACTACTACTCCTATAAACAAGGCACACCATTATAACAATGATTTTTATGGGCAGTGCTAGCATACCTGTATTTCTGTGGCCAGTGCTATGATCATGGAGAAATCCACATTTTTCTGAGCTGCAAACTGTATGGAAACGAGCTCTAGATCTTCTATTTCTGCTTTCAGTCTTCCCCAATGCTTTCCCTTGCCATGACTGATGGTTATCACCTCACTTCTGCTTGTGATTGCTCCAAAGCATAAGAGAGCCGTCATTCATTAGGCATGGGGATATGCAGTGGCCCAGAGTTAGCAGGGCCCCTCCATAGTGTTACGTGTTTGTCTTGTGCTAATTGCATTATCAGTGTCTTGTATGTGGTATGCGTTTGATGTGTATTGCACCTCTGCAGAACTGAATGGGTTAACATCTGGGTTATTTCTGAGAAATGTATCTTGTTGTATGTCATATGACTATGTTATATATATGTGGTTATAAGTATGTCAATTGGGGGCTTGAGACTTGTCTTGCAAGAGTCTGGAAGTGAGAGGTCTGCAAGTAAGTGAGCCACGCAGACGCTGTCTGGTCTGTGTGGTAAAGAATGGAAGAGGCCGAGAGACACCCATCAGCCTACCCAAGATGTGCCGGTGCCATTACTAGAACACTGAGAGAGAGAAAGCAGAAAAGCACCTGAAGTGTGAGTGGTGATCCGTAGAGAGTAAGAGGAGAAGATAGTTCAGATCCAGGAGCAGGATCACACAGATAACTGGGACTGTGGATTGTCTGGATTTCCCCGAGAGAGCCTCCCTGTCATACCACCTTCAAAGAGTGTAATTTACGTTGTTGTACTGTTATGCTGTTGGAAGTTAAAGTAAATGGACATTACCGACCGTTCCCAGTTATGTTCAGAAAGATATCCCTGTGTGTGAACTACCTTATTGCAACCTCAAGATTCACCACAGAGGATGGAACGGTGGCGTCACAAGTGACAATAAACTTTAAGGTAACCACTAGTTATCCTTTCCCTGTGACCTCCCCCAGCAGTAACTTGGACAGGTCCCAAGCTACCCTCAAGGGAGGAGATGGTAGAGCCACTGTGACAGAAATCCTTATCTACCCTGCCATCTCCTCAGCTGTGGGCCTGCTCCTCGGATGCTGCTGGGTGGAGTTTTGGCATTCACAAACAGGATTGTGCCTCCACGTCTTTGGTGATCAGAACAGGAAGATTCCCCTGCACCTTCATTAAAGAGACGGAGAAGAAGTGCCTCTGACACTTTCCCAGCCACGGAAGTTTATGTATGATTGCATTCAGTTCTAGTCCTCTGAGACAAGGCCAGAGAATTAAAGCTGAGTCACCTGCAAAGAAAAATGCAGAGAAATCAAGAGGACTCTCAATCTCCTGTTTATGTGTCTAGGATGCGCTGTACTCTGAGGAGAAGTTGTGTGGTATTGTTGGATAAAGTGGAGTTGCCTGCTTTACATTTTATTCAAGAGGAAGTGAAAGACAAAATGGAGACCAAAGAAGGCGCCCAAGCTTCTTCTTTCCTTGCCCTCACAGAGCTTGCAAAATTTTCCCGCCACTCAGTTCCCGCCATGGCTGTAGGAAAAGTAAGGGAGTCTACCCCACCATGGAGCAACAGTTACAGAGTAAAGAGGACCACCTAGGGGAGATGTTGTCTATGCTGGTAAGTGAGCCTTTGGACTTTTCCCGCAGACCAGTGAGAGCACCCCTGCAAGTGAAATGACTGCAAAGGTGATCCAGGGTATTCCTGCAGGCTACCCGCCGCCAAGACCCCACTTCTACTGGAGTGACAAGCCTGAACTGGTGGGATTGATGCCACCATCTTCTCCCATTTCATCTTCACCAGAGAGAAGACTAAGGAAGCCTGTATACATGGACCCTATTTCTTCTGGATGTGTTGCTTCCTTCTCTAATGTTCCTCCAGCAGGAGAGAGACTCCGGAGTATGCAGCGATTCTGAGCAGGGGATGGATTCATAGAAAGTTGGTACCCCCATAGATTCTGATCCACCGTGACAACCAGGAGGTCAGAGATATCATGCCTGCGCACCTTCTGGCCTTCATCCAAGAGTATGGGTACTCAGATTTTTCCTTCACCTCTGTGGATAAGCAGTGGGAATACCCAAGTAGACCACCATGTGTTGTTGAGATGGTAGAGACACTGTGACAGAGATCCTTATATACCCCGCCATCTCCTCAGCTGTAGGCCCACTCCTCGGACACTGCAGATGGGTTGTGGGTTACCAAAACTAAGAACACAGGATGGGCCCAAGCCAAGAAGAATGCACATTGGACATTCTAAGGCTTGTCTGCATATGGTGCATGGGGCAGAAAAAATATAAGGTTTCTCCATGATGGTAGCGCTATCAACAGAGAGTGTCTATCTAATTGTGTGTCTCGTTTATAGGGGTAGTATTTGCTTGACAGACTTACATGCAGCCTGGAAGTTGGAAGATGATGGTGGATATAGGATAACCTAAGGCTGCAGATAGCGAGGTTTAGTGGAAGCTTTAGCATTGGTAAGGCACAAACAGGAGCAGAGGTCTGCTACAGCATATCTTTTCAAGGCCATAATCAGAGAACAGTAGAGAATATGAGTGCAAAAGAAGTTGCAGAAGTTGTATTGCATCCTGACCAACCCTAAGGCCTCATGTCCACGGGGAAAATCAGGCCCGCTACGGATTCTACATGGAGAATCCGTAGCGGGTCTCTCCTGCCCCGCGGACATGAGGCATTAAAATAAAAATTTTAAAGAATTAACTCACCCGCAGCGGGCCGGGCACCTCTTTTCTTCCTAACGTCCGGATCTTCTTTCTTCGGCCGGTAGATGAACTTGGCACGTCGGCAGCGTGCCGCGCGCATGCGCCGGGCACATCCGCCGAGCCGAAGCAAGAAAGATCCGGCTGTGAGGAAGAGAAGACGTGCCCGGCCCGCCGCGGGTAAGTTATTCTTATTTTAGGTCTACCGCGGATCCGGACAGCTTCCATGGGCTTCAATAGAAGCCTGCGGGAGCCGTCCCCGCGGGATACCCGCATGAAAATGGAGCATGTCGCGTTTTTTTACATGCTCCATTTTTTTAAAATTCACTTTTATTAACCATCCGCAGGTATTTATCTACCCGCGGGTGGTCAATGCATCCCTATGGGGTGCGGATCCGCGGGCGGGAGAAGAGTTAAAATCCGCTGCGGATTTTAATTCTTCTGTTGCCCGTGGACATGAGGCCTAAGGCCTCATGTCCACTTGCAAATTCTAATTTAAAATCCGCAGCGTTTTTCCTGCACGCGGATCCGCGCCCCATAGGGATGCATTAGACACCCGCAGGTAGTTAAATACCTGCGGATGTCATTTTTCCCCCCGCGTGCAGGAATAAATCCGGACCATGCTCCATTTTGTGCGGGTTTCCCGCGCTGTCGTGGAACCTTCCTTTGTGGAACCACGGCTTACTCAATTTGGAATGTTTACACCCCTCCATATTAATTCTGAATTGATAATGCGCATAAGAAGTTTTCACACTGACACGAGGTTCAGCATGTATAGCTTCCTCAATTCTACTTTATTGTTGGGTGCGTAGCCTGTTTTAAAACAGTTTAACATATCCGCCCATCTGGGCAGGTCAAAGGATTACATAGATACAACGTATTGTTTAATTATTGGATAAGCATCTTGCAATTCTTCCATCCTCCGGTCATCTGTGATTGGCCATCAGGTGGTGGATGAAATGACTGGGTTGTCTTAGGCCCACGTGTGGTTCCTTCGATATAATTGGGTTACATCATGAGTTAGTAATAGCATAGACCTCCCATGTTATTTGCATACGTTTCCAGTAAAATTGCTTGGGTAATTTCTGCGGTAGCTGTTTCAGACTGCGGTTATCTATGTCTGAGTTATACTTCTCCTAAAGGCACAAACAGTCGGAAAAATAGATATATTTATAGGTTGGTTTCATGTTGGCTTCCCCATGTCAGCAGAGTTATAAAACAGATATTTTCATATGAGCGAAAGTACCTATTGCATAACTGTAAGAACATTATATTTGTAGCAAGACAGAACGCAAATATGTACACAGAATGTTAAATTGACAACTGTCTACTGCCAAGGCCCACCGATCCATATAGATATATACTGGGCTTCCACCACAGCGCGGACGGCTACCGCAGGCTTCTATTGAAGCCTATGGAAGCCGTCTGGATCCGCGGGAGACCTAAAATCAGAATATACTCACCTGCTGCAGGCCGTGCGTGTCTTCCCTTCTTCCCAGCCAGATCTTCTTGCTTTGGCCTGGCGGATGTGCCCAGCGCATGCGCGCGGTACGCAGCCGGCATGCCGAGCACATCCGCCGGGCCGAAGAAAGAAGATCCGGCCGCGAAGAAGGGAAGACACGCACGGCCTGCAGCAGGTGAGTTTATTCTATTTTCAGCCCTCATGTCCGCGGGGCAGGAGGGACCCGTTGCGGATTCTCCATGGAGAATCCGTAGCAGGCCTGATTTTTCCCGTGGACATGAGGCCTAAAGGCTTCCTGGCCCATATGTGGAGACCAGTAGTATAAATGATGTGTAAGTGTTCAGGGTCAAGAGAAAGAGAAGCTTAGAATAAGCTTTATAGACTGAGGAGACTATGCAGACTTATAATCAAAGCAAAGATACAGTTAGTCAACAGAAACTTTTGTTTAAGCTGAAAAATATGCACACCTCTGTTGTCTAGACTAGTTTTCAACTAATTAACTTTGTAGGTATGCTTATTATGATTGGCTGCTGTGGGTAAGCATAAGCTCCTCCTTAATATGATGCGAATACAGGATGGAGATAGTGGTGTAAACTGTGATTAATTGAGCCCCAATCTTTCTTGGGATCTCATAATGTTCTGGATACTGAGTCTTATCCATTAAAGAGATATAGCTGAAGTTAAGCAGAAAACATTTTGAAATCAGCACAAAGATAATATAAGAAGATTGTGCAAGAGAAAAAAAAAACGATTGAACAGCTCAGTACAATCACTTTGATTTTATCTTGCAATCCTTCGTGCGGTAATTATGTCATTACAATCCTCATCATTTCATTTAAATAGTGTTCTTTATGGAAGACTGAGATTAATTAATCTCATTAATTTAGATGTTCTAAACTACTATAATGAACTTTTGTCAGGATTCATGTTCAAACCCCATCCTCAAAATTAATGGGAAGATTAAAAAATAGGGCAGTCTGCGGGCATTTCATAGTAATTCAGATAGCAATGTGCAGACAATTCTATATTTTTTGTAACCAAAAGTATTTTACAGCAGAAGTAGTTTTTATCTTAATACAATATAAACTAAAACTGTATTGAGAAGGCTGTATTGTGCACATAGGCTCCCCAGAGCTCTGAACTAATGGGAAATATGCTACCTATGTTGCTCTATATGCTACTCTTTATGCTATCTATGTTGCTCTATAGGGATTTGTGTTAGAATAATTCTCATCTAAAAGGGGTTGTACCAGAATATCACGTTATCCCCTATCCTGTGGATAGGGGATAACTTACTGATTGGTGGGGGGTCTCATAGTATCAAAGTATGTAAGGCCAAAAAACTACCTATGTTCATCCAGTTCAGCATATTAACTCCAGAGGAAGGCAAAAAAAAACATACCAAAAGCCAATTTTCCCCATTTAAGGAAAAAAAGTTCCTTGCTGACTCCAATCTGGCAATTAGAATAACCCCTTGATTACCGACCCTTTTGAAGTTATTAACGATCATAACATATAATATTATATCACTCAAGAAGACATCCAGGCCCCTCTTTAACTCTTTTATTGAGTTGGCCATCACCACGTCCTCAGGCAGAGAGTTCCGTAGTCTCACTGCTTTTAAAGTAAAGAACCCCCTTCCATGTCGGTGTAGAAACCTTCTTTCCTCTAGACATAGAGGATGCTCCCTTTTCACAGTCACAGTCCTGGGTATAAACAGATGATGGGAGAGATCTCTGTATTGTCCCTCCAATATATCTACACATAATTATTAGGACGACTATCAGTCGTCTGTTTTCTAAACTAAATAATCCTAATTTTGATAACCTCTCTGTGTATTGTAGTCCATTCATTCCATGTATTACTTTAGTTGCCCGCCTTTGTACCCACTCAAGCTCTAATATGTTCTTCTTGAGTACCGGTGCCCAAAACTGTACATGATACTCCATGTTTGGTCAGACCAATGACTTAAAAAGAGGAAGAACAATGTTCTCACCATGTGTCCCTAGACCTCTTTTGATGCACCCCATGATTCTATTTGCCTAGAGATCCCGCTGATCTCTAGAATGGGACTCCCATGTTCAGCTCTCCTGTTTCTGTGGGGGTCACTTCTTTCCCCGCAGTATTGTCACTCCGAATGGAGTGCTGACTGAACATATATGTTCATCGCTTCATTCATTTCAATGGCAGTGACAGAAATACCCAAGCGAGTAACCAGAGCTCCATTCAGATACAGGACCCTTGTTCTTGAGAGCAGTGTGGGTCTCAGTGGTGAGACCACTACCAATCAGCAAGCTATCCTCTATCCTGCAGATAGGGAATAACTTGCTGTTCTGGCACAACTTCTTTAACAAAATGGTACTGTCACTGCGCTATTAGCATTGGTTTATTCTGTGTCTCTGGATCAGATCTGTGGTAATGTCACTACATCTATACCGGATCATGTGGTACACCTGCCATCATACACATGCTTCAGTCAGTCTTGGCCATCAAAGACTAAATATCTCTCTGCTGTTGTTCAGATGAAGGACTATCTGGTGATTGACAGTTCAGCCAGGTAATCAATAACCTTGTTAGAATTTGCCATCATTCTTTAGGTGACGGACTGGCTGGGTTGATTGACAGTTCGGTCAGCCACTATGCTACTTTCTAATGATATATAAACCGTCTCCTCCTTGTTGAGGATGCAGGTTATACTCTTTGTAATTTGGCCCTGCAGGAATCTCAGCATAGCTGTCTATTGACCGTTTTGTACTTTCAGAATATCTGTCTATCTGTTAGGTTGTCAGCTGTCAGTGGTCTACATTGAGTCCTTCAGTAGTCCCTGATTCCCTTGTTCCTCTCTGACTTCGGACCTTGCTTTGTGTAAGCAGTTGGGTCATCCTTTTCAGAACTAGTGCTCCATTTCGAGGCAGGTCCAGTCAGGGCATTCTGTTCATTTCTGTACCCTTGTGTTCTATTCAGTTCTGCATCTAGCTGCCATTAGTCTCCAATATACATGCCTGTCCAGACTCATCTAGTATATTGATCTCCCTAGTTTCACCAGACATGCCAGGTATATAATATAACATCCAATGCAGCAAGGCAGGATCTAAAAAAAAACAAAAAACTTTAATTGTCTGTGTATTGTCATGTAAAAATTATTGACAGTACTCCAGCACAATTGCAATATAACAAAGTCAAAGAAAATGTGGCATATAATATGTAAATAGAGCTCATGAGTGTAATCAATAGTATTATTCATACTTCTTCTGCCAACCGGAAAGTGTCAGGAATAGAGATGAGCGAACGTGTCCGTTACGGACACATCCGCACCCGGACACCCGCTTTGCCGAACACTGCAGTGTTCGCGCGTAAGTGTCCGGGTGCCGCCGGGGGGCGGGGAGATGCGCGGCGGCGCGGGCGGCAGTAGCGGGGAACAGGGGGGAGCCCTCTCTCTCTCCCTCTCCCCCCCACTCCCCGCCGCACCCCCCCGCACTGCCACGGCGGCCCCCGAACTTTTTCGCCCGAACACTGAAGTGTTCGCAAGGTTCGGTGTTCGGGCGAAAAAGGGGCGGGGCCGAACGTGTTCGCTCATCTCTAGTCAGGAACCATTGTGAAAATTCAGTTTGCTTGTGCCGTACACAGCGTGTAGCTCCGTATCCATAACTCATCAAATGTGGTAATGTATCTCAGAAAAGATTCTCCTTTTTCAAATCAAGCCAGATGGGACCTCCAAAAGGTTATGTGGAACCCACCTGCTAGCGGCTTTTTGCATTTTCAGACGTACTGTTAGAATTGTATGCACAGATTTGGATGATATGTTTATCTCTGCAACCAAATCTTAATATGTCCACCATCAGTCTTCTTCCAGTAGTAGACGGACTTGATCAATGAAAGAAGCTGTCACAAGCTAGCATTATGTTCAACACTTTCACATTCTTCCTTAAACATTACTACCAATCTACTACCACGCTCTGGTATGGCAGTGCCTATTTGCCACATGATTCTCGAAGACCTTATTGATATTTTCGTGCATTCCTACCATGAGCAACCTGAATTTTCACAAAAGAAACTTGCTCACATCAAGTGAACATTGTAGTATAAGGAGATAATTCGTAAGACGGCATCATTTGACGGGTGCTGACACCTTCTTGTTGACGGAAGACATATGAACAAACTATCAGCAAGAACCAATGAACATACCAATTGCTGCCTTAGGCTTTGGTTAGAAATGGTAAATCTCTATTATATTTTGCCTATTAGAAGGGAAATGTTTAATCCTTTATTATGCACACTGTTTTTAGTCGTTTAATCATAGAATGGTAGAGTTGGAAGGGACCTCCAGGGTCATCTGGCTTAACCCCCTGCTCAGTGCAGGATTCACTAAATCATCCCAGACTTCATTTTTTACAAGTGTTGGTAAAACTTTTGCTGTGACTCTATTTTGAATGATTAAAGATGTTTATATAGGTTTTTACTAAATAATTTGTGCTTAAAAATTGGTCTAAAAAGTCATGCAAAAAGCTAAAAAGAAACTAAAATATAACATTTTTCACTGCCATTGTCCACTATTTATCTTTATGTATAACATGGCATTATGAGCTACACAACCTAACAGGGGTGTACAATTACCCCAAGACCTCATGCACCCTGCATATAAAATGAGAGACATATGGAGGTACAGTGCATTTAATGATCCTGCTCTTTTATCTTTCTCTTGCAGGTCTATGACCATATATCAACTTAAGGCTGCATTCCCACGAACGTATATCAGCTCGGTTTTCACGCCGAGCGATATACGTCATCCTCATCTGCAGGGGGGGGGGTGGGATGGAAGAGCCAGGAGCAGGAACTGAGCTCCCGCCCCCTCTCTGCCTCCTCTCCGCCCCTCTGCACTATTTGCAATGGGGAGAGGCAGGACGGGGGCAGGGCTAATTCTCAGAACTTGGTCCCGACCCCGTCCCGCCTCCTTTTATTGCAAATAGTGCAGAGGGGTGGAGAGGAGGCAGAGAGGGGGCGGGAGCTCAGTTCCTGCTCCTGGCTCTTCCATCCTCCCCCCCTGCAGATGAGGAGGACGTATATCGGCTCGGCGTGAAAACCAAGCCGATATACGTTCGTGTGAATGCAGCCTAAGGAATATCTTTGGGAAAAATCAAATGTATAATCACCATGTATTTCCCAGACTTCATAACCAGTGTTATACAGAGCGTTTTATGCAATGTACATGACAGATTGTGCATCATCAAGTCATGGAAGAAACAAATTCTGAAGATGTATGGAAGTAAATAAAAATAATGCATGCATATAAGAGGAAAAACTTAAATACACTCCTAAAATAAATTAGAATCTTTAAAGGCTTAAAGGGCAGCACATACAAGACAAGGAAGACTCATGATAGATATATTAGTACATATGAAAATATATTGTGAATTTTCTGCTGCTATTACAGCATCCTAGAGAGATTACAAGTTAGTTTGCTATCAAGGTGATATGAGAGGAAGTCATGTTCCTCTTCGAATTATATTACTTTACACTTTTGCCTGGGGGTATAAAGAAGGATATAAATTTGCTGAATGTGCCAAGATGAAAATATACTAAGCCTATGATATTACCCAATTAGTTCAAACCTTACGCCATAAGTATATTCAGTGAGGATCATTATACCTAAGATAACTAATCCTCATCATGACACAGAGCACATTCCAGTTTATCATAGATCTCTCTTGTAATGAGCCTATGCATATATCAATTGGACATTACCAGGTGATGCAGGGGCCACAGTATGGGAGCTATATTTTAGGGCCAATCTGGGGGACTTGCTTTAATCAAGAGACAGTTTGGGCCGTATTTTGACTTCCTAGTGACATGGCCTATTTTGGACCTAAGGACACAACACTTTGGGGGGACTTTCATTTCCACTTTTTTCGTGTGTTGAGCTATAATTTTTATTGGTACAATTTTTGGGGTATATATACTGAATTGTATAACTTTTATTCATTTTTTTTTGTAGGGCAGGGAGAAAAAACACCAATTCTGGCAATGTTTTTTTTTTTTTTTTTAAAGCGTTAATCATACAGCATAAATGACATGATACATTTATTCTACAGTATGGTGCAATTATTTTTTTTTAGGTTTTTCAACTTTTGCACACCAAAAAATCTTTATTTTGTAATTTTTTTTGCATCACTGCATTCAAAGTTCCATAACTTCTTTATATTTCCTTCGATAGGGCTCAGCGAGAGCTTGTTTTTCTTTGACAAGCTATAGTTTTTATTGGTGCCATTTTGGGGTCGATATGGCTTGTTTGATCACTTTTATTGCATTTTTGGAAGGTAAAATTAATGGAAAAAAGCATTTGGGCTCTGTTTTGTTTTGTTTTTTTCTTTACAGCATTTGCCATACAGGATAAAAAATGTGTTCTCTTTATTGTACAGATCAGTACAGATGTGACAAAACCAAACATGTGAGTTTTTATTTTTTTAAAAGAGGGAAATTACATAAAAAAGGTTTTTCTATTGCTATTTTTTGTGGTTTTGTTTTTATTATTCTTTCTCAACAATTTAAAGGGGACTTGAACCTGTGAACTTATGATCACTATAATAATATATTGCAGTACTTTTGTATTACAATTTATTATTGCTAATGATAGCAATCATAGATCATTGCAGACCCAGACATCATTGCCTGGCATCTGGTTGCCATGTCAACCAATTGGCCCTCCACAACTACACACTGGAGGGCCGATGATGTCACAAATGGAGTATACTCTTTACATGCCACGATCAACATGTGAGGTGTTAACAGTGGGGATCAGTGTTTTTACTGATCCCCGATGTTGCACCCACTCTTATTGCGGATGACACAGGCTCAGCTTTTGAGCCCACACCATCCATAAGATGTAGACTTACATCCTGGGGATCGGAACCGCTTTCCAGGCAGGCGAACCTTTACATCTTAGGGAGGAAAAGGGCTAAAGGCGTTATTCAACCTCGTAAAATTGATAGCCTATCCTCTGGATGGGCCATGAATAGGAGCCATGGCACTCGTGGAAGCGCTGTGGCTCCTTCAATTTTTCAGCCATATCCAAATGAGTATATATATTACAAAGCCAGCTGCAATACTTTTTTAACTGTCTTCAATGGTTACATTTGAGCATGATTGTGCTTGTACTGCAGAACGCAAGATTATTGATTTTGGCTATTCTGAGTTCCACAGGCTTGTTACATTCCAGTAGTACACAGAATGGTCATTATTACTGATATGGCGTTCTGCAGTACAAGCACAGTCATGCTCAGATGTAACTATTTTAGAGGCTGTAGGTGTGCCACGCCCCCTTTAATCAGCTGATCCTTGGGATCTCAAGTGGTGGCGTCCCACACAATCAATTATTGATGGCCTATCCTGTGGATCAGCTGATCGCCCAGTCTGCTGTTAGTGTTGCCAGTCCGGATGTCGTCATCGAGGTCAGAGGCAAAAGCATCATAGAGGGTTTCATTCCAAGTCTCCTATTACACTTCTGGCATGCCCAGCTCCAACACAGGGGTTGGAGACAGAAGTATAATGCTGTAAGTACTGTATTTATCTACTGACCTTGGCTCTGGTTCCATATTAATGTATAGAGCTTGTCTCTGGGGCTGTCTTTATATATTGAGCCTGGTTTTGATGCCATTGGTATGTACCCAGCTTCTGGCACTGTGTTTATATCACAACAGGCAGAGGTAAACAGGTTAGGGGTGGGCTTCTACCTATGGGCCAGTGTGGTATGCGTGCCCCCAAACTAAAACTCGGCAGCCAGCCCCTACCCAGAATATAAGCTTTATTACCTAGGCTAGTGGCCATCTGAGTAATGGGGGGTATGAAGTTGTTGAGGGGTATATATATATATATATATATATATATATATATATATATATATATATATATATACATATATATATATATATATATATATATATATATATATATATATATATATATATGACACCCCAAAACTCCTTAGTAGTGTGTCAACCTGAGCTATAGCTATATGAAGTATCTGAAGTAACACTTGCTAGTAGGCCCTGGAACCACTAGGGCTCATAGTCCACTAGATGGTATTAGACATTTTAGAAAAAATCTGGTGATATAGTTATTGAATATCACATTTACATACAGAGTCATATGAAGTCATTGGCAGTTACAGTAGAGCAAGACATTTCATTGATTTCCACTAGATTATAAATGAAGGGCTGGCACAGGATTAGTCAAACAGTACCATGACTGTCCACTAGTAGTGTCTGATAGTGCAGCTCAACTCCCTTCATTGCAGTCAAGCTGCTTTTTCTAATTCTGCACAACTCCTTTAATATGAAGTTGGCCCATTAAAACCACACACACATCTTCTTATATAGCGCCTGCTTAAAAGTGGATGCACTAAGCTCATGAAGAACACAATGGCAGTTAGTTAAATACTCAAGGTGAATATGAAAGGAGAATATAGAAAAAAAAAGGGAAAGGATGAGAAATGACGGCAAAGAACTATTTTATATCCCCCCCGTGTGTCGTCTTCTTGAAATACACTGGAAGCTGCAGTTTGTTTGTTGTCTTAAAATTGGAAGCATTGATTTTATTACACAGAAAAAGAAAGGATTTACTACAAAGTTCGATATTTTATAGTCTCATTCATTTTCATAAAGAATAAAAACTCATAAAATGTCCCTTAAAATCTATTGCAGGGCGTCTGTAAATTAGGACTAATCCCCTAAATCACCTTCCATCCTGCACCATATTAACATGTTCTTCGTTGCTGTCAAAGGCAAGTTTTTCCATGCTGCATTTGCAGCTCATGCGATAGGAGCTAGTTAATAGAATTGCTGTATATTGTATGCAATGTATAAAGACTGTATATTGTAGCTATCAACAACAATGGTGTAAATCCAATAACAGGAACATAAGAGGTAATAGTCAATATTTATTTGTCTGCATTCGCATTTAATTCTTTGCAGCGTATTTGTACAGAAATTTGAAAAATTTGGAAAAGTGTTGATCAAAAAATCGTAATCAAAAGCTTTCCTTCATTTCTATTTGCTTGCTGTCAGTCAATTAAAACAGTGGGGAAGAGTTATGAAACTGTCTAAAATAAAAACTGGCCTTGTAGCTTATAGCAAACAATTTCAACTCAGCTTTCTGCTCTGGAAAGTTAAAAGTCGCACTGTGATTGCTTGCTATGGGCAACAATGCCAGTTTTTCTTTTGGACAGTTTCATAATTTTGCCCTAATTGTTTACATCTAGAATTTTAAACATGTTCTGGTCATGTAGTTTACAAAAGAAACTCTTATATTGTCACATCTGACCAGACCTGAACAAAAACTCAAACAAAAGGGAAAAGGCTGGGGGACTTGAGGCACACCAAAAGGCTAATAATGGGCAGGACATACAGACAAGATTTATGCCTGATCTAAAAGTGGCTGAACCTGCCTACTAAATAGATCACCCACCCCGAAAAGTGCAACCCCTTAACAAGAACCTGGAGCTTCCTTGTATGTCACTAGATGGGAAAAGAGAAACTGGGAGACCACCAATGATAAACTAAACAGGACAGGTCCACCAAAGTGCACAAAATGCTTAGAGAACATGTCCAGTAACCGGACAACCCCACTTCAATTGGGCACCCTGTAGTATAATAACAAACGGAACTATAACTACCCCTCTGCCACCACCTGGATCCAGAGCTGCAACCCCTCTCTGGTTCTGGTGTTTGTTGTCACAGATGATATCACAGGAAATCAGGTGACCGCTGTACACAAACACAGGCTATGCTCAAGCAAGTAAGGCGATCACAACACCACACAGAGCAGAAATAGAAATACAAGTGTGTAACCAGCGCCATCTAACAGGAGGAGCCATGATAAAAATCCCTTCACAAACACTGACAGGCTGGCTGGATTGTCCTTTGCCTCAGCTAACCTATCAGATCAATAGAGAAGAAAGATGTGATCTCTTCGGTGCCCAGCACTAAACGACAATGCGCATGCGCTGGCAAGTATATCACATGCTCTGACACTGATGTTGTGACATCACGTGGGACCTACACATGAACCAAGAGAACACCGGCGCTGTGACTCCCAGTGTAGAACAGGATACATTGTAGCATGCCCTATACCTTTCTATCAGTTCAGTATTAGGATCGCTTTCCTGTCTCTAGATATAAATAGGAATCTTCATATTCCCTGACAGCAAGCAGAGATATTGTAGAGGACAATGCACTAAAAGGCTAAATATATTTAAAAAAATAAATTTATTAACATTAAACTGAAGCCCCTTAAAGCAGTATTATTGTATTAACCCCTTAAGGACCAGGCTGTTGTGTACCTAAAGGGCCAGGCACTTTTTAGGGATTTTACCCATGTGGTAGTTTTAATGCCCTATTTTTTCTTCTTCAGCTGCCAAAATTATTTTTGCAGCGTTTTTTTTTTCTGTGACATATAGAGCTATTTTTTTAATATCTTTTTCACAGATTTTTTCCGTTTTTTAGTTTTATTTACCTTTTTTAAACATTTATAGTTGTTTTTTAGATGTTTTGATATATTACAGGCATGGTTTTGAATTACAGGGCGCATACGGCAATGGTTTTGGTTGGCATCGGCTTTCTTTTTTATTTTCTTTATATTTCTATTTTATTCTGTAATTTGTTTTTACTTATTCATGTAACTTTTTTTACCACCATGACATCATATAGGACCTCTGGGGGACATTCACATGGTCTTTTTTTATTTGACACTTTTTCCCTGTAGCTGGGGCATTTATAGGAGCCCTAGTTACAAGGGAAGACATTCACTTGTAGTGACAACAGTAACTGGCAGAGCTCATCAGGGTCTGTTAGGACCCTGCAGCTCTGCTGTGCCAGGGTTATCCTAGTGGTCACGTGATCGCCGGCTTGCCTAGTGGAAGAAACATTTCCACTTTCACTTATTAGTACATAGTGCTCATTGAGCACTATGTACCTAGGAAAGAAGAAGGCAGAAGTGGTTAAAAAAAAACGCTTCTCCCTTCTCCTCTGGGTTCTCTGCTGTGAGTAACAGCTGAGGGCCCAACCTGCTCCTGCTTGATTGCAGGAGCAGAGGCTTTAATCTCATACTGTATTTTTGCTATCGGCCAGGATTAAAGCCGAGGACCAAGTTCCGAGAATTTACAGCGCTTGGTGCTTAAGGGGTTAAAGAAACCAACAAATGCACCTGGGGATCCCAAAATAAAGGTAGACAAGACTTTAGATCTGGATCTTAGAAATATTAACCGATTTCTGTAAAACAGTTTTTGTCTCTTCTTTACATTAAACTATACAAAAAAAACCAAACATCAACTTGTGAAATATTACACGCTGAGAAGTCATTGTTATTCTAAACAAAACAATTCACCAAATAGTCCATTAACACATTTGCATATAAGAGAACACTTGGTCCCTATCGCAGCTTCACACAGCTGCAGGTAACAATCCATCTAGAAATAGAGATAATTACATGTCAGGACAAAATAAATTATTTCACTTAAAACATCTATCTGGACCACTGGGAGTTAATGATATATCTGAAATAAAATTGTCTGACAATGTGAGATGTTTTTTTTCTAATTAGCATATATGACTAAACTTGGTTTCTCAACGGCTTCATAAAGATCTATGGTGAGAAAGCCTTAAGATAAGTATCATATATTTAAAAAACAATTAAAGAGTTGATTTTTTTCAGACACAGCGCCACCTTTCTTTATAGGCCATGAGTTGTATTACAGCTCAATATAAAGATTATCCAAGACTTGTAATCAAAGACAATGTTTTCTTGATGTTTTTGGAGAATGTTTACACGGAGTGGCCAATGTCTTCTGATTTGAGAGCCAAAGAATCTTTACTACTAAATCACTGTGGTCCAGAGGCTACATTCACATGGTCATATGCGAGTTAAACAATGAAAAGGATACAGCACCCACTGGAACACCGGCACTCTTTTAGGGTGCATTACCATGTAACAAAAACCACTTGTGGCTGAGACTTCACCTAGCTACTGCAGCCAATGGAAGCACGATCTTGCCAATATGGTTGGCGAGGTCATATGGCTATTGGCATCTGTCGCTTGGAGGAGTTTCAGCTGCAAGTTTTTCTGTTACGTGGAAACCCACCCCTAGTCAACTGATTAACAGCAGTGCCACAAATCAGTTCACTGCCAATCCTGCGAATAGGCGATGGTATAATCTTCAAAAATCCCCAGTAACCCAGAAGTGAATGAAACTATAAACAAAACATTTCTGCAAGTTCCTGAAACTAAAAGTCGTGTAGGAAATTTTGAGAGCTATAAGATTTCTTCCCATTTAGAGAGTTATGTTCTTCTGGAATGTAGGATGGGTGGGGTGTACTGTAACTTGTGGCTTGGTATTGCTTGGTCTCCATAGCAGCGGGGAAGGTATCGACTTCAGGTAACCTACTAATCACCTTTCAACCAGAAGTAAAACATTTCTTCCCAGTATCTCTTTGACCAAGCCTACTGCTCCTACAAACCTGACCAGAGTCGTAAAGAGGAAGAGAATAGTGCTTTTTATCTTTTTTTTCAATCACAAATTTTCTATAAAAATTTAACATAAACAACAACAAAAGAAAAAGTGAAAATTAAATCACTCTGTATCCAACTTTACCCTATAAACTTTACCCCCCCCCTCCAATTACAAATAAAGTCCATCACTATACAGTTCTTCAATTATCAGTAATATTGGAGATAATATAAACAATTCTGAAAAAGCATAGCGATAGGAAGCAGTATTAACCAGTTCCTCTTCCAGCACTACCGGAGGAAGGATAGCACACTACCATGCACTAAGGCATATAAGGCTAGGCCAAAGTTAACTATCCATGTGGACCAAAAATCTTCAAACTTCTTTTTTTGCTCCTCGTTTGAAATTGATATGTTTCTTCATACCCACAAGCCAATTTATTTTGTAAATAAATTATCTGCTTGTTGGAGGGAAGTCCTGTGTCCATTTTTGAGCCACTAATTTGACAGGCTTATAGGAATCCATGATCAAAGGGTCATTGCCGGGTTTCAAAAGAATCACCACCACAGCCTCTCACATTGAAGATATCCATTTAACAAGGCATTTTGTAATACTCCCTGAAGTTCTGGAAGTAGCCGGTCGCCTAATTTCTTATAAATCTCTATGGGCAGACCATCTAAGCCTGGAGCCTTATTAGCTGCTTTTTAACCTTAATGTCCTTCTAAGTACTTATAAGTCAGACCACAGTTACACTTATATTTCTGGGTTAAGGACGGAAAAGGAAGGAAAAATAACCAGATAGATTAGACCATTAGGTTAAAATCGGAGACTGCAAAAATGAAACTCGGGTTTGTTTATTTCAATTTAAAATCCATTAGGCAAAAATCCATTAAAAAAGAAATAATCAACTGTTTCTGAACTTTCCAAGCAACTCAATGCACCATACTTTAAATTTCGCTTCGTGTTTTAAATTAAAGTGCTCCTGAGTTTTTAAAGAATTTTCAAAAGCAGCCCAGGTCTTCAGTGGCCACTGCTATCCTGCTGTTTGCACCCATTTTGAGCTCTATCAATGAAGTTTTCCATGTAGATTTTACTAGTTTTCTACTGCCCTAATTTACTTACAGGTGGGGCTGGTCCTAAACCAGCCATTCTACCACTACTGTAGTGAGCAGAACTTCCCCACTCTTCCCATGCGGCCTTGCATAGCCCTGCCCCAATTAATCAGCTGTACAGCAGCATCTGAATACCTGCTTTTTTGGCATGTTGTAACTAGCAGTGTCTCAATGTCCTTGTTAATCAAAACACCTAACGACAGGCAGCTGATTGCAAAGTTGCCGGAAGGGAGACCCATAGTATCAGACACTTCAAACTTGATTTTTAGTGGTAAAATGAAAAACTTTTTTATTGCAAATATATTATGATACACACACAGGCTGACAGATGAGCATAAGCTGTGTGCAAATATAGTATCCATTAAATGCTGAAATCAGAGCTCTAAATTAATAGAGAGGGATCTCCTGTTCACTATAGCGTAGGATAGCTACGAAGATCTCTGGACACAAACATGTCCATGGACGGCCCATTGGTTTCAATAGTTACTGTGTTATATATTATTTCTTTTTCCTGTGGTGACACTAAAGCTGCTGCTGGGTGGTTTCACCTTTAGATGACAAATTCTGGATAGAAGGTGAAGCGTTGAGCGAGAAATCAGCAAGAACCCAGCGATCCAGCGAGAAGTCTTTCGTTTAAATGCGCTGCACGAGCGCTAACGACCTTAGCGATGACATCAGCACTCATGCAGTCATTTAAGCAACTGTCAGCCTGTGTAAAATGGCCATTAATGAGCAGGAGCAGTGTAATAATTACACCTATGGTATCAGCATGATCCCAGGCCATGTTAATGCCAAGGTACTTACATTCAGTCCAAACTGATAGGCCACATCTCAATAATAAAGGGTCAGGAATCAGGTTATAAGCTGTATATATAATAGCAGACTTTTGCTAATGAATGTATAACCTAGGATATCTAGAAAAAGTATTTATTAGTTGTATTGCCAATTGAAGGGAATTACTGGGGTCTTAAAGAAACAGGATTATATCATTTGAATATAGCCCGACCACACTGGTCCTCCCTACCTAGGATACCAATCACTGCAGGGGTGAGGCAAAGACATATTGCAAGAACTTCTATATCAATAGAGAAGAGGGCTGGGGGTTGGACAACGTAGGTGAGTACCACGAAGAGAGGAACTGTGCGGACACCTCTAGCAGGGGTTTTTGGTGAAAAGAGGCGTTTCTGTACCCGGCCCCGGACCAACCCATCCATCTGCATCTCTCCCACTACACACCTCCAGCACTCACCAACCCCAATCACAGAGGGTTGGCCACCGTGTAGTCTAGCCATGTTGCCCAAAATGACAACTGTGGGGACTTGGTGACAGATCTGTGTGAGTAAGCTTCCTCTAAGTGAGAAGTCTGATTCACTGAATTTCTCACTTAAAGAAGAGAGGGACTCTCTTTTGATCTCCAATGTCTAGCGATTGTCAATCGTGATGCGAGGATGATGTGTGAGGTGAGAGCCGAATAGAAGGGAGACAGTTTACTTCTATTCAAGAAACAGAGGGCCAGCGCTGGATCCGGGGACACAAACTGGTGTGTCACGGAGTAAATAAAGTCAAATACTGAGTTCCAAAAGGAATGTATGACCGGGCACGACCACCACATGTGAAAGTAGGTGCCCTTCGCTCAGTACTCTCTCCAACATGTCTCCGAAACCTCCTTATTCATTCTTAATAGCCTTGCTAGGGTAAGATACCATCGTAGGAATATCTTCTGAGAAGATTACCAGTGGGCGATACCATGTGATATTTTTTCAGTCCAGCCCAGAGCCCGTTTCTACTCTTCCAGGCTAAATTGTTGCTTAAAGTCGAGTTCCCAGAGTGTCATCTGGGAAGACTTAGATTGTGCTATCTGAGAAAACGAATCTTCGTAAAATGTGGATATGCCTCCAGGAGTACCCGTGGGGAGTGAAAAAAAATAAATGCCGCCTTAGGGAACAATGGTTTATGAATGTCTAAGATTGTAAGGCATATCTTAATCTCAAGTGAGCAAAGTCCAGTTTACTAGGGAGATAAAATACCCCGCTCAATGTAGGGAAGTCCAGCACAGCCCCCTCACAGAGGTCTCCTATTTTTTTAATACCAAATGTCTCCCATTTTCCATACTCGAAGTCTGGAAGAACAGAGGAAAGGAACCTCAGAGGGAGGGCCGTGGCCAAGACCCTTCCCAAGGGCGAACAGGCTAGTTGGTTCCATAACTGGGACAAAACCTGGAGACTTGGCAGCGCATATGTGGGCAAAGAGGGTGGTCTAACTCCAAGGAGGGAGATCAGGGTGGCGCCCCGGGGCGCCATCTCTATAGCTGCCAATTTTTTGTATGACGATGTGACCCACCACTGCTTGATTTGGTCTAATATAACCGCAGCAAAATATCGTTTAATATCGGGGGCCCTCATGCCTCCTAATTCGTATGGTCTAGCCAGGGTGGAAAATTTAACTGTAGCGTGCGCTCCTCCCCAAATAAGTTGATTAATAATGGCTTGGAGCTTAGACAGAAAATGCGCAGTGACGGGGATTGCTACTGTTCTGAAGATACACAGGATTCGTGGTAGGATCATCATTTTGACGGCTGCGATTCTACCGGCCAGGATATGAAAGGTTTGCGGAAATTACTTAGAATGCGTGGAATCCGGTTAAGCAGTGGTGAGTAGTTTTTGGTAAAAGTAAGGGAGCTAGGGTACGCTATATTGATACCTAAATATCGGATAGATTGTTTGCACCAGGTGAAGGGGAAGGAATCTGTTATAACTTGTGTTGTTTTAGCATCTAAACCAATATTTAACATTTGGGATTTTATGTTGTTTACCTTGTAGTATGAAACTTCGCCAAATTGGAGTAGGGTGGATTGGGCCTGTGCCAAAGAGGTGATAGATTGCTAATATGACGTCGTCCGCATATAACTCTATCTTGTGTTCCTGTGCCACTATTTTGATTCCTTGGATACTCTGGTTGCTTCTGATCTGCTCTGCCAGTGGTTCCATCACTAGAGCGAATATTAGTGGCAAAAGGGGGCACTCCTGCCTTGTGCCATTAGAAATAGCAAATGAGGGGGACAGACATCCTGAAGAAAAAACTTCCGTGGAAGGAGCCGAGTATAGGGAGATGATCCCTGTTTTAATAGGCCCTGAGAAACCAAACCTCTCCAGGGCGGCCTCCAGAAAACCCCAATGTATTCGATCCAACGCTTTCTCTGCATCTAATGCCAAAAGCATGGCAGTTATTCCATTCCTTTCCGCCACCCTGACAAGGTTCAGGATCCGTCGGGTACCATCCGGGGCCTGCCTCTGAGGGACGAAGCCCACCTGAATTGTTGCTACCAGCGACGGGAGGACCGCAAACAATCTAACGCTTAGGAGTTTTGCATAAATTTTAACATCCGTGTTCAACAGGGAGATGGGCCGTAAGTTAGCTGGGGATGTATTCTCTTTTCCTGATTTAGGAATCGTAACAATCAAGATCCCTAGCATTTCAGATGGGAAGGAGCTGTTTTCCATCGCCCCATTGAACACAGACGCCAAATGAGAGGCCAGGCGGGGGGCAAATTTTTTGTAGTAGCCATTTGAAAAGCCGTCTGGACCAGGCGCCTTATGTGGCTTCAATAGTTTGATTGTGTAATTGGTGCAGAGAGTGCAGCTACTTGATCAGAAGTTAGGCTGGGGAGATTAATACTCTGCAGGAAATTCTGTATTTCTTCCTTTTGAGGGTGATGTTTGGGTTGGCTTTTAAATTATACAAGGAGGAATAGTATGTGGCGAAAGAGTCTGCAATCTTTTGGGGGTGAATACCGTTTGAGTCTAGAAGGAATCTAATTCTGTCCTTGGCTTTAAGGCCTTTAAGTTGTTTTGCCAATAATGCACTTGTTCTGTTATCATGTGCATAGAATTGCATTTTTAGCTTCTGAAAAGTAATGTCGTGTCTGATAGCTAAAAGGTTTTGGAGTTTTGCCAGTAGTTTAAAAAGGTCTGCTGTTTTTTGTGAAGATGGTTCGTTTTTATTTAACAGGTCTAGGGATTTAATTTGAGCCATTAGGCAATTAAGTTCCCCCTCTCTCTTCCTCTTAGCTCTCGAGCTGAATTTTATTAACAGGCCTCTCATGAAGGCTTTATGCGCATTCCACACAGTGGATGCATTCGGGACAGAGCCTTTATTGCTCACAAAGAACCCCTCTAACTCTTCCTTAAGGGAATGCTCATATTTGGGGTGGTTGAGGACGTATTCATTCAATCTCCACGGAAATGATGGGGATTGGTTAAATTTCTCTTGAAGGGACAGGGATATAGGGGCGTGGTCAGACCACGTAATAGTCCCGATCTCAGCCCGCAGAACCTCGGCCAAACTCCTCCGCGGCAGCAGGAACATATCAATTCTAGAGTAAGAAGAATGTGGTAGGGAGAGAAATGTATAGTCTCTTTCTGATCCATGTAGACACCTCCAGACATCGTATAGTTCCTCTGCATGCAGGGTCGGAACAACAGGTGACGGGTGGCTAGTGCTCGCGGAGGAGTCCAGCGAGGGATCTAGCACCGAATTGAAGTCTCCTCCAATCACCAAATTACCTTCCTGGATTTTAGCCCCTTCTGATAGGACGTGCCTAAAAAATCTGCCTTGGTGTTTGGGGGGAAAATAGACATTTACGAAAGTATAGATAGAAGCATTAATCTGAAAACAAAGATCTGGTACCGTGTTAGCCAGTAGAGAAAAATGTGATTGTTCTCAGCAAGAGAAACAACGTAATCTTGTAGATATGATACCTTTTAATGGCTAACAAAAATACATGATGTAATAATAGCGAGCTTTCGTACCAACGCAGGGTACTTCTTCCGGCTTAAATGCCTCTTCAGATCCAATCCATTTAAGCCAGAAGAAGTACCCTGCGTTGGTACGAAAGCTCGCTATTATTACATCATGTATTTTTGTTAGCCATTAAAAGGTATCATATCTACAAGATTACGTCGTTTCTCTTGCTGAGAACAATCACATTAAGCATTAATCTCACACACTAATATTATGAAGCGGCCCACTGGGTCTACATATAAATTCCTTTGGGAGAATGATACTGCCTGGCTTATGGCTATTAATACTCCCCTTCTTTTTTCCCCCGGATTAGAAGCAAAGAAAAGGTTCGGAAATTTAGGGTGCGTACAGGGAGGATGCTTGTCCTTCAGAAAATGGGTCTCCTGAGCAAAAAAGACGTTCGAATGGGGCTTTAGGGCCTCTCGCCAGAACATACCGTGCTTATAAGGGCTGTTCAGACCTTTAATATTCAAGGATGTAATATTAATCGGCATGACTGACGGGCAGTTTAGCAGCAGGGCTGCCGTATTGTCTTGTCATTTTAAGTAGAAATCCGAAATGGAGAAAAGACCTCCTAGATAAACATTTATAACCAACAGTAACATCAAAGTAAATAGCAACAATTGAAAGCATCAAAATATTGTTCACCCAGTGCCAGTGAGCACTGGATGAATAGAAGTTGGTGGGGGGGGGGGGGAGATAACATTTCACACCCTTCATAATTGGCTCAGGAAGTGGAAAAGGAAAAAGAACCAAAGATTTAGTGAGTTACCAGTTCACGTGTGTCGTCCATGTTTATCTGCAATTGACCACTCTTGCTCGACCCTTGAGAGGGTTTTCCCTGCCATCTTTGGGGATTTCTGAGGAACAGGAACGTTCCATGATTTCAAAAGGGCAAGGCCCTCTTCCATCGATGCCGCAACATGGAAAGTCCCATTTCTAGAGATCAGTAGTTTAGTGAGAAAGCCGCATCTGTATTTGATATGGGCCTTTCGGAGTGCTATTGTGATTTCTGCAAATTGCCTGCGTGACTGTAGTGTAGCGCCCGAGAGGTCTGGGAATATCTGTATGTTTTCATATGGGGCTGGCAGGGATCCTCTATGTTTTCCAATGGACAAAATCTCTTCTTTAGTTTTATAGAAATGAATTCTCGCCAAAACGTCTCTTGGGGCGGATTCAGGTACGCAGCCAGCTTTCGGGATGCTGTGGGCCCGGTCAATAGAGTATTCCACATCAGGGAGGTCGGGGAGAAGTATTTGGAGCAGCTTAAGTAGATAGCGCGGAATGTCGGATGGAGGCACCGTTTCTGGGATTCCCCTGAACTTGAGGTTATTTTTTCTGAATCGATCCTCCAGGTCTGTAACCTTTTCTCGTAGATGGGTTACTTCTTCCTCCAAGCTTCCGTGGGCATCCACCAACTCGCTGTGCGCTTTAGTGAATTCTCCCAATTTTTGTTCGATATGATCAGTGCGGGCGGCCAGGTGGTCAATATTGGATTGTAGTCTCCCTTAAAGGTTCTGTATGTCTTGAGAAATGTCTTTTTGTAATGATATTAGCAGGTTCTTCAGGCTGCTGGTAGTTAGAGGACTCTTGGAGTCTGGGTAGGATTGGAGGTTGCTGATAGCTTCCGCCTGTGGAGGTGTTCCTGGCGATTGGTTATTTTGGCTTTTTTTGGCTACTGGGCTGTTTGAGGAGGGGGAGGCTGGAAGAGGTCCCTGGGCGCTTCTCTTGCTGTTTCCTCTGGTCGGAGTGGTGGGGCTACCCAGGATAGGAGAAAGAGAACGGGGCATTGGGGCTTTGGGAGCTAGGACCTTCTTCCTTCATTTCAGGACTGCTTGGGTGGGAATTTGCGGTCTTGTTTCTATTGCTGCGGGGCCAAAAGGGAAGAAGTCTGAGAGTCTCCTTGGGACAGTCGGTTTAATACGGTGCTTTCCCATCTTGAATAATCAATGCAAAGTTGTACGATTGGGTTAGGCCCTGACAGTGTAGAGAGTAATCAGGCAAGGGGGCGGGTGCTCGTGGAGGACGCTGGAAGACGTAGTCAAGGTAGTCGATACTCTTTAGGACGTAGTTAGAAATACTAGATGGTCATGTTATGAGCTGCTCTGGAGCCACATTATCACGGAAGGGTCGGCATTAGTCAGCCATGATATTCCGTCATGAGTGCGGAGGGATAGAAGTTCTGGAGCGTCTCAGTAGCTTGAGTGAGTGGAATACATATCTAATAGGAGTTCAGTTTCTGCCTCAGTCTGAAGCTAGAGCAACGGGGACTATGTCAGAATGGACTTTCTCCCAAAGGGTGAGGTAATCACCGCACAGGCTGAAGAAGATCGCCCTCGGGACGTTTTTTGCTGCGCTAAAGGTGTATATGGGCTCCCAAGAAGGGTTAACAGAAAAGCCGAGGGCCTGCAGTATTCAGGGTGGACACAAGGTGGCAGCAGAGCCGCTTAGTAGATTGCAGGAGGCCCCTACCAATTGCCATCCAGAGTCCCTTGTTGTTTTGTGTACATGGCCCCTCTATATGGCTTCTATTAGTTTTGTATATATATGCCTCCTTTGTGGGGGGGGGGTAGGCTTTTTCTTTGGTGCACAAGGGGTTAATTCTCAGGCTATGCAATCCTTCCCCTGTGGATCCCCTGTGTCCTTCTTGCCGCAGTAAGGGAGAGCTGTTCTTCCTCCTCACAAGCTCCCCAGACCGATGTTTTCCCACCCCCCTCAGGCCCTCCTTGGTGCGGGACCTCCACACCACTGGGGGGCAGGGATGCCTGTGTTTCCGGGTCTCCTCCTCCAGTGATCTGTTTTCCCGCGGCCTCTCTGCCCTCTGCAGCCACTTCCACGAGCCTGCTCCCCCTCCTCCTTACCACGCCCTTTCTCCGGACCTGCACCCCGCACCGGCGGCTGCCGCTTCTCCACTCCTTCCCACCCGGCAACTTCTCTTCTGCCGCAGGGCCCCGTCGGTCTTACCTCCACTGCTGCCTCCACCTCGGATCTCCTCCGCTCCTCCTTCCGGCTGACGGCCTCCGGCACTTTGCTGTACCAGGTAGGCCTCACCCCGCGCCGGCACCGATCTTCCAGCGGAGAACCTCAAAATGCTCTGCCCATCCCAGGGAAGCCTGCCTTTCAACTCCTGGACTTCTCCTGGCGGCTTTATCTGTGGGAAGAAGCGCAAAAGGGTGGCTCTATGGCGGAGCTCTCCTGGCTGTGACTTTCCCCGCTGCTTGCTAGACCACGCCCCTCTGACTGATTTTTTTAGCGGATAGTTGGCTCATGTAAAAGTACCACTAAGAATTCTGAACTCAGATTTAGATGTGAAAGTGGTTTAACAAGAAAACGTTATAATAGTCTTTGTAATAATAATGAGGACAACCATTAATTTATCCACAATTTGAATACATTATATCTGTAGGAAGGGGAGATCTATTATAGAAAGGTTTTCCTGGAGGCCTAAAAAAAAAAGCAAGAACTCTTGGCTTATTCACAAATCTTGGATAGTGTAATTCTTTGACCTTAGGGCACTTGTCTGATGTTTTGGGAAGGGAAGCCATTCATGGAGATGAATTTTTCTGGAAGCTTCAGAAAAAGAACTTGATATATAGAAAGCCTAATAAAACATGGCCAAAGGTTGTAGCTTTTCCAGTCTTGGCTTGTAACACAGTTCAACCTTTGGGCTTCGGTAACAGCACTTCCTTGTGACATATAAAAGAGTGTCTATTACCTAATACACATGGTGTTACTTGGCTTTCAGTGATTTTGTGCTATTCCATTACACGAATATGTCAACAGCAGGGTGAGAACTCGGTTTTCCTTTGAGAGAAGTGTCTTTGTATCTGCTCATTCCACAGGCTACAAACAAAGTACTCTCTTAGGGCACTGTCAAAATCACTTTGGAGGCTGTATGACTGTGTGACAAGTGCTTGATCTCGACTACAAACCACCTCACTAAATCTCTCCATTTGGTCGAGCAGTTGGAAAAAAAATAAATGACTTGCTCTGGTTTACAACGAGAGAATATATTGTGCTATAGCATTATTAAAGATATCTGGGTGAGAAAACTGATAGTTCTAAAAAATATTGTATAACTGAAATTTAAAAATAAAAAATATATTTTTGGATTCAATTCTCTTTTGAAAAGTGAATTAATAATAGTTATACTTCTGCACTGATTATGGTTATTTTGTTTTTTTCCACTTAAAGAAATATGGAGCACAAAGGTTATAGGGTTGCATAGTGTTTGCCAATTCATGGAGCGTTCACAGAAATAGGTGTTTTTGGATCATTATCCGTAGTTGAAACAAAATAGATGTAAAAAAAGGTTGGCAAGCAGGGATGTACATAGAAATCACAGGGTCTGATGCGAAAATGCAGTACTTCCCACAGAGAGCTCTGACAAAATGTACTGCATACATTCCAGAAAACGTAAGCGATTGCTTTGAAATTACTGAAGTTTCTGCATTGATTACTGTTAAAATGGGGTCTGATTGTTATCACAATTATAGACAAGCGCAATCTAACTAAACACAAAACAATTTTACTGAACACATTGAGTAAACATCAAAGTGCGAAAAGAAAAGGTAAATGAACCCTTAAACGTAGATCCCCCTTTAGCAGCAATCCCCTTCATCAAACATTTCATATGGGTGCAAATAAGATTTGCATGACATTAAGGTCTCATTCAGACGAGTGTGTTTATGTACGTACTTGGTGCGCCAAAACAGCGTGTCCACATATGTGCCAAAACATGCGTGAATGAAGGTCCGTGCTCATTGCTTTCAATGGGGCCTCCGATGCTGCTGGTGGCCCCATTGAAAGCAATAGGCTGCCAGCAACCCCTGTAGTGATTTTTGGGGAAGGGCTTTAAACATAAGTAGAGATGAGCGAACACCAAAATGTTCGGGTGTTCGTTATTCGGAACGAACTTCCCGTGATGCTCGAGGGTTCGTTTCGAACAACGAACCCCATTGAAGTCAATGGGCGACCGGAGCATTTTTGTATTTCGCCGATGCTCGCTAAGGTTTTCATGTGTGAAAATCTGGGCAATTCAGGAAAGTGATGGGAATGACACAGTGACGGATAGGGCAGGCGAGGGGCTACATGGTGGGCTGCATCTCAAGTTCACAGGTCCCACTATTAAGCCACAATAGCGGCAAGAGTGCCCCCCCCCCCCCCACTGTCAGCATAAAGATCGTCCTCCTCTGGCACAGCTGTAACAGCTGTAGCAGAGAAGAACGATGTTTGCCCATTGAATTCAATGGAGCGGCAATACAGCATGTTCCACTGAATGCAATGGGCTGCCGGCGATCGCAGGATGAATGGTCGGAAAGGGGTTAAATATATAACCCCTTTCCTGCAATTCATCCAGAAATGTGTTACACTAAAAATATATACCGGCGTATAAGGCGACCGGGCGTATAAGACGACCCCCCAACTGTCACCTTATACGCCGGTAATACAGTGGAGCAAAGAATAAAAAGCATTACTTACGTTTTTAGATGATCTGCGGTGCTCCTGCAGGCTGTCACTTCCTCCTAATCCACGGCAGACAAGCTTTCTCCACGAAAGACTTTAAATCCCTGCCTCCAGAAGCACATGTGCCTTCAGCCAATCACAGCCAATGACAATGATGTCATTGAATGGCTGTGATAGGCTGTGTTTCTGGAGGCGGGGATTTCAAGCCTTGAAATCCCCGCCTCCAGAAACACAGCCAATCACAGCCATTCAATGACATCATTGTCATTGGCTGTGATTGGCTGAAGGCACATGTGCTTCTGGAGGCAGGGATTTAAAGTCTTTCGTGGAGAAAGCTTGTCTGCCGTGGACCAGGAGGGAGTGACAGCCTGCAGGAGCGCCGCAGATCATCTAAAAACGTAAGTAATGCTTTTTATTCTTTGCTCCACTGTATTACCGGCGTATAAGGTGACAGTTGGGGGGTCGTCTTATACGCCCGGTCGCCTTATACGCCGGTATATATTTTTAGTGTAACACATTTCTGGATGAATTGCAGGAAAGGGGTTATATATTTAACCCCTTTCCGACCATTCATCCTGCGATCGCCGGCAGCCCATTGCATTCAGTGGAACATGCTGTATTGCCGCTCCATTGAATTCAATGGGCAAACATCGTTCTTCTCTGCTACAGCTGTTACAGCTGTGCCAGAGAAGAAGGATTTGTCTTCTATATGTTCTCAATGGGGTCAGCGCTGCTGCCGCTGGCCCCATTGAGCGCATATAGAATGCATCCATAGCGAGCAGCGGGAGGGGCAGATTTCAATACTCGGGTGACACCTTATCTCCCCAGCCACTCACAGCAGGGGGTGGTATAGGGCTTAAACGTTGCAGGGGGAAGTTGTAATGCCTTCCCTGTCTTTATATTGGCCAAAAAAAAGCGCTAACGTCTCAGGGAAGAAAGTTTAATTTACCAGAACACCGCATGGTGTTCGTTACGAATAACGAACATCCCGAACACCCTAATATTCGCACGAATATCAAGCTCGGACGAACGCGTTCGCTCATCTCTAAACATAAGCCCTTCCCTGAAAATCCTCCCTAGCAGGTGTAAAAAAGAAAAAAAAAAAAAGAAATATCACAGGCAGCGCTCAGCTGTCATTCAATGAATGAGTGCTCAACCAATAAAATACAGCCCTTTCAGCAGGCAGGGATTTTAAATCCCTGCCTGCTGAAAGAGCTTCAGAGCAGTGCAGGGAGTCCAAGCGGCTAGACGCTCCTGTGCCCCGACAGCGGTGGAGAGACGAGTATATATATATTTTATTTTTTGTACATGCTAGGAATGATTTTCAGGGAAGGGATTATATTTAAAGCCCTTCTCCGAAAATCACTGCTGGGTTTGCCGGCAGCCAATTGCTTTCAATGGGGCTGCCGGCAGCAGTGTCGGCCCCGTGGAAAGTAATGGTAGAACATCACGATCCTCTGCCACAGCTGTCAGAGCTGTAGCAGGGATTTCTTTACTCCCCACTGGGAGTGCCATCATTACTGAACACTGTGACAGTGCTGTCACAGTGTTCAGTGACATGGGGACTTCCCGTGGGGAATATTTACACACACCACGGAGCTATGGTGCACGCATGTCCTATCTTTTGCAGGTGCGCGCATTTGCATGCCTGTAAAACACGGACATGTGAACACACCATAGAGAAACAATGGTTCTAAATAGACACGCAGTTTTCTGTACACGTATGTACACACATAAACACGCTCGTCTGAATGAGTCCTAACTAGAGATGAGCGAGCGTACTCGGATAAGCACTACTCGCTCGAGTAATTGGCCTTATCTGAGTATCGCTGTGCTCGGGGCTAAAGATTCGGGTGCCGGCACGGAGCGGGGAGCTGCAGGGGAGAGCGGGGAGGAACGGAGGTAAGATCTTTCTCTCCCTCTCTCCCGCCTGCTCTCCTCTGCTCCCCGCTGCGACTCACCTGTCAGCCGCAGCGGCACCCGAATCTTTAGCCCCGAGCACAGCGATACTCGGATAAAGCCAATTACTCGAGCGAGTAGTGCTTATCCGAGTACGCTCGCTCATCTCTAGTCCTAACCCTGCAGTTAGTTTTGTCCTTCTGACCAGGCCACAATTTTTTAAATCTGACAAGTGTCACTTTAAGTGGTAATAACTTTGGAATGATTTTACTTATGCAAGTGATTCTGAGTATGTTTTTATGATGCATTGCACTTTATGTTAGTAGTCAATTTAGGTCAATATGTTATGTGTAAATCCTAAATTTACAGAGTTTTTTTGAAAAATATGCCATTTTCAAACTTTGAATTTCTCTGCTTGTAAAACAGATTATCACATATTGCAAAATAGCTAATAAATAACATTGAACATATGTGCGCTGTATGTTCGTGCCATTTTGAAAATATCATTTTATTTTATTTTTGACATCACAAAACATGCAATATAGGGGACGTTTTTGTAATTTTGATGAAAATATCCAAAGTCTATTTTTTAAGGGACCAATTCAGTCTTGAAGTGACATTGAGAGATCTATATAATAGAATGTGAACCCACAGCATTGTCTTTAACATGCAGATTTTTCTGCTATGGATTTGAAAATATTAGAAGTAACATATCTGCACAAAATCAAAAATTATGCATATGAATTTTATCCATTCACAAGGCCTAAAATCCAAGTGCAGATCTAGAGCGAAATCCACCACTTAGGCCTGTGTCACGCGAGCGTAAGCATATTTGTGTGTTTATTTGCGCATTAGGCATTACGTATCTGCATGTGCAATAGTATTTTTACTGCACTTTTTTGTGTGCGCAAGTCATGAGCAATTGCATGTGGTAAACAGCATGCACCGATGTTCTTAGTCATCGAAAGGGCTAATAAGTTTAATGAGTTTAGGTTGCATGCTTTTGGTATGTAAATGCGCAGGAAAATAGAGCATGCTGCGTTTTTTGCGCAACGCAATTGTGCATACATAATATGTGCCTGTGAATGAATGTGAATACTCCTGTGGTACACTGACCTTAGCCACGGTTTTAGAGGTAGAACCCATGTGGAAGAATCTGTGTTATTTTCTGCCGTGTGAACTTACCCTAAGGGCGCCCACCCACTGGCGTTTTTTTCCCTGCGAAATTCGCAGCATTTTTTTCTCTGCAGGGGTCTATGGGACTTGTAATGTTAAAATCGCGATCGCGCAAAATCGCGATTTCGGGGTAAATTGCGATTTTGCGCGATCGCGATTTTAACATTACAAGTCCCATAGACCCCTGCAGAGAAAAAAATGCTGCGAATTTCGCAGGGAAAAAAAACGCCAGTGGGTGGGCGCCCTAAGGGTACAGCAAAATCAAAACTTTACTCTCTAGATATAAAACATTCTTGCTCCATAGGAGGCACATTATCTCTGAAATATTGCAAATTCACATGGACATAATCCCAGTAGGATGATTCCGAATAACTGATCTTAGTGTCCACAAGGATACAGTCTCTTTACACACATAGAGACAAAGCATGATATTTTATGTGGTCCTCCGTCCCGGGACTCTGATTGAACTGTCCATACTTCATTCTAACTACTAAAGCCCCAACTCGCTCTCTCACCCGTACTTAACCCCTTAACGACCAGCCCATAGTGTTTTTACATCCTCCCGAAGTGGGCTTTATTCTCTGAGGACGTAAAAACATGCTTCCTGCAGAGAATAAAGCCCCTCGGGCTGTGGACGTGACAGCTCCATGCTGTCGGTGTCCGCAGGTAGCTGACAGCAAGGAGCTGTCATCCCGGGCTTTTCGGCCCCCCCCCCCCCCGGCATTGCGATTCGCGCTATGCAATGGATAGCGCCGATCGCAAAAAAGTTAATAAAACTGCAAAAAAAGTGACATATGCAGCTGCTCTGATGGATCGGATCCATCGGAGCAGCTGAAATCACTCACCGAGGTCCGCCGCACGACTCCCCGCTGTCCCGATGCTCCGGGCGCCGTAGCCGTCCTTCTGCGCATGCGCGCCAGGCGGCATTACGTCAGCCGCATGCGCAGAAGGCCCGGCGGTGCGGGAGACTTAAAATCTCCTGGCTCCCAGCTTCTGTAGGTAGCCAGGAGGCAGGAGATGTCAGCGGGGACCGCGGTGAGCAGTCCTCGATACTGTGATCGTCGTTATCCAATGGATAACGACGATCGCGGAAAAGTGAAAAAAAGTGTAAAAAAAGAAAAGTTTCACCTCCCCTCATGTATCAGATCCATGAGGGGAGGTGAAAATACTCACCTCAGGTCCGCCGATGTCCTCCGGCTGGTGTCGGGACTCCCCGCTGGCTTCTGCGATGTGCTGCTGTGGCGCGCATGCGCAGAAGGCCGGCGAGCCCGGCAAATTCAAAATCTCCCTGCACCCGGCTGTCATAGTTAGCCGAGTGCAGAGAGATATGACTAGGGACCACTGTATGCGGTTTCCAGTCATATGATCACCGTTATCCATCATTTGAATCCAGATGCGATTATCCTCCATGGACCCTTCCGGCTTCTGCACATGCGCCCGCCGGCAAAATGCCAGACACATTCGCAGGAGCCGGGGAGCCCAGGAAATTTTAAATCTCCTTGCTCCCAGCGACCAACGGTCGCTGAGTGCTTGGAGCAGTGACCGGCGGCCTCGCTGAGCGGTCCCCGGTCACGTGATAAAGTAGCGATATAACATTAGGCCGGTCACAAATGACCGGAGAGGAATTACGGGGTTCTGCATGCGCTTGATCAGCGGTAATCAACGGATCAATTACATGCATTGGATCAAACAATTCCCCCCAATTAGCGGGTCGGAATTACGTAATCCACTTGCAGAAACAGAACACAGCATGCTATATTTTACAGCGGATATCCGTGACCTAGAGCCCATTGTGCTCTATGACGGTGGATATACTCGCAGCCCATGTGCAAATACATTGTGTATGAGCTGCGGGTACCCGGGTCATCGCTAAGCGACGGCGCGGGAAATGCAAACAAAAAAAAAAGTACTGCGCATGACCGCCTGTGTGAGTAGGCTGTTATGCGCAGTACATTACGCGGCCATATGCAGGGTCACAGCCAGGCTCACAGCTGGGATCCGCTGCGGGCCTCCACAAGCGGATTCCACCTATGGCCGTGTGAGCCCGGCGTTATTCAGACTGCTACCTGTAATCTGTAATTTACAAGAAGCCCCAGGAACGCTCGCCTTCATGCAGTTCCAGGAGCAGCTTGTTGAGCGCCTTCTCTGTGAGACTGCCGCACCGCACCAAGATTACAAAGCCTCACAGAGGGCCACTTTTTACACCCCATCCCCACCACTGAGGTCACAAAATACCCCCCAAAATACATGAGAGGAGGGGGGATACCCGGTTTTCTTGCCCCATGTGCCCAACCCAACCAGCCTCCGTAATTACCCCTGTCTTCGGACATAAAACGCAGTTTATATTATTACCTTTATCCAATATTTAGGGAATGCCAAAAAAATGGGGATGGCGGGGGGGGGTTATTTTTAGGAAGTCAATTTTTTTTCCGTGTAAGTGGGCAATGGGGCCTGGAATTTATTCAGTTCTGCCCTGAAATCCAGCGAGCATTCCCTCCATTATGGGCCTAGCCATGTGTCCTGTAAGTAGATTAGGGCCACAAGGGGTATGTTTCTGAACACGGGACAAATGGGGGGATCCATTTTGTGGTAAATGTCTTCATTCCTATGTAAACTGTACCAAAAAAACAGTTTTTAAACTGACAAAATTGCCAAAAAATGAAAATCGTAATTTTTTCCTTTTGCTTTGCTTAGATTCATTCAAATACTGTGGGGTCAAAATACGCAGTACACCCCTAGATGAATTTGTTAAGGGGTCTAGTTTTCAAAATGGGGTCATTTGTGGGGGTTCTCTATTGTTTTGGCCACTCTATGGCTCTACAAGTGGGCAATGGGGACTGGAATTTATTCCGCTGTACCCTGAAATCCAACGGGTGCTCCTTCCATTATAGGCCTAGCTATGTTTCCTTTAAGTAGATTAGGGCCACAATGGGTATGTTTCTGAACACGGGACAAACAGGGGTATCCATTTTGGGGTGAATGTCTTCATTCCTATGTACACTGTACAAAAAAAACCTGTTTTTAAATTGACACAATTGCCAAAAAAATGAAAATCATAATTTTTTCCTTCTGCTTGGCTTAGATTCATTCAAAAACTGTGAAGTCAAAAAAGTCATCATACCCCTAGATAAATTCGTTAAGCGGTCTACTTTTTAAAATGGGGTCACTTGTGGGCGTTCTCCATTGTTTTGGTCACTCAATGGCTCTACAAGTGTGCAATAGGGCCTAAATCTCCTTCAAGCAAAATTTCTGTTCCAAAAGCCACCGGTTGCTCCTTTCATTTTGGGCCCCATTGTGCATCCAGACGTAAGATTAGGGCCACAATGGCTATGTTTCTGCACATGGGACAAACAGGGGTATCCATTCTGGGGTGCAAATCCTAATTTTCATGTGTACTATAGAAAAAAGTCCTGTCTTTAAAATGACATATTTGCAAAAATATGAAATTTTAGTTTTTCTCTTCTAAATTGCATTGACTCCTAAAAAAAAAAACCTGTGGGGTTAAAATACTCATGACACCCCTCAGTAAATACCTTAAAGGGTGTAGTTTTGAAAATGGGGTCACTTGTGGGGGTATCTATCATTTTGACTCCTATGAGCCTTTCCAATCTTGGTTTGGTGTAGGAAAACAAAGTGTTCCTCAAAATGCTGAAAAGTAATGTTAAATTTGTACGTCTCCTAAATGGTTAAAAAAAATGAAAGTTTTTCCAATGTGCGCCCAAAATAAAGTAAACGGATGGAAATATATATCTTAACAAAAATGTCTATATTATGTTTGCACATATTTGAGATATTGCAGTTGGAAATGTGAAAAAATGACGATTTTTTCAAAATTTTCCCAATTTTGGCGCTTTTAATAAAAAAAACACAAATTCTATCGGTCTTTTTTTTCCGCCTAGATGAAGTACAATATGTGGCGAAAAAACAATGTCAGAATCGCTTGGATATGCAAAACCTTTCTGGTGTTTTTCCATGCTAAACTGACACGTGTCAGATTTGCAAAATTTGGCCTGGTCATTAAGGTGCAAACAGGCTTGGTCACTAAGGGGTTAAGCAGCTGGGCCTTTTTCTTGGACTGCCTCTTCATGTCAGTACTAAGGGGAGTCCTACTGACCCAACTATTCATACACAGACCGAGATTCACTTAACCTCACCCTGGTAGGCAGCAATGGCTGATATTGATGTTAACTTTTCAGTGGTGCTTACTTTATGCTCACCGTCTCTTCAAGAACCTGGTCATTGTCGGAACGGAGCCTCCATCTCCTCCAATACGCTGGTGTGCATATGCTCTGGCATGGCTGTGCAGTCATCTGTGGCTGTCATTTAACCCCTTAAGGACCAGACACTTTTTAGGGATTTTACCCATGTGGTGGTTTTACAGCCCTATTTTTTTCCTTTAGCTGCCAAAATTATTTTTGCTGCATTTTTTTCCGTGACATATAGGGCTATTTTTTGAAATCTTTTTCACTGACTTTTTTTTTCAGTTTTTTAGTTTTATTGGGGGTAAAAAGCTAAAAAAATGATTTTTTTAAACATTTATATATTTTTTTTAATTAGTATTAGAGATGATCGAACATGTTCGGCCCCGCCCCTTTTCGCCCGAACACCGAACTTTGCGAGTACTTCCGTGTTCGGGCGAAAAATGTTCGGCGGTCGCCGTGGCAGCGCGGGGGGGTGCGGCGGGGAGTGGGGGGGAGAGGGAGAGAGAGAGGGCTCCCCCCTGTTCCCCGCTGCTGCCGCCCGCAGTGCCACGGCGACCCCCGCCCCCCGGCGGCCCCCGAACATTTACGCCCGAACACTGAAGTGTTCGGGAAAGCCGGTGTCCGGGTGCGTAAGTGTCCATAACGGACACGTTCGATCATCTCTAATTAGTATATTTGCACTAAAATAAAGTATAGTTTGTTTTGGATGTTTTGATATATAATATGTATGGCTTTGGATTACAGGGCGTATACAGCAACGGTTTTGGTTGGCATCGGCTTTGGGTTATTATCTTTTTTATGTATATATTGTTGTTTTATTCTGTAATTTTTTTTTTACTTATTCATGTAATTATTCTTTTTACTAGCTATGCCATTACTATCATGACGTCATGTAAGACCTCTGGGGGACACTCACATGTTTTTGGTTTTTTTTTATTTAACATTTTTCTGCTGTAGCTGGGGCATCCATAGGAGCCCCAGTTACAGAGGAAAACATCCCCTATAGTGACATTAGTCACTGGCAGAGATGAACAAGGTCTCCTGGGACCCTTTAGCTCTTCTGTGACAGAGGTCACCAGGCGGTCACTGACTGCCGGCTCTCGTAGTAAAAGAAAGTTTTCCACTTTCCCTTTTTAGTACATAGTGCTCATTTAGTACATAGCGCTTGATATGTACTAAATAAAGGAGGAGGCAGAAAGGGATAAAACCCACTTCTCCTTCCTCCTCCGGGTTATCAGCTGACAACCCGTCCTGCTTCTGATTGATTGTAGAAGCAGGAGGCTTTAATCCTCGCCATAATTTTACATATGGCTGGGCTTTCAGCCTGGGACCAAGCGCTGTAAATTTACAGTGCTTGGGCCTTAATGGGCTAATTGTGCCCTTAGTTCTGCTCAGGTCTACTTTAGCCTTGCCAGTAGCGATGAGCAAACTTTTGAGAAGCTTCTAGTTCCACAAACTATTCCAAAAAGTTTAGTTAAGTCCGAATTAGTTCAATCCAAACATGGCATTCACTAAAATTCCCTAAAACTGGTGTATGACACTGTCTAAGCCATAAAAGGTTTTTATGGCTCTTAGACGGTGTTCTACAACAGTGTTCAGCACTTGTGTTGAGTTAACTGAATCAGTAGACCCCTGTTTCAGGTAGAACTTTTGCTAAAAGCTTTCCTTCGGGTTTGTGCCAAGCTGAACTTTTACCAAAGTTTGACACGAAACAGGGTTCCTCTGCTCCAGTTCATTCAACACCACTTACCGATGTAGCAGCTGCTGCAACTGTTTTTACACTTAGTCATTCTTTAGTCTCTAGTGGGCCCCTGCAACATCCTCAGCAGGGGAATTTGGCATCTCTAAGTCACCTCAGCACAGGCTTCCGACACTTCTGCTTCACAAGCTGCATCACATCTCTCTCCAAGATGGCTAGCTATAGCTTGGATTCCCATTAACGGGAATGGGACACATGATTGATTAGATTTTGCTGCAGATTTGATGTAGTATCAGCAATTATTCCAAGCAGATTCCATATCAAATCAGAGTTCATATCAAATCTACAGCAAAATCTGCTGTGTGAACATGGCCAAAGGTAATGACAAATTTCTGGACTCTACAGAGGTCTTTGTGGTGCCAAGTAAACAGCATAGAAACTACTGTAGTGGATATCCGCCATATCTATATTTTTGGGACAATGGACATACATTTCATGTGGACAGGAGACCTGTGTTTATAGATTCAAGCATTCTGTATACCAATGCCAGTAGTATTCCATTTTGTTTATTCTTCTACAAATATAGATATATTCCTTGTGTACCCAATGTATTCACTTCCTTATATGTAAAAATGTTGAAACTTTCCATTCACTAAACTCCTATAGATGCAAGCAGAAGCTAGCAGTTAGCAAGAACGCTCTATTTCCCGATTCTTAGTAACTGTAACAGGGGTACATCAGACATAAATAACCGCAGTCTGAAGCATTACCGCTTCTAGCTACCGCAATAATAACCCAAGCAGTTTTACTGAAAACTTATGCAAATAACATGGGAAATTTATGCAATTAATAGTTCAAGCTGTAATCTCCAATCATATCGGAGGAACCACACGTGGGTCCAAGACAACCCACTCATCTCATCCTGCCCTCTCCGGACTGATACCACGTGATGGGCAATAACAGATGACCGGATGATGGAAGAATTTCAAGATGCTTATCCAATAATTAAACAATACGTTGTATCTATGTAATCTTTGACCTGCCCAGATGGGCAGATATGTTAAACTCTTTAAAAGAGGCTGCGCGCCCAACAATAAAGCAGAATTGGGAAGTTTATACATGCTGAACCTGTGTCAGTGTGAAATCTTCTTATGCGCATAATCAATTTGTATCCAATCAGGAAAGGGTGCAAACATTCCTAATTGAGTAGGCCATGGACACAAAAAGGGATTCCACGACACTACTACCAATCAAAAAGAAATACTTTATTATAACTCACTTTGTCTGCACTGTAATGCACTGTGTATTTGCCACATTCAAATCCATAGCATATATCATGCTCATTTACTTTCCCGGATCACCTGGAACGGTATTATAAACTGTCTTCCATTGCTGCTATACCATTCCAATATAAAGCTATGCCAATTCCAGCAGCAGCTTTGGGAAACAGCTAATCGGCGGGGTAGAGGAATCCCCGCTGATCTTTTATTGATGACCTTTCCTAAGGACAGGAAACCCCTTTTTAATCCTTTAAGAATAAAACAGAACAAATACGAATGAAATGCAGACAACTTGCTATTAAATTAGGAACAAAAACATGAAAAAAAATATTAAAATGCAATCTGTATTGCACATCCCTTTTTGATTTTCATACAGAAGTGTGAATGAGCCCTGCCTATAGTTAAAAGCATTTATTTTTCTTCTAGCTGAACTTCTGAGAATATAGTTCTATTATTACTATGTTGTAGTAATAGTATTTTTGTGGGTAAAATTGTATTTTCTGACCTGCATAAAAACCCCTAAGTATTATCTTACAACTCTTCACTCTAATTTTCCAGAAAACAGGAAGGAAATCCACTTGAAGCTGTGATTTACTTCAGTTCTTTTGCCCAGCAGAGGGCACTGACAAGCGTGGCTCTGTCTTATTGCACAATGTCATCCAAGCAATGAAATTTGCTATGCACTGAAAAAATATAATTTAATTTGCACTGTGAGCTGCTAAAACTTAATTATTCTGCTCTGTGTTATGAAGAGTAATAGACGTACACAGATGGAATTTCTTTTATATAAGAGAAATAAACTTACATTTATTGTGCAGCTTTAAATAATCCCTCCTGAACAGTTTGTGCTGCGCAGAGCGCTCGATCAAGTCACTTTTCTATATTGTAATTTTTTTTATGTAACTTAGTTGCTATTCACTTTTGTTTCTGCTGATTGTGCACCATGTTTATTGCAGAGCAGCTCGATGAAAAGAAAAAGCACATATTTTATTAATAGAATCATGACGACTCCAATTTTAATTTTCCAGATCTGCGATTCTATATTACAAAAAAATGAAACTAATTTTCACAAAAGTTTTCTTCCTCAATATTCAGATGCTGAGTGATACATAGAGAAACTCAGCACAACTTCCTACAGAACACAAGTCTTGTCTGATGTATGTACCGCAGAAACTGCCCCTACAACTACTATAGGGCAAGTGGAGGGGGAAATTGCAATCTCCCTGCATGGCCTTCCCTCTACTACTTAGGCAGCTATAGACGTGTATTAGAAGTAGTGTAGTGCAGCCATTGGTAACATGCAAATTGTGAGTACATTCCTCTACATTATTTCCCCAGAAGTTTATTTGCTCTTCATAATAGTGATGGATGGACTTTTCCCAGAGTGGAGTAGAAGAGCTCTCACCAGTCACGTCTCCCGCCAAGTGCTCCTGCTCCCCTCTCACATACAGGTCAAGAGACTGCAGCATTATCTTCCTCCATCCCGCTCTCTCTTCTCCTTTCCGTCTTCAGTTATTAACCTTTTACTCTTGGGGTATGTTTCTATTAGCATAACACATCTACGCCTTGGTATTTTTTGACTATTTTTCTGCTCCAACTCCTTCAAGTTAGATGGGTTGTGTTGGTGTACAGCAGTCTCCAAGTTATGGTTCTCAGTTGGATTGAGATCTAGGCTTTGATTAGACTCTTCCAAGACCTGTCCATGTTTTCCCTTAGACCCCTCTATACTGCGGCTTAAGCAATATGTTTAGGGTCGTTCTCATGCTGGAAGCTGAACCTGTCCCCCAATCTCACATCTCTGGGAGACTGAAACAGGTTTTCATCAAGAATTGCCCCGTATTTCCTGCCAAAACCTAGCTTTGATCTATACTTCTCCACAACTTTATCTCTGTCTGACCTGTTTAAAGAGTTCCTTGGTCTTCATGGGGCTTTAGTGGTGGCACAGACCCAGGGGTCTTTCAAAACAGGTGCATTTATACTAACATCGAGTAACAGGTCATGTGACACTTTGATAAGACACAGGTGGGCATACTCAATTGATTATGTGATTTTTAAAGTAAATTTAATGGACCAAACCTTTTTAAAGGACTTTGTAGCAAAGCGGGTGAATACATACATACTCACAACTTTTCAGTTTTCATTCACTTATTTATTTAAACAAAGTTTTTTTCATTCCATTGCAACAACGTGGGCTATTTTGTTGATTCCATTACATAAGATTAAAATTATATATATTAGGGTGGCTCATAGAGATATGGCAAAAAATAAAGTGGCAGTTATACAGCAAGACGCCTTCCCAATTTGTTACATCTGCTAATAGTAATGTAAGGGCGCCCACCCACTGGCGTTTGCGTTTTCGTCGCGTTTACCGCGATTTTTCCGCGCGTTTTTCGCGGCGTTTTCGCGGCTTTTCCATTAATTTCCATTGACTTTCATGGGTGCATTAGGAGAAAAATAAGGACACATATGCAACTGACAGTTCCTATGTTAAAAACGCAAACGCAACGCAAAAAAAACGCCAGTGGACAGGAACACATGTTATCTCTATGCCTGTGCAGGAAAAACGCAAAACGCAGGTAAAAAAACGCCAGTGGGTGGGCGCCCTTAGGGTAAAGTTTTAGCTTTAAATTCCAACTGCAAGAGGGTGCTCAAAACTGATGTATATTATGATGAATGGCGCTTACGTGCAACATTTCCAATTACACAACCTACAGCATTAAAATTAACAATTTGCTTTTGCAAAACAACCACTAGACTTTAAAACATTAAGTATTGACAATGGCATTTGTCCAGACAATCTACACATTTGTGCTGTTCCTACAAAAAGATCTCCAAATATATGAAAGTAGTCAAAATTATGACACAAATACTTGTCAGTCAATGCTTAAGGACTGGACAGCAGTAGAGATGAGCGAACGTGTTCGTCCGAGCTTGATATTCGTGCGAATATTAGGGTGTTCGTGATGTTCGTTATTCGTAACGAACACCATGCGGTGTTCGGGTTACTTTCACTTCCTTCCCTGAGACGTTAGCGCGCTTTTCTGGCCAATTGAAAGACGGAAGGCATTACAACTTCCCCCTGTGACGTTCAAGCCCTATACCACCCCCTGCAGTGAGTGGCTGGGAAGATCAGGTGTCCGCCGAATATAAAAGTCGGCCCCTCCCGCGGCTCGCCTCAGATGCCGTGTGAGTTAGATGAGGGACAGTGCTGTTTGTACCAGAGCTGCTGTAGGGAAAGAATTGGTAGTTAGTGTAGGCTTCAAGACCCCCCAAAGGTCCTTATTAGGGCCACTGATAGCTGTGTGTTGGCTGCTGTTAGCAGTGGCAATTTTTTTTTTCTCAAAATCGCCTCTGCAGAGCGTTGCACCCGGCATTAGGGACAGAAGTGCTGCATAGGCAGGGAGAGTGTTAGGAGTGAGTGTAGCCTTCAAGAACCTCAACGGTCCTTTCTAGGGCCATATTTAACCGTGTGCAGTACTGTGCTGGCTGCTGTTAGCTGTGCTGCATTTTTTTTTACTTCTCCAAATCGCCTCTGCAGAGCATTGCACCCTCCATTGATACTGCAGGGAAAGAATTGTGTAGGCAGGGCCACAACACAGTTATTATTCATTGAATATACGCAGTGCTGCCTTTTGGTGGAAAAAAACGGAAAATATCTCTATTTGTCCTGCCTCTGTCCGTCCTAAGGGCGGTGGACACGTGTCGGCTGCGTGTGCAACCTTTAAAAATCAGACGCACCCAGCTACGGTTTACTGCTGGCTTCGCCATTTGCTTTCCTTAATTGGGAAAAAAAATACCTGCTCTGCCACAATTAATAACTCTGCTACCCTCACGTTCTGTGACACATTAGCAGGGACACAGCACAGTTATTAAACTTCTCATGTTCATTGAATATACGCAGTGCTGCCTTTTGGTGCAAAAAAACGGAAAATATTTCTATTTGTCCTGCCTCTGTCCGTCCTAAGGGCGGTGGACACGTGTCGGCTGCGTGTGCAACCTTTAAAAATCAGACGCACCCAGCTACGGTTTACTGCTGGCTTCGCCATTTGCTTTCCTAAATTGGGAAAAAAAATACCTGCTCTGCCACAGTTAATAACTCTGCTACCCTCACGTTCTGTGACACATTAGCAGGGACACAGCACAGTTATTAAACTTCTCATGTTCATTGAATATACGCAGTGCTGCCTTTTGGTGCAAAAAAACGGAAAATATCTCTATTTGTCCTGCCTCTGTCCGTCCTAAGGGCGGTGGACACGTGTCGGCTGCGTGTGCAACCTTTAAAAATCAGACGCACCCAGCTACGGTTTACTGCTGGCTTCGCCATTTGCTTTCCTTAATTGGGAAAAAAAATACCTGCTCTGCCACAGTTAATAACTCTGCTACCCTCACGTTCTGTGACACATTAGCAGGGACACAGCACAGTTATTAAACTTCTCATGTTCATTGAATATACGCAGTGCTGCCTTTTGGTGCAAAAAAACGGAAAATATTTCTATTTGTCCTGCCTCTGTCCGTCCTAAGGGCGGTGGACACGTGTCGGCTGCGTGTGCAACCTTTAAAAATCAGACGCACCCAGCTACGGTTTACTGCTGGCTTCGCCATTTGCTTTCCTTAATTGGGAAAAAAAATACCTGCTCTGCCAGAGTTAATAACTCTGCTACCCTCACGTTCTGTGACACATTAGCAGGAAAACAGCACAGTTATTAAACTTAGATTATACATTCACTAGAGGCAGTGGGGCCTTTCGTTTTCAAAAAAGGGAAAAAATTATATTTGGCCTGCAGTCTTGCGCCAATTTATTAGCTGCCTGTGAAATCAAATCACTGGTAATACAGCATGCTGAGGGGTAGGGGTAGGCCTAGAGGACGTGGACGCGGCCGAGGACGCGGAGGGCCAAGTCAGGGTGTGGGCACAGGCCGAGCTCCTGATCCAGGTGTGTCGCAGCCGACTGCTGCGCGATTAGGAGAGAGGCACGTTTCTGGCGTCCCCACATTCATCGCCCAATTAATGGGTCCACGCGGGAGACGGTTATTAGAAAATGAGCAGTGTGAGCAGGTCCTGTCCTGGATGGCAGAAAGTGCTTCGAGCAACCTATCGTCAACCCGCAGTTCTGCGCCGTCCACTGCTGCAAATCCGAATCCTCTGTCTGCTGCTCCTCCTTCCTCCCAGCCTCCTCTCTCCACTACAATGACACCTGCTCAGGAGCGGGAACACTCCCAGGAACTGTTCTCGGGCCCCTGCTTAGATTGGGCAGCAGCGGTTCCTCTCCCACCAGAGGAGTTTATCGTCACTGATGCCCAACCATTCGAAAGTTCCCGGGGTCCGGGGGAAGAGGCTGGGGACTTCCGCCAACTGTCTCAACAACTTTCTGTGGGTGAGGAGGACAATGACGATCAGACACAGTTGTCTTGCAGTGAGGTAGTAGTAAGGGCAGTAAGTCCGAGGGAGCAGCGCACAGAGGATTCGGAGGAAGAGCAGCAGGACGATGAGGTGACTGACCCCACCTGGTGTGCAACGCCTACACAGGACAGGTCTTCAGAGGGGGAGTCAAGGGCATCAGCAGGGCAGGTTGCAAGAGACAGTGCAGTGGCCAGGGGTAGAGGCAGGGCCAGACCGAATAATCCACCAACTGTTTCCCAAAGCGCCATGCCACCATGCAGAGGCCGAGGTGCTCTAAGGTCTGGCAGTTTTTCACAGAGACGCCTGACGACCGACGAACAGTGGTGTGCAACCTTTGTCGCGCAAAGCTCAGCCGGGGAGCCAACACCAACAGCCTCACCACCACCACCATGCGCAGACATATGATGGCCAAGCACCCCACAAGGTGGAACGAAGGCCGTTCAGCGCCTCCGGTTTTCACCCCTGCCTCTCCCCCTGTGCCCCAACCTGCCACTGAGATCCAACCCCCCTCTCAGGACACAGGCACTACCGTCTCCTGGCCTGCACCCACACCCTCACCTCCGCTGTCCTCGGCCCCATCCAGCAGTGTAGTTCAGCGCACCGTCCAGCCGTTGCTTGCGCAACTGTTGGAGCGCAAGCGCAAGTACGCCGCCACGCACCCGCACGCTCAAACGTTAACCGTCCGCATAGCAAAATTCATCAGCCTTGAGATGCTGCCGTATAGGGTTGTGGAAACGGAGTCCTTCAAAAGTATCATGGAGGCGGCGGCCCCGCGCTACTCAGTTCCCAGACGCCACTACTTTTCCCGATGTGCCGTACCAGCCCTGCACGACCACGTCTCCCGCAACATTGTACGCGCCCTCACCAACGCGGTTACTGCCACGGTCCACTTAACTACGGACACGTGGACAAGCACAGGCGGGCAGGGCCACTACATCTCCCTGACGGCACATTGGGTGAATTTAGTGGAGGCTGGGACAGAGTCAGAGCCCGGGACCGCTCACGTCCTACCCACCCCCAGAATTGCGGGCCCCAGCTCGGTGGTGGTATCTGCGGAGGTGTATGCTTCCTCCACTAAAGCACCCTCCTCCTCCTCCTCTGTCTCGCAATCAAGATGTGTTAGCAGCAGCATGTCGCCAGCAGTCGGTGTCGCGCGGTGTGGCAGCACAGCGGTGGGCAAGCGTCAGCAGGCCGTGCTGAAACTACTCAGCTTAGGCGATAAGAGGCACACGGCCCACGAACTGCTGCAGGGTCTGACACAGCAGACCGACCGCTGGCTTGCGCCGCTGAGCCTCCAACCGGGCATGGTCGTGTGTGACAACGGCCGTAACCTGGTGGCGGCTCTGCAGCTCGGCAGCCTCACGCACGTGCCATGCCTGGCCCACGTCTTTAATTTGGTGGTTCAGCGCTTTCTGAAAAGCTACCCATGCTTGTCAGACCTGCTCGTAAAGGCGCGCCGGCTCTGCGCACATTTCCGCAAGTCCCACACGGACGCTGCCACCCTGCGCACCCTGCAACATCACTTTAAGCTGCCAGTGCACCGACTGCTGTGCGACGTGCCCACACGGTGGAACTCTACGCTCCACATGTTGGCCAGGCTCTATGAACAGCGTAGAGCTATAGTCGAATACCAACTCCAACATGGGCGGCGCAGTGGGAGTCAGCCTCCTCAATTCCTTTCAGAAGAGTGGGCCTGGTTGGCAGACATCTGCCATGTCCTTGGTAATTTTGAGGAGTCTACCCAGGTGGTGAGCGGCGATGCTACAATCATTAGCGTCACCATTCCTCTGCTATGCATCTTGAGAAATTCCCTGCAAACCATAAAGGCAGCTGCTTTGCGCTCGGAAACGGGGGCGGGGGAAGACAGTATGCCGCTGGATAGTCAGGGCACCCTCCTGTCTATTTCTCAGCGCGTACAGGAGGAGGAGGAGGAGCATGAGGAGGATGAGGAGGAGGGGGAAGAGACAGCTTGGCCCGCTGCTGACGGTACACCGGCTGATTGCCTGTCATCCTTTCAGCGTGTATGGCCTGAGGAGGAGGAGGAGGAGGAGGATCCTGAAAGTGATCTTCCTAGTGAAGACAGCCATGTGTTGCGTACAGGTACCCTGGCACACATGGCTGACTTCATGTTAGGATGCCTTTCTCGTGACCCTCGCGTTGCACGCATTCTGGCCACGACGGATTACTGGGTGTACACACTGCTCGATCCACGGTATAAGGAGAACCTGCCCACTCTCATTCCCGAAGAGGAAAGGGGTTCAAGAGTGTTGCTATACCACAGGACCCTTGCTAACAAGCTGATGGTAAAATTCCCAGCCGACAGCGCTAGTGGCAGAAGGCGCAGTACCGAGGGCAAGGTAGCAGGGGAGGTGCGGAGATCGAGCAGCATGTACATCCCAGGCAGTGCAACAGTCTTTAAGGGCCTGGCCAGCTTTATGGCTCCCCACCAAGACTGTGTCACCGCTCCCCAGTCAAGGCTGAGTCGGCGGGAGCACTGTAAAAGGATGGTGAGGGAGTACGTAGCCGATCGCACGACCATCCTTGGTGACGCCTCTGCCCCCTACAACTACTGGGTGTCGAAGCTGGACACGTGGCCTGAACTAGCGCTGTATGCCCTGGAGGTGCTTGCTTGTCCTGCGGCTAGCGTCTTGTCGGAGAGGGTGTTTAGTGCGGCTGGGGGAATCATCACAGATAAGCGTACCCGCCTGTCAACCGACAGTGTCGACAGGCTAACACTCATCAAGATGAACAAAGGCTGGATTTCCCCAGACTTCTGTTCTCCACCAGCGGACAGCAGCGATACGTAAGCAATACGTAGGCTGCACCCGCGGATGGAAGCTACGTTCTCTCTCACCATCCAAAACGGGGACATTTCTGCTTCATCAATCTGTGTCTAATATTCCTCCTCCTCCTCCTGCTCCTCCTCCTGAAACCTCACGTAATCACGCTGAACGGGCAATTTTTCTTAGGGCCACAAGGCTCACTCAAATAATTTTTCTGAACAATTTTTATAAGTTTCAATGCGCTTAAAAGCGTTGGAACTTTAACTTGAACCAATTTTTCGTTACACTGGGCTGCCTCCAGGCCTAGTTACCACTTAAGCCACATTAACCAAAGCGATTAATGGGTTTCACCTGCCCTCTTGGCTGGCCATGGCCAATTTTTCTGATGTACATTAGTACTGTTGATACAGCAATTTTTGTGGGCCCTCGCCTACAGTGTAATCAAATTAATTTTTAGCCCACCTGTATTACGCACGACATTACTACCTCAGCTGTGTTGGGCAATGCAATGGGATATTTCTATGTACCGCCGGTGGCTTCCTGGCACCCACCCATGCTGTGGGTCCACAGGGAATTATAAATGCATCTGTTTCCACTTATAAAGAAACCCAGTCTGACTGGGGCATGCAGTGTGGGCCGAAACCCACCTGCATTAACCCTTTCCAGTCCACTGTCTGACCAGTGAAGACATTAGGGTTTAAGGCTGTACAGCTCCGTTGTTGGTAGACGTCCGTCGGGGTTCTCTTACTGTATATTGCCAGCCTCTCTGCTGTCGGAGCCTATCCTACGTGTCAGCTCATGCAGTACTGGCTTTAGCCAGCATATAGCGCCGTTGTATAACGGCAGAAAAAGAGTAAGCCCCCTAGGAAAACCATATACAAATTGGATTGGAAAGGGTTAAGCACAACATTACTACCTCAGCTGTGTTGGGCAATGCAATGGGATATTTCTGTGTACCGCCGGTGGCTTCCTGGCACCCACCCATGCTGTAGGTGCACACGGAGTTTTTACTACATCTGTACACTTATAAAGAACCCCAGTCAGACTGGGGCATGCAGTGTGGGCCGAAGCCCACCTGCATTAAGCACGACATTACTACCTCAGCTGTGTTGGGCAATGCAATGGGATATTTCTGTGTACCGCCGGTGGGTTCCAGGGAGCCACCCATGCTGTGGGTCGACAGGGACTTCACAATAGGGAGTTGTACCTGCCTGTGTCTATGAATTAAAAAGCCCGGTCTGACTGGGGCATGCAGACACCTTGACAGAATGAATAGTGTGTGGCACATAGGTTCCCCATTGCTATGCCCACGTGTGCAGCTCCTGATGGCGGTGGCACAGGATTCTATTTCTCATTGCTTCTGTACAGCATTGTGGGCTATCGCTCCACCACTTTTAAAGAGGGTCACTGCCTAGCCGTGCCAACCTCTGCAGTGTGTGCCTGCGGTCCCTCGTCATGGCAGACGCACTTCTAAATAGACATGAGCGTGGTGTGGCATGAGGGCAGCTGAAGGCTGCCCAGGGACACTTTGGTGTGCGCTGTGGGGGGGAGGGGGGGGGGGGCGGTTGGGCAGCATGTAACCCAGGAGAAGTGTCAGTGGAGTGTCATGCAGTCAGTGATTGTGCTTTGTTGGAGGTAGTGTGGTGCTTAGCAAAGGTATGCCATGCTAATGAGGGCTTTTCAGAAGTAAAAGTTGTTGGGAGGGGGGGGGCCCACTCTTGCCGGTATTGTGGCTTAATAGTGGGACCTGTGAACTTGAGATGCAGCCCAACATGTAGCCCGTCGCCTGCCCTATCCGTTGCTGTGTCGTTCCCATCACTTTCTTGAATTGCCCAGATTTTCACACATGAAAACCTTAGCGAGCATCGGCGAAATACAAAAATGCTCTGGTCGCCCATTGACTTCAATGGGGTTCGTTGTTCGAAACGAACCCTCGAACATCGCGGGAAGTTCGTTCCGAATAACGAACACCCGAACATTTTGGTGTTCGCTCATCTCTAGACAGCAGACTTCTTGGTAATCTGTGCTGGAACAGCCTTGTGATTTGCTTCCATAGTGTGAAGCAAAAGTTGTTTTTCTTCTTCGTCATTCGTAAAAAGTCTGAAAATTCATGGTTTTTGAGCACAACCTTGTCGTAGACGTAAGAACCTGAAACTGCCCCAAATGAAGGTTTGTTAAAAGGAAAAAAATTGTGTGTGTCTTGTTTTGTAGCTGAAAGTTGAGTTTTTTAGGCCACCCTAATATATATATATATAACAATTATAATGATTTATATTGAGGAGTGTACATTAATTTACTCTTATATATTTTGAATGATAGGGGGATATGACCACAACAAAGATAAACTTTTCCGTGGTCATAAATTAGCTGATAAGAAGGTGCAGGAGAGGAGGGAGCAGAGGGCAGCTAAGTTCAGCACACTTAAAGATCTCCCATTGAGACTACGGGCTAAACTTTTCTACAACTGTATGTTTTATATAGTTTCTGCACGGTACAACTGCATGAATGTGTAAGATATGGAGCGTCTCTTCCATCAGAATTCCTCTAGGGATGTCATAATTGTTGCCTATTTCCATTATTGGGCTAATTTCACACAAGTGTATTACAGCTGCATTTTTGCATCCATAATACAGGTGTGTTTCCACGCCCAACCACAGGCTTTACTGACCTGAACTGTCACTATCGTAGAAATGGTGACAGTTTGGGTCAGTAAACCCTGCAGACGAGTTGGGAATTACATCCGTATTATCTGCCCTGTATCTGCCCCCAGTAGCTTAGACAGTTGTGCTGAAGTTTAGATCCTGAAGACCTGCTGGTAGAATCAAGAAGGTGTAACAAAGGCTAGAATGGGCAGTTATGGCTGGACTATGAACACCTGAAATTGCTATCCCCATATGGCTTACCAGATTAAGTATGCAAGTATGGAAAGACACATGTAAATGGAGTACCCCTGTAGTGGTGGACTTTGTAAACTGACCACATCAATTGCCAAGGAAAGGGAGATGCCACTGCTGTCATCTTGGCTGTACTAGCTTTTGTATCATTGTTGTAAGCAATTGTGCCTTGCTATGTTGTTTCCTGGGGCCATATTGGCCCAAGCAGTGAGCACTGCAACCACCAGGTCTTTGTTCCTCATTTACAACAACCCTTTCTACTGTTTTTTCAACTCCATTAGCAGCATACACTAAACAATCATGGCATTAGACTCACCTACTCAATAACAAGTTGTTCCACCTTTCTGGCTGATCACAGCTTTCAGATGTCAGGAACAGATTCCACAGGGTGGCAAACATCCTCCATACTCAACTTGACCCATGTCATCTGTAGCAGCACTGTCAGTTGGTGCCATTTTGCAGATAAGTAGAGCAGATCTCAGTTTTCTTTTTAGCATATCCAAAATTTGCTCAATGTGTTTACAGTTTGGTGAGTTTGAGGACCAGAGCCGTGAGGAGAATTCGTTGTCGTGTTCCTCTAACCACTCCATAGTGATATGAACTCAATGACATGTAGTGTTGTCCTGCTGAAAGGTAAAACTGTGGTCCGGGAAGACTTCCTGAAGATATTGGTGCAGATGGTCAGCTAACAGATTTCTGTAGCATTCACCATTCAAGGATTGTGGTATGATGACCAACAGTCCTACACCATGCCAGAAAAAGAATCCACAGACAATAACACCTCCACCACTGGCCTGTTGAGCCTCAGCTGTGCACCCATGAAATAGTGCTTCATGCTGTTTACTCCATATGTGGACCTGACCCCCGATAGTGGTTCAGCAGTAAATGGGTCTTACCACTCTAGACAACCTTCTACGATGTGTACAAAGTCCATTGATGCATTTTTTTGGCATTGTTAGAAATGATGCAGGGTCATCATAGGCACACTTGTCAATATCAGGCTATTAAACTGCATAGTATGCTACATGGTATTTGTGGAAATGCATCTAATTTCCCCACTATGTACTGCTTTGTCCATTAGTCCACTGTGGCATGTCGTTGCTGAGATACCAGATGCGGCACCTGACACACGCCTCTACGATTAACCATATGTGACCTTTCGCTGTGTGATCTTCTGTCGGATGTCTGTCAATGGTTCAACCAGTCTTGGCACACCCTTGATGCCGTGGTTTGGGAACAGCCAACAAGTGCGACTATTTAAGACCAACAATCTGCCCGCGAACAAAGTCACTCAAATCACGTTTACCCATGACTGTCAAATATTGCCTTCTGCTCTGCAGAGGACAGGTCAGCTTATTATCTGATAGCAGATCGTGATCCACTGTCACGTGGTACCTTGTTACTGATCACAAGAGATAACGCTGCAGCTGTTCCTAATGCATTGATGGTTCGGTGTAGATTATTTTAATAATCGTTATCTTCTAATAATAGTCTGAATAATGGACTGTTTTTATATCACTACATTATTACTAGTAGTACTAATAGTAGCAGTGATAATAGTAATAAATAACATATAGACAAGCTTCGGTATTATCCAGACAATTCTTAGAATGTAATGATGATGATGATTATAGGTCATAATGCCATGGAGAAATATGGGAAAAATATATAAAAATAATAATAGTTTCAATAATAATAATAATCACAAGGAGACGGTGATGAATAACAATAGTTTACAGAACTCTTTGCTTTAGCATGACTTTAGGGCAGTTTTGTTTTCCATACTGACATGTAAAAAGATTACGGTAATAATACCCTGGCACAGATACATGAGAACGATCATTAATTTCATTCCCCTTCCCTTCAATTGCAGTTGGCCAGGGTTTCTCTAAGACGGCAGTCTTTTCACGAAGTATGTTTTTTTTTATAGAAAACTTTGGCTTTGATCTTTGATCCACTAGGGCAGATCATACATCTCCAGCAGCAATAGTAATGCAGGCAATCTCCATAGGATGTACGTCCAAGTAATAGCACATGAAACCAATAACTGAAGTATAAAATATTCATGCTGTGTCTAGGTATGCTTATTTGTATAAAGCGTCTGTGCCGCAAGACATGAGGTGTGGAGACATCAAAATGCTTGATAAGATTATGGAATAATAACTGTGAACTCAGGTAATAGACATCGTTGTGCAATAATATAGGATGCAGAACACCACTACATAGTGATAAGAACATATGCGGTCATGGTATTTAATGTGAAGGACTTATGAATGGACAGGATTGGTAGGTGCTGTACCACTAAATGTATTATCCTGAAACATGTGATGTGGGAATTACCATACCAGGAAGGCGCAGTCTCTTATTTTCACTCATGCCATATGTGACTATAAGATATTGTATATACATACGAAAGATGTTATAAATACTATATATAGTCATATATAGACTGGGACCACCACTGATATCCATGAGAGAATAAACCCCTTTGGTACTCCTTGGGGATTTTTATTATTTCAAATTTGACAGAAATTCTTAGCAAATTGTCACTGAATTGAATAGGCCGTTGCTTAGAACTGAGATGTGGGAAGGTCATGGTCCCATTATATCACATCTGCATTGGTGCAGACAATCATGGGGGAGTCTATGTAAGCACAGATCTGAAAGTCAAATGGCAATAGCATCAGGGACAGTCAAGAGGCAAAGTCACAAATGTAGGCAAAGTGTTGGAATTAGCAACTGAGATGTCAACTAGAGGAATAGATAGAACCAGGAACCAGGGTCAGAAGAAAAGACCAGAGCCAGTAAGAGTCAGAAATTCAGGACTAGAGGGAGGCACATTGAGAGTTGGGCAGTGGGGTTTGTAAAAGGGTAAGGGAACTGTGGCTCCTCCCTCTTATAGGTTACAAGTCCGTAGTGTACTCTTGTTATGAGTGTGACTGATGGAAAAGCAATAGACTCCCATACGCTGCCGAAGTATTCAACTTTATGCACATCTTGAGGACACAGAAACAGTTTATTGTGTTGGTCAATCATAGATACGGTGCATATGCCCCAAATGCCCAGTGCTGGCCATACTACTGTTCAATAGGATCTTATTATAAATGCACAAGTTTGCCTGGGTAGCAATGTTTATAGGACTTGGTGCAAACCTAAGAGCTCAGCACTTTCTAACTTGGAAGCTATCCATTTTTTATTAGGGTTAACCTTAGGGTAGTTTTACATCTGCATCAGGGGTTCCCTTTTCCTGGTCCATTCAGGCTCTGTCTTATGATGGAAGTGAATCGACCCCATTAATCATAATGAGTCTACTCGATTTTCGCTCAGTTGCCTGGCTTTTTGCCAGAAGAAAAAGCGCTGTATGAACTCCCTTTTTCTTCTGGCATTTTGTACTAGATCTGCAACAGAACCTCCAACCGAAGGTTTCAACGCAGATGTAAAACCATTACCAGATGTGATTACCATTATTAGTAACATTGGCATTTTTTTTAATCCTACTAGCTTGATTCTACAGGAGTCCAGTAGAATATTGCATTATTAATCAGTCAATTGAGAAAGTTCATTAACATATGTATTATAAATTATGCAAAAGTCTACTAATATAGCACATAGGATAAATCTAATTAAAAATTCAATTACACTAAATTATTTCTGTCAATGTTGTCAGTTACACATTTGCATAATATAGGGCATATACCGTATATTAAAGAGAAACGACGATAGGAAAACACGAAGATTACTGCTGGATTTTCCCCGCTCCTCCAAATACAGTGGTAAAAAAATAACAAGCATAGAAAATTACCCTACCTCTTAAGTGAAGCTAGAGTGCATGTGCTGGTGGTAGCAGAGATAAATTGTGGATTTGTGGACATATATATTATAACCTTTGTTCTGAGAAATGCAAATACTGAATAATTATATTTAGAGATGAGCGAGCACCAAAATGCTCGGGTGCTCGTTGCTCCAGTCGAACTTTCCTCGATGCTCGAGGGTTCGTTTCAAGTAACGAACCCCATTGAAGTCAATGGGCGACTTGAGCATTTTTGTATATCGCCGATGCTCTCTAAGGTTTTCATTGGTGAAAATCTGCAAAACCCAAGAAAGTAATGGAAACGACACAGAAACGGATAGGGCAGGCGAGGGGCAACATGCTGGGCTGCATTTCAGGTTCCCAGGTCCCACTATTAAGCCACAATAGCGGCAAGAGTGCCCCATCCCCCTAACAATTTTTACTTCAGAAAAAACCTAATTAGTAAGCCACACCTTAGCTAAGCCCCACACTACATCCAACTAAGCACAAGCACTGCCTGCGGGACACACCGCTGCCTCTTCTCCTGGGTTACATGCTGCCCAACCCCCCCCCCCCCCCCCGCACAACCCAGTGTCCACAGCGCACACCAAAGTGTCCCTGCGCAGCCTTCAGCTGCCCTCATGCTACACGCTGGCCCCATAGCCACACCACCCTCATGTTTATTTATAAGTGCGTCTGCCATGAGGAGGAACCGGAGGCACACACTGCAGAGGGTTGGCAGGGCCAGGCAGCGACCCTCTTTAAAAGGGGCGGGGTGATAGCCCACAATGCTGTACAGAAGCAATGAGAAATCCAATCCTGTGCCACGTCCGTCAGGAGCTGCAAACGTGGGCATAGCAATGGGGAATCCATGTGCCACAAACTATTCATTCTGTCAAGGTGTCGCATAGCTCAATCGACACTGCAAAGGGAAAGCCGTCTGCGCTTTGCCACCTACACAAGTCAGTCAGTGCCATTGTGCCAGACAGGTCAAACACCACGATGGGAACTAAGTTTGCACCAACAGCATAGGTGGGTCCTAGGAAACCCAAGAAATGAACAAAAAATTGATCTGAGTGGCCAAACATGGCAGCATGGGTGGCTCCCTGGAACCCACCGGCGGTATAGAAATAAATCCCATTGCATTGCCCAGCACAGCTGAGGTAACGTCAGATTAAATGCAGGTGGGATTCGGCCCACACTGCGTGCCCCAGTCTGACCGGGGTTTTTAATACATAGACACATGCAGGTACAAATCCCTAATGTGAAATCCCTGTGGACCCACAGCAGGGGTGGCTCCCTGGAACCCACCGGCGGTACATAAATATATCCCATTGCAGTGCCCTGGACAGCAGAGCTAACTTCAGATTAAATACAGGTGGGCTTCGGCCAAGAATGTTCTCATTGTTGGAGGAGGAGGACGGGGATGTTTTTGAGGCAGTACGTGTCCTGTCCCCGTGTCCGTGGTTATATGCACCTTACCAGTAACCGCGTTAGTGGGATAGTGGTTGCGACTGTGGACCTATTAGCGCAGTTTTATTCCGTTGGTTTTCGGAATGTGGCCAGGATTAAGTGGGCCGTGGTGGGGGGCTTTCTTATTGTGTCGTTTAAGGTGAAATTCTTGGACTGACGCCAGATGGACCACTGCAAAAGCATTTGCCAAGAATGTTTTCATTGTTGGAGGAGGAGGACAGGGAAGTTTTTGAGGCAGTACGTGTTCTGTCCCCGTGTCCGTGGTTATATGCACCTTCCCAGTGACCGCGTAGCTGAAAAGTTGTCGCGCCTGGGGAACCTAGTAGCGCGGCCTCGCCACCATCATGTCTTTGGGAAGCTTCTGTTTCCACTACCCTGTAACATTGCAGTAGCAGCAGTATAGGCAGAGCCGAGAATTAGTAACATTTCAGCGGTAAGAGTATGCACAAACCCCTGTAACATTTCATTGGCAGCAGTGACGACAGACCCCACTAACATTTAATTTGCAGCAGTATACACAGACCCCAGTAACATTTCAGTAGTATCTGTATAGACAGACCCCAGTAACAGTTCAGTAGTATAAGTCTAGACAGACCCAGTAACATTTTAGTTCTAGCAGTATTGACAGACCGCAGTAACATTTCAGTAGTATCAGTTGCGACATGCCCCAGTCACATTTCAGTTCCAGCAGTGCAGACAGACCCCAGTAACAGTAACGTTGAAGCAGTATGGGCAAAGCAGCAGATAAACATTTCCCTGGCAGCAGTGTAGGGAGACCAAAGTATTTGTAACATTTCAGTAGTAGCAGTATAGTCAGACCCCAGTAACATTAACGTAGAAGCAGTATGGGCAGAGCCCACTATTAGTTACATTTCTGTTGTAGCAGTATAGACCTGCCACAGTAACATTTCTGTTGAAGCATTATGGGCAGAGCCCAGTATTAGTAAAATTACAGTAGTAACAGTATACACCAACCAAGGTAACATTTCAGGAGCAGAAGTATCGGCAGACCGAAGTAACATTTCTGTTGCTGAAGTATAGTCAGACCCCTGTAGCATTACTGTGGCAGAAGTATAGGTAGGCAGAACAGAGTTACATTTCTGTAGCAAAAGTGTAGGCCAACCCCAGACACAGTGGTGTACCATGAGTGCAGGCGAAGCCCATAAAAATTACTTTGATTACATTGTAGGCGAGGGCCCGAAAAATTGCTGTACCGACAGTACAAATGTACCCCAGAAAAATTGCCCATGCCCAACCCAGAGGGCAGGTGAAACCCATTAATCGCTTAGCGTACTGTGGCTTAACTTTTAACTAGGCCTGGAGGCAGCTCAGTCTAAAAAACAATAGGTTCAGGTGGAAGTTTCAATGCTTTAATGAGAATTGAAACAGATAAATATTATTTAGAAAAGTTATATGAGCCTTTTGGCCCTAAGAAAAATTGCCCATTCGCAGTGATTACGAGAGGTTTCAGAAGGAGGAGCCGGAGGAGGAGGACGAATATCATACAGAGATTGACAAAGGTCTTTAGGTAGCGCTGCTGTCCGCTGGTGGAGAAGAGGAGTCTGGGGAAATCCAGGCTTTGTTCATCTTTATGAGTGTAAGCCTGTCGGCGCTGTCAGTTGACAGGCGGGTACGCTTGTCCGTGATGAGTCTCCCAGCTGCACTAAACACCCTCTCTGACAAGACGCTAGCCGCAGGGCAAGCCAACACCTCCAGGGCATACAGTGCGAGTTCGGGTCACGTGTCCAGCTTTGACACCCAGTAGTTGTACGGAGCAGAGGCATCACGGAGGATGGTGGTACGATCGGCTGCGTACTCCCTCACCATCTTCTTACAGTGCTCCCTCCGACTCAGCCTGGACTGGGGAGGTGTGAGACAGTCTTGCTGTGGAGCCATAAAGCTGGCAAAGGCCTTGGAGAGTATTCCCCTGCCTGCGCTGAACATGCTGCCTGATCTCTGCGCCTCCCCTTCTACTTGGCCCTCGGAACTGCGCCTTCTGTCACTAGCACTGTCAGATGGGAAGTTTACCATCAGTTTGTCCACCAGGGCCCTGTGGTATTCGGGAATGAGAGTGGAAAGGTTATCCTTATACCGTGGGTCAAGCAGTGTGTACAGCCAGTAATCCGTAGTGGCCAGAATGCGTCTAATGCGAGGGTCACGAGAAAGGCATGCTAACATAAAGTCAGCCATGTGTGCCAGGGTACCTGTACGCAACATATGACTGTCCTCACTAGGACGATCACTTTGAGTATCCTCCTCCTCCTCCTCCTCAGGCCATACACGCTGAATGGATGAGAGGCAAGCAGCATGGGTACTCTCTGCAGTCGGCCCAGCTGTCTCTTCCTCCTCAGGGTCCTCCCCCTCCTCCTTCACGCGCTGAGATATAGACATGAGGGTGCTCTGACTATCCAGCGACATACTGTCTTTTCCCGCCTCCGTTTCCGCCCGCAAAGCATCAGCCTTAATGCTTTGCAGGGAACTTCTCAACAGGCATAGCAGGGGAATGGTGACGCTAATGATTGCAGCATCGCCGCTCACCATCAGGGTGGACTCCTCAAAGTTTCCAAGGACCTGGCAGATATCTGCCATCCAGGCCCACTCCTCTGTAAAGAATTGAGGAGGCTGACTCCCACTTCGCCGCCCATGTTGGAGTTGGTATTCCACTATAGCTCTACGCTGCTCATACAGCCGGGACAACATGTGAAGCGTAGAGTTCCACCGTGTGGGCACGTCGCAAAGCAGTCGGTGCACTGGCAGATTAAACCGATGTTGCAGGGTTGGAGCGTCCGTGTTGGACTTGCGGAAATGTGCGCTGACCCGGCGCACCTTGCCAAAGAGGTCTGACAAGTGTGGGTAGCCTTTCAGAAACCGCTGAACCACCAAATTAAAGACGTGGGCCAGGCATGGCAAGTGCATGAGGCTGCCGAGCTGCAGAGCCGCCACCAGGTTACGGCCGTTGTCACACACGACCATGCCTGGTTGGAGGCTCAGCGGCGAAAGCCAGCGGTCGGTCTGCTCTGTCAGACTGTGCAACAGTTCGTGGGCCATGTGCCTCTTCTCTCCTAAGCTGAGTAGTTTCAGCACAGCCTGCTGACGCTTGCCCACCGCTGTGCTGCCGAGCGGCGCGACACCGACTGCTGGCGACGTGCTTCTGCTGACACGTCTTGGTTGTGAGGTAGAGGTTGCGTTGGGGGAGGAGGAGGAGGAAGGTTTAGTGGAGGTGGCATACACCGCCGCAGATACCAGCACCGATCTGGGGCCCGCAATTCTGGGGATGGGTAGTACATGAGCGGTCCCAGCCTCCACTAAATTCACCCAATGTGCCGTCAGGGTGATATAGTGGCCCTGCCCGCCTGTGCTTGTCCACGTGTCCATTGTTGAGTGGACCTTGCCAGTAACCGAGTTGGTAAGGGCGCGTATGATGTTGCGTGAGACGTGGTCGTGCAGGGCTGGGACGGCACACCGTGAAAAATAGTGGCGACTGGGGACAGAGTAGCGCGGGGCTGCCGCCGCCATCATGTTTTTGAACGCCTCTGTTTCCACCAGCCTGTAGAGGAGCATCTCCAGGCTGATCAATTTGGCTATGTGGACATTTAAAGCTTGAGCGTGCGGGTGCGTGGCGGCGTATTTGCCCTGCGCTGAGAGACATTGCTGGCTGGGGCTGCGGACAGCGGAGGTGAGGGTGTTAGTCCAGGCCAGGAGATGGTTGTGCCTGTGTCGTGAGAGGTGGGTTGGATCTCAGTGGCAGGTTGGGGCCCAGGGGGAGAGGCAGTGGCGCAAGCTGGAGGCGGTGAACGACCTTCGTCCCACCTTGTGGGGTGCTTGGCCATCATATGCCTGCGCATACTGGTGGTGGTGAGGCTGCTGGTGGTGGCTCCCCGGCTGATCTTGGCGCGACAAAGGTTGCACACCTCTGTTCGTCGGTCGTCCGCCGTCTCAGTGTAAAACTGCCACACCTTAGAGCACCTTGGCCTCTGCACGGTGGCTTGGCGTGAGGGGGTGCTTTGGGAAACAGTTGGTGGATTATTCGCTCTTGCCCTGCCTCTACCCCTGGCCACCCCACTGCCTCTTCCAACCTGTCCTGCGGCTGCAATTGCCTCCCCCTCTGAAGACCTGTCCTCAGTTGGCTTATCACACCAGGTGGGGTCAGTCACCTCATCGGCAAGCGGCTCTTCCTCCAAATCCTCTGTGCGCTCCTCCCTCGTACTTACTGCCCTTACAACTACCTCACTGATAGACAACTGTATCTCATCGTCATCGTCCTCCTCACCCACTTAAAGCTCTTGAGACAGTTGCCGGAAGTCCCCAGCCTCATTCCCCGGACCCCGGGAACTTTCCAAAGGTTGGGCATCGGTGACGATAAACTCCTCCAGTGGGAGAGGAACCATAGCTGCCCAATCTGGGCAGGGGCCCGAGAACAGTTCCTGGGAGTCTGCCTGCTCCTCAGAATGTGTCATTTTCATGGAGTGAGGAGGCTGGGAGGAAGGAGGAGCAGCAGCCAGAGGATTCAGAGTTGCAGCAGTGGATGGCGTAGAAGACTAGGTGGTCGATAGATTGCTGGATGCACTTTCTGCCATCCACGACAGGACCTGCTCACACTGCTCATTTTCTAATAAAGGTCTACGACGTGGACCCAAAAATTGCGATATGAAGCTGGGGACCCCAGAAACTGTCTTCTCTCCTACTCCCGCAGCAGCCGGCTGCGATTCACCTGGACCAGGAACTCGTCCTATGCCCACACCCTCACTTGGGACTCCGCATCCTCGACCGCAACCCGCGTCCACGTCCTCTGCCCCTACCCCTCAGCATGCTGGATCAAGAATCGAGCAGAGACAGAGCGGTGTAAAAATGTTATGAGCGGGGAGATATTCAGCTAAGGCACTACTCGCTCGAGTAATGTGCCTTAGCGAGTATACTCGCTCATCTCTAGTGCTAACCCTTTTATGGAGAAACTGTGCATTATGTTGTGAGATTTACATTTTTGTTCAATAGGACTGATCAGGCTACAACATTACTGATACTGTTTTGATGGTGCTGTTATTATGTCATGCTAAACATAAAGTACTGTATTATTGTTTCTTATTGTACATAAAGTATTAATCCCAGGCATAGGGGGTGCAGAGGGTACGGTTGCACCTGGGCCCAGGAGCTCTAGGGGGCCCATAAGGTCTCTCTTCCCCATATTTCAATCCATTACTATCAATGAAGCTTTATAGTTGAGGGCCCAGTTCTAGATTTTGCACTGGGGCCCAGAAGCTTTAAGTTACGCCCTGGATTTAGTTATCCGTAGCTAGTGACAGGTGAATCTGCCATAAAAGTTATCCAGCTTGCTTCGTTTTATAACATTACTCTTTTTCATTTTTTGTTAGCAAATAAATATTGTTTTGTAACTCCTTCTGCTGCATTATATCCTGAATCTGCATTGTGACACCATAATAGAGTAATTTCTGTGCTGGCGATATTATGAAAGAGATTGTCTCCAATGACACCTTTAACATAAAATATAGATAAGAATAATCTCAGTTCTGCGGACCAATAATATTGGTCTGCAGAACTGAAATGGACAGACTTAGTAATTCCTATATATTCATAATTCCTTCATGCGTCCTCCCTCACACAATCAGTAACACGTTTCAAAATAAACTGCAAATGTTCTTTCACAATAAATACGTTATTGCCTCAATTTGTAGCACCTGGGTAATGCCTCAACAGAGCCCACATGAATGAAGACGGTAATCGCTTCCTTACTACATGTGGACTTCCTTGGCACCAATTAGCATTTCTTGACGTTGTTAACAAAGATGTGCCAGGCACCTGTGTCTGCTTGACTCAAACTGTTATGCTGTTTGTAAAACACTGAATGTAGTGGGTGGTTTGGGGCTATTGTGATAAAAATAAAAAGTATCACTAAAAAGAGCAGCTGGCACAGAGGAGCAGCCGGGGGACTACCAGGAACATTGAACATTCTGAATTTCAACCATTTTTGCTGCAAATGAAGGATTCCATCATAATAAGACACACATAGCCGGCATTCTTATTTGTCACCGTCTACTGTGTTCTGCTGCGGAATGTGGACATATCTGTGAGGAATGAAAACAGCACAAGGAAAAGCGGGGGATTGAGCGAGCGGCATCCTTATATGGTAGACATGACTCATGAGAAAAATACAGTGTGGTAAGCGAGCTGGAAGTAATGTAAGAGGTGGGAAGCAGTGATGGCTGCAGTCTGCCGAGGCACAGCCAAAACAGGGAGCACATTACTAAACGTTTCTGGGAGAAAGAGGTTTCCATGACGACAAATGACAATTACTCTTTAAAGTGGCCAATGAAGCTTTAAGTATCAGCCGGAAAAGGGGAAATCTCTCAGAATAAGTTGAAGGGGACAGAGAAAAGTAGTAACACAATAGATCAGGCATCTTCTGTGGAAGCTGTTATCTGTGAATGGAGATAAACTGCAACAGAGTTTGCAAATAGAAAAACTATATTCTTCGAATTTTTTTTTTTCACATGAATAACAGAAAAGTTCCTGTAGAGTGAAAGCTTTTTTACTTTTACTGCTTCCGAAAATATGATTAAAATAACAAAAAAGTTTTAAAAAATCAGAAGAAAGATCTTTAAAGTGGTCAAATAGGAAAAGATAAAAAAAATTCTATTATTTTCTTTTTCGTTGGGAACAGTGCCACTCCTGAATACTGGTGATGTCTGGTATTGCAGCTGACATCAATTTAAGTAAATGGGGATGTGCTCCAATATTAGATAAAACCCATGGACAAGAGTAGAGCTGTTTCGGGAGATAATCAGTTTGGTTATGCATGGACAGAATAGAGTGAAAGTCACTTTTAAAGCAGTTGTCCAGGTGCGATATGATTTTTTAAAACTCAATCCAAATTTATTAAAACAATAAAACCAGCTGTACCTACATATCCTCACCCTGACAATCCAGTCTTGCAGCCTGACAGTACTCCTGATCTTTATTCTAAATGGTTACCACCTGACCTCTGCAGCGGTCAGGTACCATTATGCTGACATCATGGCTCACAGCATCTGAGTGGTGATGCCAGGAGAATGGCACCTGACCACTATGGGAGTCAGATTAAATGCAATGGTCAGGTGGTAGCTGTTCCAAAACAAAGATTGGGAGGACTGCGGGGCTGCAGGACTGATTCCCCAGGGGTGAGGACAGGTAAGTATCACTGTTTTTTTTTAAACAGATTTGCATCAAGTTTAAAAAAAAAATCTTATGGCACGCAGACAATTGTTTTAAACATGTCATTTATAGGTCAAAATTCTCTCAGATTCATTAATTAATATATTTATGGTATTTGGGCGTCCTTTTTCTAATACAAAGCTCCCCTGCTTAGACACAGAGTTACATGACAAAATTCTGCCTGCCTGAAGCCACCACTAAGGAATCTTAAAGGGGTTGTCCAGTAGTAAAAATGCTTAGAAGATAGCTGAGAGTGGTCTAAAACTAAATAGAAGTCATAATAATAATCTTTATTTGTACAGTGCCAACTTATTCGGCAGCGCTTATCACCTTACAGATCATTCGCCGTTTTATTTCTGACTCCTGCTGGTCTCTCGCTGATGCCTGTACTTACCTACAGCTGATCATATGCCATTTAATGATGGGTCCATGACAACTAACTACTGGCCAGGTCGTCTCATCGTAGTGAATGTGATCAGCTGGAGGAAGACAAAGGGCATAACTATAGGGGATGCAGAGGATGAGGTTGCACCTGGGCCCAGGAGCCTTAGGGGGCCCATAAGGCCCCTCTTCTCCATATAGGGAGCCCAGTACTATGAATGAAGCATTATAGTTGGGGGCCCTGTTACATATTTTGCATTGGAGCCCAGAAGCTTCAAGTTACTCCTCTGACAAAGACCATTGGGAAAAGACACAAATTGGAATCAAATAAGTTTGAGACTGTAAGCAGATGGAATCGGATTGATGGATGACCTGTAGGGCCCACTTACACGGCTGTAGGCATTTTACGTGCACCCACCGGTGCAACACCCCAGAGGGGGGACCCTGGGCACCTGGCTAACGTGAAGAGCTGGGAGGGATAAGTGCTGTCTCGTCACGGTGGCACTTACCATGCTCTGGTCCTGGAGGGATGACATGTAGCCAATGCCAGAGCAGGATCGCAGAGCACCTTCGACACCCCTATTATAGGAAATGCCAATGAACAGGATGGGGGGAGTAGTAGTACAAATCACTTATGACTAGAGATGAGCGAACGTACTTGTCCGAGCTTGATACTCGTTCGAGTATTAGCGTGTTCGAGATGCTCGTTACTCGTGACGAGCACCACGCGATGTTCGGGTTACTTTCACTTTCATCTCTGAGACATTAGCGCGCTTTTCTGGCCAATTGAAAGACAGGGAAGGCATTACAACTTCCCCCTGCGACGTTCAAGCCCTATACCACCCCCTGCAGTGAGTGGCTGGTGAGATCAGGTGTCACCCGAGTATAAAAATCGGCCCCTCCCGTGGCTCGCCTCAGATGCATTGTGACATAGCTGAGGGACAGTGCTATCGTGTTGGAGCTGCTGTAGGGAGAGTGTTAGGAGTTAGTGTAGGCTTCAAGAACCCCAACGGTCCTTCTTAGGGCCACATCTAACCGTGTGCAGTACTGTGGAGGCTGCTTTTTGCAGTGTTGCACTTTTTTTTTTTTGGTATATCGGCCGTGCAGAGCATTGCGCCCTGCAGTAATACTCCAGGGACAGAAGTGCTTAGGCAGGGAGAGCGTTAGAAGTTATTGTAGGCTTCAAGAACCCCAACGGTCCTTCTTAGGGCCACATCTAACCGTGTGCAGTACTGTGGAGTCTGCTTTTTGCAGTGTTGCACTTTTTTTTTTTTTTGGTATATCGGCCGTGCAGAGCATTGCGCCCTGCAGTAATACTCCAGAGACAGAAGTGTGTAGGCAGGGACAGAAGACATATATTATTGATTGAATATACGCAGTGGGCCTTTTCTAAAAAATATTGGGCAAAAAATCTATTTGGCCTGCCTGTCACTGTGCTCAGTGTTCTGGGTCCGTGTGTGCTGGGTGTAGTAGTTCTACAAAATCATAGGCAGCCAGCTAAGTGTTACAGCAGGCTTGCGCCAAATTATTTCCTACCTCTGAAATCACCGCTCTGTTGCAGTTAATAACAGTGCAACACTCTGCAGTTCTGTGACACACTCCAGGGACAGAAGACATATATTATAGATTGAATATAGGCAGTGGCAGTGGGCCTTTTCTAAAAAATATTGGAAAAAAATTTATTTGGCCTGCCTGTCACTGTGCTCAGTGTTCTGGGTCTGTGTGTGCTGGGTGTAGTAGTTCTACAAAATCATAGGCAGCCAGCTAAGTGTTACAGCAGGCTTGCGCCAAATTATTTCCTACCTCTGAAATCACCGCTCTGTTGCAGTTAATAACAGTGCAACACTCTGTAGTTCTGTGACACACTCCAGGGACAGAAGACATATATTATTGATTGAATATACGCAGTGGGCCTTTTCTAAAAAATATTGAGCAAAAAATCTATTTGGCCTGCCTGTCACTGTGCTCAGTGTTCTGGGTCCGTGTGTGCTGGGTGTAGTAGTTCTACAAAATCATAGGCAGCCAGCTATGATTACAGCAGGCTTGCGCCAAATTATTTCCTGACTCTGAAATCACCGCTCTGTTGCAGTTAATAACAGTGCAACACTCTGCAGTTCTGTGACACACTCCAGGGACAGAAGACATATATTATTGATTGAATATACGCAATGGGCCTTTTCTAAAAAATATTGGGCAAAAAATCTATTTGGCCTGCCTGTCACTGTGCTCAGTGTTCTGGGTCCGTGTGTGCTGGGTGTAGTAGTTCTACAAAATCATACGCAGCTAGCTAAGTGTTACAGCAGGTTTGCGCCAAATTATTTCCTGGCGTTCCGTAAGCGAACTCAGCCTCCAACCACAGGCCAATAAGCGGCACATTTAATTACAGCGTTCTGTTTCTGCACTACTGGTAATACACCATGCTGAGGGGTAGGGGTCGGCCTATAGGACATGGACGCGGGCGAGGACGTGGAGGCCCAAGTCAGGGTGTGGGCACAGGCCGAGCCAGTGCTGTGGCCAGGGGTAGAGGCAGGGCCAGACCGAATAATCCACCAACTGATTCCCAAAGCGCCCCCTCGCGCCATGCCACCCAGCAGAGGTCAAGGTGCTCTACGGTGTGGCAGTTTTTCACTGAGACGCCTGACGACCGACGAACAGTGGTGTGCAACCTTTGTCGCGCCAAGATCAGCTGGGGAGGCACCACCACCAGCATGCGCAGGCATATGATGGCCAAGCACCCCACAAGGTGGGACGATGCCCGTTCACCGCCTCCGGTTTGCAGCACTGCCTCTCCCCCTGTGCCCCAACCTGCCACTGAGATCCAACCCCCCTCTGAGGACACAGGCAGTACCATCTCCTGGCCTGCACCCACACCCTCACCTCCGCTGTCCTCGGCCTCATCCAGCAATGTCTCTCAGTGTAGCGTCCAGACGTCGCTAGCGCCACTGTTTGAGCACAAGCGCAAGTACGACGCCATGCACCCGGACGCTCAAGCGTTAAACGTGCACATTGCAAAATTGATCAGCCTAGAGATGCTGCCGTATAGGCTTGTGGAAACGGAGGCTTTCAAAAGCATGATGGCGGCGGCGGCCCCGCGCTACTCAGTTCCCAGTCGCCACTACTTTTCCCGATGTGCCGTCCCAGGCCTGCACGACCACGTCTCCCGCAACATTGTACGCGCCCTCACCAACGCGGTTACTGCCAAGGTCCACTTAACAACAGACACGTGGACAAGCACAGGCGGGCAGGGCCACTATATCTCCCTGACGGCACATTGGGTGAATTTAGTGGAGGCTGGGACAGAGTCAGAGCCTGGGACCGCTCACGTCCTACCCACCCCCCGAATTGCGTGCCCCAGCTCGGTGGTGGTATCTGCGGGGGTGTATGCTTCCTCCACTAAACCACCCTCCTCCTCCTCCAACGCAACCTCTGTCTCGCAATCAAGATGTGTCAGCAGCAGCACGTCGCCAGCAGTCGGTGTCGCGCGGCGTGGCAGCACAGCGGTGGGCAAGCGTCAGCAGGCCGTGCTGAAACTACTCAGCTTAGGAGAGAAGAGGCACACGGCCCACGAACTGCTGCAGGGTCTGACAGAGCAGACCGACCGCTGGCTTGCGCCGCTGAGCCTCCAACCGGGCATGGTCGTGTGTGACAATGGCCGTAACCTGGTGGCGGCTCTGCAGCTCGGCAGCCTCACGCACGTGCCATGCCTGGCCCACGTCTTTAATTTGGTGGTTCAGCGCTTTCTGAAAAGCTACCCCCACTTGTCATACCTGCTCGGAAAGGTGGCCAGCTCTGCGCACATTTCCGCAAATCCCACACGCACGCTGCCACCCTGCGGACACTGCAACATCGGTTTAATCTGCCAGTGCACCGACTGCTGTGCGACGTGCCCACACAGTGGAACTCTACGCTCCACATGTTAGCCAGACTCTATGAGCAGCGTAGAGCTATAGTGGAATACCAACTCCAACATGGGCGGCGTAGTGGGAGTCAGCCTCCTCAATTATTTACAGAAGAGTGGGCCTGGTTGGCAGCCATCTGCCAGGTCCTTGGAAACTTTGAGGAGTCTACCCAGATGGTGAGCGGGGATGCTGCAATCATTAGCGTCACCATTCCTCTGCTATGCCTCTTGAGAAGTTCCCTGCAAAGCATAAAGGCAGACGCTTTGGAATCAGAAACGGAGGCGGGGGAAGACAGTATGTCGCTGGATAGTCAGAGCAACCTCATGTCTATATCTCAGCGCGTTGAGGAGGAGGGGGAGGAGCATGAGGAGGAGGGGGAAGAGACAGCTTGGCCCACTGCTGAGGGGACAGATGCTGCTTGCCTGTCATCCTTTCAGCGTGTATGGCCAGAGGAGGAGGAGGAGGAGGAGGAGGAGGAGGAGCATGAGGAGGAGGGGGAAGAGACAGCTTGGCCCACTGCTGAGGGTACAGATGCAGCTTGCCTGTCATCCTTTCAGCGTGTATGGCCAGAGGAGGAGGAGGAGGAGGAGGATCCTGAAAGTGATCGTCCTAGTGAGGACAGCCATGTGTTGCGTACAGGTACCCTGGCACACATGGCTGACTTCATGTTAGGATGCCTTTCTCGTGACCCTCGCGTTACACGCATTCTGGCCACTACGGATTACTGGGTGTACACACTGCTCGACCCACGGTATAAGGAGAGCCTTTCCACTCTCATTCCCGAAGAGGAAAGGGGTTCGAGAATGATGCTATACCACAGGGCGCTGGTGGACAAACTGATGGTAAACTTCCCATCCGACAGCGCTAGTGGCCGAAGGCGCATTTCCGCGGCCCAGGTAGCAGGGGAGGCGCAGAGATCAGGCAGCATGTACAGCGCAGACAGGGGAACACTCTCTAAGGCCTTTGACAGCTTTATGGCTCCCCAGCAAGACTGTGTCACTGGTCCCCAGTCAAGGCTGAGTTGGCAGGAGCACTGTAAAAGGATGGTGAGGGAGTACGTAGCCGATCGCACGACCGTCCTCGGTGACGCCTCTGCCCCCTACAACTACTGGGTGTTGAAGCTGGACACGTGGCCTGAACTCGCGCTGTATGCCCTGGAGGTGCTTGCTTGTCCTGCGGCTAGCGTCTTGTCAGAGAGTGTGTTTAGTGTGGCAGGGGGAATCATCACGGATAAGCGTACCCACCTGTCAACCGACAGTGCCGACAGGCTTACACTCATCAAGATGAACAAAGCCTGGATTTCCCCAGACTTCTCTTCTCCACCAGCGGACAGCAGCGATACATAAACAATACGTAGGCTGCACCCGCGGATGGAAGCATCGTTCTCTATCACCATCCAAAACGGGGACCTTTTTGCTTCATCAATCTGTGTATAATATTCATCCTCCTCCTCCTCCTGCTCCTCCTCCTGAAACCTCACGTAATCACGCCGAACGTGCAATTTTTCTTAGGCCCACAAGGCTCAGTCATATAATTTTTCTAAACAATTTTTATACGTTTCAATGCTCATTAAAGCGTTGAAACTTTCACCTGAACCAATTTTTATTTTAACTGGGCTGCCTCCAGGCCTAGTTACCAATTAAGCCACATTAACCAAAGCGATTAATGGGTTTCACCTGCCCTCTCGGTTGGGCATGGGCAATTTTTCTCAGGTACATTAGTACTGTTGGTACACCAATTTTTGGGGCCCTCGCCTACAGTGTAATCCAATTAATTTTTTGCCCACCTGCATTAAAGCTGACGTAACATCAGCTGTGATGGGCACTGCAATGGGATATATTTATGTACCGCCGGTGGCTTCCTGGCACCCAACCATGCTGTGGGTCCACAGGGAGTTGTAAATGTATCCGTGTCCACTTCTAAAGAACCCCAGTCTGACTGGGGCATGCAGTGTGGGCCGAAGCCCACCTGCATTAAACATGACATTATTACCTCAGCTGTGATGGGCAATGCAATGGGATTTTTTTATGTACCGCCGGTGGGTTCCAGGAAGCCACCCATGCTGTGGGTCCACACGGAGTTGTAACTACATGTGTCCACTTCTAAAGAACCCCAGTCTGACTGGGGCATGCAGTGTGGGCCGAAGCCCACCTGCATTAAACATGACATTATTACCTCAGCTGTGATGGGCAATGCAATGGGATATATTTATGTACCGCCGGTGGCTTCCTGGCACCCACCCATGCTGTGGGTCCACAGGGAGTTGTAAATGCATCTGTGTCCACTTCTAAAGAACCCCAGTCTGACTGGGGCATGCAGTGTGGGCCGAAGCCCACCTGCATTAAACATGACATTATTACCTCAGCTGTGATGGGCAATGCAATGGGATATATTTATGTACCGCCGGTGGCTTCCTGGCACCCACCCATGCTGTGGGTCCACAGGGAGTTGTAAATGCATCTGTGTCCACTTCTAAAGAACCCCAGTCTGACTGGGGCATGCAGTGTGGGCCGAAGCCCACCTGCATTAAACATGACATTACCTCAGCTGTGATGGGCAATGCAATGGGATATATTTATGTACCGCCGGTGGGTTCCAGGGAGCCACCCATGCTGTGGGTCCACACGGAGTTGTAACTACATGTGTCCCCTTCTAAAGAACCCCAGTCTGACTGGGGCATGCAGTGTGGGCCGAAGCCCACCTGCATTAAACATGACATTATTACCTCAGCTGTGATGGGCAATGCAATGGGATTTATTTATGTAAATAAATTTATAAAAAACCGCGGTCTGACTGGGGCATGCAGACACCTTGACAGAATGAATAGTGTGTGGCACATAGGTTCCCCATTGCTATGCCCACGTGTGCAGCTCCAGATGGAGGTGGCACAGGATTGGATTTCTCATTGCTTCTGTACAGCATTGTGGGTTATCGCCCCGCCCCTTTTAAAGAGGGTCGCTGCCTAGCCGTGCCAACCCTCTGCAGTGTGTGCCTGCGCTTCCTCCTCATGGCAGACGCACTTATACATAGACATGAGGGTGGCGTGGCATGAGGGCAGCTGAAGGCTGGGCAGGGACAGTTTGGTGTGCGCTGTGGACACTGGGTCGTGGGGGGGGGTTGGTCAGCATGTAACCCAGGAGAAGTGGCAGCGGAGTGTCATGCAGGCAGTGATTGTGCTTTGTTGGAGGTAGTGTGGTGCTTAGCTAAGGTATCCATTGCTAATGAGGGCTTTTCAGAAGTAAAAGTTGTTGGGGGGGGGAGGCCCACTCTTGCCGCTATTGTGGCTTAATAGTGGGACCTGTGAACTTGAGATGCAGCCCAACATTTTGCCCCTCACCTGCCCTATCCGTTGCTGTGTCGTTCCCATCACTTTCTTGAATTGCCCAGATTTTCACAAATGAAAACCTTAGCGAGCATCGGCGATATACAAAAATGCTCGGGTCGCCCATTGACTTCAATGGGGTTTGTTACTCGAAACGAACCCTCGAGCATCGCGAAAAGTTCGTCTCGAGTAACGAGCACCCGAGCATTTTGGTGCTCGCTCAGCTCTACTTATGACGCTTTCATTCCCACACACCGGTATTCTATGCGGCAGAGAAATGAACACAGAGACTTGCGTATAGTACTTCGGGTTCCCAGGAACAAATAGGGCCCAGTATAACTTTTACTGAAGAATAACTTGTATAACAGGTAATGCAGATACAATTCACTATAGAACATTAACAGGCTACAGCTCAGAGGTAGGGAGGATACACAGGATAAATACGGTCCTACAGGCTACGTTATCTGTATGTCACCGGGTCCTGGATTCGGAGCACTCCAGAGGAGGAAGGGGATATGTGTCACTCCGCTGACTGCCTGGCAGACAATTACTAAAGAAGGCTTAGCCAATAAACACCCTGCATGGCAGACACGTGGGTGTTACAATCAAGTACCTCTGTGCGGTGATCCTAACTATGAACGGGTCCCTGTTTGGAACTTTGGTAGGGCTGTCTCTCTCTGACGGGACTCACTCCTCTCACATCCACACTTTAAAAGCTATAGGATGTTGCTCCTCTTCCTCCATCTTCGCCTTCAAGAAAGCTGAAGGTGCTTTCATGTGGCTCTGTGTTAGCACTCAGTTGGAACTCCTGAAGATGGACTCCTTTCCCGCTCTTGAACACTCACATTTATATACTCACTTGTACCACATGACAAGACAAACTGATACATCAACGTGCAGGCAGTGATTTTATTATAGTTAACCTCTCAAGCTGCTAAACTCCCTCCCACCTCCCTTCTTCGGCAGCTAGCATAGGCCCTTATAGGAAACTATGCAGCTGCCGGCGTGCGGGCGCCTGGTCAGCACTTTCATGCCATGGAAATATACCCCTGTGCACTGATGCATTGTAAGCCAATGCATAAAAAGGGCAGCATATATCGTCCGGATACGAAAACCCGGCCAATATATGCCCGTGTGAATAAGACCATAAAGTGAGTATGAATTCTTTCTTTCTTTTATACAGCTTTCAGCTGTTTTACAATTTTTTTACTGCTGGACAACTGCTGTAAGCGCTAACTGTGTACCGTTTTATTATTGACATTAATTTATAAACAGTATGCAGTAAGCTTCAAAGCCCCGGTAGTGGCGTCCAAAGCTGCAGGAATTTTACTTTTACAATATGCCTCTGCATAATGAGGCTCTGGATGAGAGATGCAGTGCTCTTATTATCATAAAGATTAGAAATGCAAAAATTATGCCCAAGCATCATCATATATCGCAACAACTAACTATATTTCTATATTGAATGTAGACAGAAATTTAAAGTGACCTTCTGGTTCTGGACAAACTAAGATGGCCGCACCACTTTTTGACTACTTGTGCATTATACATCGCTAGTCTAGGACAGGGGTGTCCAACCTGTGGCCTGTGATGGCTGTGCATATGGCCCCACACGAAGAGGAGGCAAGGCTGCAGGCAGTGAGCTTCCACTCACAGATAGGCCGAGTGTCCACAGACTGGTTGGATTCCGTGCGGGGAATCCCACATGGAATCCAACCCTGCCTATGGCCACTGAGCCCTGCGTACCTGTATTATTCCCGCGGCGGCATCCATGCGGATCCCTCCACTTCCAGGTCCGCCGTACTGCGCATGGTCCTCCTGACTCGCAGTCAGAAAGCGCAGTACAGTTTTTTTTAAAAATCTCCTGCTTTCCTGTGGGATCTGCGGAACTTCTGCAGTGTCAGATGGACCACTGCTCAGACAGCTTCCATTGACTTCAATGAAGCTGTCCGTGCAGGATAGAGCATGCTGCAATTTTTTTTCCGGACCAAAAGGTGCACAAAATAAATCTGCATGCTTTAATCCATTTGCAGACGCCTAAGCTTCTCTATGGGTGGCTTGATGTGCATATCTCCCGTGCGATTCCGCAAATCAAATTTGCTCGTGGACATTGGGCCATAATCTCTTACAGACAATGAGGCAGGGGGCAGCACTTGCAGCTCTGTGACTGTCTGTCTGAATCAGTCACTCTGGGCCAGGATGTGGCAGCAGTTCTCCTTCCTGTCCCCCTGAGTCCTGACCGCTGCTATCCAGTATTGAGGTGAGGAGGAGAGACAGTGGTCTTGTCCTGGTCAGCTGATGCTGTGTGTCCCTTCCTTGGTTTCAGAAGCGGGTCCATGGCTGTAAACTGTAGATGGCACTGTCAGCAGGCACTGACTCCAGTCTGGAGCCCATATGGCCTGGGCGCGGGAGTTATTTGGAGGACGATGGGGTTGTTTGGAGGACAATGGGGGTTGCTTGAAGGACTGTGGAGTACGATGAAAATTGTGTGGACGATTGGAATTTAATGGAGGACTGTGGAGGAGAATGAGGGTTGTATGAAGGACTGGAGGATGATTGGGTTGTTTAGTGGACTGGAGGACAATGGCGGCTGTTTGGAGGACTGTGCACTAGGATTACTAAGTAAGGATGTTTTTGCTTATCTGTGGCTGTGGATGCCACGAAAATTATGCACTGATCTTTTTTTTTTTTGCTTAGAAGCTTTTCTTATTGTTTTTGTATTTAATGGGCAGCTCAATACACAGCAGGTAAGGCTGAATGCAGATAACTGGGTTGGATTTCGACTACGAAATTCTTGCAGCGGGATGCGACCCTGTGCCCCTGCAGTGACCCACGGCTTACCTGTCCGGCATCTTCGCTCTGCTCTGCGGATGTGCCGGCTGGCACACAGCCGCATATGCTCCAATGCAGAGCTGGCGTGTCAGCGATGATGCGGCCCTGCTGGGACTGAAATAGGACATACCACGATTTTGTTATTGCGCGACTTTTCCCGCTATCAAAATCGCGGCTGTCTACATAGGATTGAGTAAACCAATGAAATCCTATGGTAACATGCAATGGCGGAATCTCCGTGTGAAATCTCGGCGTGGAATTTCTGCCCGTGTGCATTCGGCCTATGACAGTTTTTTGGCACAATTCAGAAAGCTTGCACATTATCAATAGTAAATCTTCCCCCGTCTATCAGTTTTAGCTGGAATTTTCCTTGAGGAATAAATGAAATGTTGATGTAACCTCCAAGAATTCCTAGTCAGCTGCGGATGGTCTTGACTAGGTTGAAACTGCATGTGTCCCTGTTTTCATTCTGCGGCTGTGATTGCTGGAAATCTTCAAGTTCATCTCTTGCGTAATCAACATTGAATAGATAAGACAGCTGATGTTATGACCTTATTCCAACGACATCGAAGTAACAAATGCCTGTTCTTTACTCTGTCTGACCCTAATGCAGCCAATTCTGCATCCTTGTTCATGGTCTTCTATGAAATGTATGTTACAAAATTGCTCAATTAGTGCTCATGGTGCATAATAGGCATAATATGAATACTAGCATACACTCAAGTTGTATGCAAGTGTATACCTTAACCCTTTAGTGACGGAGCTTTTTTGCTTTTTTCCATTTTCGATTTTTCCTCCTCCCTTTTAAAAAATCGTAGCTCCTTTATTTATCCATCGACGTCGCTGTATGAGGGCTTGTTTTTTTGGGATAAGTTGTATTTTTCAATGTTACTATTTATTGTACCATATGATGTACTGAAAAACTTTCTAAAAATTCCAAGCGGAAAGAAATGGAAAAAAAAACGACATTCCACCATCTTTCGGTGCATCCTGTTTCTACGGCGCACAAACTGCAACAAAAACGACCCGATAACTTTATTCTATGGCTCAGTACGATTACTACGATACCAAACTTATATAGTTTTTTTTCTTTTTTTGCTGTACTACTTGTATTTTTTTTAAAGATATTTAATTTTTTTAAATTATTTTCTGTGTCCAGTTTCTGCGCACAATAACTTTTTTATTTTTCAGTCGACATAGTTATGTGAGGGCTCATTTTGTGCAGTATGTCCTGTCATTTCTGTTGGTACCATTTTCGCATACATTTGACTTTTTGAGCGCTTTTTATTACATTTTTTCTTGGGTGACCAAAAAAGTGAATTTTGGGCGTTCTTTATTTTTTTTTTGGACCACGTTCACTGTAGTGGGCAAATAATACATTACTTTGATAGATCGGACTTTTAGCGATGCAGCGATACCAAACACGTATTTTTGGTTTATTATTTTGATTTTTTTATTGCAAATATGGCAAAGGTTTTTTTTTTTTAACTTTTATTACTTTTTTTTTTAATTACTAAAACTTTATTGATCTTATTTTTACACTTTCTTTTAGTCCTCCTAGAGGACCACAACCAGCGATGATTTGATCGCTCCTGCAGTATGACGTAATTCTATAGCAATACATCATACTGTTTTTTGACAGGCAGTCTATCAAGCTACCTCATGGGGATGGCTTGATAGGCAGTCTGCTAAGGCAGCCCTGGGGCCTTTCAGAAGGCCCCCAGCTGCTATGACACCTGCACGGCCCCCCTGATCTCACCACTGGGGGGTCGTACGGGACCCACGAACATTTTTGAATGGGTAATAACCGCTATTGCCAGCGGGTGTCAGCTGTAATAAACAGCTGATGCCCGCTCTGTATGGAGGGAGATAGCGGCGCTATCAGCGTGTTCAGCCCATACACGCTGAACAGATGTTAAGGAAGTAGCATGGGTACCCTCTGCAGTGTGGGCAACAGTCCCTTCCCCCTCCCCTCCTACTCCAATATGCGCTGAGAAACAGACCTGAGGGTGGTCTGGCTATCAAGAGACGTATTGTCATCCCCCATCTCCTGTTCTATCCTCAAAGCGTCAGCCTTAATGCTTAGCAGCGACCTTCTCAGCAGTCAAAGCAGCGGGATGGTCACGCTGATACGCTCACCATTTGTGTTGACTCCTCAAAGTTTCCTAAGACCTGACAGATGTCAGACATCCATGCCCACTCCTCTGTGAAGAAGTACGGGGGCTGACTACCACTCCAACGGGCATGTTGCAGCTGGTATTCAACAATGGCTCTATGCTGCTCGTAAACCCTGGCCAACATGTGCAAAGTTGAATTCCAGCGCGTAGGGCACGTCGCACAACAGTCAGTAAACTGGCAGCTGGAAGCACTGTTGCAGTGTCCTGAGGGTGGCAGCATCTGTGGTGGACTTTCTGAAATGTGCGCACACGTGACCCACCTTGCTGAGAAGCTCAGACAAATTGGGGTAGTTTTTAAGAAAGCACTGAACCACTACTACATTGAACACGTGGGCCAGGCATGGCATGTGTGTTAGTCTGCCAAGTTGCAGAGCCGCCACCAGGTTACGCCCATTGTCACAAACGACCATGCCTGGTTGGAGGTTTAGTGGCGAAAGCCACAGATCTGTCTGCTCCTTCAAACCCTGTAACAGCTCTTGGGCGGTGTGTCTCTTGTCACCTAAGCTCAGGAGTTTCAGCACGGCCTGTTGATGCTTCCTCGAGCTACCGACTGAAGGTGACGTGCTGACAGATGGTAATTGAGAGGTGGAGATGGCGGAGGAGGAGGAGGGGGTTGGAGGAGGTAGCATAATAAGCCAGAGAGACCATCACCAAGGTAGGACCCACAATCCTTGATGTGGGTAGCACGTGAGCGGACCAAGGTCAGACTCAGTCCCAGCCTCCATCAAGTTAACCCAATGTGCTGTCAGGGAGATGTAGTGTCCCTGCCTGCCAGCACTTGTCTACGTGTCAGTGGTTAAGTGGACCTTCCCAGTAACTGCGTTGGTGAGGGCACGACTGATATTCTGTGACACGTGCTGGTGTGGGGCAGGGACGGCACAGCAGGAAAAATAGTGGCGATTGTTGGCCGAGTAGCGAGGGACGGCCGCCGCCATGAGGTTGCGGAAAGCCTCAGTTTCTACCAGCCTATATGGCAGCATCTCCAGGCTCAGCAGTTTGGAGATATGCACGTTTAGCGATTGTGCATGAGGGTGGGTGGCTGCATATTTGCGCTTGTGCTCCAATGTTTGTGTTATAGACAGCTGAACACTGCGCTGGGACACATTGGTGGAGGCAGTGGAGGAACGTGCAGGTGAAGGGGTGGGGGCAGGGCGGGAGATGCTCGTGCCTGCATCCTGGGTAGGGGATTGCATCTAAGTGCCAGCATGTGACACAGGGGAAGAGGCAGTGGTGTGACCCGCAGGCAGTGAATGGCCTTCATTCCACCCCGTCGTGTGCTTAGCTAACATATGCCTGTTCATGCTGGTGGTGGTCAGGCTGGTAGTGGTGGCTCCACTGATGATCTTGGTGTGGCACAGGTTGCACACCAGTGTTCGTCGGTCGTTCGCGCTCTCATTAAAAAACCTCCAGACCTTCGAACACCTAGCCCTCTGCACGGGATCTTGCCGTGAGGAGGTGCTGTGGAGAACAGTTGGGGGATTACTTGCTCTGGCCCTGCTTCTCCCTCTGGCTCTTCCAACCTGTTCTTGTGCTGCACTTGCCTCCCCCTCTGAAGTGCTGTCTTCAGTAGGCTTACCAACCCAGGTCGGGTCAGTCACCTCATCATCCACCAGCTCTTCCTCTAAATCCTCAGTCTGCTCCTCCCTCAGACTTACTGCCCTAACAACAACCTCACTGACAGACAACTGTGTCTCATCATCATCATCATCAACAAATACCTCTTAAGACACTACTTGGAAGTCCCCACCCTCATCACCCTGAGACTGTGAAAGGTCCAAATTTTGGGCATCGGTCACAACAAACTCCTCACGTGGCTGATGAACCGTTGTTTGTGACTCAGGGAAGGGACCTGAGAACAGTTCCTGTGAGTATGCCTGTTCTGAATCTTGCCTGTTCTGAATCTCTCCTTTTCCTGGAGTGACCAGGCTGGGAGGAAGGAGGATCAGTTTGAGGATTCACAGGTCCAGTCCCTTGGCTAGCGTGAGTGGACTGCATGGAAGACTGGGTGGTGGATAAGTTACTGGACAAATTACCTGCTATCCACATCATCACCTGATCGCACTGTTGGAGTTTTAATAATGGTGTACCATGCGGACCTGCAAATGTGCGATGAAGCTATGGAGCATAGATATGTGACGTTCTACTTCTCCCTCAGCAGCAGGCACTGTTTCATCCTGCCCAGGACCTCGGCCTCTGCCCACACCCTCATTCAGACGCCCACGTCCTCGTCCTCATCCTCGACCTTTACCCCTAGTGTTTATCATGTTGTATAATGCACTGCGTCAAAATGCTACACAAACTGTGAGGTATTTTGCGTATGCTTTACACCAAAAATAGACACTGTAAAATGAGTACAGTCTTGTTATATAGTGCGAAATGACAGGACACAGACTAAGGGTATTTTACGTATGCTTTAAGCCAAAAATAGACAGTGTAACATGAATACAGTCTTGACATATAGTGTGGATCGACAGGACACACACAGGGGTATTTTGCATACACTTTAGCAAAAAATAGACAGTGTAAAATGTGTACAGTCTTGTTGTATAGAGCGGATCGAGAGGACACACAGTAAGGGTATTTTACGTAGGCTTTAATCAAAAAATAGACAGTGTAAAATGTGTACAGTCTTGTTATATAGTGTGGATCGAGAGGACTCACTAAGCGTATTTTATGTACACTTTAAGCCAAAAATAGACAGTGTAAAATGAGTACAGTTTTGTTATATAGTGTGGATCCATAGGACACACACAGGGGTATTTTGCGTACACTTTAGTAAAAAATAGACAGTGTAAAATGAGTACAGTCTTGTTACATAGTGTGGATCAACAGGACACACACTTAGGCCTATTATGCAAATGCTTTCAGACAAAAACAAATCAAAAAATGAAAAATGAGAGCAGTTTTGTTAGTTCCTATATAGAGATGAGCGTGTTCGAGATGCTCGTTACTAGAGGCGAGCACCACGCGATGTTCGAGTTACTTTCACTTTCATCTCTGAGACGTTAGCGCGCTTTTCTGGCCAATAGAAAGACAGGGAAGGCATTACAACTTCCCCCTGCGACGTTCAAGCCCTATACCACCCCCCTGCAGTGAGTGGCTGGCGAGATCAGGTGTCACCCGAGTATATAAATCGGCCACTCCCGCGGCTCGCCACAGATGCATTCTGACAGAGATCAGGGAAAGTGCTGCTGATGCCGGAGCTGCTATAGGGAGAGCGTTAGGAGTGATTTTAGGCTTCAAGAACCCCAACGGTCCTTCTTAGGGCCACATCTGACCGTGTGCAGTACTGTTGAGGCTGCTTTTTGCAGTGTTGCACTTTTTTTTTTTGTATATCGGCCGTGCAGAGCATTGCGTCCAGAGCATTGCGTCCTGCAGTAATTTTACATAGTCCAGGGCCAGTAGTGGTGGTGAGGCAGGGACAGTGAAAGACATATCCAGTCTATATACGCAGTGGGCTTTTCCAAAAAAATTTGGGAAAAAAAATCTATTTGGGCTGCCTGTGACGGTCCTGACTGTACTGCGTCTCTGCTGGGGGTAGTAGTCCTAATTCATACGCAGCCAGCCAAGTGTTACAGCAGGCTTGCGCAAAATTCTTTCCTGCCTCTGTTGTGCATTCCGTAAGCGAAGTCAGCCTCCAACCACAGGCCAATAAGCGGCACATTTAATTACAGCGTTCTGTTTCTGCACTACTGGTAATACAGCATGCTGAGGGGTAGGGGTAGGCCTAGAGGACGTGGACGCGGGCGAGGACGCGGAGGCCCAAGTCAGGGTGTGGGCACAGGCCAAGCTCCTGATCCAGGTGTATCGCAGCCGGCTGCTGCGGGATTAGGAGAGAGGCACGTTTCTGGCATCCCCACATTCATCTCACAATTAATGGGTCCACGCGGTAGACCTTTATTAGAAAATGAGCAGTGTGAGCAGGTCCTGTCGTGGATGGCAGAAGGTGCATCCAGCAATCTATCGACCACCCAGAATTCTGCGCCGTCCACTGCTGCAACTCTGAATCCTCTGGCTGCTGCTCCTCCTTCCTCCCAGCCTCCTCACTCCATGAAAATGACACATTCTGAGGAGCAAGCAGACTCCCAGGAACTGTTCCCGGACCCCTGCCCAGAATGGCCAGCAATGGTTCCTCTCCCACCGGAGGAGTTTGTCGTGACCGATGCCCAACCTTTGGAAAGTTCCCGGGGTCCAGGGGATGAGGCTGGGAACTTCCGGCAACTGTCTCAAGAGCTTTCAGTGGGTGAGGAGGACGATGACGATGAGACACCGTTGTCTATCACTCAGATAGTAGTAATTGGAGTAAGTCCGAGGGAGGAGCGCACAGAGGATTCGGAGGAAGAGCAGCAGGACGATGAGGTGACTGACCCCACCTGGTTTGCTACGCCTACTGAGGACAGGTCTTCAGAGGGGGAGGCAAGTGCAGCAGCAGGGCAGGTTGGAAGAGGCAGTGCGGTGGCCAGGGGTAGAGGCAGGGCAAGACCGAATAATCCACCAACTGTTTCCCAAAGCGCCCCCTCGCGCCATGCCACCCTGCAGAGGCCGAGGTGCTCAAAGGTCTGGCAGTTTTTCACTGAGAGTGCAGACGACCGACGAACAGTGGTGTGCAACCTTTGTCGCGCCAAGATCAGCCGGGGAGCCACCACCACCAGCATGCGCAGACATATGATGGCCAAGCACCCCACAAGGTGGGACGAAGGCCGTTCACCGCCTCCAGTTTGCACCGCTGCCTCTCCCCCTGTGCCCCAACCTGCCACTGAGATCCAACCCCCCTCTCAGGACACAGGCACTACCATCTCCTGGCCTGCACCCACACCCTCAACTCCGCTGTCCTCGGTCCCATCCACCAATGTCTCTCAGCGCACCGTCCAGCCATCGCTAGCGCAAGTGTTGGAGCGCAAGCGCAAGTACGCCGCCACACACCCGCACGCTCAAGCGTTAAACGTGCACATAGCCAAATTTATCAGCCTGGAGATGCTGCCGTATAGGGTTGTGGAAACGGAGACTTTCAAAGGTATGATGGTAGCCGCGGCCCCGCGCTACTCAGTTCCCAGTCGCCACTACTTTTCCCGATGTGCCGTCCCAGCCCTGCACGACCACGTCTCCCGCAACATTGTACGCGCCCTCACCAATTCGGTTACTGCCAAGATCCACTTAACAACGGACACGTGGACAAGCACAGGCGGGCAGGGCCACTATATCTCCCTGACGGCACATTGGGTGAATTTAGGGGAGGCTGGGACAGAGTCAGAGCCTGGGACCGCTCACGTCCTACCCACCCCCAGAATTGCGGGCCCCAGCTCGGTGGTGGTATCTGCGGCGGTGTATGCTTCCTCCACTAAACCACCCTCCTCCTCCTCCTCCTCCAACGCAACCTCTGTCTCGCAATCAAGATGTGTAAGCAGCAGCACGTCGCCAGCACTCGGTGTCGCGCGGCACGGCAGCACAGCGGTGGGCAAGCGTCAGCAGGCCGTGCTGAAACTACTCAGCTTAGGAGAGAAGAGGCACACGGCCCACGAACTGCTGCAGGGTCTGACACAGCAGACCGACCGCTGGCTTGCGCCGCTGAGCCTCCAACCGGGCATGGTCGTGTGTGACAACGGCCGTAACCTGGTGGCGGCTCTGCAGCTCGGCAGCCTCACGCACGTGCCATGCCTGGCCCACGTCTTTAATTTGGTGGTTCAGCGCTTTCTGAAAAGCTACCCACGCTTGTCAGACCTGCTCGGAAAGGTGCACCGACTCAGTGCACATTTCCGCAAGTCCCACACGGACGCTGCCACCCTGCGCACCCCGCAACATCGGTTTCATCTGCCAGTGCACCGACTGCTGTGCGACGTGCCCACATGGTGGAACTCTACGCTCCACATGTTGGCCAGGCTCTATGAGCAGCGTAGAGCTATAGTGGAATACCAACTCCAACATGGGCGGCGCAGTGGAAGTCAGCCTCCTCAATTCTTTACAGAAGAGTGGGCCTGGTTGGCAGACATCTGCCAGGTCCTTGGAAACTTTGAGGAGTCTACCCAGATGGTGAGCGGCGATGCTGCAATCATTAGCGTCACCATTCCTCTGCTATGCCTCTTGAGAAGTTCCCTGCAAAGCATAAAGGCAGACGCTTTGCGCTCGGAAACAGAGGCGGGGGAATACAGTATGTCGCTGGATAGTCAGAGCACCCTCCTGTCTATATCTCAGCTCGTTGAGGAGGAGGAGGTGGAGGAGCATGAGGAGGAGGGGGAAGAGACAGCTTGGCCCACTGCTGAGGGTACCCATGCTGCTTGCCTGTCATCCTTTCAGCGTGTATGGCCTGAGGAGGAGGAGGAGGATCCTGAAAGTGATCTTCCTAGTGAGGACAGCCATGTGTTGCGTACAGGTACCCTGGCACACATGGCTGACTTTATGTCAGGATGCCTTTCTCGTGACCCTCGCGTTACACGCATTCGGGCCACTACGGATTACTGGGTGTACACACTGCTCGACCCACGGTATAAAGAGAACCTTTCCACTCTCATACCCGAAGAGGAAAGGGGTTCGAGAGTGATGCTATACCACAGGACCCTGGCGGACAAACTGATGGTAAAATTCCCATCCAACAGCGCTAGTGGCCGAAGGCGCAGTTCCGAGGGCCAGGTAGCAGGGGAGGTGCGGAGATCAGGCAGCATGTACAGCACAGGCAAGGGAACACTCTCTAAGGCCTTTGACAGCTTTCTGGCTCCCAGCAAGACTGTGTCACCGCTCCCCAGTCAAGGCTGAGTCGGCGGGAGCACTGTAAAAGGATGGTGAGGGAGTACGTAGCCGATCGCACGACCGTCCTCCGTGACGCCTCTGCTCCCTACAACTACTGGGTGTCGAAGCTGGACACGTGGCCTGAACTCGCGCTGTATGCCCTAGAGGTGCTTGCTTGTCCTGCGGCTAGCGTCTTGTCAGAGAGGGTGTTTAGTGCGGCTGGGGGAATCATCACAGATTAGCGTACCCGCCTGTCAACCGACAGTGCCGACAGGCTTACACTCATCAAGATGAACAAAGCCTGGATTTCCCCAGACTTCTCTTCTCCACCAGTGGACAGCAGCGATACCTAAACAATACGTAGGCTGCACCCGCGGATGGAAGCATTGTTCTCTATCACCATCAAAAACGTGGACCTTTTAGCTTCATCAATCTGTGTATAATATTCATCCTCCTCCTCCTGCTCCTCCTCCTGAAACCTGACGTAATCACGCCGAACGGGCAATTTTCTTAGGCCCACAAGGCTCAGTCATATAATTTTTGTAAACAATTTTTATACGTTTCAATGCTCATTAAAGCGTTGAAACTTGCACCTGAACCAATTTTTATTTTAACTGGGCTGCCTCCACGCCTAGTTACAAATTAAGCCACATTAACCAAAGCGATTAATGGGTTTCACCTGCCCTCTTGGTTGGGCATGGGCAATTTTTCTGAGGTACATTAGTACTGTTGGTACACCAATTTTTTGGGGCCCTCGCCTACAGTGTAATCCAATTAATTTTTTGCCCACCTGCATTAAAGCTGACGTTACCTCAGCTGTGCTGGGCACTGCAATGGGATATATTTATGTACCGTCGGTGGGTTCCTGGCACCCACCCATGCTGTCGGTCCACACGGAGTTGGTGCTGCATGTGTCCACTTCTAAAGAACCCCAGTCAGACTGGGGCATGCAGTGTGGGCCGAAGCCCACCTGCATTAAACATGACACTACCTCAGCTGCGATGGGCACTGCAATGGGATATATTTATGTACCGTCGGTGGGTTCCAGGGAGCCACCCATGCTGTCGGTCCACACGGAGTTGTAACTGCATGTGTCCACTTCTAAAGAACCCCAGTCTGACTGGGGCATGCAGTGTGGGCCGAAGCCCACCTGCATTAAACATGACATTACCTCAGCTGTGATGGGCAATGCAATGGGATATATTTATGTACCGCCAGTGGCTTCCTGGCACCCACCCATGCTGTCGGTCCACACGGAGTTGTAACTGCATGTGTCCACTTCTAAAGAACCCCAGTCTGACTGGGGCATGCAGTGTGGGCCGAAGCCCACCTGCATTAAACATGACATTACCTCAGCTGTGATGGGCACTGCAATGGGATATATTTATGTACTGCCGGTGGGTTCCTGGCACCCACCCATGCTGTGGGTCCTCAGGGACTTCACAATAGGGAGTTGTACCTGCCTGTGTCTAGGAATTCAAAACCCCGGTCAGGTTGGGGCATGCAGTGTGGGCCGAAGCCCACCTGCATTTAATCTGACGTTAGCTCTGCTGTCCAGGGCACTGCAATGGGATACATTTATGTACAGCCGGTGGGTTCCAGGGAGCCACCCATGCTGTGGGTGCACACGGAATTCCCATTGCGGAGTTATACCTTCCTGTGACTATTTATAAAAAAACGCGGTCTGACTGGGGCATGCAGACACCTTGACCGAATGAATAGTGTGTGGCACATAGGTTCCCCATTGCTATGCCCACGTGTGCAGCTCCTGATGGCGGTGGCACAGGATTATATTTCTCATTGCTTCTGTACAGCATTGTGGGCTATCGCCCCGCCCCTTTTAAAGAGGGTCGCTGCCTAGCCATGCCAACCCTCTGCAGTGTGTGCCTGCGGTTCCTCCTCATGGCAGATGCACTTATAAATAGACATGAGGGTGGTGTGGCATGAGGGCAGCTGAAGGCTGCGCAGGGACACTTTGGTGTGCGCTGTGGACACTGCGTTGTGCGGGGGGGGGGGGGGTTGGGCAGCATGTAACCCAGGAGAAGTGGCAGCGGAGTGTCATGCAGGCAGTGATTGTGCTTTGTTGGAGGTAGTGTGGTGCTTAGCTAAGGTATGCATTGCTAATGAGGGCTTTTCAGAAGTAAAAATTGTTGGGAGGGGGGGGCACTCTTGCCGCTAATGTGGCTTAATAGTGGGACCTGGGAACTTGAGATGCAGCCCAACATGTAGCCCCTCGCCTGCCCTATCCGTTGCTGTGTCGTTCCCATCACTTTCTTGAATTGCACAGATTTTCACAAATGGAAACCTTGACTTCAATGGGGTTCGTTACTCGAAACGAACCCTCGAGCATCACGAAAATTTCGTCCCGTGTAACGAGCACCAGAGCATTCTGGTGCTCGCTCATCTCTATTCCTATATAGTCTATGTACACCAGTAGCAGTATACTGTATAGAACGGGTAACAGTATGCAGTATACAGCCAGCTTTGTACGCACTACTGGTCCCAAACTGATGATGCAGAAAGGTGGAGTTGTAGTCCTAAAAAGGACAGTTGGGTTCTTTGAAGATGGATTCCTTGCCTAAACGCTCCTTCTAACCTACTCTAACGCTCTCCCTCATTCACAGCAGCTCTGTCCCTCAGCTAATCCAGCTTCCATGTGAGGCGAGCATCAGGTGACCTGAGTTTTTATGATCCTAGCCAGCCAATTACTGCTATAGATGTGCATAGGGTGGGCACGTCATAGCAGGAGGTTCCAAAGCCTTACCTGCATGTTCATTGGCTAAAAAAGCTACTAAACATGTGGGGAGGAGAGGGTGAAATATTCTCGAACACCGCATGGTGCTTGCTCAAGTAACGAGTATTTTTGAGTATGCTAATGCTCGGACGAGCATGCTCAATCATCTCTAGTTAGGAAGCTTTTGACAGTGTTTTTTTAACGCACCCAATCATGACAATAGGTGATGAGTTGCAATAAAAAGTGCTAAAATGTACTGAAATATAGAAGACATTGTTCAAAATCAGATTAGTAACGCCATGTTTAACCGCTGATCTGCAAAGCCCCACTGAAATCAAGAGATGATTTGGGACTCCTCAGGTGCTAGGGTCTAAGTGTGACTGCTAAGATGCCACCAGTATTGGGAACTTAGAAGTACCTAGGTAGAATATTTAGAGGGGATGCACAAGATTACAAATACAATAAATGGGTTGTGTCTAATATTAACACCATTCAAGTGAAAGGTGTGAGCAGGAATATCGCATATAACCTTTAGACAATGGTGACACTATTTCTGGAGCCATGATTTTCCAGTTTCATGCAGTGCAACCCCATTTATATGGCTACACAAAAGTGGATGACTCAAGACTTACATTTTCTTTCCCCTTCCCGTGAATTAACATACCATTACATCCTAATTGTGCTACTTTTTACTTCTACAAAGTGTTAGCTTTATTCATATGTCTGACTTTACATGATTAAAATAATATATGTGTTTAAGGACCTTCCAGGAAGGTCACATGATTTAATGAAGTTCAGCTCTGTTAGAGTAAGTAGCCAGATAGCATTAGGCATATTTACTTCCACATTGTTGGATTACTCCCAGAATAATCTGTGACATCAGAGTGAATCATGTGACCTTCTGGAGTGCTCAGTGCTCATGATTCAGCTAATGCAATCATGAACAGCCAGTAGAGGGAGGATCTTCTTTAACCCTCTAAGTACAGATCAGCCAGATGACACCATAAATAATAATTATTATACAGAGAACTGGCTTTATACTTACTTGATCGGTGCATCCTTGCCGTTTTTGCATTCACTTCTATGCCGCAAAATTATCTATCCAGGATAAATTGCACAAGAGTTTTTGCACTGGGTGCTGCCATCTTGATGCTTCACTTTCAATACTCCTTTGGGGTGAAGTACAGCCAGCACAATACAAGTAAGCTCCTTGGAGAGTGTTCTAGTAATGATGAACAGCTACAGAACATGGTCAAGAAATGCTCCTGGCATTGATGAACAGCCAGGGCATGTATTCTGAAATCTGAGCATGCTCAAAATGTAAAAATGAATATGCCTTGTGCTAAATAGCCTTTGGTCCTAACCCTCACATGATCTGGAGTGATAGAAATCTTGAAAAAGGGCATATACGTCCAAAGAGTATAAAACTGTAGTCCCGCCCTCTCCTAGTGTAGCTCAAGAAGAGGGAGAGAGCAGGGGGAATTATATAAAAGTTGATAGCTGCACTACAGGATGAGAATGATGCAACCATTTTTATAAAGGCTGTGATGCAGCATATAAAGGGAAGAGCAGAGAGTCCTATGGAACCAGCCCACCTACCAACCTATTGAAATTGCAGAGACCACCGGCACCATGGAACAGTCTCAATTTATCCTGCAAGTTTAGTTATGTAGCTAAGAGTAGTCTGGGCAGAAGGAAACACCCTATGTTCCCATGGGCTACCATGACATTGAAGAACCAAGTGCTGCTGATTCAAGCATTATGCCAAGTGCTGTTGAGATCAATGCTGTGAGCCAAGAGCTGACTGCAGAAAGCATTAACAAGGGAATAATGTTTTATTCCAGATGAATTCACCGTCTGCTCCAAATTGGTTATAATGAGAAGTTGCATGCATGCAGATGTATTTGAGTCTGAGCTCATGTTGGTCAATCTCTAATACACTTCTGGTTTATTCATATCATAACGGTACATATATAGTTGAACATGACGCATCAATACCCACGTACACCCCCAAAATCATAACAACTCATGATTGGCTTAGTATGTAATGATGCGAATAATTAACATATGTTAACGCCCCAGGTGTATGCCGCTACCAAACACATAATTTCTAAGACTCAACTATCACAGGCTTTATTAATATCCCTGCCTAAACCATAGGAATGCGAGGGAGGAGATAAGAAGCAGCTCTCCTAGATAAATTTCCTGTAAGAGAGATGCGTAGGGGTGTATAGCTCAACATTCTGCTTGCACATACCAGGGTATAACATTGAGCTCGTTAGCCATTTAACTGCTAGCTATTTCCTATAAAGGTAGATAAATTATATATATATATATATATATATATATATATATATATATATATATACACACACACACACACGTGTTTGCCTAGGCTGATTTAAAAACACATTTATTATTACTCTAACAGTCCCTCCTTTTTGTTTCTTAGAACAGCCAGGAGAACATCTAGCGAGGTACTTACAAATGCCCTAGTGCCATAAGCCAGAATTCCTACACCACTTCCCCGGATCCCCCAACTGATGTTCCCCTAATTTACACAAACAAAAAGTATCATAGGAAGGCACTGCAAGAAGACAGGGTTGATAGAAAGCAGATTCAGCTTCAGCGTCAGTAGTTAAAGGCAAAGCATCATCATACATAACAGGGACAGCTTTGTCAATAGTCTTTGAGATAAATCCTTGAAAGCACGGAATAATGCAGTCAATAATAGCAATATCAGTAAGAATAGTCACTAAAGTTCTAGCAAAAGATTAAATCTGGTGGCTCCATCTGACGAAAGTATCAGTCCACTAGTCACCAAGAGATGTCAGAATTTGCTGTTCTTTAAGGAGGCTTATTAGACCCTTTGGAGCCTTAGTTATGGAACCATAGCTGTGAAAAAGATAACAGGGATTGAACAAACTAGGAGAAAGCATATGTTCATCAGGTGATTATAACCACTTATCTCTTTTTGTCCATCGGCAGCTAGTGTTTCTAACACAAGAGGGCAAAACACAAGCAACAGGGTGAAGGTGTGCTGAGTAATATGCCACAGGTCATTGCCAACCAGCCTGGGCCAGCAGGAGGAAAGCTTAGTATGTCCATAGGCCGGTTCTCCAGGGCTAAGAAAGAAAAAAGAAAAAAACTAAACAATTTTTTTTGTATCAAAGCCTGGGCAGGGAAGGCGGAAAAGGTTTTACTCGGGAGGCAATATTTGTCACTGCTTATCCTGAACTCCTGAGTTAATGAATAAAATATCACAGCTGCAGTGAAGACTGACACTGACATAGACAAAGGCATAGAAATAGGAAAACAAAAATGTGGATAAAATTCACATCCTACCTTGAGCGATCATCCCCAGTCAAAATCTGCATCACACATTTTAAATTCATCATAGCCTGAACACTGGTTATTAACTTTCATCCATTCATGAGGTCAAGTCTTTCTCTCTCATATAAATATTAATAACCATATAATCCTCCACACACAATGTTTACTGTGGTTACGGATTTTAGGAAATTGTGGATCCACTGGACCAACTAAATAAAGCTGAGGACAGTCCCTGAGTGGTTGGTAGCCAACTCCTCAGATAGACGGTAGACAGGGAAAGTGGAACTGATCCTTAGCTGCAGAGAAAATGGCAGACCCCTACCTATAAGCAGAGTGATTGCCCTCAAAAGAGCAGCCCTGCGCTGGAACCTAAGGTCTGACTATCCCTGAAGCGTTGAAGCTCAGAACCAGGCGAAACTAGCAAACTACAGAACCAGAAGGAACTTTAAGCAGACACAGGGGCACATAGATGCAGATATAGAGACAGAAATGGTGACCATGCCAACTCAGAAAGCGTACAGCAGACCACAAAGTCAGAGAAGCATGGGCTAGTTCACACAGATACAGAACCTGCACACTGTTCACACTGGGACATACAGATATGCCTGAAACAGGCACAACACAGAGAGGCTGAAGAGACAGGTCAGACAGAACTCAGAATACAGACAGAGCTCAGAGAGCAGAGCAGAATAGGGACAGAACCGAGTGACCAGAGAAGGCTGAGTGTAATGAACAGATAAACACCATTTGAAAAGCAATAAGAAATGCATCCGCTTAGCTGAAATAGAGGAGTAATGACTAATGAACCCCTCAGGTGAGCTGAGCAGGAGAGAGCTGGTTAACCCTCTCAGTGCTGGACAAAAGCAGAGGGACACTAACAACTGACCGGGACAGCATAGCATAAAAATTCACACAAGTACTACAACTCTCCTCATCCGCATACAAATGCATTCAATCACTACCACCTCCCTCTGGAATTCCTGTTATCAAGGGGAGAAATGAAGAAAAAACAACAAACTTTTAACTGTTTCTAACACTAGACTGTACAACAGATTCCACAGTTAACGCCAGTATCTCTAATATTTTTCCATAATAAGAGCAACTTATTTCTCTTACATGACATTATCACACTGAAAACACAACAGTAACACCATTTAACAATTATACACACATCTAACCAATCACAGAACTGACATTTACACAAATAACAGCAAGGATATACCTTAATATTCCTATATCTTTTCTTATTAAAACTTCCTATTTATAAGACAGTGTAATTCACTTGATTCATTACAAATTTCTATTCCAGTCACATAAGTAGAGTACAGCTGCCAGATTTTGCAAGGTCAATCACACACTCCCCATGCTTCTCTCTCTCTGAACTCTGAAGGGGGTGAAGAGGGGGAACTGGGAGCTGCGGCTGTGATGCTGCTGTGCCCACAGAGCCTTGTAAGCACCCATTCTTTAACCATTTATCTATTCCTATACATATGTCTATTATCATACATATTTTCCTCCCATCTATATACCTCCCAAGGTGACACAATAACATTCTTGTACTCTCTAAGGTGACTATCAAATTATCACGTAATAATTCTTTCTTGCTCTGAATTTTGTTTTGTACTGCTGTCTGATATCTTCTGATCAATGCTATTGTCATCCATAGTGACTTGTCCATTCAATTTGGACGCTACCTGACACTTGTATGAAGGACAACAAGTATCATTGTTAACAGTAAACACAACATCAAGACATACTGGACAAACAGCGGTTATTTGCCACATATGACAGACACCTACTAATCGGAATTTGTCTACAGATTCTGCATGAACTTGCTTCATGTCATAGAAGGACACAGACTGCATGAATGAGAGGGTAAGCAGATTCCCTTTCCTCAATTGGGAGCGGAAAATATCACTGAGATCTTTCCAGCAACTATATGTGTGGGCAATTTGAGCACAATGCCAGGCAAAACGACTTGAGGTGGATGCTAAACACAGGGTGCAGGGCAGATACTCAGGTGGGGGGGGGGGGGGTTGCAGCCAGGATGGTGGGGTTTTGAATATTCCTATGCAATTCAGAGAAGGCACCCATCATTGCACTACCAACAGTGCAAACAGTAGTATGCCAGGTAAAAGGTACATCGATGGGAGGTGAGAAGCCTGTGCCTGCTGTGGAGCTAAGATGGTGCCTGGGCAGCATCCGAAGGTATTGTTACAGCAGATTCTAAAATGGCTGCTGAGCCATGGCTGGCACTGAAATGGCCACCGAAGCCGTGGCCTGACTGGGTGATGGTAACAGGCAGGTCCAGAAATACTACACTAGACACGTATTAAGGTATGCAGACTGCTCTTGGCCACAATAACAATACAGCTATCTAGGGGCAGGGCGATAGGGAAAAAGCATCATCCATGACACGACCAGGGTAGAGCCCTCAGATGGTGAAGAAGGGCTGGCTTTCCACATGTAATGATTGCCATCTTGTAACTTCAACTATCACCTACATAAACATTTTTCAACGCGTCTCTGCAAATTTCAGCAATCGTCCAAAATTCCTCCATTATCATCTAACACATTTTTTCCAAAACTTCTCATCTAGACAACAGTTTCCAATTTCCATCAAGCTTTTTCCTTGTCTCTATGTGCTTGCACTATTTCTTCTGCTGTGAACATCCTATCTACATCATTGTCCATTTTAAAGTTAGCATAACCCTGTACGGATAAAAAGCTACCTTTTATGATCCAACTTTTCACAGTCAACTACTTAGCAATTTAATGCCCGAAGTAATTAAAATAACCTTGAGAATAAATATTTCTTATCTGAAGAAACAATCATCTTATCTCAAGAAGCCATCAAACCTTCGTCAGGGTATTGGAAAATGGGGTACACTACGGACGATGATAACAGCTCATCAGATGTCTAACAACTCATAGCAACACAAAACAGTGAAATCATAAATCAGGGTTCTTAAATAGACAAGTGACCATTTAACAAAAATTAACCCTATTGGCAAGCACAATGTCGGATGCACAATGGGAGAGGGGAGAATAATCCTCACCTTTTTTGCTGCAGCGTGTCCCCATTATTTATGTCTATCAAACCACAATGCCTGTCAGTTGGATTCGTATTTCCAAAGATCACTTGTCAATTCCGAGGTCGGGCGCCAGATGTTATGGGAATAATATCCTATTCCAGATGAGTTCACTGTTTGCTCTAAATTGGTTATAATGAGAAGTTGCATGTATACAGATGTATTTGAGTCTGAGCCCATGTTGGTCATTCTGTTGGAAACAAATATGCTGTTGGAAACATATTTATCTCAACCATCACAGGCTTTATTAATATCCCTGCCTGAACCATATGATAGAGGAGATAAGACGCAGCTCTCCTAGATAAGTTTCCTGTGAGAAAGAAGCGTAGGGGTGTATAGCTTAACATCCTGCCTGCACATACCAGGGTGTATAGGTAGATATAAGAATATACATATGTATATATATATATTTTTTTTTTTTTTATTTTTTTTTATATATATATATATATATATATATATACATATATATATGTACACACATGCTTGCCAAGGCTGATTTAAGAAACACATTTATTATTACTCTAACAGTACCTAGCATGAAATCCTGAGAGAGGCCTTAGTCAGACGGGCGTTTTTTCGCGCGATTTGCGCATGCGTCCGGCGATTTTTTAAAACCATTGCTTTGCAATGGTATCGGACACATGAGCGCTTTTTATGCGCTCATCCGATAAATTATAGAACAGAAATCGCAGATCGCACCTATCTGCGATTCCTGTTCTCTTCTCTATATGCGCTCAATGAATTCATGAATGGGTGTGAGTGAGACCTGCCTCTGATTGGCTCAGCGCTGAGCCAATCAGGGGCAAGTCTGACTCACACCCCCTTCACACCCACTGCAGGCCGGCCGCGCTGAACTCCATCTGCCGGGACAAGGTGAGTATATATATTTTTTTTAGTTTTACACTTTTCTGGATGAATTGCAGGGAAGGGCTTATATATTTAAGCCCTTCCCGACAATTCATCCCGCGCTCGCCCGCAGCGCTTTGCTTTTAATGGAGCCGGCTGTATTGCCAGCTCCATTGAATTCAATGCGCTGGACAGCTCCGGCCCGTTTCTAATGAAACGCGGCTAGGAGCAGATTTTTCGGGCGATTCTTTGGCCCTGGTCACGCGATTTGCGGATGCGCATCCGTCATGCGATCCGCAAGTCGCGCGAAAAAACGCCCGTGTGACTAAGGCCAGAGAAAGTACTAGGTCGGCAGACGGAAGTGCGCTTCTGGACCACGAACTTGGGAGGCCTATAACTGGCAAAGTGGTTACTGGTAACAATCTTGAGTGCAGTCTTTTCCTTGGTTTTATTATATATACGATCCCTGGCCATGATGGGGGTCTTGGACCTTATGGGATTACCTGAAAGGGTTAATGCTACCAAACAGTGTTAAATATAGCACCATCTTTAGTGCAAGGCCTTGCATTGTTAGTTCACAGGATAATGTAATGGTTATATGCTTATTTCAGTTGTTATGGTGCAGAAAGGCACTAGGTGTATAAAGGCTGGTAGTGGGTAGCATTGCATATTTTGAGTTAAATGTAACACCATGGTAAAGATGTGGACAGCAATATACAGACATGGCTCTCACACATTTACCAAAGGTGTTCCAATATTTAGTTCTGAAAAGTATTGGTTGAATGATTAAACCAAAGTGAGTCATGAGAAGCATATATTTTAGTAAGGCTTCTGTGCATTTATTATGTGGTAAGTGTTCGCAGCTGACCAGCTTACACACGACATGGGCAGTAGAAAGCTGGATGTGGAATCCTAGCAGCTAGCCATCTGAGTAGAATACTTGAAGGTATAGTTTTAGCCCTGCATGTATATTGATCGGAACTATTGAGATGGGAGTGATAAATTGTAGCCAGATTGGACATGCAGTATATGGGAAAAGCCTGAGTTTACACACACCTTGCTGCTGCCACATTAGAAGCAATGTAAAGATCTATGTGTTATGCCATATATTGTAAATGACAGTTTGGAATTCAGTGGATGCTAGGTTGCTGTCACTTAAAAGGGGTAACCCTGAAATTGAAATTGAAAATTCTATGCTTCATATGATAACGTGCTTTTGCAATATAATGTTCTAACTGGTTTTACACAGCTGCAGAGATATTGCTTTCCCTGTGGTCTCCCCCTCGCTTACTTCTCAATTGGTATCCAGTGGTCAGGACCTGTAGGGTCTGCTGTGTTACTGGTCAAACATAAAGAGGTGTAGTCAATACTGAGCAACTCACATGGACATTCAAGATGTATCAGATTACAAGAGAACCACTACAAACTTATCACTCGCTGGTACAAAACACCAGAGTGGTTATTTGCCTATAAACTCGCAAACTCGAACCTGTGCTGGCGATGCAACAAAGCTATTGGCTCTCTGGAGCATATTTGGTGGTCCTGCCCACAAATTAGACCCTTCTGGAGACAAATTGAAACTAAAATAAGAGAAGTAGCCTGCAGATCATTCAAGCTTCTTCCAGAACACATATTTTTGGCAAATCTGTCCACAGACTATAGACCGTCAAAAGCAAACTTGATCACACACCTCCTATCGGCAGCAAAAGCTTTAATTCCCTTAGGATGGCTCCAACCACAGCCGCCCACCTTCACTCAATGGATAGCCAAAGTTAATGAAATTCGCCGCTTTGAAGAACTAACGAGCTGGCCTTGTAGGACACATGAGCAATTTAAGAAAACATGGGACTGTTGGTCTAACAACCCCCTTACTTCACGTTAGAATACCCACAATGAAACATGATCACAGACCCTTTCTCACATCAATACACTTGAAACCTAAAATCGAAAATTCCTTTACCCGAAGGATGCCTTATATTAACATTGTTATATCGCGTTATTAGCTACTCTATAATACAGGAAAATTCTAGTTGCCCGTACCGCTTCCCCCTTCTACCTTCCCCTTTCATCTCCCCCCCCCACCCCACCCCACCCCGCCTAATCCAAGAAAAAACCTTTGAAAAACTGTATTGCAATTTTTTTATTGTTCAACCACTGTACTAAGTGAATAATTGTATATGCTTCCTGTAACTGTTGAACATATACATGTCTTTCTTGAATAAATAAAGAATAAATAATAAAAAAAAAAACATGCTCAGTGCCTTCAAAATCCGTAATGATGACACAGTTCATACAGTCGTGAATGTGCAGTCGTCAGTAACTGGCAATGGGGCATTGTAGGAGATGTGGGTTTTGTACTTCTTGATGGCCATTTTAACTAACAATGTGGAAACCTGAATCTGGCTGGAATGCAGCATTGATGCAGGTCAGCAAAAAAGGTACTGGAGTTCAGTTTCACGACTTAGATGGACATTTGAAATAATGGCAATAAGTGGAAACGTTAGGTAAATTTTGCACAGTCCCCAGAATACCCCTTCAAAGACAATGCTATCAATGCGTAATGTTATGATGCTATGTTTTCATATATAGACCCTCTTATGGAGCACTATGTAAATAATGTTTATTGCTGCAACGAATTACCTCTGTCTCCATATGAATCCATTGCCACCACACCATACATACCATCCACCTGTAACACTGCAATAGGACATAATGGTTTGTACAGTGGAAGAAACAAGCATAGGAGCTGTGTCTGTGCCATTAGCAGTGGGAGCTGGCTGTAACAGATGATATCCCATGGAGTTACCATTTTTAACCTTTGCTGTTATCAATAGCGAGAGCAGCACATACAGAGTTTGACAAGGGAATGGCACTCCTTTTGCCAGTCCATCGGCACCCAGAACACAATCCATGGCAGCCGAAGTTTGACAAACACTCTCAGGTTTGCCACAGACATTTACCTGTCAGTTTACCTGTGAGTTTCACACTACGGTGTATTCCAAGGCATTATGTAAGTGACAATGGCATCTAGTTTCTTAAGGGGTAACAAATATATGAAAATTAAATAAATATTTTTAAGCATTCTTCCCTTTTCCCCAAAAACCTAAAAAATACATTAAAATTATATTTTATTTAAAAAAAGTAACAAAAAGTAAATGATACCACCAAAATTTAGTGGCCTGAAGAAAAATAACACATTATCTAAATTAAATCACACCTGAAAAAAGGCAAAGAAACAATGGCAGAATTGTTTAATAAAGGTTAATCAATAAATTATTGTATCCCAAAGTGCCAATAAAAATATCAACTTATCCCATAAAAAATAAGACCTCATAGAGCTTCCTGAACAGAAAAGCAAAATAAGTTACAGCCCTTGTAATACATTGCTAAAAATTATTTTTTAAGGGTTTTAAAGAGTTAACTGTAAAAACCCAAAACAAACTTTTTTCCAAACCTTGCCGTGAGCTACAGTGCAGTAGCAAAATAACAACTTTTACAGCAAGACTTAATTATACATAGGGCTCAGAGTTATGATCGTACACTGAGAATTGAAATTGTACACGCAAAGTAAGCAGAGATCACCTGGGAGCGAGAATTTGAAAGGTTGAATCATGTATAATTTACCTTCCCGAAGCGCCATGTTTATTCATATCATGCACCTTGCTTATAATCGGTGATTCATTCCAAAAAGGTTTTAGATACTGTAATTATTGAATTAATTGTAATGTTCTTCTAGCTGATTGCCAATAAGTGATGGTTGAATTGATGTAAATGGATATATACAGTAGATATAAAAAATTCTACACGCTCCTGTTAAAATCCCAGGTTTTTGTCATATTAAAAAATTTGACAAAGATGAATAATTTCAGATTTATATCCACCTTCAGTGTGACCCGTTATATCTGTACAATTCCATTGAGAAACAAACTGAAATCACTTAGGGTAGAAAAATAAAAATAACAAAACTAAAATAATGTTGTTGCATAAGTATTCACTCCTTTTTATATTTTTGGGTGTGGTTGTGTTCAGAATAAGCCAATCACATTTAAACTGATGTTAAGTAGTAGTCAGCACTCTGCTGCCATTATGTAAAGTGATTCTGATTTCCCCCATATAAACTTAAGCTCTTCTTGGAGGATTTTCCTGACATTTTCTTACTTGGTCTATAAAGATCTTACAGCACATAAAAGACTTGTGATTGTTGAAAGTCATCAGTCAGGAGAAGGGGAGCAAAAAATTCCAAAACATTAAATATATCATGGAGCACAGTGAAGATGGTCATCAAGAAGTGGATTAAATTTGGCACAACAGTGACATTACCAAGAACTGGACGTCCCTCAAAAATTGATGAAAAGACCCAAAGAAAATTGGTCCGGGAGGCTGCCAAGAGGCCTACAGTAACATTAACGGTGCTGCAGGAAATTCTGGGCAACACTGCAAATCACCAGAAGAACATCATACCCGCAGTGAGGCATGGTGGATGCAGCATTATGTTTTGTTGCAGTTTTTCTGCTACTAAAAATGGGGCTTTAGTCAAGGTGGAGGTAATAATGAACAGTTCCAACTATCAGTCCATTTTTCCCAAAAGCTGGAATTTTACCTTTAAGCACAATAACGATTCCAAAACATACCTTCAAATCAACAAAAGAATGGCTTCGCCAGAAGAAGATCAATGCTTTGGAATGTCCCCGACAGGAAGGTAGAGAGAGATTTTTTTTTTTATGGGTGCCACGAACTAAAAATGTTTTACTAGGTGTTCTGTGAGTCAAAAAAGGTTAGGAAACATTGCTTTGGACAGACGAAACCAAGATGAACTTGTACCAGAATGATGGGAAGAGAACAATATAAAGAAGGAAAGTAAGGACTCAAAGCATATCCCAGCATCTGTCACATGGTGGAGGCAGTGTTATGTCAAAGGCATGTAAAGTTGCTAATGAAACTGCATCACTGATATTTATTAAGGACGTTACTATGCATAAGTGTATAGAATGAATTATAAAGTGTATAGAACATTGCAGACTGATTGTAGCCAATCAAAGATATCTGAGGTTACATTCTAAAAAAATTACATTTTTCTCAGAAAAACCTTTTAGAATGTATTGACACGTCATGGAAAAACTGCAGCGGAATCCAATCCTGCCCGTGGCTGAGGACCCTGCTTACCTGTCCGGGTTTTCTTTTTTCTGTACTGTGAATGTGTGCGGAAGTGCGGCTGGCTCGCTGTTGGACATGCGCAGTACAGTTTTTTTTTCCAAACTCTTTCTTTCCTGCGGAATCCACGGCCCGTCCGCAGTGTCAACTGTGGACGGGCCGTGGATCGGACAGTTTCTATTGACTACAATGGGAGCCGTTCGTGCGGAAATCGCACTAAAATGGAGCATTGTACGATTTGTTTTCTGCATCTGGAATCCGGAAAAGACATCCTTATGTGTAAATTGAAATGCAGACGCCCATGGTTCCCTATGCGCGGGCGCTCCATGCAGATTCTGCAATTCAAATGCACCTGTTGACATTGGGTCTTAAGCAAATAGGGGAAAATGAATGCTGCAGATTTTATGCTGTAACTGTACTGTAACTTTAACCTGTGGATCCGCTTTGGAAATTCCGCAACGGATCCGCAGCATTTCTGCAATGTGTGAACACACTCTCAAAGGGCTTTTCTGACATTTTTAACATTGGTGGCAGTGGGGGTGTTTAAAACAAAAAACACATACTCACCTCCTGCCACATGACCACTGTAACCACTGGGAGGATGGCAGGGACGTCATCAGTGATGTCCTATTAACTTTTCTCAGGGCTTCTACATTAGATGCCCAAGTCACATTAGATGCCACAGCGCCAAACCGCCAAAAAACAGTCCGGCACTGCAGTGAGTATACTTCTTTTATTTAGTTTTTGGCATTAGGTACCCAAAACTATATGAAAGAAATAATTTAGAAAACACCTTTAAATTATCTCTAAATCTGACTTATCCTGAGATGTTAGTCAAGTAAGAAAAACATTAAAAAAAGGGTATATATTCTTTTTTTTACTGGATGCCATGAGATTCTATTGAATTAACTTCATGACAAGTTATTAGAGATGAGCAAGCACCAAAATGCTCGGGTCCTCGTTATTCAAGTTGAGCTTTTCGTACAATTCGAGAGCTCTATTCGAGTAATGAACCTCATTGACTTCAATGGGAGACTGGAGCATTTTTGTATGGGACCCGATGGTTGCCGAGATTTTTTTTTTTTACCTGTGTTCGTGCTCTCTCTCTCTTCTCCGCCAAGCCAGCCAGAAACTACCGCAGACGTGCACAACGTCGCAGCGGGGAGGGGCCAAAACTGGGGCGGGGTCGAACACGGCGTGATGCTCGCTCGAGTAGCGAGCACTATCGAGTATGCTAATACTCGAACGAGCATCAAGCTCGGAAGAGTACGTTCGCTCAACTCTACAAATTATATAACAATCCATTTCAAAAAAGGGTAAGTGTGGTGATATCTACAGACAGACAGATAAATACATCTGCATTAAATTTTCTGTTACACCTGGATGGAGTTTCACATGTATTTTACAGTAATCTCTTGTGGATATTTGGTAAAATGTGTGAAAAATCCCGCTTGTCTGAATGTGGCCTAAAGCTTTATAAATACAGTATTTACTTAGAGCCCCATTAGGGGATCCTTCAATTTGTAGGGGCAAAGAAAGAGTTAATACTCTGAGCACACTATGCTGTTATTGAGTGGAATAAATTCACATAGCAAACAATCTATATACTGTTCCAGCCAATATATTATCACGTTTTCTCAGGAGGCGGTGGTAGATTTTTCTTTAAATTCTAGAATGAATCAAATATTTTACTGCAGTGCACAGTGTATTAGTATTCCAGAAGTGTACGGAAACTCTGTAATAGCATAACATTGAAATATTGAAAAGGAGAGGTAGTAGACTTTTATAAATTTAACTTAAAAACCAGGAAGAATGTGGATATGGCGGGATCACACACACGTCCTCAAAGTCCTGGCTCTTTATATTGTATACCGCGGAACTACTAAACTCAAAACCCAGCTTTAAAATTTAGCTGATACAGTTTCCAAATATTTAGGTTGTTGAAACCTTATTATCATATTGATCCCTGGCAAAGTACTTGCAATAGTCTTAAAGGGTTTGTAAACTTTTGCAACTAATTGCCTCAATGCACCAAGAATCAAAATAGAAGGAACTCAGCAAATAGTCTTAATTAATGCATATATAGCTCTAATGCAGAACTATGCGTCTCTGTTGTTAGAGATTGCAAACAAACTTTGTATAATCTGATCCTGAAGTTACTACCCTGTTTCCCCGAAAATAAGACTTTTGTTTCAAAAGATTTTACTTTTTTACATGCATAGCTGTCTGGACACTATTTAAATTCACTTTTTATATTAACTGTAACTAGGATTTATTTTTGGATTAGGGCTTATTTTTCAAGCATCCTCAAAAATCCTGAAAAATCATGCTAGTGCTTATTTTCGGGGTAGGTCTTATTTTTAAGGAACTCGGGTAGTTACTTCAGTGATATAGAAAAGCATGGTATGAGTGTTCCATGCCCCCTTTATACCCTTAGCCAGTGCTTATTTTTCCTACACCTGTGTAGTTCTAAACTGGTTGCTATGGATTGAACTGACTGGTGACATCACTTAACAGTCTAAATGTCCAGCAACCATTTTCTTATGCAGGACTTTCATGTACTTAGTGTTGTGTAGTAATTTGACAGATTTTGGCACATTAAATGGTGACCTTCTCAGTAGTTCTATAGTCGTTACGATAGTGATGGAGGATTAGGGTATCCTGAATCCTCTAAGCCCTGAGAGCAGTGCCACCCATGGAATTAATGGGGCTCCCTGGCACATCATATTGTCCCCTCCTCTTCCCCTTCTGTGATATGGGCACTCAACCCCCCCCCCCCCCCCCATCCCGCTTCTTGTTCTGAGTCTATTGTCCTTCCCAGAAATTTAAAGGAGTAGTTACATCATAAAATGCTATTGCATATTCCACTTGTAGGCTCAACCTAATAAAGAAGGAAGGGCAAGTGGGCTGCCTGGTGAAGGTTGTGTGCGGCACCCATTGCTAGAACCAGGAGTCCAACTATGAGGAGGAAGCTGAAAAGTTCTCCCCTGCCTCAAGAATGTACAGTATGCAAAAAGTTGTCCTTGTTGCTATAGAGCGTGTTCTTTTTCAGGCTGACCTGCCAATTTCCAGGATAGCAACACTAATGTATCTTTTTTTCAGATCACTAGAAGAAGCATGGCAAAGAAAAATGTGGAATTCTCCAGCACTGAACTGCAAAACAACATGATGATCCTGTTTGAGCAGAAGAAAATACCAAAGAAAATTCGTGAGTGGATGACAGAAACATTGTGAGACCAGTGCTTGTCATACTCAACTGTGAAGAAATGAGGTGCCAAGTTTCTGAGGGGTGATTTTTCCATCCAGGATGTTGAAAAACCTGTGAGACCCATCACAGTGTCAACATCGGGAGTTGTTGAATGTGTTCATGACTTGGTTTTAGAAGATAGGTTTTAGAAAACAATAGCTGATACAATGCATATATCTAAGGAATGTGTCTGGAGTATAATTCATGGACAATTGGATATGAATAAGTTTTCAGCTAGGTGGGAGCCAAAATGTTTGAATGCTGACCAGAAGCACAAACAAATAAGTACTTCTAAGGTGATTTTGAAGTATTTTGAGGAATCCATTGCTAATTTTTTAGAACAGCTGGTGACTGTTCATGAAACTTGGTTACACCACTATGATCCTGAGACCAAACAACAGTCCTCACAGATAGGGCGCTCGGGATCTCTGTGACCAAAAAAATTCAAGCCATAGAGGTCTGCAGAAAAGGTAATGGCCATCATTTTTTGGGACAGCAGGGGTATTTTATTAACAGATTATTTTCAGAAGGGCCAATCCATGAATGCACAATATTACTGTCATTTACTGGGCAAATTAGAGGCAACGCTTGGAGAAAAAAATTATGCTTCTTATTCAGGACAAGACCCCTTCACACAAGGCTGCCAAGACAAGGATTGGGGGATTCAGATATCAGACTATTACATTTTCCAAACATTAGAAAAACTTGAAGGGGCACAAATTGCTGAATGATTCACAGGTGATAATGGCAACAGAGTAGTTTTTTTTAGTGACCAATAGAGATGAGCGAACCTACTCGGACACGCCCGAATCTTTTCACCCGAGTACGGAAGTACTCAAAAATCGCGGTGCTCGATCGAGTAATTACTCGAAATGAGTATATTCGCTCATCTCTATTGACCAAGCATCGAAGTTCTTTTTGGAAGGATTAAAGAGACTTCAGAAACAATGTAACAAGTGTGTTGAACTTCAGGGAGAATATCTTGAATATCATTAAAGTTTCATGCCCTTACTCATTGCCTTCTTGGTCAGGCTGAGAACTTTTCAGTCCCTCTTTGTATAGGGGGTGCAGAGGTTATGCTTGTATCTGGGCCTTGTTGCTTCAGAAGATCCAAGTTACCTCTTTGCTGTTTATTAGAAAAGTACTAAAATTAGGTGCTATAGGTAGGGAGTCTTGTTACAGATTTTTCTTTGAGACCCAGAGGCTTCGGGTTATGCCTTTGACCGGAAACAACCTTTAATCTACTGGGTAAATGGAGCCAGTCAGGGAAGGGTATATGTGACATGGCCATATCTCATTAAAGGCAATAACCTTCTTCAGTGTCAGATTAAGATGGGGCTTTCGTCTACTGCTCCTTGTGGCCCCTGCTCTGACTAAGCCCTGCTAGATCACCCTAGAGCTTGAGCCCACCAGAGGACTCTCTGATCCTCTGATGGGAGTCTGATTTTATCAGCACTTGGCAAACCCGGGCAGGTGCTGGAGGCCACTATGTCCAGGGGGATCCGCAGTGCACAGGGGCCCAGGAGGATAATGGGACCTGGGCTGCTGAGTCAGCATAGCAGTTGGGCACCCCTGATTTTAATGTCTGATTAATAAAATAAAAATAGTACATACTCACCTCCCCTGTCGCTCCTCAGCAGCGTTAGTCGGCACTGCTGCTTTGCTGTCTGATTTATGGGTTTTTAATAATGTAACACATGTATGATCACTGAGGACATTCCCCAGTCACTGACAAAAGCAAATGTCTGCAGTGATCATGTGTGTGTCACATGATTGCATAACCCTAAAATGATGCATTGGGGACAGCAGCACTGACTATAGCTGCCAGAGACTGACAGAGGAGGTGACTATGTACTGTTTTCTATTTTATCACATTTAAAAGAGGACAAAAGGTGACACGCATATGTAAAAAGGGGGCAAGAGGTGGCATATATATGTAAAGTGGGCAAGAAACGGTATATATATGTAAAAGGAGGCAAGAGGTAGCATATGTATATAATATGGGGCAAGACGCGGTATATATGTGTAAAAGGAGGCAAGAGGGGGCATATATATATGAAAGGGGGCAAAAAGTGGAATATATATGTAAAAGGGGGCAAGAGGTGGCATACATATGTAAAAAGAGGAAAAAGGTGGCATATATATATGAATGGGGCAAGAAGTGGCATATATATGTAGGAGTCAAGACAAGAGGTGGCATAAATATGTAAAAAGAGGCAAGAGGTCATGTATATATATATATATATATATATATATATATATGTGTGTGTGTGTGTGTGTAAAAGGTGCAAGAGGCAGAATATATATGTGTAAAAGGAGGCATGAGGTGGTGTGTGTTTATATATATATATATATATATATGGGCAAGAGGCAGTATATATGTGTTAAAGGAGGCAAGAGGTGACATATTAATATGAAAGGGAAGAAGTGGAATATATATGTAAAAGGGAGCAATAGGTGACATAAATATGTAAAGGGAGGCAAGAGGTGGCATATGTATATATATATATATATATATATATATATATATATATATATAAAAGGGGCAAAAGGTGGCATATATAAAAGGGGACAAAAGGAGGAATATATATGTAAAAGGCGGCATATATGTGTAAAGGGAGGCAAGAGGTGGATATATGAAAGGGGGCAAGAGGTGGCATAGATATATAAAAGGGGATGAGAGGTGGCATATAAATATAAAAAGAGACAAGAGGTGACATATATATGTAAAAGGAGGCAAGAGGCGGCATATATATGTAAAAGGAGGCAAGAGACGGCATATATATGTAAAAGGAGGCAAGAGGTGGCATATATATGTAAAAAGAGGCAAGAGGTGGCATATATATGTAAAAGGAGGCAAGAGGTGGCATATATATATGAAAAGGGGCAAGAGGTGGAATATATATGTAAACGGGGAAAGAAGTGGTGTTATATGTAAAAGAGTCCAAAGAAAGCATCTTTTTTAAAAGGCAGCAAGATAAAGTTTTACTACTGACTGAGGCAAAGTGGGGTATTATTGTTAACTGGGGTATAAGGGGCATTGATAGAGAGAGGAACCCACTGAGGCTCTATCACTCAAGGGCCAACATAAACCTGGAGCAACCCTGGGCTTTATACTTTAGCATTATATTGTGTGTCCTCTAAATGTACTGTAGTTATACCTTTTATATATCTGCATGCAAACTTTACAACACAAACATTTTAAATGAATAAAAAAATGTCACAATGTCTTTGACATCAAGAATAAAAGGGGAATGTTATCTGGAACTATGGAATCACAAAGGTAGATGTAGTACTATTGTGTGTCTGTGGAATGTTCCATCATTGTGGTTAATATATATAACTGAATATGATAAATAATATAATAATAACATAATACAATACAACAAAGCAAGAGATGAATCAATGTGAACTTCACAAAGGAGATACAAAAACTCACTTAAGGAGGTTGTTCATGTTGCACAATTCCCCTTTCTTAAAAGGGTTTCTGAAACAAACAAATAAACAAAAAAAGTTAATTACACTTTGTCCTGCTGCAATCAGCTATAAACTACGCAAGTTTCCATTTCCCTTGCAGTGCCATCACAAGAGTAATTAAGTATTACATGATGGCCAATTAAATTGACTCTCTATATAATGCATGGACATGCCTAGTCTTCCAGAAAGAGAGAGTCTTTGCAGAAGTGGTGTATCTGTAGAGGTTACAGCGGTCACAATCGCGACCTAGCCCCAAAGCCATGGGTGCCCAGAGGCCCCCTTGCCACTGCAGTGGAGCACATGGAGGAAACCACACACCCCCACACACACACACCGCACGCCCCCCCTGCACCACAAACTGAATGTGTTTTTTTTTTTGTTTTTTTTTAATCCACATGCAGTTTTTAATAGTGCATGCATTTTCTTAAAAACACATGTGGTTTTTAATTATGGTTCAAAAATGCAACAAAAAAAACAAAAACACAGCCTATGGAACTACAAAAAAATGTTCATGTAGTCCAGGATATGAGCCATGTTTGGAAAGCTTATGCCAAGGGCCTAGATCATGTATGTAAATTTGTGTTGCAGCTGTATGCAGAGTGGTTTAGGTATGGGTACAGCTGAAGATGTCTTTTTTCGGCCTAGCATACTACGGTATGTTACTCTTGATGGTAACAAAAGGTCATCCTCTACGTCTAGAGGAAAGAAGGTTCCATCACCAACACAGAAGAGGGTTCTTTACTGTAAAAGCAGTGAGACTATAGAACTGTCTTCCTGAAGATGGGGTGATGGCAAAATCGAGTTTAAAAGGGGACTAGATACCTCTTTAGAGCAGTACAATATTACAGGATATAGACATTAAATAACCAGAAGGGCTGTTGATCTCAAATGTTGCTCCAGGGATTACTCTGACTGCCATTATGGAATCGGGAAAGATGTTTTCCTCCGAAATGAAGGAAAATTTGCTTCTGCCTCATTGGGTTTTTTTCCCCTTCCTTTCGATCAACAAAGGGGATGTAAACAGGCCGAAATGGATGGACATTTGTCTTTTTTCAGCCTAGCATACTATGTTACTATGACTGCAGGCTGTATGGTTTAATTATGGGTACAGGTGCAGATGACCGCAGGCTATATGGTGTTGCAGCAGTGCTGAGATCGCTGCCGGATTGACTAAGTCCGGTGCGGGTTGTAGATATGGTTCTGTACCTTCTAGCTTAGTAGGTGTGGCATAATGTGCTCACATCTGTGGGTAATGAGCCGGTCATTTACCTGGGCTGCATAATGAGCCAAGGTGCTGTGTATTGCCAGTTGCTCCCTGTCTTTCTTGGCAGTGAGAACTTCCTGGACAGCTCAGTTCCTGCTAGTGCCTGCTTGGATGGCTCAGTGTGCTGCTACAGCGTCTCAAGCTAAGACCTGCATTTTGTTTATTTTCCTTATTTGCATTTGTTTGTTTATTTTCTTGTTTGTTTCGTCCTGGTACACATAGGGTCACTAAGGGCACAGGAACGAGTGTGGGTCCATTCTTTTCAGGACGATCGGCCTGCCGTGTAGGCAGGGCCTGCTCACTCATCGTTCCGTAAAAAGGGAAAGATTTCCCATTTATTTTGGTTCATGTTGGTTGTTGCACTTTGGGCACTTTTGTGCATGTTTACTGATCCATCACGTCCTTTGCGACGTAACATATGGTTTAGGTATTTTTACAGGTGCAGATGACAGCAGGCTGTATTTTTTAGGTATTGGTACAGGTACAGATGATGGCAGGCTGTATGGTTTAGATATGGGTATGGGAACAGATGACTGCAGGCAATATGGTTTACATATGGGTATAGATGACTGCAGGCTGTGTGTTTTATAGGTATGGGTACAGCTACAGACGTCTGTAGGATGTATGGTTTAGGTATGGGTACGGGAGCAGATGACTGCAGGCTATATGGTTTACGTATGGGTATAGATGACTGCAGGCTGTGTGTTTTATAGGTATGGGTACAGCTACAGATGACTGTAGTTTGTATGGTTTATGTATGGCTGTAGGTGCAGATTACTGTAGACTGTATGGTTTAGGTATGGGGAGAGTTGCATACGACTGCATGCTGTATGGTTTACGTATGCGTACAGATGACTGAAGACTCTGTGTTTTATAGGTATGGGAACAATGCAGATGGCTGTAGGCTGTATGGTTTAGGTGTGGGTACAGGTGCAGATGACTGTAGACTGTATGATTTAGATATGGGTAGAGGTGCAAATGACTGCAGGCTGTGTGGTTTAGGTATGGGTATGGGAGTCAATGGCTGCAGGCTGTATGGTTTAGGCATGAGTACAAGAGCAAATGACTCCAGGAGTACGAGAGCAGATGACTCCAGGCTGTATAGTTTAGGTATGGGTATGGGAGCAGATGACTGTAGGCTGTATGGGTAGAGGTACAGATGACTGCAGGCTGTATTGTTTAGGTATGGGAGCAGATGACTGTAGGCTGTATGGGTACAGGTACAGATGATTGCAGACTGTATGGTTTAGGTATGGGAGCAGATGACTGTAGGCTGTATGGTTTAGGTATGGGTACAGGTGCAGATGACTGTAGACAGTATGGATTAGCTATGAGGAGAGGTGCAGATGACTGCAGGCTTTGTGGCTTAGGTATGGGTATGGGAGAAGATGGCTGCAGGCTGTATGGTTTAGGCATGGGTACAGGAGCAGACGACTACAGGCTGTATGGTTTAGGTATTGGTATGGGAGAAGATGGCTGCAGGCTGTATGGTTTAGGCATGGGTACAGGAGCAGACGACTACAGGCTGTATATTTGTGGTCTTCAGGGATAACTTTGAGCTGGATAATGATCTGAAAAATAATAGTAAGCAACAATGGATATCACCAATCAGAGAGATGTCACCTGTGATCACTGGAGGTAAGTGCAGCTATACACGGGATTACTATTGACCAAAAAAGAAATGTAGTCAAATGAGCGATTTTTTTCAGTGCTATTTGTGTTGTGTAAACACAAGACCCAACAAGTTATTGAGTAAGAAATTGCTCAGTCCTTGGTCGCTTTTTTTTAACTCGACTGAAACTAAATGACTAGTGAGCGACTCGCTTTTAGAGTAGACACAGTTGTTCATCTTTGTTCACAGTGAATAGTTGCAGTTGTCTGGAAGAGCTCTCCAGTGCTCTCCACCTCCAGTCACTAAACGACTTACACTGCTGTAAGAAAGCACAGGAACAATAATAATTGGGACAGCTATCATGCGCCTATTGTCCCAACAGTCGTCCTGTGTAAAGCAACCCTAAATGCAATGTAATCTCTATCACTGTATAGAGTTGGGATCCGGATATTATATGGTGACTGCATTATTTTGAGGTATCTTAAATCCTAGAGTTAAACCACTGTTTCTAACTGAGCCCGCTGTTATAAAAGTTGTCAAATTGACATGGTGCCTGTGATATTATTGATAGATAAACAGACAATGAAATGTGTATTTATTTTTTTGCTGGTGGAGGAGAGGGTTGAGGTGATCGATGAGTTTTGATGCTCATGACCCTAATCTTTTCAGACTTTAGCAACACCCCTGGTTGCTGGTGTCGCATGGGTGGCCTCCTAAGAGTCCCAGTGATGCTGCAGAAAGCTCAGAGCAGACCACGATCAGCAGTCATCAACTGCGATAAAAGTGAGGCCTGAGCTGCACTTTTACAACCGTGCCCTTGAGCCTTTAGCTACGCCCCTGATTTGCAGTCACATGCTACTCTGGCTAATTGATGGAGGCCCCCTATAAGGACCCCCTCTAATAATATAGAATGCCTTCATAGATATTTGAATGTAGGTTTTCTAAACAGAACAACCCCTTTAAGTAAAGTAAACAGCAGTAAACTTTAGAAATATATGTTTCCCTTGGCCACATATAACCAATATGTAACTGTGCCATTAATGTGACTCCGAGATATTCAACTCCCTTCAGATATTATACTGCCTCTTGTAATTCTTTTCTCCAAAGTCTAGAGCAGAAAATAAGGGAACGGTAAAACTAAGGCAATAAAATGGATTCTGTATATATAACCTGATGGGAGAAATGGGATGGAGGAATAGGTAGTTATATGGGGACATTTATACTGAATATAATGGGCTTTTTAATATATTACAACTGGACTGGAGATGTTATACTATAGCTAAAGTTATCATAGCGTACAAAATATAATGTATTGAAAGAGGAAAACCCATCATAAATACAGATGTAAAATGCCAATGGGTTACATATAGAGCATTGCCAACTTAAAGAAGAAAACACCAGTGAATATAAACCCTTGTGTTGTCCGCTTCTGTCAAGTTTTCTTAGATCTGTCTCCAAGAAGTTGGCATGGAAACCACTAATAACCCTTACGGCAACAAAAATAGTGGTTATATCCCATCCTAATTAGCCTACATGAAGGGTATACTGTATTTAACAGTACCTTTTACATGGGAAGATTATTCCCCTGTATAAAAGTACTTTTAGGGAGGTTGATTACAATTTACTTTGCTCCACTACAACTAAGAGAGAAAAAATAAAACAACTTTACAAATAGTTTTCATTCAAAATATCCTGCCATTTTGTGTATTCAGCTCCTATGCAGACTTATGTGTTCCAATGGTTACATACTACAAACACTTTCATCTGAAAATATTAAATACAAGCATACAGATCATTTTTCAATTTATTCCATTTTTGGTTAAATATTTTTTCTTTTTATTTACATATATTGAGGCATATGTATCATGCTCTCTATACCAGATTTCTGGTGTATCAAAGTTGCAGTTTTGGTGCATGTGGTAAAAATGTGTATTTTGGAGTTTAACACCAGGCCCTGACACTTTTTCAAAAAGTGTGTGTGTGTGTGTGGGGGGGGGGGGGGGGGGGGTGTTGTACATTTAGGGAACGTGGGTGTTACAGCCCATCGCATTCACTATAATTCATGCCAGAAACCTATGAGCTGAAGTAGATTTTGATCTGGCACACAGATGTACCATCAGGGTTAAGTCACACGGGCGCATCGGCGCCCGTGTTACTGCAGGTAGCAGACGGACGTCTCTCTGCAGCGCCAGAGAAAAGAACATGTGACCGGCTTCATTGCAGGTCATGTGTTCTTTCATCAATGCTGCAGAGAGACGTCAGTCTTCAGGTACGACCGTCTTCTAACTGTCAGACACACGGGTGCATCGGAACCAGTGTACGGGTGCCGATGCGCCCGTGTGACTAAGCCCTGAGGTGTTACTAGTGTCTTGAAAAAAGTGGAAGTCTCTTAATACATTTGTTTAAATTAGCCCAGCACATAGTTTACTTAGACTAGAGTATGAAACACCAGTCTAAATAAATAGACCCCATTATTTTCAAAGTCGTCTTTTTTTCATCTATATTTGTTCCAGTTTTTGTTAAGGGATTAACTATAGTGAAAATGTGTATATTTGTTTATTTGCTCTTCATAAGCACACATACTCTTCATGTCCCAACTAAAAATATTAAGGGGGGGGGGGGATGATTTCAACTGTTTGTTGCTTAAAGCAGCCAATTATAGAACAGCTTTCATTTTACTAGATCAGTTTAAGAAATGATGATTGGTTCCTATGGGCAACAAATATAATTTTTACACAGTTTCAATAAATGAGGCCTATTGCATAATCTATGGTAAAATTAGATGCTTTGTGATTCAGTGTAGTGAATAATTTAGACATATGGTGGATCCAGAATGCCTCCGAAAAAACAGAAACCCACCGGACAAGTCCAGCCAAAAGCTAAGAAAGTGAAATTACTGAAAGCAAGTGGGACAAGTGAATAACATAACCAACAATTTAAGAATAAATGTGTAAGAGTCAAGGGCTGCAAAGACCTCAGAATGGCATGAGGCACAAATTCAAAGCACAGGGAAAGAGACAGTGCATCAAGGGTGTCAGAAACCGTGTAACTGTATTAGGACTGACTTCAAGTATTGTGGGAAAGAGCCAGGACATCAAGGGCTGCAGAGACTCGGAAATAGCTTGAGGCGAGAATTCAAAAAGAGGGAAAGAGCCAGGACACCAAGGGATGCCCGGGCAATGCCAGGAATATAAACTAGTTTATTTTTACTTTGAACCCATTGACTTCTAGAGGCCAAAAAATGATACCAATACAAATCCATTGCAACAAATGGTACATGGTAGTTAACGGCCCTGTAACAGATTTAGCATTGGGACCCAGGAGCTGCAAGTTCTGCCTCTGGATATATTATTTTTTTGCTTGCACCAACTTTATTACTCTATTTTACTATTTTTCCTTCTAAGCGGAGGAACTTTCCTGTCTGGAAGAAACTGTGAATAAATCATTGACGTTCAGTATAAACAATACATTACACTCGAAGTAAAGTTGTGACCTGTATCAGAAGCTCAACTTGCATAGAGAAAGACGTTTTTAACCTCATACTTATGTTTCCTCTTGATTAGTGATATGATTGATGAATGGATTGATTGATTTTTAATTAAGCTCTAAGTAGATGCTCACTGACAAGTAAAAGCAAATTAATTAAACGGATCTTATTCATTTTACTTTAGAAACATTTATATAGATCAGATGTCATCAGACAGATACAGATGTAGCATTTCTTAAACCCATGTTCGCTGTGCCACAAATGTTAGATGCAACAAAAGTCTATGTGATTTATTTGCATAATGTGGACACTCCAAAGCAAAGTAAATGAGCAGGCAAGCTATGTCCTGGAAATGTTATTGGCTTATTATCTGGGGACTTTTCTGAGAAAAATGTTTCTCCTTTAACCCTCTTCAGACAAAAGGTCATACATGTATTCTCTCTGGTGGTAAGGCATGTATGGAGCAGGACTGGGAGACTAGCTAGCTCCATACGCGGTGGATATCAGCTTTGTTTGACAGCTGAAAACTAGTCACAGCAGCTGCAATCGAGGATAAATCTGGTCACAATTGTTGACAGCAGCATTTATATGGGAGAGGGGAGCTTTCTCTGTCCCCTGAATGTTCCCTTCACAATGAAATCACAAGATATTGTTTGAGAGACATGGTAGTAAAATGAAGCCTTTTGAAGTACCCCAGGGCTGGCATGTATTTCTGTCTATTAAGACGTGCCAGTGGCAGGGCTTAATAATTTGTCTGAAGAAATACATTATACTGCAGTACTGAAGTGTTGCAGTATATTGTATAAGCAATCAGATGATCACTAGTTCAAGTCCCCAATAGGGACTAAAAAAAAAGTAAATATAAGTTAAAGTTTTTTAAAGGGAATGTGTCTTCAGAAAACTTTATTCTATGGGTTAGTACGATTATGACAATACCAAATTTATATTGTTTTACTTTTGCTTTACTACTTTTAAAAGACAACATATATTTGTAAAGAAAGTTATTTTCTGCAGCCATCTTCTGGTCACCGTAACATTTTTATTTTTCCACCGACATAGGGCTTGTTTTTTGCGGGACATCCTTTAGTTTTGATTGCTACCATTTTGGAGTTCATGCGACTTTCTGATTGGATTTCGAATTAAAGATTTTTTTCTCGCAGTTGGAGTTACAATTCTGGAACTGTGCATTTTATTTGTGACAGCGTTCAACATGCAGGATAAATAATTTCATTTGCTATGGATGCAGAAATACCAAATGTGTTTGTTTTTCCCATTTTTATTATTTTTAATATTAGAAAATTGGTTTTTTTTTCACTTCATTTTTTTCCAATAAATTAATTAAACCTTTTTTTTCCTTTTTTTTTAACCTCCATAGGGGACTTTTAATTTTAAGGTAAAGTTTCTATAAAAAACTAAAGATAATTACCTTACCACAGCTAATTTTGGACTTAATATTAACCAACAGATCTGACAGAATAACAGGGGTGCAGGTTGGGGCCACCTGGGAAATAGTGACCATAATATAATAAATTTCTACTTGTCTTTCCATAGGGAGTTTTATCAGGGAGCTTCTAAAATACTAAACTTTAGGAAAGCAAAGTTAGATCAGCTTGGAGATGCCCTCAACCTGATTGATTGGGACAATGTCCTCAAAAATAAGAGTACAAATAATAAGTGGAAAATGTTTAAAAGCATCTTAAATACTTACTGTGAACAGTTCATACTTTACATGAAAGAAAGAATAAAGAATAGAAGTGAACCAATGTGGCTCAATAAGCATGTAAAGGGGGCAATAAAAAGCAAAAAAAAATGTTTAAACTACTAAAACAAGAAGGCAGCAAAGCACCAAAAACCTAAAAAAATACATTATGTAAAAAAAAACTGATAAAAGCAGCAAAGGTGGAAACTCTTTGGCAATGAGTAATACTAACCCTGAATTGTTCTTCAATTATATAAATAGTAATAAAATTAATACTGAAAGTTTTGGAGATTTAATAAACAATGTAGTTTTTTCCAGTGTATTCACAGAGGAAAAGGAAATGCCAGATGATATACAGAGAGATAAAGTCAATTCTCCACTAAATGTCATAGTTTAACCCAGGAAGAAGTGTAGAGCTGCTTTAAAAAAATTAAACTATACAATTGACGGGTCCTTATGCCATACACCCATGTGTTCTAAGGGAGTTAAGTAATGTAATAGACAGACCATCGTTTCTAATATTTACGGTCTCTAATAATAATAATAATAAACTTTATTTGTATAGCGCCAACATATTCCGCAGCGCTTACATAGACAGGGGATACAGAAAGACAAAAGTACAAACATTACAGAACCACAGTTACATAGTAATCAATTGATGGAAACAATAGGGGTGCGGGTCCTGCTCCAACGAGCTTACATACTACAAGTAATGGGGTGATACAGAAGGTAAAGGGGCTGGAGATGTGTACTGTATGGCGAGGTGGAGAGTGAGGGGTGATATACACATAGACAATGGTCAGACATTTAGCCGTGTGACGGCAGAAACAGTATGACTGCAGGAGCGGTTTATGATGGCTAGCAGGGATTGCAGTCAGTAGGTCAGGGAGCATGTTATCAGGCGGCGTACAAAGGGGTTTGTTTAGGGAATTCGGTATGCCTCCCTGAAGAGGTGCGTTTTTAGAGCACGCCTGAAGTTCTGCGAGTCATGGATTGCTCAGGTAGCCTTTGGTAGTGCGTTCCAGAGGACCGGTGCTGCTCTGGAGAAGTCTTGGAGGCGGGAATGAGAAGTTCAAATTAAAGGGGCGCTCAATCTGGTTTCGTTAGCAGAGCAGAGAGCTCGGGCTTGTTGATGGATTGAGATAAGGGAGGCGATATAGGGGGGCGCTGCACTGTGGAGGGCTTTGTGGATGAAGGTGGCGAGTTTAAATTGAATTCTGTATTTAACGGGCAGCCAGTGCAGTGACCAGCACAGGGCAGAGGCGTCCGAGTAGCTGCTGGACAGGAAGAGGATGGATTGGAGAGGGTAGAGTCTGGTGCAGGGGAGGCCGATCAGCAACGAGTTGCAATAGTAGAGCCGGGAGTGGATGAGGGCAACCGTAAGCGTTTTTAGCGTGTCCACAGTGAGAAAAGAGCGGATTCTTGCGATGTTCTTGAGGTGCAGCTGACATGTTCGGGCCAGAGATTGGATGTAGGGGGTAAAAGAGAGATCAGAATCAAATATGACTCCAAGGCAGCGGGCATGTTGTCTAGGAGTTATGTTGGCGCCACACACTGAGATGGAGATGTCAGGAGGAGGTCGGTTAGTGGAGGGTGGAAATACCAGCAGGTCAGTTTTAGAGAGGTTTAGTTTTAGGTAGAGAGAGGACATGGTGTTAGAGACAGCGGACAGACAGTTAGTGATGTTTTGGAGTAAAGGTGCAGAGATGTCACGGGAAGAGGTGTATAGCTGGGTGTCATCAGCATACAGGTGGTATTGGAGGCCAAATCTCCTGATGGTTTGTCCAATAGGGGCTGTGTAGATAGAGAAAAGAAGGGGGCCAAGGACAGAGCCCTGGGGGACCCCAACAGCAAGGGGGAGAGGAGGGGAGGTAGAGCCAGCAAAGGAGACACTGAAAGAGCGGTCAGATAGGTAGGAAGAGAACCAGGAGAGGGCAGTGTTCTTTAGGCCAATGGAGCGTAGCATACTGAGGAGGAGTTTGTGGTCAACAGTGTCAAATTCTGCGGAGAGGTCGAGGAGGATCAGTAGGGAGTAATCGCCCCTTGATTTGGCTGTCAGTAGGTCATTGGATACCCTTGTAAGGGAAGTTTCTGTCGAGTGTTGAGGTCGAAAGCCAGACTGTAGGGGGTCTAGGAGAGAGTGCTCTGATAGGTAGCTTACAAGGCGGGAGTAAACCAGCCGTTCTAGTAGTTTGGAGATGAAGGGGAGGTTTGAGATGGGCCGGTATTTGGCAGCATCAGTCACGTCCAGAGTCGGCTTCTTTAGCAGTGGGAATATGATGGCGTGTTTGAAAGAAGAGGGAAAGATGCCAAAGGTCAGAGAGAGGTTGAATATAGTGTTGAGATGGGAGATGACCACTGGGGAGAGGGAACGGAGGAGGTGTGAGGGGAGGGGGTCGTTAGCGCAGGTGGTGGGGCGAGCAGAGGAGAGCAATTTGGAGACTTCTTCCTCTGTCACTGGTCTGAGTACAGACAGTGAGCAGGAGCTAGATGCAGTGCTGACAAGACTAGGGTCAGGGCTAGTCTGGGATTGGGAAGTTATTTCCTGACGGATGTCATCAATTTTCTTTTTGAAGTAAGCAGCCAGCTCTTCGGCACTGAGATCCGTCACCGGGGGCTGTGGTTTAGGGCTGAGAAGGGAGTGAAAAGTATCAAAGAGCCGTTTAGGGTTGTGGGATAGTGAGGAGACTAGAGAGGTGAAATAGACTTGTTTGGCATGGTGGAGGGCAACGTTGTAGGTTCTGAGCATAAATTTGTAGTGGAGGAAGTCTGCGGACGTTTGCGATTTCCTCCACAGCCGTTCAGCACTTCTAGAGTCTCTATAGTGATGGCATCTATTCCACTGGATTGACGCATAGCTAATAGGGTGCCATTAAAAAGGTGTCAAAAAGTCACCCCAGAAACTACAGGCCAGTAAGTCTTACTCCTGTTGTGAGGAAAATGTTTGAAGAGTTTCTAAGAGATGCTATCCTGGAGGACCTCAAGAAAAATGCCTGTATAACTCCATAACAGCATGGGTTCCAGGGGTTGCTCCTGTCAAACCAATCTGATCAGCATCTCTGAGAAGTTAAGTTCTAGACTGCACCAGAGAGAGTTATTAAATTTTGTATATTTTGACTTTTGCAAAGCTTTGATACTGTCCCACATAAGATTGATATGTAAAATGAGAATGTTTGGTCTGGGTGAGAATGTGTGTAATTGGGTAAGTAATTGGCTCAATGATATAAAGCAGAGGGTGGTCCTAAATGGTACATACTCTGATTGGGTCACTGTTACAAGTGGGGTACCACAGAGGTTGGTACTGGACCTTATTACTTTTAATATATTTATTAATGACCTGGTAGAAGGATTTTACAGTAAAATAGCAATATTTGCAGATGATACAAAACTATGTAAAGACATTAACACAACAAAGGACAGAATGTAGTTGCAAATGGATTGCTATAAGTTATGGGTTTGGGCAGAAAAGTGGCAAATGAGGTTAAACACTGATAAATGTAAGGTTCAGCATATGGGTAGGGGAATACATGTCACCACTACACACTAAATGGGAAACCACTGGGCAAAATTGACATGGAAAAGCACTTGGGAATTTTAGTTAACTATTTAATTAATTGGAGCAACCAGTGTCAGACAGCTGCTACCCTGGGGTGGATAAAAAGAGGTCTAGGGGCACATGACGAAAACATTGTTCTGCCTCCTTACAAGTTACTGGTCAGATCACACATGGAATATTGTGTACAGTTTTGGGTAGCAGTACTCAAGTAAGTATCAGAGCTTGAGTGGGAGCAAAGACAGGAAACTAAATTAGTAAATGGAATGGGTGAACGACAATACCCAGAGAGGTTATCAAAATTGGGGTTATACAAGAAAAACGGCTGAGGGGCAACCTAATAACTATGTATAAATATACCAGGGAACAATACAGAGATCTCTCCCATCATTTGTTTATACCCAAGACTGTAGCTGTAACAAGGAGGTATCCCTATGTCTGGAGGAAAGAAGGTTTCTACACCGACATAGAAGGGGGTTCTTTAGTGTAAGAGCAGTGAGAATATGGAACTCTCTGTCTGAGGATGAATTCGATAAAAGAATTTAAGAGGGGTCTGGACACTTTTCTTGAGCATAACAATATTACATGTTATAGTCATTAATTAAAATAAAAGTGGCTCCACACTTGGCAAATAACAAAAAACTCTCAGAGGCTACTTGTGTGTAGTGACCTCCTTTTCCACTTGTGTGGAGCTTGTTGACCACTAGACACCTCTATGGCAGAATTCAAGAAGTTTCACCCAGTTAACAGAGTTTCAGAGGGAGTGCATTGGTGGAATGTGAGAAGCTGAATGGTCGTATCGACAAACTGTCCGCCACCTGGGCCATTCTGACTAGATTATTAGAAGGTGTTAGGACTAGTTGATGTGTGAGGACATACAAGGTGACCGGCCTCAGGATGCCCTCGACAGACCACCAGTAGAGAGGATCATCTACAAGCACAAGCATCTCCAGCTGTTTTGTTGTCTGCCATCCATGTACAGGTGGTACCGTCGTTACAGACCTCTGTGTCTATGAGAACCATTTCCAGGCACTAAGCTGAAGGACATTCTGTCTCAGGTGTACTGCCTTTGACACTTCCAAAAAAAAAATTAAAAGTTTAAATCTCCCTTTTCCCATTTTTGACATGAAAATAATGATAATGCTTAGCATTTTCCATGTTCATAAAAGTCCAGCCTTTAAAATAACTTACTATTCATTCCACATGGTGAACACCATCAGAAAAAAGAACACACAACAGCAAAATTGAGCCTTTTTTCATCAGGCCATCCCCAAGAAGAATTTTTTGCAAAAATTGATCTACATGTCATTTGTAGCCCAAAATGAAATCAACAAAAAACTACAGGACATCCTAAAAAAACAAGGCTTCACGTGGCTGCATCATCAGAAATGCTGTAGTATGAGTACATATCCACCTGTCAACTTGCTTTTCTCCAAACAGCATTGCTAAATAATGGCAGGAGCAGATGGTAGTAGTATTCAGACCCCCTGACCTATAGTTTGCAGGTTTGTCATAGAAGTGCTGCATGTACTTATCAATGGTTCCAACTCTTTAGGCCTCATTGAGACGGTCATAAAGTGGCTACATTTTGGAGTCTGTATTACAACTGCAAGTCCGGGCCCTTCCGAAGGACTTATGCCCTAAACTAATAGCATTATAGGGTTCATATGAACTAAGGTCAGGGTAGGATTTACAACTATATTAGGGCTTCTTCAGATGAGCACATGCGCAAATACTATTGTGCGCAAAAAAACGAAATCAGAAATATAGGGCTGGACCTATCTTTTCTCGCACGTATATAAGCTATGTGCGAGATGAAACAAAACCTATTTTGCCTTGCACATATGAATTCTGCACGAGAAACATGACCATGAAAACGAAACCATTGCAATCAATGGCTTTGCTTCGTCACATCTTGCAGGCGTGACCTTCATGTAATTCTGGCATTTTACGAGTGTGGGTGTATTTTTTTAAATAGTAACAAATCTGTTAAAACAATAAAAGCAGCAGCACTCAGCTATTTGTTCATTGGTTGTTTCAGAGCTGCAGGTCCCATGGTCATCCTGGTCTTTGTTTACAAATGGCTATCAATCAGGGGCCACAGCTGTCATGTGCCATTATCCTGGCATCATGGCTCCCAGCATCTAAGCTGTAATGCCAGGACAATGGTACAAGACCACTGTGACCTCTGATTTGCTGCAGCAAGCAATCCCTTTAAGACATCCTGCACACAGACAACTAACTCAGAATTTCCTAGTAGTGTATATAACAATAGGTTTTCAAAATGGAGACCCCTTTAACCAATGCCACTATAATGCTGAATGATTTATAGGACTATAGATTGCAGCCTGCTCAACATTATATGCTGCTCTACTTGTCACTGTAGTAAGTTAATGCATTTCTATAACATTATCTTCTGTAACTTTGGCAATATGATCCAGATAAAATGTGTTCATAGTTTGACCAAAAATGTAAATCTGTGCTTTAATTCAATAAATGATATCTGCGTTGTATCTTGTACTGTATAACATTCAAGCAATCACTATCCTGCCAGTAAAACTCATTATCTTGATGATCAACCCATTTTCCTTTAGGCACCATGTTCAGTATTCCTATAATTCTCAAAGGCATTTATGCTCCACCATTGTCAATGCAGAACTGTCTCCAAGAAAGTCTTGACATTCACATAATTTTTTTAAGGTGAATCTCTGACTTTTAAAGGGGTATTCAAAGGTGGGTTAGCTGGGATCTTTAACCATCCCGAAAATGGGGATCTTGTGTCCCTCTCTCACAGTGAGGAAAGGAAGACTGCATGGAGTCTCAGTCATGTATGTGCTGCAACACATCATTAATTTGGACTGTGGACGGTTTGAAACTAAGTAGGAAACCATATTCGCCAATTATCGAGCACCTGAGTCATTGTGAAGACCAGAAATAGTAGGATTAGACTTGTCTGTCAGTCCCCCATCATGTGCAACAATTGGTTTGTGATGTTATTCATAGGACAGAATTCCTCTAAATCTATGTTGATGACAGAAAAACTCCATCAACTTTTAGAAACATGTGTTACATTCACTTGCAGGTTTTATTCACCTTGCATGTACAGAAGTAATGTGAATATGGCTGAAGGGAAGGCTATAGGGATATGCACACACAATTGCACACTATTCACGCCAAACATAAACCAAACATGCAAGCAACAAAGGGAAGCAGGGACATAGACCCTACACCAACATCAGCAGGCCAAATACTTACCAAAGTACTAAAACAACAAGACAGATGGAATATACATAAGTATGAGGTATTAGTTAGTATTTTGGCCAAAGTATCTAAGCTCACAAGCCCACATCAAGGGTCCTCATTATCTTGTATGTCCCTACTCTAACAAGACAACTAAACTACAAAAAGGAAAGCCTGCCTACAAGTGGGGCAATTCTCCCGGTTGGGACGACCCCACATTGGAACCTAGGGATCACTTGTCTCGCCATAGATGGGAATAGGCAGGAACACCAGACAAAGCCATAATACACAACGGGTGCCTGCATATCTATAGACACAAAGAATTCCCACATACAGCATAATACACACCAGATGTCTACATACCTACAGATAGACACTGAACAGGACATTGCTCACACCAGGTGACTGCACACCTACAGATACAGGAAAACCCTACCCAGAACCTCACGCGTGCATACATACACATAAATAGGACATAGTTTAAATATCCTCACCCACACAGCTAAGGGGCAGAACATCAGACATCAGTCATCTGACGGAGAAGGGACTAAGGTGTCAGACATCACCAATCTGAAAACACAAAGGACACCTGATGTCTGGAACCACACCTGACAGAAGGGTAAGAGAGCAGGGCATCTCAGAACATGCAAACAGGGAAATCAGGTGTCCAGACCATCTTCTGGGAGAGTGTGGGAGAACGACTCAAAGACGACAGCATGCATAACTCCAAACACCAGTGTGAGGGAATGATGAGAAATGGATAATGACCAGCATCCTCAAGCAAAAGGGACTGGTATTTATATGTACAGGCGTGTGGTGATTAGCTGGCAGGAGAAATACACCCCATCAGCCAGCCAAATCAACCACACCTGCAGCAGTGTGTTCCTGGAAACCCATAGTACTATAGGGAACCAGGAGCACAATGTGACAACATGTGTCAGGTAAAAAGATCAGCACAAAATTGAGGACCTATTTATATATAAAAAATAATAAGGTGCTCAATGGTTAAGATTTAAGTCATACTGTATGTGCTCCTTAAGTGCATTTTTTAACCAAAATCAAGTATTCCATACAGTTGTAACAGAAAGTAAGTGAACTCTTTTCAATTACCTGGATTTCTACACTGTTTACTCACAAAAGTGGTTATCCAAATCACAATTAAACAAAAACACAATGTAACTAAACTAATAAACACACAAACAGTTGTAATGTTTATGTATTTTATTGAACATATTTAGTAAACATCCACAGGGCAGGAAGAAATGGTGAACCTCTGTGGTAATGACTTCTCCAAGAGCTCATTGGCTAAATGTATTTCAATTAAGGAAATTACATTGGAAGTGTGGGTGTTAAAGGGGCTTTACCAATTAAATAAAGGCACAGAAAGCGTGGTTACTGACAAACCTGTTCCTTTCAAGAAAGATTGCCTAATGTGAACCATGCCATGATACAAACAACTTTTAGAAGATCTTATATGATGTACAATAGGAAGCATGAAGCTGGAAAAGGCAACAAAAGCATTGCCAAACCCGGATGTACATAAATCCACAGTTAGACAAGTTATCTACAGATGGAGAAAATTCAGGACTGTCCCTACTATTACTCTCCCTAGAAGAGTACATCAAGTTATTGCCGTGTACAGAAGTCGTACACTGTATAAGAGACTGTGGACTCTAGGTTGTTTGCTCATTGTACATGTCCCTTTAATGTGTAAATTTCTGTCAGTCAACCACACTTTGCTTGTACAAGGTTCAGCCTAATCCAGAGGCATAAGTCAGGTAGCCAGGAGATAGGCAGCCTGTGATAGGTAGACAGGTCTTATGCACGGGCTAGTCAATAGCAGTTAGTGTAAAAGAAATAGGAGTTTGTCTAGGCGAGAAGAGTTTGGGGTTTTGAAAGGAGGGGTTGGTATGACTGCAGCCTGCTGACAGAAAGAGAAAGGATACTGATGATTCTAAAGAAGAAGATTGCTAGACAGAGAGCTCCAGTGAAAGCGTAAAGCTACTAACCAGTGCAGTGGGAAGGACAGAAAGTGTGAGTACCCAAAAGTTCTGCAACATCTACTAAGAAAACCAAGAAAGTAAATTAATAGATACACTTCAGCAAAAACCTAAAGTAACTGTATTGCCATCAGATAGGATTTTGATACTGGAAAAAAAAGTCAATACCTAAAGTAACTGTAATACTCTAAAAGGAAATCTTGAAAATAGAAAGAATAGAAGAAATATCTGAGAGAGAAGCAGAAGGGCATAGCATAGAGGAAAGAAAGGATCCCTTGCTTCATTACTATCAGAAAGCCCATTTGTTGTCCAGATAGGAAGTCTACATTTCATGCATGCACGTGTTCTAATGGTACTACTAATTGCTCAATGAATAATCTACCTCTAAATAATGTAGCTCTGAGATGCACGTTAAAGTAAAGTAACTCTAGAACTGCAGTGAAAAGCTGAAGTCTGTCCTCATTGTAAGAAAATAAACTGTTCCATGTTTTCAGCATTAATTCTGCCTCTCGGATTCCTTTCTAATCATTTAACATATGCACTGAGGTACACTTTAGGGGAAAGAAATGTTTTTATTTTTTCCCATTTTTGTATTATTATTTTGTCCGCAAAAGCTCTGGCCTGTATATGGACTGGCGTCACAAACTTGACAATTGCCTTTTTTGCCTGTGTAGAGCCACACCAGAATCGCATATTTTACTGGGGGGAGAGCAGCGGCGTCACCGTAACAAATAGCTGCTTTTCCGCTGCTCCACAACCTAAGTCTAGCCCGGCTCACCGCATTATGATCACTCCAAGGGTACAACATGCAATCCTGTAATAGGTGAAAAAAAACAAGGCTAAAAGGTATACAGAAGACTCTAAAAATGGCAATAACTGCTGTTAATGTATCCACCAATAGAAAAACACTGAACAAAAATGGATTTCATGGAGAGACATAATGATGGAAACCCCAGCTGTTCAAAAAGTATTGCAACCCATCTCAAGCTTGCCCAAGACCACCTGGATATTCCACTATGCCTATGGGAACATATTCTATGAACAGATGAGACAAAATTGAAGCATTGTAGCACAATTGCACAATGCAATGTTTAGAGGAAAAGGAACACTGCACACCAACATCAAAACCTCATCCAAACTGTGAAGCATGGGGGAGGGAGCATGATGATTTGGTGCTGTTTTGCTGCCTGGACACCTTGTGATCATTAAGGGAACAATGAATTCTAAGGTGGTTCAAAATATTTCACAGGAAGATGCAGGGATAGCAGTCCATGACCTCAAGCTCAGGAGACATTGGGTGATAGAATAAAACAATGATTCAAAGGATATAAGTAAATCAATTAAAAATGGTTACTAAAAATATTGATTAATTGTGTTTTAGAATTGTCAAGTCAGACTCCTGACTTCAACCCTTTGAGATGATGTGTATGACCTGAAGAGGGTTGTACACACAAGGTATCCAAGTTTTTTGATGAACTGAAACACATTTGTAGGAAGGTATAGTCTAAAAATTCTTCCTCAATGTTTGACAAATTTCACTTGCAGCTAGAGAAAACATTTGATAAAGGTGATTGCTGCAAAAGGGGGATTTACAGATTATTAAATTTAAGGGTTCACTTATTTTTCTCCCAGCTATGTGGATATGTATTCAATGTCTCAATAAAAGGCATGGACAGTACAACCATTTGTGTGTTATTTATTTAGTTAGATTGTGTTTGTTTAAATTTGTGACTTGGATAACAATAAGACCAAAGGGTAATTCCAAAGGGTTCACTTATGTTTTCTTGAAACTATATATATATAATGGTTATATAGGTGCTCATGAACTTTAAAAGTAGGGACCCAGAATACTTTCTATCATGGCAGAGTTCGATCGCTCTAGCGAGATTGCGAGTGTGGAGTTGGCAGACTATGGGTGGATTTTTAACCAGTTTTCATGGGGTCCTGTCACATGCAAACCGAAAACACAAATCACCCCCTGATCCAGTCTAATGCACTCCAGCACTCCAGAGTATGGTTTCTTTTAAAAAAGACAAGGCTTGACTAATAAATTGCAGATTTATTCTAAAAAAAGATTAGCAGTGCAAATACATATATACAAATGATATACAAATAGGTTGTTACACAGGAGTATAAGGGTATACAGACATACACAACAAGACAGTATTTTAAAATAAAACAAGGAGAATTACAAATGAAAGATACCAGATTTTGGATATATCCGGCCCAAGCTTCTGATTTGCGCAGAGTCCCTGAAGCTAACAGGAACAGCCTTACACCGAGGCGTATCTCTGAAGTCTGACACTGGGTCTCTCTGAGACCCTTAGTTTTAAAGATTTCCCTGAACACCTACCCTCGTCCCCTCTGAAGTCATTCAGGGAAGGGTGGGGTAAATGCATATGGACTGTTGAAAAAACCATAACTCCCCATTTTGACCATATCTTCGCAGAAGTTCCTCCGATCAGGAATATATGCCTGTCATATTTCCAGTCATGATTTTATCTATTCAGCTACCAAGCATGACTCTTGAATTATAACCAGGTTGGCGGATATGTCATTTGGAGGTGCTCTGGGCCCTGCACCCCAATGTGTTTAGGTGCATTTTGTTCAGGTGAAAATATAATTCATATCGGACTATGACCTTCACACAACCAATAATCTTTATTGAAAGATTTTTTCTCTAATCTGAATCTTATCATTAGGATTTATGTGTCAATGTGTCTATGGGCAATTTTTATATATCACCATGCCAGAGAAAAAAAATAAATGTTCAATCACTAAAAAGTGATCAGCGATCTATCTATCTCATATCTATCTATCTATCTATCTATCTATCTATCTATCTATCTATCTGTGCCTGTGTGAGCTGTTTAACTTGAGATAATGTGACCTTTGTTTAAAAACTTTTTTTTGCCTATTTGTAAACAGTAGACTAGCTATGCATCAGTGCTCTCAATGGTCATGTATAGGTGGACAGACAAATGCTTTTATGCCACATCTTTTGTTTAATGCATAATGTCATCTATTAACTGCCAGGCTATACAAATAGCATAGGTGCAGTACATCAACTACGCATTGTGCCCTGCCAAGCAGGTTAAGTACTGCCATACCTGTAATTGTCCATGACAAAGTTGAAAAGAATCTGTGAGTAAGATGCATCAAGACACGGCCAGAGTCACAGTATCTCCAGTCACCGCATGTCTGTGCAGATGGTTACAAATACAATAACAAATTCAAGATTTCCCTTAATGTCAGTGATATGGTTGTGCTCAAGGAATCCAGCCACTTCCAATGTTCCAAATGCTAGAATCGGAGGAGATCGGGAAAACTCCAAACTCAATATCAGCTTGACCTAGCAAGATATAAGCCTGTTTGACAGTAATAGATTGCTAAAAATATGTGCTGAAACATGATAGTCATAATTTCTTCTTAAGTGTTTCCAAAGGGCTTTTGGGGAAATAAGACCAAAATAAGAATTTTGTTTGCAAAACTGTGTAATGAAGGTTCATGTGAACTGGGATGTGGTCTGGGAGATTCAGATTGAGGGAGGCAGTCAAACTTCCCAACAAGGAAAAGTCCAGAGGTCAGGTTCGGCATACAGAAAAGGCTCAGCGCAGTATTAAGCAGGACAGGGTTCTGAGCAAGCAGTAGACAGAAGAATGGTCAATAGCCAGAATCACAACCAGGAAGTCAGAACAAATAAATAGCACCTGTAACTGATGCAGAAGACCTAAAACTTGGCACCTTCCTTAGGGGGAAGGCGTATGATATACCCACTTGTGCTTGGGGAGTGGAGAGAAACAGAATAGAAGCAGAATAGCAGGCACACACCCTTTGGGCAGCATTGAGATACTGAGCAGAAGTCAGAAAACAGCACAAGCCATGGACAGGTAAGGTATAATTGCAGCTGCAAATTATAACATCATCCCCATCACATGGTTTGGAGGATGGTTATGGGGTATGGCTAAAACATGTTAAAAGTGTGGTGCCAGACAAAGTTTAGAAAAGAGTGCATTCAAACTTTGCAGTAACTGCCTCGGTATTTCAGCATCCATCCTCCCACCCAAATCTTCACCAATCTAATTCATGAATGGTCTAGTATTCTTTTTTACTCCCTTTTATTTTTTGCAACTGTTTTTTTTTTTATCTATGTCCTTTAATATCCCTTGGCAACTTTTGATAAGCATTACATATTTTTGTAATAAAGCCTGAAACTTTAAAAAGTCTACTCCTTATTGCTCTATAATACAGATGACAAACATAAAAACCGCGGGCTGCATTTGGCCTGCCACCTCATTTTAAGTGGCCTGCTGGCTATGCATAATATAGGGGTTATTCAAGCAGCACTTGGCGGGATACACTGGGGTCAGAGCGGAAGCCACTACTCCGACATCTGTATAATAGCCAGCACTTGTAGTGGCTGGCACAGCTCTCATTGAAATCAATGGGAGCTACACCAGCTATTACAAGTGCAGCTCCCATTTATTTCAATGGGAGCTGCGCTTGCAATTACAAGTGCTGGCCACTATGTAGGGATGGAGTCAGCAGCTTCTACTCCGACCCTGATGTATCCCATTGGGCGCTGCCTCTACTCTGCCAGCAGCTGCAGTCCGGTGGTGCAGTGCAGAGTCTGTGACTGCTGATGCCTGCGCCAAGGTGAGAGGTCAGTAGTCACTGACTCAGCAGCTGCTGCCCTCGATCCAGAGCTGAAGGCAGGGTGATCCTGCAAGCTTGTGGGAATGCAGCCCGGCCAAAGGCCAATAGTGGGGTAGCTATTGATTTCTGGCTGGACAGCGTCCCTGGGACTACTGGAGGGGGGGGGACACTATTGCCACTGGGGCCACTATAGGGAACACTGTTACTACTGGGGCCACTAGGGGGCCACTTTTACTACTGGGACCACTGTGGAGGGTCATTATTACTAATGGTACCATTATGGAGGTCACCATTATTACTGCGGCCACTATGGGGGGTTAAAATTAAGGTTTGTTCACATAGGTATAAGTGTATTTTGGTCATAAAATTGCGCTGTCTATTTGCGCAGCTACAAATAGCTTTGTGGCTGCTCTGGCAATTTTTTTTATGTGTGCAAATACATTGTGTATTTGCACATGCAAAAAAGACCTCAGACAGGCTTATTGGAATAGTACATTGTATTACGTATTACGCACATATAATATGCGGTACATCACATAGATTTACGTATATCCCACTCACACTAGCATTTTTGCATTGCGTATAATACATGCATAAAAAACACAGCATGTTGTATGTATTTTATCATGTATTATGCACGTACAGCACTATTATTCTCTATGGGTGCATATAAAACACTGTACATATGGAATACATTGCATATGTGCAGCGTTTGATATGCAACGCCGCCAACAGACAGAGCCAGGAATTAGAAAAAAAAATAAACTAGTCGCACTGCACATGGCAGCGTGCATAAGATATGCTGTCATGCGCACTGCACAATCGCTGCCCTACACAGTGACAGACAGCTCACCGCTGGCTCACATAGCAGTAAAACGCAATATGCACAGCGTTTTATGCATATGGCCATGTGAAGGAGCCCTTAGGCTGATGTCACCCTCGGTGAAAATGATTTGACACCCAGATCTATAAGAACCTTTAGTCCCTGATAGAGTGTTAACTTTGTCTACTAGAGTGCGCTGAGTGCCTGTGTACCCGGGTATGTTACCATCGTTCATATGAGTTAATAGACATACCTAAACTTTGGATTGAGTATCTGACCTAAGATTGGTGGGTTCACGACACTACCACACTATTATTTCATCTTCATTAACACAATTCTGCTAATCTATCTATCTATATTTCTCTATCCATCTATCTATCTATCTCATATCTATCTATCTATCTCATATCTATCTATCTATCTATCTATCTATCTATCTATCTATCTATCTATCTCATATCTATCTATGATCTTCCTTCCTTTCACCTATCTATCTGATATCTATCCATCCATCCAGTATAACTATGAAGGGAGGGACAGGCTGTGACAGTGTATCATCCCAGTATAAGCTCCCTGGCTGTTAGCGGTAATGAAGTGCTAGCTCTCTCCCCTAGAGCCGGCTCCCCGCACACGTCCTGCACTGGCTGGACCTGTCCAAGGTGCTGAAGCTGCTCTCGGCGACAGCCCGGTCTGCAGACACTTCTCACCAATCATTAACCCTTCCTCCTCCGAGCAGCCTGTTCTGCACAGTCCAATTACACTGCAGCAGCAGCAGCGGCAGCGGCACAGGGAGAGGAGGGGGTCCCCATTTCATTCACAAAGCCCAGTTCCCACGCTCCGGTAGCATGTAAGGGTGGGGGTCGGCTGCTGCCCAGTCTATAAGGGGTAGGTGAGGAGCCGCAGATCTCCCCACATGTCCCCCCTGCCCGCTCTCTGCCTTGCTCCTCGTCTTCTGTGCTCCCCATACTGATGAGCTGTGCTGGGAGAGGGTTGAGAGAGGGAGGGGAGAGGAGAGGGGGTGTAGAGAGTAGGGGGTGGGGGACACGCAGCTTTGACGTCGCCTGGCTGCGGCTACCAAGCTCCAGCTCCTCTCTCCACGTAGATCCCAACGTGACCACACACAGCTCTCTCCTTCCTGCTCTGGCTGCACACACACATACACACACACTGACACACACACACACTGACACCCATACACACACAGCAGACAGTGGATGGAGGTGCAGGAGCTCCTGAGCAGCACACCCTGGGCAGCTCCTTCCTTGCAGTCCCTGGATTCCTCCACAAAATGACAAGAATATTAATATATGCTGCAATCCCTCCCTGCCAGGTTTAGCTTCATTTGCATTTCCTGCAGCTGGGGTTGGTCCTGTGCTCTTGGTTCATTCATTCCTATGGGGTCTTCTTCTTCTGCTTGCTGGCTGGACATGTATGCGCCTTCATGTCATTGGCTTGGATCTGATGAGTGATCTCTCTTTGCTGCACCCGGCTATTTCCTTTCCCCTGTCTCGCTCCGATTGCCAGTCTGGATCTTGGATTTTTTTTTTGCATTTGCAATGGCAACTAATGGAATGGGGGTAGGAGAATCTAGAGGGCTTTGGTTGGACTGCAATCGGTCTGCTCTCTTAATTGTCCTCCGGGGACCACTGCGAGTTACTTTTTAACCCCCAACACCACTAGAGCTTGTTTGGATTGACCAAGAAGCATTTTCACATCCTGATTGCATGGGATTTTCCCCCAAGAAGACACATTTTTGTAATATACTAAGAGCAATACTGTCATTGTTTCCTTCTATACCTGCTGCTGGGTCCAACTGTGGGATGACCAGTGGCCACCTGTGAGTTGGAATCTAAACTGAGACCAGAGGGTAGTTTGTCGGTCATTGGCCTCTGGAAGGTCTTGTTGTATCTCTGGGCTGGATATGTCCATGTTAACGTGAAGATGGATTTAAGTTTCATCGTCTTGTGGCTATTGACAGTTCTCATTGAAGGCGTCTGTAGTCAAGGCGTTTATGGTGAGTCTTGACATAAAATTCCTGAACATTGTGTTCTCCAACTGTGTTTGTGACCTTGTATTTTCATATAGTTCTTCAAGGCTAAGATTACTGTAGCTTGACCACTTGGCATCTAGGATACGTTAAGGTGCCACCTCAGTAGGTTTCATATAACCCCCTTGAGAAGGAGATATTGGTAGGACTATGGTACTTATAATTAAGAACTTGGGTGATGAGCACCAACTGTGTTCCATGGTGACTCTAAAGCACTCAACCTATGTAATAATCTTCACAGAATTCTAATTACAGAAGGTGGAATTGTTCTTACCAAGTCTAGCTACACAACAGACCTGGCATGCACCCTGTATCCACCACATGTCTGGAAGCTATAGACGCTACATTTTTGGCCTTAGAATGCATGTCTTAGCATATGTTCTCAAGATCATACTGAACAAGTCTAACTATAGAGATACCATTAGTCTAACCACAGCAAAGCCTCAATTCAATAACTAGCACTCTAAACTGCATGTTATTTCCTTCCCATTACCTGTGTTGCCTCAGTTGTTGCAGACATTATAGTGTGAGCTTGCAAATCTGCTCCAATCATCCAATTTTCCATTGACAAAACAGTTGAACACTGTAGAGGTAGAAAAAAATGTGTGTTTTTTTGTCATCTAAAATGTTATCTAAATGCCAGATTGTGATTGCAAGAACTAAAGAGAGCGGAGCAGACATAGAGTGGTGCTAATCATTCATTACTGCATCATGTCACTCATTGACAACCTCAGTTCTTGGGCTCTTATGTGGACACCCACAGACCATTAGGGGCACTGCAAAGTAATGACAGCCAAAGTTGTAGACTTGAAGGTGTCATCCAAGGGATTGAAGTCATGGTGGAGTCTCTATTATAAGTAGAAGGTCAAGAATGTAACACTGCAGGTTCTGATGTGCCATGCAGGACTAGATGGAGTTGCCATGTGTACTCTAGATATTAGTAATCTACTGGTGAGTGTTCTGTAATCAACTGTGATTGAATTATTTACTTTCTTATATTATAAATACACTAATGGATAACAGATGGTGTTTGCAAAAACACATCTAATCCCAGTATACGGTAGTAGTTGCCAATACTCCTTTCCAGTGAGATATGATGAAAACCCCCCTTCAGGAGATGAAAATACCCATTTAATTGTATTTAGTGTTGAGATGATCATAATCAGTCCATGCAACTAGCAGCAATGTATGAAGGAGCCAGTAGGCGGGGGTAACATGGTGCCTAGAGGGGGGTTATTCGATTGGGGGCGTGCCGGAGTCCCAACAGACCCTTCACTGTTCTCACACAGCAGCATCTCTGTCCTCTGCAGGAAATCCAATATGTTTGGTTGTTCTTTTTAAATTTTATTCTAAATACTCCTTGGCAGCAAATGCACTCTATGCATGGATGGACGATGGGCCATAGTTGCCTTGGTGTGCAAACTGCAAGCTTCACAGCCCATGAGATGATTATTTTAAGATATCTCCCAGCAAAATGAAATACATCTTGTTCGGGATGATGAGATTTCATGCTAGGGTAATTGGGTAGTGGAGAGTATTCATGTGTTTCCTAAATGCAGATCAATGAACAGTAAATGGGAAATCAGACACTGAAAGCTAGGCAGATAAACTGTGTATATTGTGTAGAGTCTGTGTATTAGGAATGCCCAGTAAACCCGGACTGTTTCTGAGTCATTTCACATAGAAACTAGGTCAGCAAAAAGTCAATGCCAGATGGTGACAGAATTTTCCAAGCCATCCACATGCCACAGCTTAGTCACTATACATAGACTTCACATACATGTCCCCTAAGTAGTCCACACACCTAGTGAATGTCTTCTCTGCACACATACACCTCACATATAATCCCCACACTCACTACATGCACTTACCATGTATCTTATATGCTATACAAGTGAGGTCCTGCCTCTATATACCATATACAGGATAAATGACACCTATGTACAAAGGATACATGTAGAGAACAACACACCTGTATGACAGTCTACACTGATAAGTGGATTGATGGCTAATATGCACACATCCAAAGCTTCCTTGCAATTGTAATCTTCGCTGTAGACTTGTACATAGTCTTACAGGTAGATGTCTTCCAGCTGCTATGTGAAGACATGTATAGATAAAAATAGACTATAGACAGGTGATCCAGACAACGTTCAGGTACATACTTACAGTATTTTATATCTTAATGATTTCCATACAATAAGATGGTAGGGGATGGGGAATACGTGTATGCCATTTAGTCTGATATGGAAAGATGCACAATGTATATCATTATATATATGCTTTAATATATCAATATATGTTAGAAGTGTGCACGTTATTGCATGCATTGAAGAGAGTAGAGGAAAAGGTACTGTGACTGCATGCATCTATTAACTTATATGTGAAATAACTGCAATAGGTTCATATACCTGAAATTTAAATAGGGGTTGGTCTACAGGTAATACCAATGATCACCACCTACAGAACTAAATAACGAACAGCGGAAATTCTCACTATATGTCCCCATGGATCGCAAATATCCCTACCAATAGAACTAGTGAAAGTAATTTAAGTAGATAGAGGAACTGCTAGGCTTTTCTTGCCCAGGGCAAAGATTTAGTTTGCTACCCTTGTTCTAAATTTTAATACCATGACCAAGTCAGGGTGTTTAGTTGGTACCACTCTTGGCACCCAGAGCAAATATGCCACTGCCAGTTGAGGCAAAAGTTCTCAGCTGCTTGTTTTTACCTTTTTGCCTGCTTGACAAAGGCCGAAACAAGCATCGCTTTGCATTCTAAAAGGGCAAGATAAATAAAGACTGCATTGTATTTTTGGATACCCCTGATGCCTTGGACTTTTTTCTATGTATTACTGCCCCCACCCTCCATCTTTAAACCCAGAAACTAGAACTAAAATCTAAAACAATATACCTAAACCTCCAGGCTAAAATTCTACTGTAATTTTCCTGTCTTGGTTGTATGGCACATATGCTCAAGCAGAGCTCTATACTACGGCGAGTGTCAACACTAGGCTCCGCAAGATATGATTATGTCATCACTGTCTTTGGTATCCCCTTCCAAGCCATGATCAAAATATATTTGGCCTGTGCTTAGCAAACGGTTCCCATGCAGAGAAATGTGGGCGATCTAAAGAATTTCCTAACGAAAAAGTAAAATCGAACTCTTGAGTGAATGAAGGGTTCTTATACAATATTACCAATGCCCATTAGAGCCATTCTCCACATTGCTTACAAATGTCACCAACAATAAGCTGATCACAGAATCAATGGGATATCAATGAGCTACACATATACTTCACAGATATTTGGTGGTCTCAAAATAGTAGACCCTCTTTCTAGTCAGTCACCACTTTGACTAGTTGATGGACATCCCAAATGAAGGATTCTTCTCTATTAGAATTCCCTAACATACTATTTGAAAATGAGTCTTCTAAACCAGAAGATACCTATAGCATGAGAACTGATCACCATTGATCATTTCCAACAGATCTGAATAAAATAAGACAGGCGCTTCATATATATACTAGTCCCCATTCATGAGTGTTATCACTGCTGTTCACCACTGATCACCAACACAACTATAGAGTTGCTCCCTACAGGATGCTCCCATTGATCATGGATATCACCCCCAATCTCCACCAACAGAGAAAAAGAAAAGGATAGAGTTGCTTCTTTTAACCAATATTAGCATATTGTCATTCGCAACTTTCACAAGAAATTACGTTTTTTTTTTAAAAATCCACTTAGGTCTATCCACAATGACGCCTTACGCATATTTCTAGGATAGATAAGCTCACTTGAGCACATTGCAGTATGTTAGAAATAGAAAGACGACCAGTGGGAGTAATAGGCCATGACAAAACATCTGGGTGATGGATCCAGGAAGATGTTTATACTGTTTTCAACCTGAAGAAAGATCAGTAATTGTCAATCTGATAGCTGTTTAATGACTTGTAGAATATTCTTCATATTTCATAATTCACCTGAATCTCATTTGTCAGCAGACGGAGGGAGCCGTGTTTGTAAACAGCAGATTATGCACATTGCTTACATTTACCTCTCCATTCCGACTGTACACATTATTGCCTGAGCTTTAAATATTTCCCATATTCTCTATGTCGGGGGTTACTAACACTGCATGGTGTAATGTAACATTACTGTAGAATAGAATGTCTTAAAGGGAACCTCTCATCACTTTTCTATCGGCTATACGGGTAAAACAATTAAGCATTGTACTTTACAAAACATATTTTGGTAAACATTTTGATCAACTCATATCTTTGAACAGATGGTGTAAACTTTTTTCGCTCCGCATTTTAATTCATGGCAAGCTATCCAGTTGGCAGACTGGACTGTTTCTGGTGGGCTGTCTGGACCATCTCTCATGGCCAGTCTCCTAACACCGTCCCTCTCTGGCACTGTGTCGGGGATGATGTAGGAGACTGAGCATGTGCTAGGATGTCCCAGCCCAGTGCATGCGCAGTTCATCTGGCTCTTTTGTAGGCAGATTCGTTAGATTGAACTGTGCATGCACTGCTAATCCCCCACTTCTTGATCTATGAACAGCACCCCTGATGTCTCCTATGTTATCATGTCACAGTCCCGGAAAGGAGCAGCATTAGGGGATGTAGTCTGGCTAGGAGAGACAATCCAAATAGCCCACCAGAGATGGTCTGGCCTGCCCACTGGACCACTCACTGTGAATTTACATGTGGCACAGGTAAAATTTATACCATCCTTTTCAAGGTATGAGTTACCGTAATAAAAAAGTTTATCAAAATACTTAAAAGTACAATACTTCATTGTTTTACTGGTACATCCAGTTTTATGATAGCTTTAACTGTTCATCTTACAGTCTTCCAAGACTGGATTGGTTTGTTTCATATCAGTATGGATTGGTTGCAATTTGCATTTCATCCCTTCAGTGCTTCTTACTTCCTTTCATATGTTAGGTCCACGCTAAATCTCATTTTTTTTCTCAAAAGTACCCCATAACCTAAAGCTGACAAAACATTTTCTATCTCAGGATACTCTAATGAATTTTTTTTCATAATTTACAAATTACAGCTAAAAGTAATTTACCATCTTTTAGTCACTGTTAGCTACTCACACCTAAATTTTACAGTACTTTAAAATAGAAGAAAAGGCCTACTTTTTTTTACTGTCACTCCTGGATTTGCTTCTTCTTGCACAGCAGTTGAATTTGTGGCCTGATATTGGACAAATATGACTTTAGTTCAAACAGCGATGTGCGGGCCAGATTGCCCCCTTTCCACTACCCCAAGAGCAATGTGCATGTCTCACTACCCCTCTCCCACTCCTCCAACAGCAATGTGAGCACCTCCCCCCCCCCCTCCCAACTACAGTATGCAAAGTTACATCTCAGAGCTTTGCGGGTGGTACTTGTTACTAGCGCCTTCTGTAAATTGCACTGTGATTGGACTTCAGCCAGGTGCCTTCTGCACACTTGGCTGGTATTGGAGACAGACAGTTAGGGTCAATATATCTGCTTCTCCAGTCGCCAGTCAGTATACAGGAGGGAGATGGGAAAATGTGTACAACTGATTTCTTCCAAACTTGAGTGTTGCGACACCACCCTGGTTGGGAATCACTGACCCAAAGTTTTATTTTTCTGAACTCGTTTTAGAGATATCTGTGGTCCCCTATTCTTGCATCCTGTGTCACTATGAAAAGATATCATCATTCACCACCTACAATAGATAGCTGTATAGTAAATACATGTTCCTGTGCCATCCAGAAAATGGATAACTTATTAAATACTAAAGGGAAGTTGAATAAAAGGAAGGAACCCAAGTGGGATACCACTCCAGTACAGGTTTACAGGTAATACCTTTTTAGTATTGGACAGTATGATAGCTGATGGAAATAGTCTCCAACTTGTGGCTCTCCAGTTGCCTATGAACCAGAGTTGTGAGATACTACACTGTACCTAGCAGCTAACTTAAAAAGACATTTGGGAGGAGCTTTATATAGAGAGACCTTCAGTCAACTATTCTCAGCCAAACTGTGCTGCTGTGAACATTCTCGCAATGCTGATTGGCTGAGAACCATGAACTGACTCCTCCCATATGTCATTTTTAATTATGTGCTCAGCCCAAGCTTTTGTTGTGAGACCTGTATAGAGGGGACCTCCTAGAATTCATTGGTTTAACCCTGAGTGTCCATGTCTCCAGACAACATATGTTTGTGAATACACAACCATCTAAAACACCTTGTTTTACGTTCCTATCCTGACAGGTGTATGGAAGGAGCAACCTGCCAGTAAAAAATGAGAGGCTTATTTTATAATGAAATATCTGCTTGTTAAAAAGAAGAATTCGGTAAGCAAAGCAGTGTGAACCTCAGGCGGTATGATGTACATTTTATTTGATCGATATAATAGTGTAAGCAGGTGCATTTGTATTCTACATTTACTGTTTCCCTCTGTTGGTTTAGTCCTGACAGACTTTATGGTACATCATATGAAATAATTTGTGTGATTGTCCTTGTAAAAGCTATGGAATGAAACGGTAGTGTTCTTCTATAAATATCTGATAATATCAACTTGAAGATGGCAGATGCTCAAAAAATGAATCAGTTGAATAAGGGAGAATTGATGAGACTTGTTGTATTCTGTGTTTAGATAGATAGACAGACAGAATGATTTATCGACCAATCAAGCCGGGACAAATATCAGTCAAGTTTGGAATTATAGTCATCCACACATCATTGGACTAAGTTTCCTTGGGATTACCTTCCCTATATGCAAACTTGTGTGCCTACAGCATATATCATTGCAGTGCAGTATTTTGTACAAGTTATTTTACAAGTTATACAAGTCAAGAACTTCTCCTGCCCTGGCTGACCCTCACTACGCAGGCAAACAGGATCTCATTATAAACCCTTTTTGGGACCCACCAATTGTTTGTATATTTTAAACACCAGCTGAACTGATGAAGGGGTTGTCTCCGAAATGCGTTTTCATATGCTGATCACATATTTTATTAAATAGAAGGATAAGTTTTCCACACCTCTGGTCACTTCCTACATGCTTTAACCTGGAGTGTTGCGACTTTTCCACTGCCAGCTTTTAGTCCTATTCTCTTACTCAACCAATTGACCAAGGTGGAGCTTTAGGTGATGGTTACTTGCTGAACCCTAATATTTGTGTTGGGTGAAGTCAGGCCCCACAGCCTGTGGGCCTTCTTCCCAATTGTGGGAATACTATGCTTATTCCATCCATTATGTTTTGTAGTATATATATGTGGAAATTCAGCCCCTGAGCTCTGATTTTAATAGGCGTTCCTTAGTTTGAGTACATACAGTACATCCATAGTTGAAGTGACCCTCCAGCTTTGGGACAAAATCTTGTCCTGGAACCAAAGGATCTAGTTACACTAGCTACTATTAATCTTCTGTGCCAATACTCCTTTGATTTGCTTGTTCTCTGGCCTATTTTCAACCATCAAGGGTGGCCGATGCAGTCTTCAGACTACCTAATCTCCACAGTGTACTAGTAGTATTAGACTACCAATGCCCTATACCTGCTCTCTAATTGACCTATACTGCTTACATGATCGGTGCCAGACAATAAAGAGAGCAGTAAATAGTGTGTATTAGGCTGAAAACAAGATCACAAACTGATGGGTTGAAGGGACATCAGCAGAGAAGAACTACAGCACAGGCAGAAGTATGTCCCAAAATCAGACACTTGCTTTGAGGAATATGTATAGATATCGCTATCTACGTAATCATTGACCATAGACAAGCTCTAAATAAAGCAGGGCAGCAGTCCTTGCAGCAACAATCCCCAAGATCAGAGCTAGTTGACCACATGACTATGCACAGAGTAAGCATGTCCTTGTTGCCTCCAATAAATTGTATTTATAAAGTCCTGGAGAATCCCTTTAAGAGACATACAGTAATGCTTCTTGATTTATAATGAACTCCCTGTCATACCTTGTTTAGCTGAACACTGTGATACGGTATGTTCAGCCTGACACTATTTTCTTCCCAGCTATTTCTACTGAGGATTTTACATAAAATCCAAACTATATATCTGCCATTGTGACTTCTTCTCCTTGGGGTGCATTCATATGGGCGACAGAGAGTCACGTCTGACATTCTTGGCCACGACTCACATCGCACAGCACACAGACACCCCATTGCATGAAAAAAGAACATGCTGCCATTCTTCTATCTCCAAGCATTGCTGCAAGAGAAGACTCACCCATGTAAATACACCCTTTACAAATAATGGCTTATATTTTCATGCGAGTTTGGTGCATCTTGCAACACACAAAACTTGCATATTTTCTTTCTTGTACGAATGCCCACTTGAACGGACATCGTGTTCTGGAAAGTACAAGCCCAATTCAAAAAGTGTAGGAACCCTGTGTAAAATATAAGTCAATGTAAAGAAAAAAAGAATGTAATCATTTACAAATCTCATATGACCCTAGTCTGTTCATCATAAAACACATATCAGAAGTGGAAAGGGAGACATTTTTCCATTTAATTTTAAAAAATGAACTTGTTTAGAAATTGATGGCAGCAACACATCTCACAAAAGTTGGGCAAGGCCATGTCTATCCTTGTATAGCATATCCCCTCTACTTTATAAAACAGTCTGTAAACGTCTGGGAAGTGAGGAGACCAAAGGCTGGAGTTTTGGGAGAGGAATGTTGTCCCATTCTTGTCTGATGTAGGACTCTAGCTGCTCAACAGCGAGTGCTCGGTCTTCTTCAGATTCCAATGTCCAGGAGCAGCACCGATGGTGTATGGTAATAACAAACTCACCACTTCTTCTTAATCATGAGTAACTTTTATTTTCCTTCCATGGTCATGATATACAGCAACAGCTGTTTCAACCTGCCGCATGGGTCTTTTTCAAGCTGAAAGACCCATGCTGTGGGTCGAAACAGCTGTTGCTGTATATTATGACCATGGAAGGAAAATAAAAGTTACTCATGATTAAGAAGAAGTGGTGAGTTTGTAATTACCATACACCATCGGTGCTGCTCCTGGACATTAGAGTCTGAGGCTTTAGTGTGGGATTGGAGCGTGCATCTAAATTCCACTCTATCCATTATTGGCTGACAACTTTGTTTATTTGCTCGGTCTTCTTCGATGGAGTTTGCAGTTCATAATACACCAAATGTGTTCTATTAGTAAAAGTTCTGGACTGCAGGCGGCCAATTCAGCACCCGGACTCTTCTTCTGTGAAGCCATGCTGTTGTGATGGATGCAGTATGTAGTTTAGCCTTATCTGGCTGAAATATCCAAGGTCTTCCCTGAAAGAGACGTTGTCTGGATGGGAGCATATGTTGTTCTAAAACCTCTATATACTGCTCAGCATTGATAGTGGCTTTCAAGATGTGTAAGCTGCCCATCCCATAGGCACTAATGCAACCCCATACCATCAGAGATACAGGCTTTTGAGTTGTGTGCTAATAACAAGCTGGATGGTCCCTCTCCTCTTGAGTCCGCAGGACACGCCATTCATGGTTTTGAAAAAGGATTTCAAATTTTGATTCATCTGACCACAGAACAGTTTTCCATTTTGCTTTATTCCATTTTAACTGAGCTTTGGCCCACAGAAGACACAGAAGTTTCTAGATTACATTGATATATGGCGTCTTCTTTGCAAGATACAGCGAATACTTGCATTTGTGGATTGCACGGTGAACTGTGTTCACAGACAATGATTTCTGGAAGTATTCCTGAGCCCATGCAGTGATCTGCATTACAGAATCATGCCTGTTAGTAATGCAGTACCGCCTGAGGGCCCGTAGATCTCGAGCATCCAATATTGACCGCCGGCCTTGTCCCTTGTGTGCGTGAATTTCTCCTGATTCTCTGTACCTTTTGATGATATTATGTACTGTAGATGGAGGGATATTCAAAGTCTTCACAATTTTACGTTATATTTTATTATCCAACAATTGTATATGAAGTCAACATAATAAGCAGTACCACTTACTAAATCTGTAATATTTTTCTGAAATTGTTCGACAATGTTCAGATGCAGTTTTTCACCGATTGCTGATCCTTTGACCGTCTTTGCTTCTGAGAGGCTCTGCCTCTCTAACATGCTGTCTTCATAGTCATTTGACTTTGTAGAAAACTGACCCTCCAGCTGTTTTGCATTAGTACCATTTACTTTCCCAGCCTTTTGTTACCCCTGTCCCAACTTTCGTGAGATGTGTCGCTGCCATCAATTTCCAATTTTTTTTTTTTTCAAATGAAAACTGTCTCCCTTTCACCTTCTGATATGTGTTCTATGTTCTGTTGTGAATGAAATATGCTTAAATGAGATTTCGAAATCATGGTATTCTTTACATTTCTTTACATTTTACACAGCGCCCCAACTTTTTTGGAATTCAGGCTGTTTTACTTTAGACATATGACAGACCTGAATTTATCATTTAATACAGATGGACATATATGCATATATTGTAAATCGTTTCAACCCTGCATAAAGATGGCAAAGTAGGTTTACCTGCAGCCCCAGGTAAAACCACAAAAAAATCCATATAATTATATCACAATGAGTCACGTGAAATATAATCTAACTAATTTACATGTGACAAATGGCTTTTTTTTCCACATCTCAAAAACTCAGAAATTCAACTCTGGTATACTTAGCTCTTGTACATCTGACAAACTTAGCCCTGTTACATCTCTACATCTGTCTTTGTCCATGAGGTGAGGTCATTTGCTTGTACGAAAGGCAGAAAAAGCAATTAATAAGCCTTCCCAATCAATGACCATTTCCACAAAGCCTTCAGCAGAAACAGCGATGTATTCACTCAGATAGAGGTCTATTATTAAAGGGAATCTGTCAGCTTGAACACACTGTCCAAACTGCAGGCAGCATGTTATAGAGCCGGAGGAGCCGAGCAGACTGATATATAGTTTTATGGGGAAAGATTCAGCATAAGGGTATATTCACAAGGGCATTTTTTTCAACCCTGAAAAATCAAATTTCCGTGCAATTTTCACACGATTTTTATGTCTGTCCATGATTTTGCTCTACAATTTTCATCTGTTTTGCATCCAATTTTTACACATGGAAAATTAAACGCATGATCGATTCTGTACACTTTTCTTCTAAGGTCGCCATGGTTGCATGCCATAAAAACAGATTGCAGTTGCTTCAAACGACCTCAATCCATTTTTAAAACACTCTCCGAAATCCTAACATCAATGCTCACATCCTAGCCAGGAGTTTTGGGCAATGGCACTGCAGCTTCTGATTGGCTGCAGTGGTCACCTGACTTCTACTGAACATATGTACCTGGAGTTGGTGCCACTCAGCTTTTTCCTGGGGTGGGGACTGAGCGAAGAGAGATGAGTACTTTTTGTTTTTATTTTATGCCATACCCAGCTGTTAAAAATTATTTTATAGTGTAAAACACCTTAATGGTCCAGTGGGCGGCCCTATCAATGATTGACAGCCTTCGCTGTATGTACAGTCATACACAGCTGTCAATCACTGATAGCTCCGCCCATTGGACTGTTCAGCTCAGAATGTCCAGGGATATAAATGAATAAAATACAAGTTCTACTGAATCTTTCCCCATAAAACTATATACAATCTGCTCAGCTCCTCCTGCTCTGTAACATGAAGCCTGCATAATGGATGCATTTTTCTAGCTGACAGATTCCCTTTTTTTATGAAAGTGAAATGGATAAAAAGCTGGTATCATAATATACTGTACGTGAAGTAGTAAAGTTTGTCGTTTCACATCATCATGATTTGTTTTTTTTGGGGGGGGGGGGGTGTCCAGCATTATTGGTAGACCATGGGGCACCGGTGGAGGTGATAGACGAAAGATACAATGAATGTGGCTATTGCTAGCAATAGGAAAACTCGAGCACTGTGCTAGCATGACTGCTGCTGCAGTCCTATGTAAAACCCCAGGTAACATTAAGATATCAAAGTCAGTGCTACTGCAACTAAGAAGTTCAGTTCTAGTGAATCTGTACTAATATAAGCCGAAGAATTGTCCCATCATTTAAGAGGTTCTGCGGGAGCCAGACAATTTTCTGTCTATGTCTTTGAGTTATCCTGTAGTCATTATAATTGTCCCAGCCACTATGGATTACACGCCTGTCTTCGTAAATCCTTTCTCTTTGCAGAGATATTGCAATATAGCCTTTTCAGCGGAGGGATGAGGGCACATGACAAGAGGACATCCCTGGAGATTACAGTAAAGGAGCTTTCACCTTTACCAGAGAAAGAAGTTCTTCACAATAAGGGCAGCGAAGGCCTAGAAATCATTACCGAGGGTGGCGGGAACTATAGGATCTTTAAGAAGAGGTTAGACACCCTTTCAGAAAAATAGGACACCGGGGTGATGCCAATTAATATAAGGAAAGTTGATTCAGGGAGGAAACCAACTGTCATCTTGGGGTCATGAGGAAATGTTTTCTCTCTCGGTTACTGAGAAAATGAATGTCTTCTTTCAGACGTACTTGGTTTTAAATGCATTTCATTCTGGTAGAACTTGCCAAATGCAGCTCTTTTATTTCAATGTCACCATCTTCCACTAAGGGTGTAAAACTTCCTTCCATTTCTCAAGTTATTACAATTATTTCTTGACCTTACCCGTGAACTATACAGTAGAATTTTTTTTCTGTACTAAACTTTCTGCTCTGCAAACTATTGTAAGGCCAGTTAGTCTGAGAAAATGTAGTCTCATTCAAGGTAATTTTGTATGACATTAGAAAAACATAGCTGCTTTCTTGTAGAAATATCACCACTCTTGCCCATGGGCTAACTGTGGTAGCATGTGGTTGAATGCTGTCATACCAGACACAGCCTATGGACAAGAGTTGCGCTGTTTCTGGAAGAAGGCAGACATGCTTTATAATCTCATGCAACCCCTAGAGTTCCAGAATATATGTTTCAGCCAATGAATATATCACATTATATAGCTTTGGATAGTATAGATCAATTGCTTTATTGTGCAGAATACCATGTTTCTCCAAAAATAAGACCCTGTCTTATATTATTTTTTGCCCCAAAAGAGACACTTTGTCTTATTCGGGAGATCCTATTATACTTACCTAGCAGGCTCGGTGTAGATCCCTTCCACTGCTCTCCACAGCCCCAAAGTGCTTCAAGCAGTCCTTAGCGAATCAATGCAATGGCATTGATTGGCTGAGCAGTGGTGGAAGAATCAATCAACAGCCATTGCGTTGTAAAGCGGGATTTGTGAATTGGCTGAGTTGCTGTCAATCACAGCCATCGCATTGGTTCATCCAGCCCTGCATTGATTGACTGAGCAGCGATCGAAGAACCAATTACAGCCATCGCTTCCTGGAGGTGGGATTTATGAATCCTTTAACCAGGAAGTGATGTTGTATGAGCAGCTGAGGAATGCAGGATATGGGTTGAAGATCTAGAAAGTACGGGAGGGACTGAGCCTGCTAGGTAATATATATTTTTTTGCAGTGCAACTAGGCTTATTTTCGGGATAGGGCTTATATTTCAAGCCTCCCCGAAAATTAGGCTAGGGCTTAATTTTGGGGTAATTCTTATTTTTGGGGAAACAGGGTAAATAGTACAATATTTTAAGAGTTTAGACTTTAGAGACCAATTGGAAATTTTTATTTTTTAATGTAATTATTTAATTAATATATTTTAACTTTTTAAATACATTTTACAGATTTTAGTAAACCCTATTCTTAGTATTTTTTTAAGTCCCACTAGGGTACTTGAACTTGCAATCACATAATTGCTTATACTAAAATACGATTGCAGTATATGTAAAGGTTTAGGAGATCTCTTGCACCCGGACTAGAATATAACAATTGTATCTACGGCCTCTGATGCACTTCCTGTGTTTGTGAGTTGCACCCGAGCTGCTCAGGTAAAACTCACATCAGACAGCAGACAATGGTCTGCGTGAATAAATGTTCATGTGCATAGTCTCTTAGGCTATAATGGAGCAGTATGTTGCCCATGGATTAACACAGACAGCACACAGTCCCAAATATGCAAGTGTGCAAGAGGCTAAATTTCAGAGTTGATTCCACCCTGGCTATATCTCCTGAGGAAGGCGGAGACATATTATTACCCCCAAAATGTGTTGAATAGCATTTTTTGTACAAATAACTTTGTGTGGTCGTATCATCTGGCTACCTCTGAATTATGTTCCTGGGGTATTTGCCACTATCTCCATTGTTACTGATCTGTCTATATTGGTCATGTTTCCTAGGACCATAGAGAGTTGAGAGCCATACTTATCAGTATAGTCTTTCCCCTTCTGATGTATTTACTATTAGTTCTATTGATTAATGTTTGATTAAATCCCCATCCTGATCGCCAGTTCAATCTTGTTTTCTCTTATTGTGATATATGGCACTGTTGCCTAATAGACACACCTACATGGCAATCCTGGGAGCCTTCAGTAGGCCCTGGACTGCCATTAAATTCCATTGGCACCCTGAGATCAGCTTGCAAAGGGTGATAGTGTGACAGAGGGCCCACTTCCCCAATTACTGTTAAGATGTTGCAGTCAGCATTGACACCTAAGTAGTTAAACAGCCACAATCAGAGCTGGCAGCTGTTGAAATCAGCTTTTATCCACTGGTATGGGATGGGCTTGGCTTCTGAGTCCCCATGCGCACATGTGTTCAAATGATGTATATATACATTACTAGTAATTATTAGGAAATTATAGCACCAGTGTTTCTGGCAGCGCAATGCGGCACACAGCTCTGCTACATGCATGTGTCACAGACACACACAGCTCTGCTACATGCGCATGTCAAACACACAGCTCTGCTACATGCGAGTGTCACACACACACAACTCAACTACATGCGTGCATAGCCCACACGCACAGCTCTGATTCATGTGCATGTCACAGACACATACAGCTCTGCTACATGCATGTCACAGACACACACACAGCTCTGCTAAACGTGCGTCTCACACACACAGACACAGCTCTGCTATATTACATGTGCATGTCACAGACGCACACAGCTCTCCTAGATGCACATGCCCAACACACAGCTGTACTACATACATTTCGTCAGCCTTTGCTGGTTTAGGATCTGTGACCCTGGACTCCTCCCACACAGATGACTAATCACATGATGACATCATCACAGGTCCTGTCAGCAGATGGCTGCTGTCCGGCTCTGCATGTTTTATGCTTTAGGATCCGTGATGATGTCACCATCATGTTATCAAGGGGCGAAGCATGAGAAACACACACACACACACTTACGGACAAGTGGTCGTTAGCACTTTTATGCAGCTGTGAAGGAGTTAAAGAAAACCTGTCAGGTCTCCAGCTGAGGGCAGTATTTCCAGGCATAAAGCTATTTATAGGCAACTAGGACTAATAGAGAAAGCCTGTGAGTACTGTTCCACCCTATCCAGTCATAGTAATTGACAGCCAGTGAGTGGGTGCACAGATGGCAGGCTTTCTCTATGGGTCACAGCAGCATTAAAAGTATTTTTTACATGAAAATAGTAAATTAAATCATAAAAACCTATATATCCCCAAGCTCAGCTTTTCATCCGCCATCCTTTGTGACCCTTAGTAGACATAGGAGGCCTGTTTTAAAGGGGAAATTTACTTTGAAACACTTTTTAAAAGTTAAACCAAAAAGGATGAAGTGACTTAAAGGGCCCAAACGCAGTAAGCGCTTGTCAGAACTTTGAGTTTTGTGTCGGAGATGTCCATTGATAGGTAGCAAAGGGTTTGGGTGCTTTATAGAGCGCTGTATGGCCCTTTGGTTTGGGAATCAGTGGGGAGAATAAGGTCACTTTTACTTGTTAGTACTTTTTATTTGACCTAAAACGACATGAGATATTCACACAAGTCCTAAGAGTACTGTAGATAAAGAAAACCAAATCAAACAAATGAGTCAAAAATATTAGACTTAGTCATTTATTTATTGAGGAAAATGATCCAATATCACAAGTCTGTGAGTGGTAAAAGTATGCAAACATTCGCCTTCAGTATCTGGTGTGTCCTCGTTGTGCAGCAATAACTGCATCTAAACGTTTCTGGTAATTACTGATTAGTCCTGCACATCAGCTTAGAGAAAATTTAGCCCATGTCTACCATACTTACAAACAGAGGCATAACTTGAAGCTCCTGGGCCCCAATGCAAAAGCGCTTACAGGACCCCCAACTATAATACTTTATTCATAGTACTAGGCTCTCTATATGGAGAAGGGAAGCCTTATGGGCCTCCTATGGGTCCTGGGCCCAGGTGCAACCGCATCCCCTGCATCCCCTATAGTTAGGCCAGTGCTTACAAAACAGCTTCAGCTCTGTTATGTTGGTGGGTTTCCCCCCGTGATCTGCTCACCTCAGGTCCTTCCACAACATTTCTATAGGATTAAGGTCAGGACTTTGACTTGGCCATTCCTTTTACTTTATTCTTTTTAACCATTCTTCTTTAGAAAGACTTGTGTGCTTTGGATCGTTGTCTTGCTGCATGACCCACATTCTATTGAGATTCAGTGCATGGACAGATGTTCTGATATTTTACTTTAGTATTTGCTGGTATAATATAGAATTCATTGATCCATCAATGATGGCAAGCCGTTCTGGCCCAGCAAAACAGACCCAAACTATAATACTACTATCACTGTGTTTCACAGATGGTATTAGATTTTATGCTGGAATGCAGTGTTTTTCTTTCTCTAAACATAATGCTTCTCATTTAAGCCAAAAAGTTCTATTTTGGTCTCATGCGTCCTCAAAACATTGTTCCAATAGAATTCTGTTTTTTCCAGGTGATCTTTAGCAAAAGCATAGATGGGCAGCAATGTTTTTTAAGGGTAGTGGCTTTCTACTTGCAATTCTGCCATGCACACCATTGTTGTGCAGTGTCTTTCTGATGATGAACAACACCTAGTACTATTATATGTGTTGTTATATGCCATTGCCTATTATATGCCAGAATGATTTTTGTTGGCTGACCACTCCTGAGGAGGGTAATACGAGGGGGTGCTGATAAGTCTTTGGCTTTAGGGCACCCACCCACTGGCGTTTGCGATTTTCGTGTGTGAAAAACGCAGCGTTTTCGCTGCGTTTTTCCCGCGTTTTTCATGGCGTTTTTTGCCGCGTTTTCGCGGCTTTTCCATTAATTTCCATTGACTTTCATGGGTGCATTAGGAGAAAAATAAGGACACATATGCAACTGACAGTTCCTATGTTAAAAATCGCAACGCAACGCAAAAAAAAACGCCAGTGGACAGGAGTACATTCAATTCTAATTGCTCTTGAGAAAAAACGCAAAACGCAAAGAAAAAAAAATCGCCAGTGGGTGGGCGCCCTAACCCAGAAAGAAACGAGATAGGAAGATGAAACTTTACATTTATTCCACATACTCTCCACTGATATCAACACACTTCTTACATTGGTATTCCAAGTTCTGTAAGCCTTGCAAAAAGAAGGATTTCGGTTGTGTCTCAAACCAGTCATCCGTAGCAGGCATGGCATCAGAAGTAGTGTGAAATTTGGTACCCTTGAGGTGTTTCTTCAAGTTTGGAAACAGATGATAGTCAGAGGGAAATAGATCTGGTGAATGAGGTGGATGGTAAACCAGCTTGAAGCCTAGCTCCACCAGTTTTGCCGTGGTCGCTTGTGCAGAGTGAGTGGAGGCATTGTCTTGCAGGAACAAGATTCCTTTGAACAGCTTGCCGTGCCTTTTGGCCTTCAGAGCTGCCTTCAATTGGTCCAAAAGTTCAATGTAATACCTTGCATTGATGGTGGAACCATTTTGAAGGTAGTCCGCTAGCAGCACGCCCTCGTTATGCCAGAACACAGACGCCATCACCTTAGTGGCTGATTTTTGTACCCTGAACTTCTTTGGGCAAGGAGAACCACTGTGCCTCCACTCTTTTGACTGCTTCTTGGTTTCAAGGTCATCCATAGTGACTAGTCCATACAGGAAGTTCTTATCAGTCTGGAAACTCTGACAAATGGACCAGGAAGTTTTCACTTGCATGCTTTTCTGATCTGTTGTCAAACATTTGGGGACCCACTTTGCAGATAGCTTCTTCATGTTCAAATGTTCATGGATAATGACACAAACACGTTCACCAGAAATCCCCATGATGTCTGCTATTCCTTTAGCTGAAATTGGCCGATTCTCCAGTATGAGGTTGAGCACAGCATCGACGATCTCCAGAACAACAACCTCTCTCGGTTGTCCAGGACGTTCCTCAACATTGGTGCTGAAGTGGCCCGTTTAAAATTTGGCAACCCAGTTCTTAACTGTAGAATATGAAGGGCATTGATCCTCCAATGTCTGCGACATATCACCATGACTATCCTTCGCGGACATTCCTTGCAGAAACAAGAATTTTATCACTCCTCTGCTCTCATTTGCTGTGAATATCTCCTTAGACTCCGCCATTTTGTTTTCCCGCGTGCCTAGATTACTGTTGCCATAAGCTGCAAACACAAAATTTTGAAAACATGTATTAGACATAAAAGGCTTTCATGTGATGTAACATTCGTTACCATAGAAACAAAAAAAGAACACAAAGACTTATCAGCAGCCCCTCATAATGGTCTTTATTTCCACCAACTGTACACACTGTGTTTGACTGGATTGGTGGAGTCCAAACTCTTTAGAGATGGTTTTGTAAATTTTTTCACCCTGATGAGAATCAACAACTCTTCTTCTGAGGTCCTCAGAAATCCCCATTGTTTGTTCCATGATACACTTCCAATCGTGTTGTGAAGATCAGACTTTGACAGATCCCTGTTCTTTAACTATTTGCAACCCAAGCCAGTTTTAGCCTATGTGACCACCAAGCCCAATTTTTCAAATTGGACATGTTTCACTTTATGTGGTAATGACTTTGAAATGATATTACTTATTCATATACTTATTAGCATTTTTCAAGTTTTGACATTTTCTGTTTCTAATATTAATAGTTATACCAAACAAAATAGTTAATAAATAACATTTACCCTATGTCCACATTATATTGGCATCATTTTTAAACTTTCCTTTTTATAAGATGAGCTGCCTGACTTCCAAGATAGAGGGTGAGGGCATCGTAATGCTTTCTCAATGAGATGGCTCTAACTGGCTACCACAGTCATCACATGCTGGGAGACCATGCTGATTGGTCTCTAGGCAAAGCTCTATGATCTGAGCTGTCATTAGACTCTCACAGAGCTCCTGTGCAGGGATTCTCTACAAGGACCTTTGGAAATAGATAAGGACCAGCTGGACATTCATAGTCTATGGGCAAAGTGGTGAAATACAACAGGTCGCCCACTCATAGCCGACTATTTTCACTTGCAAATTATCTGCTAATCCTAAAGGTTCACATATTTTTGCCACTCACAGATGTGTTTGGTATTGAATAGTGTTCCTCAATAATTAAATGGTCAAGTCTAATATTTTTTACTCACTTGTTTGGTTTGGTTCTCCTTATCTACTTTTAGGACTTGTGTGAAACTTTGGTGTAGTTTTTGGTCAAATATAAGCAGAAATAGGAAAAATTCTGAAGGGCTCACAAACTTCGAAGCACCACTGTAAAAGCTCCTACACAGGTGACAGATGCAGAATAACAGCCATTAATGACCATTATAAAATTCATGGGGGTTGTCACTTATATATTTAATATACAGTAAATATTGACTGCAGGAAAAAGTTACTTTTAAAATTGCCCACTCTCTTATATTGATCTTTTTCCCACTGTTACTCTTCACTGTAGTTCTAGTACCGTGTTTCCCCAAAAATAAGACCCTGTCTTATATTAATTTTTGCCACAAAAGAGACACTAGGTCCACGTCCCTCCTGCTGCTCTGTGCATCGTTGTGGAGGCGGGAATTATGAATTGGCCAATTCATAAATCCCACCTCCATAACACGATGGCTGTGATTGATTCTCGAGCGCTGCTCAGCCAATCAATGCAGCACTTGATGAACCAATCACAGCCATCGTATTTGTTTATTAAGTGCTGCATTGATTGGCTAAGCAGCGCTCGAGAACCAATCAGAGCCATCGCTTCCTGGAGACGGGATTTCTGAATCTTCTCTGGAGAGCAGCAGGAGGGACATGGACTGAGCCTGCTAGGTAATGTATTGTTTTTTAATGTAATGCAGATATGGCTTATTTTCAGAGTAGGGCTTATATTTTAAGCCTCCTCAAAAATCCCAAAGATTATGGATAGGGCTTATTTTCGGGGTAGGTATTATTCTCGGGGAAACAGGGTATTTTGCTCATGTACCAAGAGGATGAAAATGGAACAGTTTTTTGGGGCTAGTCCAAATAAGACAGCTTTACAAATTCAAATTCCCAGCATGCCCTAGTGCCTGTCAGAGCATGCTAGGAGTTGCAGTTTTGCATCAACTGGAGAGCTACATGTCGTAAGTCCCTGTTTTAATCTATAGCTGCTTGCTGTTACTCACGAAATGTCAGCTTATCTAGATTACATTTTACTGGAGGATAATAGGTGACACCAAAAAAAAGATAATGACATGCACTTTGCTTTTGATTGTTCTGGAGAGAGCAAGATGAAGGTGAATGTATGCAGCTGCCAGTTATAAGTGACACTTGATATATGAATCAGGTGAGTGGTAGGTTATATAAGAAGTGGCCCAATAGATACTAGATAAAATTTTATTGTTCTTGTTATATCACTGTTGACTTTCCATGGGAAGATATTAATAAATATGAAATACTAGGCAAAACAATCTAGTTATTAATGCAGGTGTAATTGGATTCCCACCTCATTCCAAATTTTATCTGCCTTGAGTCCTTCAGTGAGGACATCTAAGAGGTTCTTCTGGCCACCAGATCATCATACCCTCAGGTTCTGCACACAAAAGTCCTAGACAGCATGACTAAGGGTACAAGCCAAACTGGAATCTTCTCCTAGTTGATTTTAGAAGAATGGAAGTAGACAGCTTCAATGGTATTGTAGCCTGCAATACCAATCCAGGCCACTGCAATAAGAACAGAGCTGTCTACTTCCTGCAAAAATGAGCTCAGTAAAAAAGTGCATTGACCCAGAGGACAGCTGATCGGCGGAGGTCTCAGGTGACAGACCCTAGTCTATCTACTATTGATGACCTATTCTGAGGATAGACCATCAATAGTTTGCAACTGAACAACGCCTATAAGTATCTTCAGAAGGAGAGTGACAAGTTGGCAAAGGGAGTTGGCGAACTGTAGTTTTTGAATACATAGACTATATTATAAAACTTTTATTAATTTTTTAATGATAGCAGGGAGAGAAAACACATCAATTCTGCGCTTGTTTTTTTTTTCAGTGTCAATCATGCAGCATAAATGACACAATACATTTTTTCTTCGGGTCGGTACGATTACAGTGATACTAAAATTCTTATTTTTTTTAGATTTTTCCACTTTTCCGCAATAAAAACCCTTTTTTAGCAATTATTTGTTTTTTCTAAATCGCTGCATCAAAGTCCTATAACTTTTTTATTTTTTAGTGTAAGGGCTTGTCTTTTTCGTAACAAGCTGTAGTTTTTATGGGAGCTATTTTGGGGTACATATGGCTTTTTTGATCACTTTTATTGCAATGTTTTGGGAGGCAAAATGAAAAAAATAAGCATTTTGCCTCAGGTTTTTTTACGCTTTTTGCCATGCAGGATAAAAAGCATGTTCAATTTGTTGTACGAGTCGTTTGGATACAACAATACCAAATATGTGGTTTTTGTTCTTTTTTATACTAATAGGGAAAAAAGCAAAAAAATGTTTTTTTGACATTCTTTTACACTATTTTTAACTTCTTTTCACACATTTCATATCCCTGTTGGGGATTTGTACCATCGCTTCTATGATCGCTATCATAAAGCATTGCAGTCCTGCAATGCCTTATCGCTTCTTATAGCGATAATAGGCAACGGCAAATCAGGACGCCTGTAGCTGGTGTCCTGTTGCCATGGCAACCCTTCGGGCTTTCCGTGATTATATCGCGAGAGTGCGATGACGACACAGAGGGAGCGCGCTCCCTCTATGAACCCTTTACATGCTGTCGGTGACAACCGGCTCCCACTGACGGATAGCGCAGGATCTCTTCTGTTCTTGCGCTATCCCCAGGGCATAACTGTACATCCTGTCGCGTTAAGTACCCCGCAGCCAGGATGTACAGTTATGCCCTGTGGCATTAAGGGGTTAAACTCTTTTGTTGAATTCGCCATCGCCACGTCCTCAGGCAGAGAGTTCCATAGTCTCACTGCTCTTACAGTAAAGAACCCCCTTCTATGTCGGTGTAGAAACCGTCTTTCCTCTAGATGTAGAGGGTGCCTCCTTGTTACTACATAAAGGCATTTACGGAGTCATAATTTAGAGGAAAGAGACCCATACAGACCTTAGTGTTGTGCAATCCCAGTGCATAGAATGTAATCAAGATTGTGCCCATTCCAGGTTGGCATCATCACCATTTAAATAGGTGGTAAGGACCAGCACAGGGAAGTGGTCTCCACAGGGGCTGAAATGGTAACAAAAGTGATTAAGTGTGGTGGCGTCAAGTAGCTCCAGAAAGGGTCCTAATTTGTATGTATGCTGTGGGATCTTCTATGTATGTCATGAGAATGAAGTATTTGTTCTGTTTTTCCATAGGTCAGTGTTCATGTCTTCCGAGAACATCCTCAGCAGATATATTCTCTTAGTCATCATCACTAATTTCTTTTTATTACTTATGCAAAGTCGTTTTTTCAAAACAGATTGTACAAATGATATTTAATTGATTTATGTTCTCACTAGTGATTTACTTGCTTGTAGTTTAGAATCATTCTGTCCTTGCTGTGATGGAAATCAGCTGTCCATGCACTACATTTGTGATGAGCCTGTGGTGTGCAACTATGTGTAAAGAGTAACGCTGCAGTATAGAGTATAATGGACAGAATATAACTCTACAGTAGCAACCAAATCATGAGAAAGCAAATAGTAGAACCACAAGACTTTGTTAAAATGTAGAATTTCCATAAAGGGGTTTCCCACTATAGGCACGTTGTTAGGATTTTACATGTAACGGCCTGTGCCATGTGGCCATGTTGCAGGTTATGAGATGGCACGACGATGACCGCTGGAGGTGGTACACCGGTTTACTGAATAACAAGCAAATAAACATGTTTATGCTCCATAAGATTGTTTGTATACTCAAACGTTACATAATAACTCATCTTACATTCTCTTAAGGTGACAGTGATCAATTATTGCATACTCTAATGGCGGCTCAATCCCTGCATCATATCAGTCCTCAACACCTTCTCCTACATAGTGACTACCCAAAAGGCCTTGCAAAGCTAATGGTCCCAAAGCAGAGATATAGCTAGTTATTCCAGTACCTGGGGCAAAGATACAGTTTGACGCCTCACCACCACCAATTAGTAAATTAATGTAATGCAACTTTTTCTTTTTTTTTTTTGTCCTACATTGAGGGGACATCTGAGGATAAGACCCCCCAGTGTGGCTTCAGGGCAGCCGTAATGCAGCTGAAATACGTTCTGAATAGCATGTTGGCAGTTTGTAAATAGATTGTTATTGGCTTGCGGTCTTACAGGTAAAGCTGCTGTTAACCTATAAAATTGTGCAGGCATTTGATAAGCAATTTGAAACCGCGCCAAATAGTATCTCAGTACTGTTCTCAGCTGTACTGTGACCATGTCACTTTCTGACCATACTCTTAGGTGTGTAGCTAAAGCCTTATGGACCCTTGTGCAAAAACTCAGTTTGGGGTCCCTCTGCTCTACTACTTTTCATGGCTACGGGCAACATTCCATCTGTTAATTTCCCGCTGCATGGCTATGTGTCTTAGGGTATGTTCTCTGTGAATTCTGCCTCTAAGATCCATGTCAAAATCCACGTATTTTTGACAGATTTTTAACCAGATCCGTATGCAGAATTTGACCTGTCAGTGGGAAAAATATGCAGGCGCAATTTTAAAGTAGAAACGACACAGAAATTAAAAAGAAGTTACATCACTTCTTGATGCAGAAAACAAGATTTTCCACATCTAAATTCTGCATGTGGTTCCATGCAAAATTCTCCATCAAAAAGACATGAATTTTGATGCGGATTTTAGAGGTGGAATTCGCATTGAATTTTTTCACAGTGAATTCTGCTGTGCGAATATATCCTTAGACTGTTTTTTCGGGGTAAATTACAAAGAAAATCCACATCAGAAATCCACATGGTTGCTACAGATTACTGACACAGATTTTCCTTTATTAGATTTGCAGATCTGCCTGCGGATTTATTACAGTCAATGGGGAAATCTGTGTGCAATTTTCTGATGCAGAATCCATGTTAAGAAGTGACATCTTCCTGTTGTTTCTGCAAGGTGGGCGATACGTAGGCAGGACCTAGCTCTATTCTTGCTATCTCCAATGCATAGGGGCTGTCTCTATGCCAGTGACATCATGTGGTGCCCTAGTAAACCCATTCCCTGTCTGCTATACTGGCAGGGGAAAGGGAGCCTTATCAACAGTGCTGTGAGCACTTTGTTCAGGTGCTGGGGATGTCTTACAGTCCTACTCTCCCTTTCTCCCTCCAGGCCAGATTACTAGCCAGAAACGGTAGAACCTTAATGCCACGGCTTCATAAGTTGCTACAGCTAGGGTGGTGGACAATCAGACATGTTCCTCCAACCTTGTACCCATACTGCTGGGTAATACCAACCAGGACAGAAGAGTCTGGTACTACTTTGCCCTCCCAATTCCATTTCCAAGACCATTGTGCCAATTTCCCACTTCCTTGTTTGTCATAAATGCAGTAACTATGAAGAAGCAAGCCCTTTACAAAGTCTCAACCTTGAGTGGTTGACTGGGACCTCTCTCTAGTAACTGCATAGACCTCCCCTTCAGGACAGTTTTACAAGGGTCCATAGTCACCCAAGTAATCGCTTAAAAGAGTGATTACAGGTGACTGTCATGCCATGTAAACATAGGACCCAACAAAGCAAGTGAGCGAAAATCGGTCACTTGTCGGAATCACTTGGCTTTAAAATGACCTAAAAGCCAAGAAACTGTCAGACCATTTAAACAGGAAGAGTCATTCATCTGTGAATGACTGCGTATTTTCTGTCAATGGAGGCAGGCTGCTGGAAGAGATTCCCGGCGCGTTCCACCTCCATTCACATTCAGTGAGTGATTATCACTTCTGTGTAAAAACACAGGAGCAATAATCTTTGGGACAGCTGTTGGGCAAAAGCGTGTAAAAGCGCCATTACACTTGAGCTATGGTTCAACCATTGAGACACTCATCAACCTGATCCTCCTCCACTGTATTGAATGGGAGATTCAAAAACAGTTAAATGAACTGTTAGGATAATTGGGGTCTTTACAGTCACATCCAATTAATTACACATTTATGGTATACAGTATCCAATCGTTACATGAATGTCTAGAGCGAGTTCTTGGTTGTTATTGTTTCTCCTTGAGGAGACCACAGCAGTTTTACAGGCAATGCTGCCTGGGAAATGGTATGCAGATTTTCTTCTGCAGGAAAGCTAATTTGCATGTCTATAGGGAGGAAATCCCTGTAAGGGAAACTTTCCATGGTCTTGGCTCTGGACTGTATTTTGGCCAGAGTTTCTTTGGAGACCATTAACAGTAAATCTTGTCAGCAAATATTTTTATTTCCTCTTTATCATGAAGGTCAGTGGTGCTTGGAAAGCACTCTCAATGTAAAATGATCATTTTACTATGAGGTGATTCATCCTCATCAGCTATTACTAGACCTTCTCATTCTCAGGTTTCATGTTTGTTTATGCAGATTCCCTCAGTGCTCATCCAACTGTGTTGAATAAACGTGTAATAAATTGCAGACAAATAAACCGCAGACCCTGCGCTCAACAACCATCTGATGTAGTATCTGATTGCCAGATATACAACTGGCATGTGTGCCAATGCATTTGCATGGTTCCACACTTTTTCTATCATGACTGTACAAGATGTACATAATAATCTGTAACTAGTTGCATTTTTCTTTTCATTGTCCTTTGATTGCAGTGGTGCTCCTGATTCCATTATAGTCACCATAGTCTTATCTCATTAGCTCCTACACTTTTGCTCACTGTGCTCCATAATGTCACATCTTCTTCTGAAATTTCCATTTGGGATACGTTGTTAGTGCAATTATAGTCAACTCTTAAGGATTTCCTAATGTTACGAGTACACCGAATGCTGCTTTATAATGGAGTCCAATGTTTTATCAGTATGCAGTAAACTCTTCCAGGCGGTGACCACAGGGACCCAGAAATGTATCACTTAAAACAGTGGGGCAGATTTACTAATACTGTCTAATGCAATAGGGTACTCTTACATGGGTCAACTCTTGGGTGCTTAAGCATCCCAAAGACTATCGCTGCTCTTCCAGCCATCTGCCTCCATTCAGAGTAAACAGGCAGTTCGTTGCCCATTGATTATCATGGGCCAGCAGTTGCTTGATTTTTAAGTGAGCTGAAAACCAAGCAACTCTGCAATTCTCGCTTATTTTCCCTGTTGGGTACCATGTTTGACCAGGTCAACAGTCGACCGTAATTTTAGCGGTTATTTTGGTAACTGTTAGCCCATATAAAAGTACACTTAGACTAGGCAGTCTGAAAATGTGCCAGATTTATCACAGTGGCTTATGCTTAATGATTAATCTGGCATATCTTTGCACACTTCTCTTTAACATTATGCTACCTATTAGCTCAGTCTGTTATGGTTTGAGCAGGGGTGTAACTATAGCGGGTGCAGGAGCCTCAGGGGGCCCATAAGGCCTCTCCTCTCCATATAGGGAGCCCAGTACTATGAATAAAGCATTACAGTTGGGGGCCCTTTTACAGATTTTGCATTGGGGCCCAGAAGCTTTAAGTCACGCCTCTGGGTTTGAGTGCCAAAATGTTGGCACAATTTTTTGCACAAAACAGTGCATTTAAGCCACATCCTTCCAACAAAGCCATGCCTGTTTCCACTAAGCCATGTCCTTTTCCTGGCATGGCAAAAAAAATCCAAAAGTGTCTAAAATGCATAAAAATTGTGCTGCAAAGCATGCAAGACAGTGTTCTAGTCACGTCCACTTCAAACGGTAAACCAAAAATAATCCCTCTGGCACTGTTCACATGATAGTACCGGGAAAACAAGCAATAAGTGGTAATGAAAAACAAAGGCGAGCTTTTCCTATGGGGCTCTAGCAGATGACAGTCCCTACCTGATAGTGAATGACCCATCCTGATAAGGGCATACACACCCGTGTTCCTGGGGCACTCACTATCCATCCAACCTATAACTAAAGATAACCACTGCACAAATAAACAAACTCTACCACAAAACAAACCACTGTACTTATCTGGCAGAGTTGCTAGGAGAATAACAGAACTCAGTTGCCGGATGAGCCACAGAATCCAGCAATGTTCACCTGCACCTACTGAACGAGACTCCATGAATGGATAAGCACAGAACCAAGGCAAGGTGGAAACAAAAACACTTCCTAATTTCCCTCAGGTGTACCGCAAAAGCAAAACACACCCATAACAACTCCTATCAGTGTTAGAGGAGATAAATGAAAAGAAATCCAAAACAACCAACAGAGTCAAATCAAGCTGACACAACAGTTCTGGTTCATTTGGCACAGTTTGAATAGTAAATATACCCCAATATTTCTTGTATCTGACAAACTAACCTTTTTAAAATAGGAGTTTTCTGGGAAAATATATATTGATGGCCTATCTTTAACATCCCTGGGACCCCAACTGATCAATTCTATTATGGGGAGAGACACAGTCCCTTCAATCACAAAATCACATGGTGAAGATTGACTGCCACTGCTGGAGGAGATGGACATAATCAGGGAGAAGTGTAATGGATGTTGGGATACAGTACGAAGCCTTGGGCCCACTGAGTTTAAATGACCAGAGTGATCTTAGGCCCTTTTGTAATTTTGCTGATCTTATTGATATGCTATTCTGTTTTGATAGTATAGTTTTATAGTTTTTAGTTATGTTGTGCAGAGCCAGATGATGAATGGTGAGTGGCTCCAATATTTAAATATGAATTTGTCATCATGTCCGCAAGGCCCAGAAGTGTGGATAATGCAAAATGTCAATCACCATGTTTGGGGTCATTATCCCTGTCCTCGTGCTTTGATATGCTGTAATGTGAACTTTAACCTAATAATAAAGGGCCTAAGATGATTTTGGTGAGTGCCACAATTTCTTCTTGAACTACAGTCCCTTCAGTGTTTATACTGCATAGTGGCTCATCCAGTTGTACCTGTTACTGACTCTTAGCCCTATTTATTTGTATGGGGTTGGCTGAAGTACCACGTGCGGCCAAAAATACTGGCACATCAATGTGCTACATAAGCATTGAAAAAAACAACAGCACTCACTTAAAGGGATTTTCCTAGTTATTACTTTTATACAGTTGGGCCCAAAACTACATTAAAGTAATATACTCACCACAGTGCTGAACCTCCATTTTGGCAGTTCAGCACTGCGGCATCTAACAGGTGCTGTAGACCTGTCACGTGGACCTCTAAAGTAGTAGCCCTAAGGCAGGTTTATGGGCATCACTGAAGACATCCCAAACGACCTCCCATTGGCTGCAGTAGTCACATAGGTAAACAACCCAGGTTACTGCTGCAGCTGATATGAACAGAGATCGGGGAGGTGGTCAGCGAGAGGTGAGTATGGTGGGTTTTTTTTTATCCTTTAAGTGCCTCCCCACTGCCACAAACATTGGGGACAAAGAAAATGCCTTTACGTGCCATGGCATCTTCATTTTGCCAACCCCCTGATGATTCCAAATTGATGGCCCATCCTAACAATAAGTGATGTCCGCATTACACGTTTTACACAGGATTCAAGGATGTGAGAATAAATAGGGTTAGACACAATGACTAAGAATTAATGTAGTTTACCTAAAGTAATAAAGACAAAAACATTCAAGGCGTAAAGTGTTGAAGACAAAAACATACAAGATATCAAAAGACAAAATCATAAACCAAACCTACAAGATATCATCAAAAGACAAAGGCAAAGAAGAAGAAAATCAAGATACCTTCAGGATAATACAAATGGTATATCAACAAGATACGGAAAAACAATATAATATTATACAGTACTTAGCATCAATGATATTCAGTACAGTTTGGGGTGAATTGTTTTACCAACACTCAGAGTTTGAGAGTAACTTAAGACCTGTACAATTCCAATGTGGGCTCCAAGTCTACTTTATCTAAAACAGCCTTTTACATCCAGAGTCATACCAAACGCTTTGTTCTCTCTTTAAATCAAGACCTCTTCTTATCAGTTAGGGAGTGACTGCACATGCCAAGACCAAAAGCTGGACATACATGCCATTCAACTGCAATGTGATTCATGCCACAAGTTATGGTATAATACAGATCAAAGTCATTTTGTGGGATATTGCAAAATAAAGAAATTAGCCATATTAACCTTTGTAGTGTCCAGTCATACAGAGCCCTGGTTACTGCTGTTCCTATCTTAGGAGAATCAGTAGTGGTGACCACAGGCATCCAGAAATGTTTCATTTAAAACAGTGGGGCAGATTAACTAATACTGTCTAATAAGCAGTACAGACTTAGGTTACTCTTACGTGGGCCAACTGTTGGGTGCTTAAGCGTCTGACAGTCGTCCCAAAGATTATCCTTCCTCTTCATTATAATTGGCTGAGTGGTTGCATGCCCAATGAAGTGGCAGTATCTGAGCCTATTGTGCTGGATGGGGAACACTTAGGGAGGTATGAATTAATTCTTTATTTTAAAGGCTGGCACAAAATGACATAATTGACTAGATTTGGTCTATCAAGTTGTATACTTGTTATTTTGGTTACGGTCAGCCCAATTCTCCAACAGGACAGCTTGCATCATTGGCAGATGATAGTCAGACGATAGTCAGCCATTGGCCATCTTGAACAATCGTTCACGTTACATCTGCAATGGATGGTTGCTTGAGATGGCCAAAATTGTCAATTTTGGATGACTTTGGATGACCTTAACACACTCCAGAATGTGTCCAGCAAACTAAATGTTAAAAACAACTTTTACTATACAATATATGTGGAAACCCCTTTAATCAGCACAGACGTTTGGACCCATTTAGATTACATTTTATCAAATTGGAAATTCACTTTTAATTTCGACTTATCAAATTGAGCTTCAGATCAGGATTGAGTTTAAGAGCATTTTGGCAGAGCCAGGCTACCATGAAAGTTGGTTCAGGAAACCAGTTGCTAGGCCATTGGGAATGTTATCCTTAAAGCTTACCTGTCATTTTGTCACAATTAAATGAAATAAAAGCAAGGGCTTGCAGCATCTAAGCTTGTCATTGTTTAGAAATGGGTTTTGGCACTCATACCTTTTCTATTCTTCCTCTGAGAGCCCCATTTTTGTTAGACAAAAGTCTTGTGAATATATTATGCGATTTGTTTTGCATGAATGTACAAAAGTTGAAGGGTTCACTTTTTGTTTTTTTATATAATTACCATCAACTTAACTCACTTTAAATATGTGGTTTGGTTGCTGATTAAATTGTACAAATTATATTTCTATTGTTCTAATTGTAGGGCTTTTAAAAATCTATTTCATGTCAAATAGTTGAATAGTGTAATTGCTGGAAGAAATGTTTTCGTGTTTGCTGGTATTAGTGGTACCAGAGAGCACATGCCTGGAGAAAGAGAGAGGGGAAAAAATGCAAAATGATACTGACTGAAGACGAATAAGGGGGAGAGAACGATGCAAGAGCGCTTCAGCCTAATACACGGAGTTACTGGACACACGCGACAAGGTTTTCCATGGTGCATTGTGGCTCCGGTGTGATAACTGATGACATGTGCCGGATAATATACGCCTGTTCTTGCAGTGAGTCAGAGTCGCACTCATTATATTAGTAACTTGATTCTTTTGGCTGTGAACCATAACTTTATCCAAATCGAAAAATATTGAAATTTCATACAATGGTTTTGATTTACATAGCAATGACTGCATACATTTCACACTGAATTTCCAATAGGCTACCCAAGCAAATTGTGTTAATTTCATTCTTCATCCAATTAATTTTACTATTTACTGGCAGCAAAATTAGACTTCAATGTAGAAAAACTTTTTACACGGTGGATCTCATGTTTCGTAACAGTGCCATATAAAAGGATGCTAATAACATTCAATAACAGTTCTGTTTTAATAGGATTCTCTCACCAAAGCCAATATCGAGAATGCAGCCTCGACACATCCTGAAGTTTGGGCAGCAGAGGATCCGCATGCACACCTCCGCTCTATTTACTTCAGTGGGACCACAGGAGATGGCCGAGTCCAAGCACTTGGCTATCTCCAGCAGTTCCATGTGTGTACTGTACTTCCTATACTTTGGGATGCACAGTGGCTGCATTCTCAATATCAGCTTTTGTGACACAACCCCTTTAAGTTTTGCAGTTCAGCATAGAATATAAAAGTTGTGCTGGGACTGATTGCTATGGACAACAAGGGTTCTTCTATTATAAGACAGTACAAATTACACTTACAGGAAATCTATGAAAAGACAGCAGTAGGGACCAAAAAAAGAGCACAAGAAGAGCAATACACAGCAAGAAAAAGAAGTATAAAGATATGGGAAGTTAGATGCAATGTTTGCATAAATTCCTATTTCTTCTATGTCCGCCAGTGTGCTCCCTTATTCCAGTAATCAGCCGGCATTTGCTTTCCTCCATACCGCTTTTCAATTGCACGTATGTCCTGGTGAAACCTTTCACCCTGCTCATCTGATAAGTCCCTGCATCTCTCCTGTTAGACAGTTTTGATAAATGAGGCCCAAGGTTTTAATGGTCAATATACAAGAACCAAATGGTAGAATATTAAAGATTCTACTTTCTTATGAGGTCTAGAACTTCATTATCTTGCCTGACAGATAGTTTTGGTTGCCGTATTTGGATTCAGCACCCTGAATATAGCCAAGAACACTGTTTTTTACACAGGAAAATATACTCCTGCAGCACAGTGTATAGTCCGCCACTTCTGTCTATTATAGAATTACACAGTAATTTGGAATTTCTCCTGAAAAAAGCAGAAATCACGATACCAAATAAAGTAACCGCTCAGATTACATGCAGGGAATAAATTCTATTCTTTCTGTCATTGTTTTTTGTATCTTGACTTTATTAGGCATTTTCGACCCTTACTCACTTATGAAAGCAGTCAAAAAGAAAATCTATCCTTGTTGTCCATAGCAACCAATCACAGCGCATATACTGCTGAGGTAAAATGAAAGCTACGCTGTGATTGGTTGCCAGGGGAAATAAAGACAGATTTCCTCTTAGACATCTTTCATAAGAGTAAGGTGCTGGAATAGTTTTCCGTGGCCCACCCTGTATATGGTGGAAGCAAGAATCATTCGCAAGAAGTCTGCTCTGGATAAGAAGGTTGTCTTTTCAAAGAAGTGGAGAGATTTCACAGTATATCTCTTTTCCTATCACTCATATATATTTTTACAAGGTTCAGTAATGTGTTAATCTTCAAACTGTAATTTATAGAGAGACACTGCGCTGTGTGCATTTTGCAGAGACCTTTCATACATCATATTAGCTTCGGTTTAATTACATCTGACCTGAACATGATGTCTGACTATCACCTATCTAAAATACACACTGTCCTAAGATGAGAAGCCTCAATCCAGGATAATTATGCCAGGTCTATCCAACTACTGAAATATCATGTTGCGGACATCGTTAAAGAGACTGTGTCAGCTACTCCTAAAATTAGAACGGGCGGGCTACTTAGCAGCTCCACTCAATGCATTCAGTGGCGGCTTTCAGTGCTCATACCGGGGGAACAATAGGGAAGGTAAGTATAAGACTTACATCCCCTGACTCAGTGGGTCACCATAAGCTTAGCTAACACAGTCTATTTAAGGTCCCCAAACACATTAGGGAAAAGTCATCCAAATTCACCGGCGAGATGGATGGCTAGCGCATGTACATATAAAAGGACCACCTGAGTCTCCTAGGGAAAGAAAGCTTTCAGGGAAAGAAAGCTTGGGCATATTGATTTTAACACCCAATCCTTTTGTTCTTCAAGTAGGTAAGCTACTGCTAGTCATATCTGACAGTGGATTACTCCCCTTTACTCATGGAAAATACATGAACACTAGGCCAAAGCAAGCATTCATGTGTATTGGGGAATGGAGAGAAAAATGACTAAATAAGTGTTTGGTTGATAGCAATTTAAAGTTTATGGGCAATGTAAGTGTCTGACAACTTAAGCTGGAAGGCTGCACTTGTAGCATTTATGAGGTAGTGGACAGGAAGCTAATTTCAATCTGGCTCCAGACCTCATTGTCTTCATCGCCATGAACCTGTTCATATTCTGCAGGCTCGGCCATATCACCAAGCAAAGGAAAAGCTTTGAAAAGGCCTCAGGCCTTTGTAACTGCTAAGAAGAAGGCAAGGGTGCATGCCTAGATTGTTTCAGGATTAGAGAGGTTGTGATGGTTTGAAACAGCAGTAGGCCCCATTTGCGGTTTTTCCTGTAGAGCCTCCTCTGTTTCCGAACTTGGAGAGTATTTTCTTGCTTAAATGGGATTTCCAGGATTATAGAAACATGGCTGTTTTTCACCCAAACAGTGTCATGCCTGTCCATTAGTTAAACGAAAAAAGTTTGGTACCGTGTTAGCCAGTAGAGCAAAATGTGGTTGCTCTTAGTAAGAGAAACCAAGTAATCTTGTACATATGATACTTTTTCTTGGCTAACAAAAATACATGATGTTTTAGCGAGCTTTCGAACCTACTCAGGGGAGGAAGAACCCTGAGTAGAATCGAGAGCTCTTTATTACATCATGTATTTTGTTAGACGTTAGGAAGGTATCATATTTACAAGATTAATTGGTTTCTCTTACTGGGAACAATCACATTTTGTCCATTGGTTGTGTCTGGTATTGCAGTTCACCTGTATTAAAGTGAAAAGGACTAAAGGCCCATTTGGACACAATGATTCTTGCTCAAAATTTGAGCGATAAATATTGCGTCTAAATGCACAGACATCGTGCAGTTTTCATGCATGAGTCGTTCCTTGCTCAATTCTAGTTTTCTAGTTTCTCTTATCAGCGGTTCAGGCTGTTATCACGGTCGGCAGCGCTGATAAGATTCATTCAGCTTGTGTCCCGCTGGTAGTTCACAGCGGGACGCGACTGTAAGAACGGAGAACAATATAGCTGTTTGCTTATGCAAAACAGCTGTATTGTTCACCGAGCAATAGCCACAGTGTCTCGCTCGGCCTGAATAGCTCTTTAGTAGCTACTTAACTAATATAGACTATGCAAAGATGATCGCTCAAAACTGTCACTGAGGGCTTAGTCACACGGGCGCATCGGCCTAGATTGTTTCATGACCAGCAATGAAGCTGGTCCCATGTTCTTTCTCCCGGCGCTGCAGAGAAACGTCCGTCTTGAATTACGGCCGTCTTCTTCCTGCAGTAACACGGGTGTCGATGCGATGTGACTAAGACCTCAAACTGTCGTTTGAGTGATTTTTAAGCGATCATCCTTCAGTGTAGATGGGGTCTAAGCTGCGCGAGTCATGGTCATTCTCTCATATGTTTACCCAGCAGTCTGGTGAAGAGATCTGAAAACCTTTAAAAAGTGTTACCTGTTGATTTAAAATAAAGCCTATACCCTTTTTAATCAACAACTCTGACTCCACTATTCTTCTAAGATGACATATGCCAACATGTTGCTCTGGAGACCAAGTTCTTTAAGCCGCTCCTTGATTTATTGTCTGAGTGACCACTCACTGCTTTGTTGCTTCTGGTAGCAAAGCAGTCCCATATATTCGAACACCAGCCCTACAATATAGATTGTACTGAAAATTTTTTTTAAAAATCTTTAAAAATATGTATAACAAAACAAACAAAAATATGAGTTATATAACAGGCAATGTGGATTCACACTGAAACTGATCCAAGATAAAACATGATCACTTGATTTTGTGTTGCACTCCGGAGTCACGGGTCTAATTTCCATACAGGGAAACTTCACTCATGAAAGGGCAGGTGTCTCTAATAAAGTGTCCATTAAGTGTATGTATTGTCCAATGTCCATTCATTTTTTATATTTATGTCAAGACGGTTCCTATAAGATTTTACTTGTGCTTGTTATATTCACCACAGGTATAAAATGACTCACATCCTAATTTGATTTTAATTGAAATACAATCTTTTTTTGGCCAATGGAGACAACAGAGCAATAGTGCTCGCCAAGCTATAAGACAGAAAGTGCTTATGTAATACAATTATATCAGCCGGAATGTAATTTACAGTACAAAGATAGCCAATGAAAATGAGAACAGGCAGCGTCTATGAAACACTCTGCAATCCAAACTTCCTATTACATTTTCTCAAGGCCTGAATAGATCTTTCTGAAGAGTCACCACTCTCTCCTTCACTCATAAATACTTATTCTTATTAGAGAGGAATAATAGAATTTGGATAGATAACTGTGAGATGGATTTAAAAAAAAGCTAATTGTAATGTTCATCGCATAGCTTATTCACCTTGCCTGCATGAATGTACATATAGCGTCCACAATGGACCGCCTATTATTACCATGCAGAACAGCTGCCCTCAATGTGCATGGAAATAAGCCCTGGTGTTAGAGTTGTGCTTCTGGGACCTGTGTTTCTACAGGTTTCCTTGTGCACAGCTTCACATGCAGGGGTTAATTGAGCTGGCTGGGAGTGGTATACTCCAGCAGCCAATCATCCTTGTGTGCTGAAGATAAATACCAGCAAACTCATGTGAGAGATTGCTGGTAATGTTAGTTCTTTATTGTTTTTTTCTGTGTTGAGCCCACTCAGAGCTGGTGTGCTGCATGCTTGTCTGTAGTGTCCCTCTCTCCTCCCCTGAGGATGGTCTGGACATCTGTTGTCCTTGTCTATTTCATTTATAGACCCCCTCCTCCCTTACCTTTGAGAGGTGTGGCCTCCAGACATCTTATGTCTTGTGTGTGTCAGATGGGTGATGCTTGACACTGTTCCCTATGTCAGCACATCGGCTGACTCTCTATGAGAGGCCACTTGGACTAGCTATGGTTTACCATCTGTATGCATATGAGCTCTGGATGGGTTTCCTGTTATATGTTGTATGCACAACCTGGTATGTTGGTGTGAACAGTGATGTGTGCGGTATGTCTGTGCAAGTGGCCAGACATGTGCTTTATGTGCTGTTCTGTTCTGTGTTCACTGTGTGTGAACAGGGTTGCATCCTGTGTTTAGTCCATCTCTCCAGGTTCCTAATCAGGGATAGCTAGGTCCCAGATGAACACAGTAGGGCTGACCCTATCAGGACGATAACCCTGCTTTTAGGCAGGGGTGCCCCACTTTCCCTGATTAGTAAGGTCCTTGCATCTTTTACCTGGAGAGGTGCAATTGGTCCTTGCTTTTACTGTATGAGTATTTGCAGTTTTAAATGGACACAATCCTGCATCTGTTCGGAGGCGTGGTGCTTTAGTGCACCCAGCAGACATAACACCTTGGGTCCAAACAGGACAGTAAGTATCTGGACATAAATAGACAAAACACATGATCATTTTATTAGACATGACAAGGATACAATACAAACACATTGCCATACCAACAACAGAGAAACATCTAACCCTGAACCACAGCAAAAGGGGAAACCTGCCTATAAGCAGAGTAATCATCAGGAAAAGGACGACCCCACATCAGGAACCTAGGGCCAAACTCACTTGCCCTAAATGGTAGCAGGGAGCAGTGGCACAGATGACACATAATATAAACTCCAGCAAATAGTGCAACATAAACCTGAAACACAGGCATAACCCCTTAAATATTTAAGCAATGACTTTTTGAAATTACAGATGTGGATATTTGTAAGACTTTATGGGTTTAGTTAAGGGCCATGAAAGGATATAGGCAACATACGCTTGAGGAAGCCCCTGTTTTGTGGTGATACATGTGGTCAATACAGTAACTATCCCCCTTACTACCATACACCCCTCCTTGTGATATTGTTTCTACATTTATCTATATATTGTTTATCTATCTCATTCAGGATTTTATACAGTCATTTTGCATTTTACTGGCACATTGGCACATTGTCTATTTGGTAAGTGTAGTTTATTACTCTGCTACAGAGTACTCTTAGTGATTGACAATTTATCTTTTACTTATTATATTCTGGATTCTGTATCAATAAAAGTCTTTTATGATATGTCTTCTATTTAAGAGGATTTATATGGTGTTTTCCCTTTTTATTTGTATCTGCATATTTTATGATGGATGGTTTGGTAAGGAACAACTTATGATTTGTACTTCATGTCTTTTTTGCTTGTGTGCGAATCTAGTACCTTTTAATTGTTTTTTAATGCTTGTCTGTCTATTAGTATGTGAGCATGCATATTTCTTTTTTCATACACCAATTTTTCTTCTCTTGGCCTAGACTGTGATCTGGTATGGGATTTTGGGAATAGTCTGGTCTGGGGTCTTTATTTAGGAGTAGCATGGTTTGAGATCTGTAACAAGGGTGAGTCTGACCTGGGTTCTGTACCAATCTCTTTACAGTATTTATGGGCTTGTGGTCTGTTTTAAGGGGGAGTCTGGTTTGGGGTTTGTGTTTGGGAAGAGTTTGGCCTGTTATCTGTATTAAGAGGGACTGTGGTCTGTATTAGTTCAGGAGCTCTGGAGGCTCTGTATTTATTTAGGGGATTGATTTGGGGTCTATATTTATTTAGGGATATGGATAGATAGATATGTCTTGATTGTATATTTTGCTTAAAAACGTTTTTTGCTGTTACAGTATGTAAAATGAGATGTTTAGAAATGTCTGTACAGTAAATACATATTCAAGATAAGGCCATTTAAGGGAGTTTGTATTGACAAACCTTTCAAATAGCGAATATTTGGCATTGAATTGAATGTCATAATTGCTGTTCTCTGCTCCAGAATTCTCCCAATCTTAAGTGTATTGGAATATGCAATTTGTGGAAATGACATGTTATTGCAGTGTTTCAGTATGACTGTCTAGGGATGTGCACATTCAAAGTGTGATATTCTGACTAGACTTCACACCTAAATATTCAGCATTAAAAAGTCTGCTACATGTGGAAAAAACAGGGGCTTCAGGATAAACAATTCTCACCATGTCTGTTAGAATTTGTGTCACAGCAGTTATAAGTAAATTCTACTGTAAATGTGCCACTAAAAATCACATGAAAAATGCAGCTAAAAAAGGAAAAAAAATATTTTTTCTATTCTTATCGTATAATATTCATATGTCCTTCCTTAGCCCATGTACACACAGCAAAGGTCATTGGAGGTAGAAGTCAATCGGATCCCAGCTTTCACTTTTATTAGGTCTCATGCACGCAGTTGTATTACAAATCCATACAAGTTGCAAGTTTTACCAAATGCAAGACCAGGGAGAGTAAAGAATATATCACCGCCAATTAAAACATCTACATATTTGGAGCAGAGACTGACTGTCGTAGCCCAGAAACTACTGCCCATTTATAGCAACCGATGGTCACACCTATTTTGGCCTACAAATGAATCAATCAGGTAGTCTCAAATTAGCCATAGAGATTCTAAAAGACAAGGGTTATAAAACCTTCTATGCCATCAGAATATGACTGTACCATCTCAAAGTTCCAGTGATAGTTTGTCTCAAAATCTGGCAATCTTTGGTTCCCATTCTCACCATTCACTGTTAGATGCACAGTCCATTTATGATATCAGCATCTATTCCTTTGTGCAATTTATGCGTCTTCTGAATTCGAGATTACAGTACTATTATGACTGCTTGAAGAAAAGCCTTTGCCCAAAATGTTGCATTTTTTTTCATCTATCTGCATATGGAAATCAACAATAAAATCATCACAGCCATTCAAAAATCCATTAAAGTGTGCGCTGCCCCATCCATGGCTTTGGCTTACAATCTTTGAAAGTTTTATTGCCCCAATCCTCCTGTATGGTAGTGAAGTCTGGGGGCTGCAGACATAGCCAGAATAGTCAAGGTGGGATTCCAGACAGAGAGAAGTATTCCACCTGGAATTCTGCAAGTTCCTTATTCAAGTCCAACAGAGCACCTCAAACAGTTCTTGAAGAGTTGAGTTAGGGAGATTCCCAGTATACTATTCAGTCCAGAAAACAGTGCTGTCATTCAGGGCCCACCTACAAAGTAGCAGTCCAAGCTCTTATCATCACAAAGCCTTGTTACATCAAAATGCCCCAAACAAAGCAGACCCCTTGAAACAATCCACCCAAATCAGCTTGGCCAACCCAGCAACCAGCACTGCCTCACATCCCAGAAACTGACAATATACCAAGGGCTCTGGAGGGAGTACAAACTGGCCTCATATCTGAAAATACTACCAAATGCCAGGAAACAACAGATTTCAAGCTGGTATAGACTGAGCACCCAAAGCCTGGCCATCTAATCAGGGTGTCACAAACAGAACTTCAAGCCCAGGAAGAGAAGACTGTGCCAACAATGCCATAGAAGATGAGATTCACTTCTTGCTGCAATGCCCCAGATACTCAGTGGCAAGGGACACTCACTTCAGAAGACTCTCTGATCTTGTCTCAGACTTCAGCTCCATGAAGGACGAAGAGAAACACTCCATCCTGCTTGGGAAAGAGGAAAACACAGTGGCCTCAGCAGCACAATATCGTAGTTCCTGGCATAGACTGAAAGGAGCATGATATGCCTGGGGCTTCTATTCCCCTTACCCCGGTATGCCCCTATCCCCCAAATTCTAAGCCCCAATCCCTCACCCCTATTCCTCAATCACTATTCTCTACCTGCTTTGGCAATGCTGATGTTTATTTGGTCCTGTCAATAAAACGTCTTTGAATTTGAAGCCATATAAGTCCTTGTGGCATACTGTACCTCTGCATATCTCTGCTTTCTTGGAGTTATTTTCTGTCATATCTATATGGCATCTGAGAGAAATGTATTCTGCCATGTTCCATCGGCTGCCATATTACACAGGTTTTCTCACTGGCAACAATACCTACATCTGTATACTAATATCTACAGCTCCATAGTATAAAAATGGTCCTCTGAGCCACCATACTGAGCAGGCTATGCTCAGGTGTACTGTATGCCTGCAAGTTCTATACCAATATTGGGTCAGAAAGTAACACTGGGGGATTTCTGCTGTGAAGCCAACAGAATTGTGAATACAGGCTCCCAAAAAATTAATTATCATATTTAGATAAGATTTAACTTATCTCTGGAGTATATTACAGGGCAGAGACTAAGAGATTGCTGCAGATCAGTACAGCCGTAATAGAATTCGGTGCACACTGAAACCCTAAGGCTTCTTTAAACAGAAAGCTGTCTAATCTAGTTAGAAGTTATAGACAAGCACAATTACTGTTCTATCAACAACCACTGGCATTGATTAGTGGTATAGTGGTTACACTGACAAGAGGACACACTTCACATATCAAAACGACATTCCACTTTCTAATATAGCACTTAGTAGCACTTATGTCAGCTGCAGTAGGGAGAGAAGCATGAATCAGCTCATAATCAATTTTGAGAATGAGGTCTAATCAGTTTGAGGGTTAAATATATAAATACACCCCAGTGCTGATAGATAGATAGATAGATAGATAGAGAAATAGATATGAGATAGATAGATATGAGATAGGTAGATAGATAGATATGAGATAGATAGATAGATAGTATCTATCTAGATAGATAGATAGATAGATAGATATGAGATAGATAGATAGATATGAGATAGATAGATAGATAGATATGAGATAGATAGATAGATAGATAGATAGATAGATAGATAGATAGATAGATAGATATGAGATAGATAGATAGATAGATAGATAGATAGATAGATAGATAGATAGATATGAGATAGATAGATATGAGATAGCTAGAGAGATAGATATTAGATAGATAGATAGATAGATAGATATGAGATAGATAGATATGAGATAGATAGATATGAGATAGATAGATAGATAGATATGAGAGATAGATAGATAGATAGATATGAGATAGATAGATAGATATGAGAGAGATAGATAGATAGATATGAGATAGATAGCTAGATAGATAGATATGAGATAGATAGATATGAGATAGATAGATAGATAGATAGATAGATACATAGATAGATAGATATAAGATAGCTAGATACATAGATAGATATGAGATAGATAGATAGATAGATAGATAGATAGATAGATAGATAGATAGATTTAATTTTTACTTTTTGCATGTAGAACCCTCAGTCCCACCAATCCCAGGCAGAATAACTCAAATTGCACAAAAACATTTTCCTTGGATACTAAAATGGGCAGAACTTTATTTAAAATTTCATGAAAACAATGCTGGATTATCAAACAGGCAGAGCAGGCACCGGCCTATTAGCCCCACAACAACGAATCAAAATAATATTGATTTGATCTTGAAAGAAAATTACAATCTTTCTTAAAATGTTTCCAAAAGATAGAAAAATGAATCAACTGCAAGAAACAAAAACTTTACATTAAAGACTCTATAGAGAAAATTCTCTATTAATGCAATGTACTCATTAACAACTTAAATAGACATTAGGTTCACATCACAGTTTGTCTCTTAAAAGTTCATCTGTCAGTTGTCGATTTGTAAACCATTTTGGTGAAACCTACGTAATGTACATTAGTGATGGTCATGTCCATCTAACGCCTGAAGTAGACACTGCACTACTTAGTTCAGCATGCACATGAGAAACCTCAAGAATCGAAACGTTCTGTGAGTTGAGCCCTCTGTCCACGACAGTGATTTCGCCTGCGGTAAATCGTGAATACTACATGAATACATGAGCACAATACACTATTGCATTGTAATACACTACATGAATACAATAATCACAGAAGGAGTCTGTGAAGAACTCTGTGAATATCCATTAGGATTCAAAGACAACATAAGGTCCTCCAACTGTGATACATGCATAAAATGGTTAAATAGAGAGAAAGCAAAGGTTTGCCCACTCTGTCTTGTATTAATGGCACCTTAACCTAATGGACCTTCCCAGCTGAGTCCAGTCAATCGTAACTCCATTACTTTAAGGGATGTCTGGTTGTAACTCTGAGGAATTGTTTAGAGCCCTCATCAATTGCTGGAGCAGAGACTATAAAGAACCTAGCACATTCATAAATTACATGAGCAGCCTACCAATTTCCATTTACACTGTGTAATGCTTAATTTCACCTGCGGGGGCCTGGTAGCAATTTAACACATGCTACCAGGCTCATCACAGATTACAGCTGATTAGTGGGGGCTACAGTAGTGAGACACCCTGTGATAAGGAATTGTCTAAAGTGGACCAATCCTTTTAATCTCCAATATCAATACTATTACCAGGCCTGTCACGTTCTATACTTGTCAAGCATTGTCTGTTCCCCAGTATCATGCCTCCGAGCCTCTCCAATGTGATCTCAATGTTCCCAGACTTTTCTAATGCATTTTTCATACTCTACTAGAAAGTATTGTACAAATTCCTTCATAGTAGGGTTTCTGTCCATATGATTTTGCAGAGTACCAAGAAGTAGACTGAAAATAATATCTGTTTTTAAAGAGGTTGTCACACCTCTACAATCCCTCTTGCAATTGAAACCAACCAATAGTCAGATGTCTGGCTTCAAAAACCCCAGTGGTCAGCTGTTACTGCTGGGGAAGAGTACCACTGGTGATACCTCAAATGTAGTACAGTATTACCATGGCACCCATTTAATTGAATGACCGACCAGGTAATACATTCATAAGCCAGATCCACCATGGCTCAGGAGCTCACTTTATCACATCAATATGCTTTGCCAAGGTATATGAAAAGGGATTGTTGAGTCTTGATAACTCCTGATCCCTCTGTAGGTCTAGCTTCAGAACCCCCTGATAACTATCAGACAATGGTGCTCCTGGCCATACATGGAGTGTAATATGACATCCGTTATATAAATGGCCCTGATGTACTAGAATGAGCCAAATCTGCCAGAAATCAAAGAACCATTCCATAATATCCATTTGTCCATTTAAGGGCGTTACATCATGAAAACAACCCCTACCTATATGCCCTAAATGGGCATTTGGACATCAAAAAAGGGGTTTCTCACTTAGGACCCCCCTTCAATGACTCACAGATTTAATCTGTCCATTGTATTACATAAATGGCCATTCATCTGAATGGCCCCCATGTAATGCTACATCTCTTCAGCAGTCGTAACAACTGACCGCGAGGGTTTTTTGAAGCTTTAAGCTCCAATACAAAGGAGTGTTGGGGTTATTTGTGACAAGACAACACCTTTAACCATAAAAAATGATCGAAATCTTTTAGCAGACCCTTCATTACATTTTTTTATAATTAAAAATATAACAAAGAACATAAAACAAGAATTATGTGAACAAAACCTAGAAAAAGGCAAACTGATGCCAAGTACATAAAGTTTAATTGTGACAACTGACAGTTTATGTATAATTCCAGTCATAATGAAAAAGCAATGAAAAAAAGTGGAAAGCAGACAAGACTCTGGATCACTGGCTCTTTGTTAAAATGTGTCTATTGATGTCATCTGTTGATGGACATTTCAGCGCAAGTTGAACCAGTGTTACAATTCATCATGTATTTTCTCTACTTGTTGAATGTTGATTGTAATACACATCACTGGCGAGACCCTGACAAAAGCCTTGATTTGTGCGGGGTACATTATGATTATGGATGTGCAAAATTACTTATGTTTTGCAAATGAATTTTGTAACTTTGCAAGATTTCTGTCAATTTGCATTTTCTCATTTCAGAGCCAGGTCTCAGATATAGAGATCATGTGGAAACCTCAGTAGAACATGTATTATACTAGATCAGAGTTTATTCACTATAGAAGTAAATGGCTTTTCATTGCCAAGGGTAGTGTTGAGCAAACCGAACCAGTAGAACCCTGTTTTAGGATGGACTTTGCTAACAATGAATGATGGCAGAGTTCGCTCGGCAGATACATCGTTGGCTTGTTCGAACAAGAAACCATTCAGTCTTTCACATTTACTGTATAGGTGAATGAGAACGCCTAAACGATCAGTACTTAAACTGAACGATAAGTAAACGAGCCAACGATGTTTTTTATGACAAATGAAACATGAATGATTATCATTTGTCGTTCGGTTGATGGCTGCGTTTAAAAAGACCTTTAGACTATCTTCATTGTCCTTAGCTTCTGAGCTTTGATTGCAAGTTCAAATCACTTTTGATGGCAAGACTAGAGCACTGTGCCTAGAAACGCTAACAGAACCCCAGAACATCTAGGTCTCGATAACTCACCTACAAATAGATTGGATTTTTATTCCCACTAGTGGGAACATTTTGAAATGGTCAGTCAAGCTACAGGTTTGTGCCAGTGAACCATCCAGCAATTTGCCCTGTTACAGAAAAATATAACACAGATCTTTATTTCAACCTTCATTGTCAAAAAGAGGGAATTGAGGCTTTCTGTCATTGGAAATTCATCAATCCAGTGATGCAATGAGCAGGGATTTATTTTTCAAAAATAGAAAGATAGATAGATAGATAGATAGATAGATAGATAGATAGATAGATAGATAGATAGATAGATAGATAGATAGAGAGATTGATATGAGATAGATAGATAGATAGATAGATAGATGTGAGATAGATAGATAGATACAATGAATATAGGAAAGAAAGAAGAATGGATGACAGAGGCAGTTCAAGGCTGCTGATTGTACTTTTGTCTTATTATCTATCTTGGTAGTCCTACTCTTCTACTTCCATTTTCTTCATCAAAATATATTCAAATCTTGAAGTCTAGAATTTGTTTTCTCCTGCTTAATCTAAAATACTCAATCCCTCACGTGGCCCCTAAGGCTTCCATGAAGACTACTCATGGGTGGAACAAGCTGTCTTGGACTCCAAAGTCTGTGTTTCTAAATGCTCCTCTCGGTGCCTTGACTGTTGTTGGATGGACAACCATGCATTTAAATGCCACTCATCCCCTTCCCTTTCAATCTCCTTTCCCCATCAATCCCTAGTGCATTTATCTACAGCAATTAAATGCCTCCTCATTGCTGCCCTATGTAACTGCCTAATGTTTATCTCAGTCATGAAAGTAAGAAATCCATCTCGGGTTAGCCAATTCCACTTCAATGTGGACCTTGCAAATCTATGCAGCTCACCACCTCTTCATAAACACCAGAGCATAATTAAGCAAGGTGCATGGGGATTTGCCCAAGAGTCTGGCTGACCTCTCCTACAAAAAAATGGAAAGGTTGTAATGGGCATGCTTTAGATAATTTTGTCTACAATTGAGGTAAATGAGGGGCAGACCAAGAGTGATCTGGGCCTCTGAGCAACAAAAATCAAAAATCATGTAAGTAACAAAGGGTCTGTGGGCATCTCTGGCAAACTGAAGCATAAATGTTGAGTCTGTCCCCAGGGTAAGTGACTTAAAACAGCACTAGGAGGAAGTCATTTTTTTGTTATTTCTTTGGGCTAGAATAAGTTGAGATGCTTTGATCAAATAAATCAAACTTTTTGATACTTTTTGTGGAAAAATACAACAAACTAAGCTAAAAACCTTTTACTGTTACCATAAAATCCTCATCTAAGGAAAGATTAATATCTGCCCGCTCCAGCATTGTATGAGTCAGTGAGCAGCAACAAAAAAGTTTCTGTAAAGTTTGAGGAGAGGCAGTGTCTATGAATAGAATGCAAAAGTGCAGCCAGCTCCCCGGGGGGCCTTGCAAAGCAGTTTTATTACGAACTATAGCAGTATTCAGATGTATTCAAGAAATTAACATATAAACAGCTTGCTTGTCTTCCGTGGATTTTATTGCTCAATCACATCTGTAGCAAATAGGTTGTACAACTGTATTTCTGAGAGATCGGCTTGCACTGGTGCTAGGAAGCAACGTACATGCTCATATTTCTTAAATGTGAAATACCAAGATGCTATGTAGAATAGGTCCTCTGTGTGTACTGTTAATGAACAATCTGGGGATGGCAATGGGGAACAATAGGGGCCAGATACTGTGCATGGCATATAACCAGATGTGTCGGCTTATAAACACTGTTTATTCTGATTCCTGTAAACAGAACTGATGGAAAATAACAGCCTTCCAATCAGAACCCCACCAGGGGTATCATGTGCAAGTTTTCTTCAACTAAAGTTTTAAAAAATGACTAATAAATAAGTTCGGGCTTTCTCATTTTTTCTTTTGTCAGGTAACAAAAAATTGTTTTTCCTAATTGTATCAGTTTTTGCTAATGGTGAATAGCAACCAATATGGCCGTTATTAACACCCTCCTTACCTAAAGTCCAGTAAGTCATCCATCCAATTATCGTTAGGCTAATTTCAAATGTCCAGTAACCACTGTGATGAATCCTTTCTAACAGACCCATGACAGACCCCATTTAACTTTAATAGAATCCATCAGGCTTTTAGTATTTTTGACTGCAGAAATCATTTGAAACTGAATTATTCTTACTGTCAAAAATATTAAAAAGCTTACTGCAAACCCTGATGCAGATTTAAGTTCAACAGAGAGAGCTGGTGTTGCTCGTGTACTTCTGACCTTAAAAGGGTTATTCCAATATCTAAAGTTAATTTTATGAGCATGCATGCTTGTATTTCGGTTATCTCTTCCAGTCCCATTGAAGGTGAATGGAGTGGCATGTGCATGTGCGGCCATCACTTCATTTAATGTGATGTCACTGTGGTTGAGGGAAGCATCCCTGCAGTGAGGAGGCGGGAGGACATGGGACTGGTGTTCCCAGGATCACTTTGGATTCTCAGCAGTGAGACCCCCCCATAATCCTAAAGTTATCCCCTAATATCCTATGGATGGGGGTTAATGGATTTTTGGATAACCTCTTATTATGGATATCTAAAATTGGTGTTTATGATGAAATATATACTATCCTGCCACAGGTAATTGGATACCTGGGCAAAATGGAAGAATAGTAATTATTTACATATGATAATACTTAGTGCGGCTCCTTCAGCCTATTACATCAGTTAGTCTCCATGACATAATTTCTACTAATGTCTGATAAACTTCAGCTGGAATTTCCTTCAATGCATCCAGCAAAGGTCTTGTGAGTTCTCTCAAAGAAGATGGATGTTGTTTACATTTCCTGACCTAATATTCTAGTGCATCCCATAGATGTTCAGTAGGGTCCAGGCTGCTTCAATTGTGGAACATCCATATCCTCAAATCAATGTAAAACTGTGTTGGAGTTGTGACAGGGCCCGATGTCTTGTTAGAAGAACCGATGCCCATTTCCAGAGTTTTGCCGCATTGTTGGCAGCACATTATTGTCTAGAATGTCAAGGTACACCTCCGTGTTCATGGTTCTTACCACTACAACCAACGGACCAAGACCATGTCACATAAAACATCCCCAGACCATATAAGAACCTCCACCGTACTTAACTGTTGGCACAACACACTCAGGAAAAAAGTGTTCCCCAGGCCTCTTCCACTCCCAGGTATACCCATCTGATTTGAAGATGGCGTGGCATGATTTATCACTTCACAGAATATTCTTCCATTGCTCAACTGTCCATTGATGATGTTCCTTGTACCATTGTAGATAGACCAATGCATCTTCACTGAGACATTTGCAGGAGGAATAGAGGGAAATAGCAGCTGAAGTATATCAGTATTAGTAGAAAGTATGCCACAGAGAGTATCTGAGGTCTTTAGGACCAAAGGAGGCCCCAATACGTATTAATATATGTAAATAAATACTACTTTTGATTCCTGCTCTGATGTCTACTTACTTTTAATAGGATAGTGTACTATCTATACTCCATGCATGTAATTTTTAGGAAGTTGCACTAAAAGTATACAATTTCAGAAATATATAAGTATTTCGACAAGATAACCTCTGATTTGATCTATGGTCACTCAATACTGGCCTTCGTCAACCAGAACTAAGCAGTGACATTTCGAAAAAGTCCTAAATGCTTTTGTGTTATGTATTTTGAAAGAGTGGTCTAACAAGAGATGTTATCTATACCTGGGTATATATCATAGTATAGCAATTGCACTGTGATGTAATCACATAAAATAGAACCCACTATACAAGTGAAGGCTCTCTTGTGATAGCAGATCAGACTGAACATAAAGTTCTTTAGTAGACTCTAACCATGGAGAAACATAAGTTTAGAAAGTAGCTGTATATACAAAATGGCAGAAGGTACTTCATTTTTTTTTTCTTTAGATGCATAATGTTAATTAAAAAAAAGTTGATTTCAAAAGTATACTAAACCATATTGCTCTTGGAAAAATAACGCACGCTTTATAACGGCACTCGAATATGATTTTGTTATTTCTCGTAAATAAACAATTGGCAATCAATACCTGTAGAGTTAAAGCTCTTCTAGTAATTTTCACAACAGTATTACTAAATATCTATTTTCTCTCTGAAGTCTGTCCTCTATGTAGTAAATATCTCAGCAATACAACAAAGAAACTGACCTCTTGAAAATGAGATGCGCATATTGATAGAGCCGGCCTGGTAACTACCCGGAGATAACAAATGAAAGTTTAGCGTGAGAGAAGCGTGCAGTGCTGTCTATCATTGACGAATTGGATTTATACTCATTCCTACACCGCCATACAATCCTGTCCCATAGCTTATAAATAGTAATGCCAGGCTGTAGCAGTAAATAAGTCGATGTTTTTCAATCTCACGTTTCTTTCAAGGAAATATTGTTAAAGCGCTGCTTGTCATAACAATTTCATAATGCAAGTTTCATAAGGGGACAACAGATGTTACTGCATGCTGTAAAACCATGTACATTTATATTCCTCTCTTTGTAATCAAGGGTTTATGGAATCGTAGGGTAAGAGCAGCTCAGGTAGACTCCATCCAGCAAGCTGCAGACAGGGGAATATATAAAAGAAACGGGGCTCCATAAGAAAGATGAATATTGGCTTTTCCATTGTGGTGCAATATTTTGCCACCCTGGACTGAAGAGCTCTTTCTCTGAAACTAGATCTAAATCTAGGAAGAGGTGAGTCCTGTACAGGTTCTCACCACCTAGAAGCACCCAATGCGGGGCCTTCTCTTTACAAGGTACCCACAGAAGCTTAATGGTCTGCTTGAATGGTATCTATGCCTTTGGTGGCAAAGGTTGCAATTGCACCTTGGCCTGTAAACCTGGGGAGGTCTACAGACTCTCCTAAAACTGAATTGGCCAATGTAGATGTCCATTGACATGTAAAAGATAATGAAAAATTATATGATCATGGTAGTCTGAACGTTCTCACTATACAATTGAAAATTATTTAAGTTTAAATAAATCTGATACAACATGATGATATATATATAACAATACATGGAGCCATTAATAGTTATGTAAAAGGACACATAAGCTACTTTTGCACTAGGCCAATGTCCTTCTCTCTAGGCTATATAAAGCTTACCTTAAACTGCCCCATTAAATGTCACCAGTCTAAATCCACGAAGCAGTGCATAGCACCTTAAAACGACTAACATAGACAAATCAGCAGGTCCCGATGGCATACATCCCCAGATCATAAGGAAATAAAGTTGTGTGATAAATGAACCATTATTTTAAATATATAAGGGCTCTATAGTGATGAGGTCTCTTCCACTGGATTGGCTCATAGCAAATGTGGTGCTGATATTCAAATAGGGATTAAAAATTTAACTTGGAAACTATAGTCCAGTAAGTCTTACTCTATTGTGGGTAAAATGTTGGAGGCGTTTCTTTTTTCAGCCTTACCATCTATGTTACTGTGTTTGCATCCAAAAGTCAGAATTGCACACTCTTCTTGAACTTGCAAATGTTTGTGATTGCTATTATTACAGATGTATCAGATGCTCATAGTATATCCAAGCAAAAGGCAAAAACATCAGAGTCCAGCATAGAGTAAATAGAGTACAGTTCCGAAAGGGCTGGTGGTTGAGTCTACCAGACGATACTGGTTGAGTGTGAGAGGGGAGTTAAGTTAGCCGCTGCAGTCACCACTACAGGAGAAATATAGGATTTCATTATACCCAATCAAATGAATAGGCAACCAGATACATCAAAGTGGAAGCTGTTGTTTTTTAACAGCTCTCCATCCTAGATTATAAAGGGAGGTTCTAATAGAGTTACCACTTTAAAGGTCCATTTACACACACAGATGATTGCTCAACATTTATCAGAAACTGACAGTTTTGAGTGATCATTTTGCATAGGTACTAATAGGCTAATCAGCCCATTAGTAGCTAACTAGCTTCATTGGTATGTATTTAGAGAACAGCAGGTGGTCTGTTCTCTAAATGCATAACTATTGTTCTCCAGTAGGACAGCTGCTGAAGGAATGTTATCAGCGCTGCCCACAGAGAACTCAGCATACGGTCCCTCTTATCAGTCCCAATGGATTTTAGGCTGAGCTGAACTCAGCGATGGATGAAAAGTGCATGGTAAGTGCACAATGGGTGCACATTTACAAGCCACGATTATTTTGAGCCATAATCGTTGTGTGTAAAAGAGCTTTAAGGGTGGTTTCATACACAGTATTTTTTGGAAGCCAAACCTAGAAATAGATCCAGCAGAAAAGTGGTATATATTTCCCACTCCTTTTGCATTGACTTCTGGCTTCACCTCAGATAACTGAATGCAAAACAGCCACAAAAAGACTGGGATTTTCCAAAAGCCGCTGTGTGTGAAACCAACCTTACACAGTCCCTAACATGCACTCTAGTAGACACTATCACTTTCTTATGGTGGTGGGCCCGATATGTCTACAATGCCCCATTGTAACTTCATAGGCCGCTCATATGGTATTTCTACCCCTAGTATTTACAGTGTATCTACCCAACTATAAAGGTCATCTTATGGGAAGGTTTCCTCAGCAAGAGAATTAGAACTAAAAAGTATAAAAGCAAACTATGCCTTTTATGACATGAATGGGAAATTCAGGAAATGGAAGAGAAGAGAAAATGATAAAAACCAAATTTTTTTGATTGTACTCAAATAATCACATTTCCATTATAGCAGCGTATGTGTACTTAATTCAAGCTTAGAAATCAATAAAAGCTTCAGCATTCTCTTCTCATCTACATTCAAAGCATGGACGGACAAAGTGGCAGAACGTTGTATCCCTCTGCTGCCTTTTTCTTGCAGATATGAATGGTAACTGCTTCTGATTATACCTGGATTGAAATTCTGGGTCATTATCTTCTTTCTTCTGTTGAAATCCACAGTTTGGTGCAATTTGCACTTTACAACTTGCTGCTTAGAGAGAGTTACAATATTATCAAGCAGTCATACCATAGAAGAAACATAATGCCTATCAGCTCTGTAGACGTGTCTGGCCTTATTTAAAGTCTACATTGACAATACAGTTTACATCTAATTATTGATCTCACTTGACTGCGGTTCCATTTCTTTTGTCTTTCGGGGCTGACAATGTTTTGCACACGTCAGTGGGTGTCAAAGCAATGGGGCAATAAATTGCCTTCATGTCAGCAAGTAAAATGGAGAAGATGTTGAATGACTGTGTGGGTTATTATATACAAAGATAAAGAATAGGACATGTTTGTTTATGAAAAGCGGGCGACTGGCTATATACAAGGAACATACAGTACTCGCTGTGCATGGAAAACATGAAACAATACTGCAGGTTGAGTTTGAACCCCAGATAGAACAACTTTTATTTTGAAAGAATACAAAGTATTTCAATGCTAACATACATCTAGAGCAGATTCATAGCCAGGCCAACCTTCATCCAGGTTTGGTGCCGTAGCCATGTATCTAAATATCTTGACCAAGGTAGAAAGGTAGAGTAGCTTATTGGCACCCCCTTTCGCGGTACATGTTCCGCCATATTGTTCCCCTTGGTTGTCTGATTTAGTTAATGACATTCATAAAATGAGATCTGATTAAGTTGTCATGTAGAACTGGCAAACAAACAGCTAAGGGGAATGGTTGAAAACCAGATGATATTCTTATAGTGTGTGAATACATTGATTTCATTTTTCTGACTTGTTTGTGGCAAGACTATATTAGGCCTTAGAGACACTTGATGCTCTTTAATTCACTCATTGAACCTTAGGTGAACTTCTAAAGCATTGTAGATAAAAGAATCGCAACTGCCAGGAGCAGAATGTCAGCATTTACATATAAAATATTTAATTCTTTTATTATTTACCATGTAAAGGACCTTTCACATGGACGGATCATGGGGAACAGACATTCATTCACCTGATCATCTGGCTGTGTGGAGGTGCCAATGAACTAACAAACGAGCACACACTTATTTTCTTGTCGCTTGATCACGTCTTTTGTGCGGCACCAAAAATGATCGGTTGTTGGCAACTTATCACCCTGCATAAACGGCAATGTATTGCACTGAGAAATGGAACTATATGTACCTGAATGATCGTTCGTTTGAACGAATGAACAATTGTTTGGGCACATTGTAAATGGAGTGGAACAAGCGCTGATCAACCTGCACAAACATTCAAAGGCGCTGGTTGCCGGCAAAAAAATCTATTAGTGTAAAATTAACTTCGGTTTGCGTATTTCTGCTAGACATTTGCATCCACAAGAACAGATAGAAGTAGCTGTAATTGGATTCTATGGAAGCAGGGTTGCAACAACTTCAGTTTGTCTTTTCAGTTTTCAAAGACATTAAGGTATTCTGACCTAGTCTCCTTACCGACTGTGAAGTGAGACAATCTCTCTGCATCATTGCAGTGTAACCTGATAGATTATGCAGAACTGTACACAAGTTCTGTGGCAGCTGTCATGAATGCCACATAAAATGACATAGAACTAGGAGATAACTCAAACTTTTAAAAACTTGATGGAAAGATTAAAAAAAGCAAAGAATTTTATTCACTTTTAATGCATATTAACTATATGGCCAAAAAATTATGTATGTTTCATCTATTTCCCATTATATTAGCGAATTGTAACCTGGCAAGGACCCCATGGTGTCCACCAATTACAGACCGATATCACTAATGAACGTGGATATAAAAATATTCTCAAACATTCTGGCCAATAGGTTAACCCCCCACTTGCCCTCTATCATTCATAAAGACTAAGGCCTCCTTCCCACGAACGGATTTCCGCCGCGTAATTCGCGGCGAAAATCCGCTGCGTTGCCCGCAGCTATTAGGTTCTATTGAACCTAATAGCACAATGCTCACGATGCGTAATTCCAGCGCGGAATTACGCACCGCGATTTCTCCCGTCCTCACCCGCAGCATGCTCTATTTTCTGCGGGTGAGGACGGGCTGTACGCACTGACGGCTTCCATTGCAGTCAATGGAAGCCGTCCATTCACGCTATCTCCCGCTGTAACCAGCGGGAGATAGCGTGAAAAAACGCTTTCCCGCCCACCGCCGAGCGTCATATGACGCCAAATGACGCGGTCCGGCCGCGTCACGTGACACGGCCGGCCGTGCACGTGACACGGCTGGTGACGCGAGGGCGGTGGGCGGTGACGGGCGGTGACGCGCGGCGGTGGGCGGGGAAGCGATTTCACGCTATCTCCCGCAGGTAAGTATAGGGGCTCTGGGGGGCGCCGTGACGGGCTTCACTGCGTAATATTACGCGGCGGACCCCGTCACGCTCGTGGGAAGGAGGCCTAAGTGGATGTTGTCAAGGGTAGGGAGGCCAGGGACAATATTATTAAAATGATTCTAGTAACATCCAAGGGTAGGAATAAAGCAGACCCCATGTGCATACTTTCGGTTGATGCCGAGAAGGCGTTCGACAGAATGCATTGGGGGTTCCTGACTGAAACCTTGCAGCAGATTGGGCTAGACCCCAAATTCCTGGCCAGGATCCTTGCATTTTACACTTGTCCCACGGCTAAGGTCAGATTGAATGGTAGACTGTCCCACCCAATCAACATTAAAAATGAAACCAGACAGGACTATCCACTATCCCCATTGCTGTATGTGCTGGGAATGGAAAAGAGAGAACATAACTCAGATTTCTGGAGTGGTACCTCCCAGTTGTTGCAGTAAAATAATTTTGACTTCAACTCTGTACAGCCTCCCCAAAGGTACTGTGCTAATAATTTGTTCAGGACAGTGACTGCATATTTTAATTAACAGATTTATTTATTTGGTTAACCAAAGTTCCTACAAGACTAAGTTATTGTAATTGAGAGGAGACTTTGATTTTCAAACAGCATCTTTGGAGCCATTTACCCTGTAAACTATTTATTGGGTGTGATAATTCTATATTGCATGCACAATATTAAAGACACCCTATTTGTAGGGTATGGACCAAGTTAGTGTTAATCGAACGTCAGTAAATTGCTTGCATTGTATCCAAATAATACTGTTATATATTATTGCCATATTATTCTTTAATTTATCGTACATTCAGTACAGCATTGCTTGTTCAACTGCACTGGTATAAAGCCTTTCCATAACCGGCGTCATATTCTACATCTGTTTCATTATTTCCCTGTCCATTGAAATAAACATACTAACTCTACATGTATGTTTATGGGGAGTCCAGTGAAAAAGATGCCAGCTGAATAAGCATTCGGCAATGCATGTGTACAACCAGCTTGAGTATCATTGTCTGTAAACTCAAGGAAGAATCAAATTTTATGTTTTTCAGTATAATTGGGATATCATTAGTAATTCTATGTAGAGAATCGTCCAAAAGAGCCAGGCATCAAAATCCCAGTGTATGTGCTGCATATTGTCTTGTTTGCATATATAATATCCTCATTACTAATCTTCTCTCCTATCGCTTTTGTACATTCTCCTCGCAATGTGTTTCAGTATCATGAACCTTGAAATAAAATGCATTTTTTTTCTGTTTACTTTCCTTTTTTTATTGTGAATACAAGACAGAACAAGTCAGGCGTAGTAAATCTTAGCGCCTGTAATGTTTCTAATCTATTGTGGGTACCCAAGGCATAGAGAGATAAAGTGACTTATCCTGCATCACATGAAGTGTTCTGCAGAAACCGGACAAGGCTGAATCACACTCGGCTGCCTTATTCACCGATCCATCCTTCACTAACATCTTTTATTCTTGAGCTGATGTTAGAAAAAAAAAAATAATTACCATAATTGTGATGGGAACTTGTGTGTTCACAGTCTTGTGGACATATACAATGCCGAGTTCTTGATAACATTGAAGTCTCTGACTGTAATGAAGAATAGCAGAGACCTGCTGTGATACGCGGTATGTCAAGCTGTGTTTCTGCCTCTAACAAGCGTAAGATGACACAATCACCATCTTCAGGATTGCTCAACATTCTTCTCTGTGCTATATATTGCTAGAGACTTGTAACATCTTCTCTACGCTTAACAAGTCTTAGGCAACCACTTATTTTACGGATCATGTTAAAGACACACAGTTGTTAGAGAACGTGTGATTTCCCCTGCACAACCTCAATGTTTTCCTGACATCGCTCTACTAGAAGACCATATAATGATCGAGATTTAATATTGTGTTTTAGCAAATGAATACGAAACTCATCAAAATGCAACAGTTTCACAATTTTTTTTTTCTTGGTTTATTTTTGGAGCTGGTTAAAAGATGGTGATCACATCTTGTAAGATGTTCTCAATTACGATAATGGATGTTATATACTGCATTTAAGATGACAAGCACTCTTCTCTGAGTAAGCTTGTCATAGTTCCACTTCTGGTATTAAAGAGGATCTCCATTGAAAATCCAAAAATGTGCAATTTTTTTCTTGGTCCACATGTGAAGCTGGTTGAATTGTTGATCAAGTTCTTTTTTAAGAGATTTGCCTGTTTTTATTACTATTATAAATACTACTAACTGACAACCACTATTTTCTAGTTGAGGTTGTCATTGTTCCATCCTTGGTACTAAGGGAGAACTTTAGTCAATTTATTTCATACATTTGGAAAGGAATGTCTAAGTAGATGGTAACGTGTGTAGGTACAGTTTAAAAATCTTATGTGTTATTTATCCAGAAATGATATATATGGACAATTAGGAGATGACAAATAATCAATAAAACAATGCCTAAATATCTAAAATCGAACTATTGAATTATCTTAGTAGTACAATAGATTATATAGGAGTTTTGCTCTATTCTACTTAAGAAGTCAAGGCTTGTTAGTTCTTAGTCACTTTATATGAAAAAAACCAAACAGTCATGAGTATTGTGTCAAGCATTACCGAATTACACTGGTCTACTCTTGTGTATTTGCCTTAGGCTTCCTGACTCGTACTGGTAGCTCTTGCTGTCTAGATTATCATCTTTTAAAGTGCCCATACATGTAGTACTTTGATCAGTCACAATGCAGCTAATAAATCATCCATGGGATCATTCATACAATCCCACAAGTGACATGCTAGCCTAAACTAGCCAATGAGGGACAAAGCTTGAAAAAATCTGTGATCAAAAACACATTAGGCTCGTTCAAAGTGCATAATGATTGACTGAATTCCGTGATTATACCATACACTTCAATTTTCAGCTGTCCATGGCCTAGATTTTCCAACCTGATAGATCACATTTGTCAGATAGTCCATCATAGGACATGGCGTTCACTTTTTTTCAAACTAATGCCAAAGTGGTAATTTTTATTGACTTGCAGTATATCTCATATATATGGCCCCCTTTAGACAGACAACATCAGGTGGGATCAGTTCCGAGGTTTGCTAAAGACATCTAAAAGAGAATCTAAAACAATAATGATCCCAAACGTCGAGCAGAAAACAAATTTATTTGCAGTCAGTCACTTGCTATTGGAGTCTATGTCTGAATATGACGCAATCAAAAGTGAATGTGCACATGCTCTATATAGATGGAGGGTGGATTTCAGAGTCATGTCTTCTGGTGGGTCCAACATAAGCTAACACAGTTTTTTTCTTGTAGTCAAGATGAAGACAACTGGAAGAGAGAAAGGGAATTACTTAAAATGTAGCAGCTGTGGTTACTTAGAAAAGTCAAGATTTTAACCCCTTAGTGACTAGTCTATTTTGTGTCCTAAGGACCAAGGGATTAACATCATTGCATTGCACGAGCCATAACTCATTGACATAGCCGTATGAGCGTTTGTGGGTTTTGGGACGAGTTGTATTTTTTAATGACACCACTTTGGGATACATATATTTAATAACTTTTATGAAAAATTTTTGGGCTAGAGATGGAAAAAAATATACAGAAATACCATTGTTTTTACAATCTCCACCAGTCAACAAAAAACATATGATAATTATCTAATTTGGATCAGCACAATCACTGTGATATTCAACTTATATAATTTTTTTTTGTTTTGTTTTCTACTATACGTATTTAAAGAAAAACAATTAAATCTACATTGTTCCATTCTAAGACCTATAGCATTTTTTATTTTCCAGCAACAGAGCTATGTTAGGTCTTTGTTTTTGCAATAAGAGTTGCAATTTTTATGGGTACCATTTTGAGGTAAATATGAATGTTGGGTTGCTTTGTATTAAGTTTTTTTTGTTAGGGAAACAAAAGAAAACTAGCAATTCTGACATAACTTTTAAAAATTATTTTTACAATGTTCACCATGCGCAATAAATAACAAAATATTTTCACTGCTGGGTTATTACAAATGTGGTAATACCTATTATGTGCTGCTTTTTCTTTTTTTTTGGTACTTTATCCATTAACAATGTTTTTTTGTGGAGGAAAATACCTATTTTTTTTACTTATTTTTTTTTCTTTAAATTAAACTTTACTGAACTTTTTTGACACAATTCTTCAGTCCCTCAAGGGGACTTGAAGATGTGATTGTTTTATTGCTAGGATAGTACACTGCATTAGTTATATAGTGCATTCTACTAAGCCAGTGTAAATACGCTGGCCAAAAAGATAGTTCTGGAACTATCTTTTGGCCAATACACGTCGGCGAGTCCCATAGACTCCTATGGGAGCAGGGAAAAAAAGGAGGGGGAGGCATTTTTGTAGTGTCCAATGCTGCAAAAAGCTTACAGGTGCCTCTATATAGGCATTGTAAGGCATCCCGAGGATTTTGGCAGAACGAGGGTTTTCTGGAGTGCATCATATTTTTTTGCTAAAAACAACACTTGCGGTCATGTGAATGGACGAGAAATCGCTGACCATGATGACGGAAAAATCCCAATTAGGCGCTTACATGGAACGGGCGTGAAAACGTAAAAAAGCTATCGCTGTTCATGCGCTTGTGTGAAAGAGCCCTTAAAGAGATGTATGTACAAGTTTAAAGCCCATTAGTCAGGGCAATAAAAAGGCGTATTGGCTGTCATTAAGGGGAAATGGCATCATAGCAAACTTTGCCAATTTATCATTGGGTTTCTTCTTACATTTGTGGTCCATTTTATGGATCTATACTAGCCTTTTTGCTTTATTATATGTGATGATGAACTGATGTGTTTTGTCTGCCAGCATGTTTTTATGAATTCCATGCTGCACTCAACGCATAGACTACTGAACTATCTACCTACTGAGCTTTTGGCCTGTTGGCAATAGCCACACATCCATAATTTATCCAGTAACTCAACAACCATAGAATATTTGAGTAAATATGAAAAATCAATGGAATGCAATTGTCAAGTGGTGAATCCATTGGGTCAAAGGTTTGAAATAATTAATTAGATTTGCAATCTGAGTGACAAGCCTACTTGAAGAAACCACAGGTGACTCCGCAGTGGGTCAGGGTGGGATGGAGTAAATGTCTAATGCCTAATAAGAAGGACTCTCTCATGTTGTTGAACAAAGCTGTTGTGATTGACTGGTCCCTCTTTCTGTCTGACCCCTGATCTGAATTTATTTTTTAGACAATAATGCAGTCAGAGTAATAATAAACTGCGAGCATAAAACAGAGAAGCTCTCATAAAGGGAGTAAACCTGTTTTCCTGAGTATTTTATTTCTGTCGCCTATTAATTGCTTGCTAATTAATGACTCGCACAGCACTGGAGTTACTATTTTTCTAATAATTTTACCTTTCAATGCAAAGAACTCAGAACATCTTCCAAACGAAAATATTCAAATTAGGTGATAACAGGGTAGGGAAGGTTTACCTTATAAAAAAACAGGCATTAACCCCTTAGTGATATGCCTATTTTAGACCTAAGGACCCAACAAATTTTGGGTAGTTTTTATCTCCACTTTTAAAAAGCCTGCAGTTTTTTATTTTTCCATCAACATTGCCACATAAGGGCCTTTTCTTTGCATGGCGAGCTGTAGGTTCTATTGTTACCATTTGGGGGTATATATAATGTATTGTATAACTTTTTTTGGGGGGGGGGGGAGGGAAGGAAAAACTGCATTAATTTGGCCATGTTTTTTTTCTTAGGGCATACATTATATGATAACCCTTTGTTGTGGGTTACTACCATTACAACAATATAAAAACTATAAATATAGTTTGGGGTTTTTCCACTTTTGCACAATATGTTTTGGAAAAAATATTTCTTTATGCATTGCTGCATTCAAAGGCCTATACCTTTTTTTATTTTTCTATCAATGGAGCTGTGTGAGGGCTTGTTTTTTACATGAAGAGCTGTAGTACTATGTTAGGGTACATATGACTTTTTCGATCACTTCTATAGTGTTTTTTGGGAGGCAAAATGAGTAAAAAAGGATTTTGGCTCCCTTTTTTTTTTCATTTTTCTAATAGCTTTGGCCGGAAAGGATAAAAAAGGTGTTCAATTGATTGTATGGCTCATTATCAATGTGAAAATAGCAAAATATGTTTAATTTCTTCTACCCTTTTTATGTCCCTGGAGGGGACCTGAACCTGCAAGCTCATGATTGTTCAAATAATACACTACAGTACCTCTGTACTGTAGTGTATTATTGCTTATCGTAGCAATCACAGGCCATGGAAGCTACCTTCAATTTGATTTTGGCAGGCAATGGGTTAACGGCTGGAATCAGTGTTTTCATTGATCGCCACTGTAGAAGGCTAGCTGTCAGTCACAGCAGATGGCAAGGGAGTAGCTTCTGAGCCCCTGCCATTCGTATGATCTAAATATATGTCACTTTGCACAAACCTCTTCCCACCCAGGACATTCAAGGTCTTCTTTCTTTCTTTCTTTCTTTCTTTCTTTCTTTCTTTCTTTCTTTCTTTCTTTCTTTCTTTCTTTCTATCTATCTATCTAACATCTATCTCATATCTATCTATCTATCTATCTCATATCTATCTATCTATCTATCTCATATCTATCTATCTCATATCTATCTATCTATCTCATATCTATCTATCTATCTATCTATCTATCTATCTATCTATCCACTGATCTATCAAGACACCCTTATAGATTGATATGTGATCAGTAGTTATAAGATATATAGATCTATCTATCTATCTATCCATCTATCTCATACTTATCTATCTCATATATATCAATCTATCTATATATCCATCTCATATCTATCTATCTATCTATCTATCTATCTATCTATCTATCTATCTATCTATCTATCTATCAATCTATCTGTCCATCTCATATCTATCTATCTAATATCCATCCATCCACCCTATCTATCTTCCATTCTCCTCTGAGTGTCAGAATATTGGTCTTTGTATGTACTGCTTTCCTTTTCTCGCTGATTCCAATGCTGTACTGGAACACGTGTTCTGACTTGTTGCAAGCAAACGTGAACTGAATACAAATAAGCTGCAAGTGATGTAGTTTTTTTGACCTTGCTTTCTCCGTGTAAGCATCCCAGTATTTACTTCCCATGTAGGAGTCTGTGGGCAGACAGTGAGAAAGCAGATGGCAGTGTTGTCTAATGAGGGAAGCCGTACATTAATTTGAGGGTCAACACTTTCTGTTTTGCCATGAGGAGTTGTGTGGCCATAGCTAAAGCGTAAATGAATTAAATTGCAACAGTCTTTAGAGTAAATGTGAGAAACTTGTCTTGGACCTTATTATACATGGAAAATATAATCATTACTATTAATTTTTGCAATCTTCATACTGAAGCTTCTGAGCCTCAATGCAATTTGTACCAGGTCCCTCTACTTACAATTGTGTCATTCATAATACTGATCTCTTCTTATGCGGCAGAGGGACATATAGTGCCCCTCAGGCACCAGTCCCAAGTGTGTTAACACAATCTGCTAATTCAATGGGGGTCATTTACTATGTAGTCTACACTAGAATATAGAATTTTATGACTCCTGCTCCAGACCCTCACTTTACTTTTAAGGTGGGTGGGGTTTGGGGGGGGGGGGGCGGGGGCAAGGCCACCCCGCTTTCCTTCCCCTGACCAACAGTTATATGCATAATTTACACTGCAAAACAGTCATAAATTATGTGAGAAATGTACGCCTTGACAGGACCAAGTGTACATTTCAGGAAAAGTGCACAGAGGAGCCGGGATGCCTTTGCATGTATTCAGTGCACCGTGCGCTAGAGGAAATCTTATTAAGCTTGGCGCAGGAGATTCCAGGCATAGTAAATTTACCCCAATGTTTTAAAAATTTATTTAACCCCTTAAGGGCTAGGGTTTTTTTCACCAAAAGGACCAGACACTTTTTAGCGATTTTAGTAATGTGGTGGTTTATTGACCTATTTTTTTCTGCCAAATTTATTTTTGCTATTTTTTTGTGCATATAGAGACTTTTTTTACAGAATTTTTAGTTTTACTAGGGGTAATGTGTATAAAGTGATTTTTTTTTTACATTGATAGTTCTTTATCTTTAAAATTAGTATTTTTACTCTAAAATAAAGTACAGGAGTTTTTAATATATGTGTCACCAATGATGTCATATGAGACCTCTGGGGGACATTCTCGCAGTCTTTTTTTTTTTCTCCTTATTTCACACTTGTCCACTGTAATTGGAGCATCCATAGGGGCAGCACTCACAGCGGCCCCAGTTATAGGGAATACATCCTCCTAGTTACAGATAGAGATGATCGAGGTCTGCTAAGGGGCAACCAAAGATCACGTGATCGCTGAGTTAAATAGTGGAAATGGCACTGCTGCTCAATGAGCACTATGTAGCCTGCAAAAGAGTAGGTGGAAGTGGTTAAAAAAAACCCTTACCTTCTCCTCTGGGTCCTGATAGATTGCAGGGGAAGGAGCTTTATTCCCATGCCATATATTTACTATCCACTGGGATTAAAGCCCAAAACTAAGCACCATATATTTAAGATGATTTGTCCTTATCCGTTTCGATTTTCTCCACTAAGACATGACTAAGTGAGTCAGAGTTCCCCAACCAATGATCATCGGGCTCCCAAACTTTTGGCAGCTGCGGACATTATTATGCACTGGTGGCACCACGAAGGGTAAGAAACATCACTTGTTCACATCTTATTTTTTACACCAGTTTGTTTTTCAGGGAAGGGTTTATATTTAAAGCCCTTTCCTGAAAAACGATTAAGCGGTCCTAGCAGCTGGATCCTCTACCGCAGCTGTCATCTGTGACAGCTGCGCCAGGGAATTCTTTATTCCCCACAGGGAAGAAAACATCTGCCGCATGTGGCAGATGTGTTCTTTATCTCTGCAGGGGACACGGCAGCAGCGGACAGTTAGGTATATATACACTACCGTTCAAAAGCTTGGGGTCACATTGAAATGTCCTTATTTTTGAAGGAAAAGCACTGTACTTTTCAATGAAGATAACTTTAAACTAGTCCTAACTTTAAACAAATGCACTCTATACATTGCTAATGTGGTAAATGACTATTCTAGCTGCAAATGCCTGGTTTTTTGTGCAATATCTACAAAGGTGAATAGAGGCCCATTTCCAGCAACTATCACTCCAGTGTTCTAATGGTACAATGTGTTTGCTCATTGGCTCAGAAGGCTAATTGATGATTAGAAAACCCTTGTGCAATCATGTTCACACATCTGAAAACAGTCTAGCTCGTTACAGAAGCTACAAAACTGACCTTCCTGTGAGCAGATTGAGTTTCTGGAGCATCACATTTGTGGGGTCAATTAAACGCTCAAAATGGCCAGAAAAAGAGAACTTTCATCTGAAACTCGACAGTCTATTCTTGTTCTTAGAAATGAAGGCTATTCCATGCGAGAAATTGCTAAGAAATTGAAGATTTCCTACAACGGTGTGTACTACTCCCTTCAGAGGACAGCACAAACAGGCTCTAACCAGAGTAGAAAAAGAAGTGGGAGGCCGCGTTGCACAACTAAGCAAGAAGATAAGCACATTAGAGTCTCTAGTTTGAGAAACAGACGCCTCACAGGTAACCAACTGGCATCTTCATTAAATAGTACCCGCAAAACACCAGTGTCAACATCTACAGTGAAGAGGCAGCTGCGGGATTTTGGGCTTCAGGGCAGAGTGGCAAAGAAAAAGCCATATCTGAGACTGGCCAATAAAAGAAAAAGATTAAGATGGGCAAAAGAACACAGACATTGGACAGAGGAAGACTGGAAAAAAGTGTTGTGGACGGATGAATCCAAGTTTGAGGTGTTTGGATCACAAAGAAGAACGTTTGTGAGACGCAGAACAAATGAAAAGATGCTGGAAGAATGCCTGACGCCATCTGTTAAGCATGGTGGAGGTAATGTGATGGTCTGGGGTTGCTTTGGTGCTGGTAAGGTGGGAGATTTGTACAGGGTAAAAGGGATTCTGAATAAGGAAGGCTATCACTCCATTTTGCAACGCCATGCCATACCCAGTGGACAGCGCTTGATTGGAACCAATTTCATCCTACAACAGGACAATGACCCTAAACACACCTCCAAATTGTGCACGAACTATTTACAGCAGAAGCAGGCAGCTGGTATTCTATCGGTAATGGAGTGGCCAGCGCAGTCACCAGATCTGAACCCCATTGAGCTGTTGTGGGAGCAGCTTGACCGTATGGTACGCCAGAAGTGCCCATCCAACCAATCCAACTTGTGGGAGATGCTTCTAGAAGCGTGGGGTGCAATTTCACAAGCTTACCTCAACAAATTAACAGCTAGAATGTCAAAGGTGTGCAATGCTGTAATTGCTGCAAAAGGAGGATTCTTTGACGAAAGCAAAGTTTGATGTAAAAACAATGTTATTTCAAATACAAATCATTATTTCTAACCTTGTCAATGTCTTGACTCTATTTTCTATTCATTTCACAACGCATGGTGGTGAATAAGTGTGACTTTTCATGGAAAACACAAAATTGTTTGGATGACCCCAAACTTTTGAACGGTAGTGTATATATATATATATATTTTTTTTACACTAAAATGGTTGATTTTCAGGGAAGAGCTTATATTTAAAGCTCGGCAGCCATGGCTCCATTGAAGGAAATGCATGCATTCCCTATGGTGCACGCATGTCCTATCTTTACAGGCACATGCCTGTAAAACACGGACGTGAACACAGCATAGGGAATGCAGTGGTTGTAATAGACGCGTGTTTTTGTGCATAGAAATTACAGGACATCCTGCAAAAAACGAGCCCTCACACAACTATTTTCACAGAAAAATAAAAAAACAGTTTTATTTCAAAGGTATTTTATTTTTTAAAAGTAGTACAGTAAGAATAACTATATAAATTTGGTATCTTGATCATACTGACCAACAGAATAAAGTTAGCATGTATCATTTGTCACAGTGTGCGCAGTAAAAACAAACGCCACGACCGTCAGAGACGGCAGAATTGGATTTTGTTTTTCCTTTCACTCCACTTAGAAATTTAAATTCCGTCAGTACATTATATGGTACATTAAATAGTAGCATTGAAAAATGCAACTCGTCCTGCAAAAGACAAGCTATTAGACAGCTGCATTGACAAAAAATAATGAAAAGCCAAAAATAAAAAGCTGAGTCCTCAAGGGGTTAAACAAACAATTTCAGCAAATTTAAAATTGGCATTTAACGCAAGATCGAAAAATCAAATTAAAGTTTTCTGCAACTGTGCATTTAATGCACTTAATGTCATTTTAATGTTTACCACATCTGCAGCAGTCACATCCCATCCTGGTGCCTTAGGAAGCCTAAAGGCACCTTTGCTACATAAGAAAACACTAGTATTATGAACGGTACATGGTACAGTAGGTCAAGACGCTGTTATAAATTTTGCATTGGTGCCCAGGAGATTGGTGTTACACCTCTGACTTACTTCTTTATGATCACATAATTCAATACACTCTGCAGTGGTTTGGTATCCCATATACCTGTAAATAAGACTTTGCTTTTAAACCAATTCCCCTTAATAATGTACATCAACTATACAAAGTACAAAATATGTAATTACACCTAGGCAAATGCTCTCAACCAGTGACACCTACATGCATTCGCTTGATGATTCATCCAGATAAAAACAAACCAGGTGGCTTCTGCAAAGCACCTGTAATTTCCAATGCAATCTTCAATGTAAATGTGTGAGCAGACTATTATGTAAGTGCAAGATCCTGTCTCACGCATTTCTTATTACTAGCTCCATTAAATTCTCTGAATAGATAATTGCTGAAATAAAAGGACTTTTGCTGCTATAAATTGGGGTTTGGTTAAATATAGTTGCCAAAAAATGGCGTCTTATGAGCTGAGGTTATATAAGGGCTCATGTGCACACCATTTGGTGGTATCTGGAGTCCCAAGAGGTCCATAGAACAGTCCCATAGGGACTTCATATTCCACTTTATGGTGTTTTCATGAAGTACTGTAAAGCAGAAGACAACCCCAGTTGGAGCTGACTTTAGAGTTAGACACTTGCCATTATTGTCCAGGTTCTATAGGTTAATTTACAAATAACAGAACAGACTTTATAGGCTCTGAACATGTTCTGGATAGATAGAGAGTGACCCCTCGGAAGCTTTACTCCAGAACCTGCACTTGGTTTTTTTTATTGTAGCTCAGTCCTTAGAGCTTTGTGTGGTGCAGAGTGCTAAGCTCTTGCTCATGACCTGAGCATTGCAAGTTCAATCCCCACATGGTTCAGGTAGCTGGCTCAAGGTTGACTCAGCCTTCCATCCTAAAATGAGTAGCCAGTTTGGTAGAGGGTAAAAAAAAATACCTGGAAGTGCTGTGGAAAAAGTTGGTGCTATACAAATGACAAGATTTATTTATTGTATTTTTTATGCACTTAAAAAATTTTCTAGGGTCAAAGGGTAGTTTTATTATTATAATTATTGGTTAAAAAATTGCTCAATGGATCAAGGACCCGATAGAGTAATGAGAAATTGCTCATTAGTCGCTAGTTGCTTCATTTCAGGTCATTGAACTCAAATGACTAGTGAAATATTTCTAGTATGAACAGGCAGTCGTTCATCTCTAAATGGCTGCCTGTTCACAGTAAATGGCAGTGGGCGGCCTAAAAAGATCTCAATTCACTGAATGACTTTCCCTTCTGTGTGAAAGCACAGGAGCGATAGTCATTGCAATGACTGTTGGGTACTTTTCACGCTCAACAGTCATCCTGTGTAATGGTATCCTAAGGTTATTGCCATTATTTTAGCAGCAAGGTCTGCTGGAAGTCTACGTTGTCGGAAATCCACTTAATGTACCATAATATTAAAAACATAGGGTGATGCTCCATCCCTCCAACTTGCTGCAGATCTGCTGGTTCATATTGGCTGCTGTGTGTAAACACAAGCTCATCCTTATAGCCAGGACATAATGATTATAAAATACCATACATTTCTTTGCACATATACCACACATTGTATCTTGTACAATAGATAGGGGCAATTTTTCTGTGTTTACCGTATAAAAATCATGCATTTTTCTTATATACATTAATTTTAAATGTTGCTCACATTCCTTTCTGATACCAGTGTAGTGGCCTGCACAGTAAAATGGTATAGTCCATGGACTAGACTGTGCATAGTAATGGATGTCAGTCAGGTGACCCACTAAACATATCATGTGACCGCTGGTACACAACTCACACTGATCAGATATCTAAACGATGAGCAGAAGAACTCAAATAAAATAAAATAAAAAAATCTTATTTCTATAGCGCCAACCACAGCACTTTCAGGTAATTTTATTTATTACCCCCCAGCAAGCTAGGTACTTATTTTACCAACCTCGGAAGGATGAAAGGCTGAGTCAACCTTGAGCTGGCTACCTGAACCATGCCGGGATTGAACTTGCAACCTTCAGGTCGTGAGTGAGAGCTTAGTACTGCATTTCTGTGGAGGATCAGCTCTATATTCTTCTCCCTGTCTACTCTGTGCTGTGTTTTTTCCCAACAACATGAGAACATGATCTGGACACAATTGCAGGTTTTCTTTTTGAAAACTTAACTTTAATAGCAAAAGTTGTGAAAGAAAAGACAACACAACTTCCTCCCGGTGATATTCGCATGTCAACTGGAAAAGAAAACCACCACCCAGAGGAGATGGTGGAAAATATAAGAGCTGCTTCTCCAAAGACACTGACAGATGTTATGAGAGGTTGCAGGAACTGTAATAATACTGTGTTAGTTCCTCTGTAATCTGCTATTCACATAATAGATACCTGATCAGTGTGAGTTGAACACCAGGAGTCACATGACTAACGGCCATTACTATGGACAGACTAGTTCCTAGACCAGCGTTTCTCAACTCCAGTCCTCAGGGACCCCCAGCAGATCATGTTTTCAGGATATCCTATAGCAAGAAAACCTGAGGCAATGACAATAATTACATCCCCTGTGCAATACTGAGGAAATCCTGAAAACATGACCTGTTGGGGGTCCCAGAGAACTGGAGTTGGTAAATACTGCCCTAGACTATACTATTCTACTGTGCAGATAGAGGCCACTGTACTGGTATAAGTAAGGGATGTGAGCAGAATTTTGAATACATATCTATTAGAAAATTGTATGATTTCCTATTCTATCGCTAAAGCAATAAAAAATTTAAAAATCAGTAGAGAACGGACAACCCCTTTCAATACCTGCAAATTTCTAAACTTGCATCAAAGATTTGGAATAGTCGTTAACGTTTATACTACAAAATGCCTATCTGAACATCATCAAATGTAACTTCCAACCTTAACTTGCAGCCATAGCACTAATGAATGTATAATTTAATTTAGACAAGTTCAGTCACTAACCTCTGCACATTTCTCGCTGAAGAAGATGGATTGAGGTGTTAACGAAGCCAATAGCTTAGTATCATTATGATTAATCTAGTAGTATCTAGGTCATAGGCTGTGGGAGCAATACTCTGCAGAGGACTTGAATGACTAGAATTGTCAGAGGCTTTACTGTATTTTGACTCTTCTGAAACTATATGCCAATGCTCAGGGGATGGAAAGGGTCAGCACTAATAGTCCTCTGAGGAATTGAAATGATCCCTTGGACAAGCGTATTTGCTAACAGTCATGAATGTGTAGCAAATAGGACCACAAGGGAGCAACGTTTATTAAAATCTGCCTTGAAAGGGCCATTTCTTGCCAATGTTGGTGCTGTTACCAAGCGGATCATGACAAGGTTATAATTTGGGATTCAATGTTGAGAAGTGTAGGCATTGCACTATTTTGGCTGGGCCATTTCATGCCAATGTTGGTGGTGTTACTAAGTGTAACATGACAAGGTTATAATTTGGAATACAATGTTGAGAAGTGTAGGCAGGGCACTATTTTGGCTGGGCTATAGGTTTAAATCTGACCAAGGACAACTTCTGCATAGAGTTTATATGTTCTCCCTGGGTTGAATATAGATTGTGAGCCCCAATAGGAACAGAAAATATCAAGTGATGTAAAGTGCTGTTTGTAAAGTGATTATTATAGAACACAGGAAGAACATAGAAAGTCCATACAGATTTTGTCAGATTTGAACCTAGGATCCTAGCAGCCCATGCAATAGTGCTAACTGCTGAGCAACAGGAGAAGAACCACCATCACCATTTGGCCATGATTATTATTATTGGTGAAAGTTGGGTTTGAACTAATTTGGATCAAAACAAACTTTTTTCTAAATTTTGTTCACTGGCCTAACCAAACTTTTCAAAAGTTCAGTCATTTCTACTCTTCATCAGCAGCATAAAGAAAATGAATATCCTTGCACAAGGCCATAGCATATTTGACAACACTCCCAAGGACCATGGAAAGAATGAAATGTATGCTTATTTGTATTGAAAGAAAGTAGTTTCTTGCCATGTCGGGGACATTCCTTAGCTGAGTGGGGTGGAACTTAAAATATATCCTGATATGGTAGAATGTCTGGCAAAGAATCACTTGGCTGTTCTAGCCTTCTTTCTTAATATTGAGCCATAGCAAAGTGGCTTGTTGGTGCCCACCCTTTCCAATCTATACCCCTATATAGGGCTAGAGGGCTCACATCAGGCTAGGGAAGGGATTGGCCTTGCTTGCTGATGATGCGAGAATCCAGTATGCTGAGGCTGGGCCTTTTTACAGTTGATGGTGAGGAGTCAACACACATCTCTATTTCTTTAGGACCCTCCTACAGCTTAAGCCCCAGATAGAGATATGCATATGTAAGTCTAATTTTCAATATTTACTGAAACAACTAATCGTAATTATTTTCTTAGCATGCTCACTGCAAGGTTGGCAACAGTAGTACGGCACACGGTGCCAGATTTCACAGTGTTTATTCTATGAATGATTATTTTGGACATGCATTTTTCCAGCGTAATAGTTTGAGCAAATTCATCCTAATATAACTGTGTTCTAGCCAAAGTCATCAAAGTAGGCTTGTCTGTGACACATTACACTAATATATCATCGATGTGCTGCACAGCAAGCTCCTTGATGAATAGTCCCCATAAATCATCCAAGTAGATTTACTGGTAAAGGCATTATCTGTTTAACAGGGTCCCCAAAGGCAAGCATTACTACAATTATAGGACTACAAACAGGAAGCTTGGACACATTAACAATAAACCGGCAGAACCCCTGGAAATATATAAGACACATTTACAAAAAAGCAGATTGGATTTAGCTCCTGTGCTTTGAATGAAAATGTTTTTCAGGATTCCTACTATGTATTGAGTAACGTAGACATAAAATGTAGCATAGAACAGGTTAAATTGTGATGATTTATGGTTCTAGAACAAAACTTTAAACCAAATTAATTTTCAATCCAAATAAAGTGCACCCCCTCCACCCCCAAACCACCACCCATCAGTTGGAGCAACTTCACTACTGTTCCCAACTCATAGACATTAATACGTGAGTTGCTGTTCCTGGTATTGTAGTTTACCTCATTAAGGTGATGGGACTTAAGGCTGATTTATAAACAATGATTTTCGCTCAGAAATCGCTCAAAGCCGTCTTTTGAGCGATAATTGTTGTGTCTTAACTGCACTGACATTGCGTAGTTCTCATTAAGCCGTCGCTGATCGCTGATCTTTCAGCATGCTGAAAGACAACGATGAGCCTTATCAGGAATTCACAGCGGGATACAGCTGATACTATTGTTTCAGCTGTATCCCACTCCCTGAAGACAGGTGGGGTATGCAGAATAGAGCGGTCCAGATGTGTTCTTCACCCCCTGCTCGAAGCACTCAGAGAACAGCTGGATGCAGAAGACAAGAGGGCCACCCCGCTTGTCTTCTGCATCTTCCACTCGGAGCGCTCGCCTGTATAACAGCCGGGCGCTGCGAACAGAGAACAGCTGGATGCAGAAGACAAGCGGCCTCACTTGTCTTCTGCATCTCTCACTCGGAGCACAAGGTGATCGCTCAACGTTTGAGTGATCACCTTGCACTGTAAAAGGCACACAACGATTATCGCTTAAAAGATTTTTTGAATGATAATCGTTGTCTCCAAACCAGGCTTTAGCTGCAGTAGCAGGAACCGTCACATTTGTATAGATGTCATCGATATGCCAGAGTTCCGAGTAGTATTGAGTGAATCGAACCAGTAGAACCCTGTTTTGGGTTGCACTTCGCTAAAAGCTCGTTTGGGCATGAAACTGAACCGAACTTTTAGCACAGATCTACCTGAAACAGGGTTCTACTGGTTCGGTTCACTCAACACTAGTCCTGAACACTGGTGTATAACACGGTCTAAGAGCCATAAAAGTCTTGTATAATACTCTTAGAGTGTTATATAGGGATTTTTTGGCTCTTAGACCGTGTTATAGACAATTTTTGGGGTTTTGGTGAACCCCTAATTAACTTAAACTAATTTGGACTGAACCAAACTTTTTGATAAAGTTTGGTGAACTGGCCGACCCAAACTTTTCAAAAGTTTGTTCAACACTAGTTCTAAGGAGTGGGTAACCCTGGTGGTCAGACTTCCACAATAGCACACTATAGAATTCTAGCACATCTTGTTTAATATTTCTCCTCCAATTTCACTATATGGTAATTGCTGATTTAGGAAGATATACAGTACACATTAGTTTCCTTCTATTAAAATCCTCATAAAAGTTTTCAGCAAAGATAAAAGTCTCCGGAGTAAAACAATATTTTGGTTCTGGGAGCTGAGATGCATTTGACATCTGTCTAGAACCAGCGGGGAATCATCACATTATAGTGAAAATGAAGAGTTATTAGATGTAATATAATTTTGTCAAAACCTGTGACAAGTGGTACGGAATACTGACTTCTTACAAATTTTGCACTACAGCGGGCACAAATTAAAATCATACACAGAATAGAAACTTGTTTAAGCTGCCCAAGGATCAGTGTACAAAGCACAGTAAGAAGGTCACTGGCAAGGAATGCAGAGGTGGGGGAAGACTCTTGTGTCCTATAATGATCCATCTCACAGCTCAGCTAAGTAAGAAAAATTGTGGCAGCATAGTAATATTACTTCAATTCTTTAATTTGGAGTCAGTGGGGATTCTGAAATATTCAGTATTATTGGATGATCATAAGAAATCATACACAATACAATTTTGTCGCTGTTTTTGTCATTGAACACGATAAATTAGATGCTAAATTTAATGTACTGACAATTAAGAGAATATCGAATATATTTAGTTTCTTTATGTGTTTTTTATCATTTAAGGGCCACTTCTGCAGAAACGTATTTCTCCGTCCCTGCAGTCCTCACTTGATTGTCACACTCTGGATGTCTCCCATGTATATTGCAGTTACTTTCATGCAGTGGAGCCTCCTGTCTGATACTTATCAGGCACCATCTTGATGTTGCTTTTACTTTTACTATTCTGTGCTATCAATCCCATGATGCACCAGCACATCATATCTGCCTGCTGTGGAGACAGTGAAATATCTGCTTTCACTTTCACTATTTAGTGCTATTGAAACCATGATGCATCAGCATAGCATCACATGAGCAGCTAGAGACTGTACCAGCTCTGTTGCATGGAAAACACTGCCATTGCATACTGTATTCACCTATATAAGCTATAACCATACGTACACAGTCAGGAGAAAGAGCTGTGATTTCTTCTATTATAACTGTGTGATAGGAGCTGTGTGATAATCAACAGTACCTGTGAAAGGCCGCCTGCAGATGGCCGGGTCGGATCCGGCTGCGAGATATGGACCCATACCTCTGCAGAGACCTGCGGCTCACCCGCTCCCGGTGTTTTCCATGTCTGCTATGCGCCGTCTGGCCGTCCAGCCGGCGCATGCGCAGAGCGGAGCCGGCCCGTCACTATGAATGTTTCTGTACGGGCCTCTGTGAGACCCACACAGAAATAGAACATGCATCAATTTGCTTTCCGCGCGTGTTTTCACGCAGACAAATCATGGCTGTGTGCATAGGATTGCATTTTCTAATACAATCCTATGGCAGCGGGCACGGGCAAAAAATTCTGCGAGAAATTCCGCCTGTGTGCAGGGGACCATAGAAGTGTTTAAGTCCCCCTTTAGATACCGCGATCTACATAGATTGTGGCAGGGAAGGGGTTAACAGTAGGGATTTGTACTGATGCACACCCACTGTTGCAGAGGGAGGCCGGCTATCGGTGACAGGCGGCTCCCGCTGGCGTGGGATCTCTTCTGATCTCACGCTATCCCCAGGAAGTAAATGTACGTCCTGTTGCGTTAAGTACCCTTCTGCCAGGATGTACATTTACGTTCTGTGGTAGGAAGGGGTTAATGTACAGTAATCAATGGGCAGTCTCTGTAATGCATGCATGTAACATGTTCCCTAGAGCGAAAGACACTCTTTATAGCGACTGTCTGCTCTGGCTAAAGAAAGTTCTGAATATGAAGGTGGGGTGGAATAACTATTTAAGCTCCCTAACAGGGTATTTGAAAGTAGGTTTTCTGAGGCAGACATCCCCTATAATGATATGTATCACAGACTTTTGCTAATGTGTTTTTTTTTTAATCCGTGATAAGTTTCTCAGTGAATGTTCATCTGTAGCTATAACATAACATAGAGGTTTATCTCTAAACCCGTAATAACCCAAGTAAAGAACATTTGAAATCAGCACAATCCCCTACATAGGTCATTGCTTCATAAACCTGAGCTGCTGTGTGGGAGCAGAGGATTCTAAGATTTCCCATCATGCCATGGTCAGACGTTATCTCCTTAATTTTCCTCTGTAAAACACATTATAATTATATCATCACCAGATGTGACAGTTATTATAAATATTCATACCTGATCAATTAACTAATTCACCCCTGAATAAAGGGTACTATAAATATAGGAACCATCTAAAGCTCCTCCAAAATTATGGTTACGCCCCTTCATACCTCATTATTACTACTGGGACACACTGCATGGAATTAGTGGAAATGACATGTATTCTTGGGGCCATATACCACCTAATTCCTTTTTTCATTGTGGCCCCAAATCACCTTTATGCTTTTTCAGGAGAACTTCAAAAATGGTGTGATCCATAGGAATGCATACCATGCTGACGATATGCAAACAATGGAATGCTCAAATTCTAGCACTATCAGATTGTAATTAGAGATGAGCGAACGTACTCGTCCGAGCTTGATACTCGTTCGAGTATTAGCGTGTTCGAGATGCTCGTTACTCGAGACGAGTACCACGCGATGTTCGAGTTGCTTTCACTTTCATCTCTGAGACGTTAGCGCGCTTTTCTGGCCAATAGAAAGACAGGGAAGGCATTACAACTTCCCCCTGCGACGTTCAAGCCCTATACCACCCCCCTGCAGTGAGTGGCTGGCGAGATCAGGTGTCACCGGAGTATATAAATCGGCCCCGCCCGCGGCTCGCCACAGATGCATTCTGACAGAGATCAGGGAAAGTGCTGCTGATGCCGGAGCTGCTATAGGGAGAGTTTTAGGAGTTATTTTAGGCTTCAAGAACCCGAACGGTCCTTCTTAGGGCCACATCTGACCGTGTGCAGTACTGTTGAGGCTGCTTTTTGCAGTGAGCATTGCGTCCAGAGCATTGCGTCCTGCAGTAATTTAACATAGTCCAGGGCCAGTAGTGGTGGTGAGGCAGGGACAGTGAAAGACATATCCAGTCTATATAGGCAGTGGGCTTTTCCAAAGAAATTTGGGGAAAAAAATCTATTTGGGCTGCCTGTGACCGTCCTGACTCTACTGCGTCTCTGCTGGGGGTAGTTGTCCTAATTCATACGCAGCCAGCTAAGTGTTACAGCAGGCTTGCGCAAAATTCTTTCCTGCCTCTGCTGTGCATTCCGTAAGCTAAGTCAGCCTCCAACCACAGGCCAATAAGCGGCACATTTAATTACAGCGTTCTGTTTCTGCACTACTGGTAATACAGCATGCTGAGGGGTAGGGGTAGGCCTAGAGGACGTGGACGCGGGCGAGGACGCGGAGGCCCAAGTCAGGGTGTGGGCACAGGCCGAGCTCCTGATCCAGGTGTATCACAGCCGACTGCTGCGGGATTAGGAGAGAGGCACGTTTCTGGCGTCCCCACATTCATCTCACAATTAATGGGTCCACGCGGTAGACCTTTATTAGAAAATGAGCAGTGTGAGCAGGTCCTGTCGTGGATGGCAGAAAGTGCATCCAGCAATCTATCGACCACCCAGAATTCTGCGCCGTCCACTGCTGCAACTCTGAATCCTCTGGCTGCTGCTCCTCCTTCCTCCCAGCCTCCTTACTCCATTACAATGACACATTCTGAGGAGCAGGCAGACTCCCAGGAACTGTTCCCGGGCCCCTGCCCAGAATGGCCAGCAATGGCTCTGAATCCTCTCCCACTGGAGGAGTTTGTCGTGACCGATGCCCAACCTTTGGAAAGTTCCCGGGGTCCGGGGGATGAGGCTGGGGACTTCCGGCAACTGTCTCAAGAGCTTTCAGTGGGTGAGGAGGACGATGACGATGAGACACAGTTGTCTATCACTCAGGTAGTAGTAATTGGAGTAAGTCCGAGGGAGGAGCGCACAGAGGATTCAGAGGAAGAGCAGCAGGACGATGAGATGACTGACCCCACCTGGTTTGCTACGCCTACTGAGGACAGGTCTTCAGAGGGGGAGGCAAGTGCAGCAGCAGGGCAGGTTGGAAGAGGCAGTGCGGTGGCCAGGGGTAGAGGCAGGGCCAGACCGAATAATCCACCAACTGTTTCCCAAAGCGCCCCCTCGCGCCATGCCACCCTGCAGAGGCCGAGGTGCTCAAAGGTCTGGTAGTTTTTCACTGAGAGTGCAGACGACCGACGAACAGTGGTGTGCAACCTTTGTCGCGCCAAGATCAGCCGGGGAGCCACCACCACCAGCATGTGCAAATATATGATGGCCAAGCACCCCACAAGGTGGGACAAAGGCTGTTCACCGCCTCCGGTTTGCACCGCTGCCTCTCCCCCTGTGCCCCAACCTGCCACTGAGATCCAACCCCCCTCTCAGGACACAGGCACTACCGTCTCCTGGCCTGCACCCACACCCTCAACTCCGCTGACCTCGGCCGCATCCACCAATGTCTCTCAGCGCACCGTCCAGCCGTCGCTAGCGCGAGTGTTGGAGCGCAAGCGCAAGTACGCCGCCACGCACCCACACGCTCAAGCGTTAAACGTGCACATAGCCAAATTTATCAGCCTGGAGATGCTGCCGTATAGGATTGTGGAAACGGAGGCTTTCAAAGGTATGATGGCGGCGGCGGCCCCGCGCTACTCAGTTCCCAGTCGCTACTACTTTTCCCGATGTGCCGTCCCGGCCCTGCACGACCACGTCCCCCGCAACATTGTACGCGCCCTCACCAACGCAGTTACTGCCAAGGTCCACTTAACAACGGACACGTGGACAAGCACAGGCGGGCAGGGCCACTATATCTCCCTGACGGCACATTGGGTGAATTTAGTGGAGGCTGGGACAGAGTCAGAGCCTGGGACCGCTCACGTCCTACCCATCCCCAGAATTGCGGGCCCCAGCTCGGTGGTGGTATCTGCGGAGGTGTATGCTTCCTCCACTCAACCACCCTCCTCCTCCTCAACCTCTGTCTCGCAATCAAGATGTGTCAGCAGCAGCACGTCGCCAGCAGTCAGTGTCGCGCGGCACGGCAGCACAGCGGTGGGCAAGCGTCAGCAGGCCATGCTGAAACTACTCAGCTTAGGAGAGAAGAGGCACACGACCCACGAATTGCTGCAGGGTCTGACAGAGCAGACCGACCACTGGCTTGCGCCGCTGAGCCTCCAACCGGGCATGGTCGTGTGTGACAACGGCCGTAACCTGGTGGCGGCTCTGCAGCCTCACGCACGTGCCATGCCTGGACCACGTCTTTAATTTGGTGGTTCAGCGCTTTCTGAAAAGCTACCCACGCTTGCCAGACCTGCTCGGAAAGGTGCGCCGGCTCTGCGCACATTTCCGCAAGTCCCACACGGATGCTGCCACCCTGCAACATCGGTTTCATCTGCCAGTGCACCGACTGCTGTGCGACGTGCCCACATGGTGGAACTCTACGCTCCACATGTTGGCCAGGCTCTATGAGCAGCGTAGAGCTATAGTGGAATACCAACTCCAACATGGGCGGCGCAGTGGGAGTCAGCCTCCTCAATTCTTTACAGAAGAGTGGGCCTGGTTGGCAGACATCTGCCAGGTCCTTGGAAACTTTGAGGAGTCTACCCAGATGGTGAGCGGCGATGCTGCAATCATTAGCGTCACCATTCCTCTGCTATGCCTCTTGAGAAGTTCCCTGCAAAGCATAAAGGCAGACGCTTTGCGCTCGGAAACAGAGCGGGGGAAGACAGTATGTCGCTGGATAGTCAGAGCACCCTCCTGTCTATATCTCAGCACGTTGAGGAGGAGGAGGAGGAGGAGCATGAGGAGGATGAGGAGGAGGGGGAAGAGACAGCTTGGCCCACTGCTGAGGGTACCCATGCTGCTTGCCTGTCATCCTTTCAGCGTGTATGGCCTGAGGAGGAGGATCCTGAAAGGGATCTTCCTAGTGAGGACAGCCATGTGTTGCGTACAGGTACCCTGGCACACATGGCTGACTTCATGTTAGGATGCCTTTCTCGTGACCCTCGCATTACACGCATTCTGGCCACTACGGATTACTGGGTGTACACACTGCTCGACCCACGGTATAAGGAGAACCTTTCCACTCTCATACCCGAAGAGGAAAGGGGTTCGAGAGTGATGCTATACCACAGGACCCTGGCGGACAAACTGATGGTAAAATTCCCATCCAACAGCGCTAGTGGCCGAAGGCGCAGTTCCAAGGGCCAGGTAGCAGGGGAGGCGCGGAGATCAGGCAGCATGTACAGCACAGGCAGGGGAACACTCTCTAAGGCCTTTGACAGCTTTCTGGCTCCCCAGCAAGACTGTGTCACCGCTCCCCAGTCAAGGCTAAGTCCGCGGGAGCACTGTAAAAGGATGGTGAGGGGGTACGTAGCCGATCGCACGACCGTCCTCCGTGACGCCTCTGCTCCCTACAACTACTGGGTGTCGAAGCTGGACACGTGGCCTGAACCCGCGCTGTATGCCCTGGAGGTGCTTGCTTGTCCTGCGGCTAGCGTCTTGTCAGAGAGGGTGTTTAGTGCGGCTGGGGGAATCATCACAGATAAGCGTACCCGCCTGTCAACCGACAGTGCCGACAGGCTTACACTCATCAAGATGAACAAAGCCTGGATTTCCCCAGACTTCTCTTCTCCACCAGCGGACAGCAGCGATACCTAAACAATACGTAGGCTGCACCCGCGGATGGAAGCCTTGTTCTCTATCACCATCAAAAACGTGGACCTTTTAGCTTCATCAATCTGTGTATAATATTCATCCTCCTCCTCCTGCTCCTCCTCCTGAAACCTGACGTAATCACGCCGAACGGGCAATTTTTCTTAGGCCCACAAGGCTCAGTCATATAATATTTGTAAACAATTTTTATACGTTTCAATGCTCATTAAAGCGTTGAAACTTGCACCTGAACCAATTTTTATTTTAACTGGGCTGCCTCCAGGCCTAGTTACAAATTAAGCCACATTCACCAAAGCGATTAATGGGTTTCACCTGCCCTCTTGGTTGGGCATGGGCAATTTTTCTGACATACATTAGTACTGTTGGTACACCAATTTTTTGGGGCCCTCGCCTACAGTGTAATCCAATTAATTTTTTGCCCACCTGCATTAAAGCTGACGTTACATCAGCTGTGCTGGGCACTGCAATGGGATATATTTATGTACCGCCGGTGGCTTCCTGGCACCCACCCATGCTGTCGGTCCACACGGAGTTGTAACTGCATGTGTCCACTTCTAAAGAACCCCAGTCTGACTGGGGCATGCAGTGTGGGCCGAAGCCCACCTGCATTAAACATGACATTACCTCAGCTGTGCTGGGCAATGCAATGGGATTTATTTATGTACCGCCAATGGGTTCCAGGGAGCCACCCATGCTGTCGGTCCACACAGAGTTGTAACTGCATGTGTCCACTTCTAAAGAACCCCAGTCTGACTGGGGCATACAGTGTGGGCCGAAGCCCACCTGCATTAAACATGACATTACCTCAGCTGTGATGGGCAATGCAATGGGATATATTTATGTACCGCCGGTGGCTTCCTGGCACCCACCCAGCTGTTGGTCCACAGGGACTTCACAATAGGGAGTTGTACCTGCCTGTGTCTATGAATTAAAAACCCCGGTCAGGTTGGGGCATGCAGTGTGGCCCGAAGCCCACCTGCATTTAATCTGACGTTAGCTCTGCTGTCCAGGGCACTGCAATGGGATACATTTATGAACAGCCGGTGGGTTCCAGGGAGCCACCCATGCTGTGGGTGCACACGGAATTCCCATTGTGGAGTTGTACCTGCCTGTGACTATTTATAAAAAAACGCGGTCTGACTGGGGCATGCAGACACCTTGACAGAATGAATAGTGTGTGGCACATAGGTTCCCCATTTCTATACCCACGTGTGCAGCTCCTGATGGCGGTAGCACAGGATTATATTTCTCATTGCTTCTGTACAGCATTGTGGGCTATCGCCCCGCCCCTTTTAAAGAGGGTCGCTGCCTAGCCGTGCCAACCCTCTGCAGTGTGTGCCTGCGGTTCCTCCTCATGGCAGATGCACTTCTAAATAGACATGAGGGTGGTGTGGCATGAGGGCAGCTGAAGGCTGCGCAGGGACACTTTGGTGTGCGCTGTGGACACTGGGTCGTGCGGGGGGGGGGGGGTTGGGCAGCATGTAACCCAGGAGAAGTGGCAGCGGAGTGTCATGCAGGCAGTGATTGTGCTTTGTTGGAGGTAGTGTGGTGCTTAGCTAAGGTATGCATTGCTAATGAGGGCTTTTCAGAAGTAAAAGTTGTTGGGGGGGGCACTCTTGCTGCTATTGTGGCTTAATAGTGGGACCTGGGAACTTGAGATGCAGCCCAGCATGTAGCCCCTCGCCTGCCCTATCCGTTGCTGTGTCGTTCCCATCACTTTCTTGAATTGCCCAGATTTTCACAAATGGAAACCTTAGCGAGCATCGGCGATATACAAAAATGCTCGGGTCGCCCATTGACTTCAATGGGGTTCGTTACTCGAAACGAACCCTCGAGCATCGCGAAAATTTCGTCCCGAGTAACGAGCACCCGAGCATTTTGGTGCTCGCTCATCTCTAATTGTAATCCCTAAAATATAACCTTTATTATGTTTAGCTAAAACCACCCAACAAAACAAAAATCAGACTCTACCATTTTCTCCAAAAATAAGACTTACCACTAAAATAAGCCCTACCCTGATTTTCAGGAGGGGGGCATGAAATATAAGCCCTACCCCAAAAAATAAGCCCTAGCCACACTACATGAAAAAAAGCAATACTTACCTAGTAGTTGCTGTCCGGGTTCCTCCCTCCCTCATTGAATGGCTGTGATTGATTCTTGAGCGCCATGGCTCAGCTAATCAAACCCCGTTACCAGCAAGCAATCTTCTGTCGGCAATGAGAACTGCAAGGAAGCCTGCCAGAACTGTGGAGACCAGCAGGAAGTATCTGGACGGCACCTACAAGATAAGTATAAGACATCCTCTGAAAATAAGACCCTGTGCCTCTTTTGGGGCAAAAAGTAATAAAAGACAGGGGCTTATTTTCGGGGAAACTAATTAGTGAATACACATTTAAATCAATATAGAATTAGACAGTTTATGTCCTTTTTTTAATTTTATGTGGGTCCTTATTTTAATTCAGATTTTTCTTTGGTTGGCTGTTTTTATCTAAACATACTAAGACCGAGGTCAGACGGCTGTGGGCTTCCACAGCTCCAATAGGAGCCTATGGAAAGCACCCTGCACAGCGCGCACCACGGAGCTGACAGGTGAGTCAGCACTCGCAGTCCGTTCTTTTTTAGAACCTGTTAGCACATAGTTGAAAAAGTTATCACGTTATCAAACCTACGCAGTGAACCCCGTAAAAAAATATTAAAAACTTGGCCAAAATTGCTAATCTTGTAGATTTTGCTTTACAAGAAACAGAATAAAAAGTTTTTAGATAACTGTATGATCCAAAAAAAATGATACTATTAACCCTTTGCAATCCAATTTTGGATTCAGGGTTTCCTAGGGGGCTTTCTCTTTCTGCCATTATTCAATGGCGCCATCTGCTGGCTACAGCCAGTACTGTGGTATAGGACATGCTGGAGAGGCACCCGACAACAGAGCGGCCAGTAATATACAGTAAGAATACCCTGCCGGATGTCTTCTGACAGCGGAGCTGTACAGCCATCAATCAGAATGTCTGAAGACGTCAGACAGTGGTTTGGAAAGGGTTAAAACCACAGTTTATTGAAAAAATATATATTTTTTTCAAAAGTGTTTCTAGCCTACAAACAACTATACATTTGGTATTGTTGCAATTGTGCTGATCCTGAAAATTATGTAATCATGTTATTTATACCGCATGGCGAACGCTGTACAAACAAAGCCATAAAGTAATTAATGTCAGTAATATGGCTTTGTCATAGCTAATTGCTTATATGTAATGCACTGCAATGACACATGTTCCCGTATAACCGTTCTGCATTCTCTATATTTCTTTTTTAACAATATCTTTATTGAATTTTCACATTACAATATTCCAAACAGAAACGGCAAATGAGGTACAATGCAAAGAAAAATTACATTCTACATCGTGGTTCAATGTCATGTCAAATGAATTTGTAAATACATAGACATGGTACAGAAACAAGCAAGTGCTGAAGATGAAATCGAAGGTGGAATGCTCGCTATTTATTGCCAGGCTGTGCTGCGGTAACACTACAAACATTCTTACATTCCAAAAATGTTAAGATTCTCAATTCCTGCAAAATCTGCATTCTGGTTCTTACAATATGCTATTCAATTTTTGGGTAACGAGGTATCTTGTTGCCGGGAGAATAATGATTATATGAACCGTTATCGTTTGACTTATGACAATATCCCCAAACCGATCCACGTCTCTACAAGTATAATGCAGCATATAATGTCTATTTGCCATTGTGAGATAAGTATTTCTTCTGTATTGTTTAATGTTTATGCTGTGGCTGAGACTGGAATGTTCTAGACCAGAAGGTTTTCTGATAAGGTGCGGGATAATGCAGACATGTTTAACGCTTTAGGGACATGACCTCTTGGATCTTAGGAAGCGACGATTTTTCGAGGATTTTCATCCATTATTGAAAATGCATAACTTTTTTATTTTTCTGTCGACATGGCCATTTATGAACATGTTTTTTTTTGTGTGGTGAGCCGTTGTTTTTATTGGTATTATTTTTTTGGTACATATACGGTAATATATTGCATAGTTTTTAATAATTTTTTTGTAGGGCAGGGAGAAAAGAACCATCAATTCCGCTATTTTTTTTACAGCGTCAAGCAAGCAGTATAAATGATATGAAACATTTTTTCTGCAGGTTGGTACGATTATAATACCAAAATTATATATATATATATATATATATATATATCGTACCAACCTGCAGAAAAAAATGTTTCACATTATTTATGCTGCTTGCTTAACGCTGTAAAAAAAAAAATTGCGGAATTGATGTTTTTTTTCTCCCTGCCCTACAAAAAAATTATTAAAAACTATGCAATATATTACCGTATATGTACCAAAAAAATAATACCAATAAAAACAACGGCTTATATTTTTTTTTTAGGTTAGTCAACTTTTGTGCAATGAAATCCATTTTTTTTAGAAAATGGTTTTTTTTTTTGCATGGCTGCAATCAAAGCCCCTTACCTTTTTAATTTTCCCATTAACTGAGCTTTGTAATGGCTTGTTTTTTGTGTGACATGCTGTAGTTATTATGGGGTTACATATGGCTTTTTTGATTACTATTGTTTTTGCCTTTTTCTGGATGGAGGTGGGGTGAAGTAAAATGAACAAAAAGAACAGGTCGTTATGGATGCAACAATATCAAACATAGTTTTGTACATTTTTTAAACCAAATGAGAAGTGCGCAAAAAATGTTTTTTAACTTTTTTTACTATTTGCTTTTAGATTTTTTATGTCCCTGTAGGAGACTGCACATGTGATACTATGATTGTTCTGACAATACACTGCACTTCTGTACTGCAATGCATTATTGCTTATCACAGTGATCGTAGGCCATGACAGACCCAGAATCCATTCACTGGCATCTGGTTGAGATTACATTGCAGAGAGCCAATGATGTCACAGAGGGAGTGCCCTCCTTCTGTGAAACTTTTTCATGCCGCTATCAACATTGATCACAGCATGAAAAAGGGGTTAACGGTGGGAAAAGGTGTTCTTAGTCGCAGCCAACTACTGCTACGGATGGAAGACACCTTCTGAGTCTGCACCATCCATAGGACACAATTGTACACCCATTCGTGGAAACCCCTTCTCACCAAGGGTGTACATATACACCCTAGGGTGAGAAGGGCTAAAAAAAGTCACTTCGGCAAAATAACATTTTTCCATCCCTTCACCCCTTGTCTCCTATGTATATTGCAGTTACTACCATGCAGTGCAAGATCCTGTCTGATGTTTTATCAGGCACCATCTTGATGCTGCTTTCACTTTCCCTAGTGCTATCAATCCCATGATGCATCAGCACATGATTAGCTAAAACTTGTACCATCTGTGCCTGCTGGGGCACTGTTTAATATCATTACTTTCAATATTCTTTTAAATAAGCTACAGATTCTAAGTATACAGAAGGATGAGCTGGGATCTCCTTTATTATAACTGTTTGACAGGAGTTGCGTGATCATCATCAGTAACTGTCACAGATGTGTCTGTGTCCCCTCTAAAGATTTTATGTGGTTGAGTCCATGACATATGCATTATTGTGACTCTGAAACTGGCTTGTTTGAAAATACATAACCCCAAGTAAATCTGAGCTGGTCAGAATTGAGATCACATGACCAACTGAGGAGAATAAGTGATGAGTTTCAGAATAAGTAACTAAGGTAATACTAGCTGACTCATATATACTAGAGGCTAGCTACATAATGAATGAATAAAAAAAACTGAGTGGTTCTTAAGCTAACAGACATATTCTTTTGGGCATTATTGTATGTCTATTGTAAACTGAATAGAATTTCTTGTGAGAAATTCCTTTTCTATGGGCATTGAGACTTCTGATGGCTAAAAGCTTGAAAATCCTCTTACTAAATGCCATGTATGTTGGGGGCTTATGCTATCCTTGCTCTTTGTCGGTGGGAGTCTCCGAGCCAACTTGTACTTTCTATCACTTATTACCTTAACTTTGTAACTTTATTCTAATTAAATGTACTTTCTTTAATCTCACACTATGATAACGCTTCCATCTTCCGTATCAGGTGGCATTTCTGGTCCTCCCCTAGGTAAAATTAATCAAATTTATACAATGTATTACATGTACCCAAAAATCCTGCTTTTAAAAACTATATTTTGTCCAGCAAAAAAAAAGCCCCTGTATCACCCTGTTGACAGAAAAATAAAAAAACTTTATAGTTTTGGAATGCAACAGCGAAACCTGTTAAATTGGTTTATCATTACAGCCTCGAATGGACCAGCCATCATGGCTGCCATCACACAGGCAGTAAGCACTGCAGTAAACTACTGGAAACTCCTTAGCATTTATAGTGCAAATCATGTGGGGGAGATTTCAGAAATCTCCTTTACATGGTGCAGACATTTTCCATGATGAATTCCGGAATGTTTTAACCCTCTGCAATCCAATTTTGGATTCAGGATTTCCTAGGGGGGGTTGCTTTCTGCCATTATACAATGGTGCCATCTGCTGGCTAAAGCCAGTAATGCGGTATGGGACATGCTGGAGAGACCCCCAACAACAGAGTGGCCAGTAATATACAGTAAGAATACCCTGACAGACGTCTTCCGACATCGGAGCTGCACAGCCTTCAATCAGAATGTCTTCAGACGTCAGACAGTGAATTGGAAAGGGTTAAATTAAATCCTATGCTGCAGAATGATGCAGCAGAACTTAACCCTTAAAATACAAGGGTTAAATTCCACATTTGATGCGCAATTAAAAACTAGGATTTACATAGAAATTGTTTCAGGAATTCTGTTATGTCTCATGTAAAGGTACCCTAAGAGATGAAATATTAATTTAGTCTGTTAGATTGCACAAAAAACATATTTTCAACTAAAATAATAAAAAAAAATGGTCATACAGAAGACAGGAAGGTTGTTCTGTGTTTTCATTCAGAAATTGTATTATGGTGATAATCTCCCAATGAAGGATTGCCTCTAGGAAAGAAACCTGTGTAAATGGTATGGTGCCATACAGACTCTATGCACATGGTTCTGCCTAAAGGGTCTATTCTGGCTTAGTGACATCCATATGCCTTACAAAGACAATGAAACAAGCCCATTAAATGGTTTTATTTGTTTTACACATTTTAAAAATGTCAGGCTCTAAAAATTAACTAATTGCTATATTTTGTCCATGATACTGTAGTAATAGATTTAAAGGAGCCCGTATGACTGACAATTCAAATTACCAGCAGCATATTTTCCCCAGAAGAAAATCATTACACTCCAGACAGTTCTCAGCGCAGCAAATAACAGGCTATACAGTAACTAGGGCAGATTTCAGTGTTAACACCTGCACCTGTCTGCGGATTTTATGTATCTTTTTTGAGTCTATTTTTACCAAGTGCAGAACACAAAAAGCAATCGTCAAAATACAGCCTGTGATTCCATTCTGCTTATAAAATGTGACTTATCCCAGTGGCCCAAATCCTCCTATTCTAAACCTCCAGTTGCTGTATCTCCAATAATTGCTGTAAATACCTTTGCTTTTATAGAGTGTGGAGATGCATCCCAGCGAAGAGTGGAGAACATTTTCCCGTGTAGTCCTCCTGAAATGTTTTTTTCTTGCTTTACATTATGTTGTAGTCGAATTATTTGTCAGAGAAGAGAATGGAGGCTTTTTTTCCTGGAGAATAAGTACCTAGTGGTTTAGATGTGTGCCTTAGAAATGTTATAGGTTGCTGGCGCTCCTAATTGATTGGAAAGTACTTGCTGTCAGCCAAAAATGAAAAAAATGGCCTTTGAATACATCTTGTCAAAACAGCCCTCTGTAAACCGCCTCAATCATATTCTACCAGGAATGGTATGAATAACTATATTTATGCAACAGAGGTGATAAATGGCTTTATTTTATCTGCAAATGTTCCAAAATTGGAACAGTCGATTTACACAGTTGCTGTTTTGCTTTAGATTGTCAGGTGGATCCTTATTTGGCAAGTAAAAGGTTAATATGGTGGGGAAAAATCAAGGGATTTACTTAATAAGTCAGGCATGATCCTTCTTCATGCCAGGTCTACATTTTGTACATTGATTTTATTCTCCATTCATTTAGGTACTTTTCTAAGATCTGGCTTTTCGACCCAGATGAAGGCAAAACATAACCCCAAGGGTGATTGTAGTCAATTTTACCTAATGAGGAAAAGTAATTCTTTTTTTGACCTGCCCTGACTGTTTCGGTCTACAAGCAGAGCATCCGACCTGAAAAGGGCAACTCTGCCTCAAGAACCTAGATAGATTCCTTATAGTCCCTGGATGGAATATGGAGGAGAGGGAATTCACAAGGACAAGGTGGAAAAGAACAAGCAAACAACCTGAGATCGAAATCTAAGGCAGGCAGCACCAGGAGGAGCAGAAAGTCACAATCCAAAGTCCAAAAGACACGCAATCAAAAAAAAACTCTCAGAAGCAACAAGGCAAAAATATACTTAGCAACTGAGCAGAACCTGAATCAAAAGTATAAGTGTAATCCTCTGTAAAGAGGAGCCAGAATAAATGCCCTAAGAAAACCACTGATAGCCTGACTGAGACAATAGTAAGAAGATCTTTCCCTATCATTATCCATGCACAGGCTGGTACATCACGTGGTCTGTCGTTGACATAGTGATGTCATCCCAAACCTGCACATGCGTCTTGTTCTTGTCGGGATATTGAATATTTTTAATTTATTGTTATGAACTCCTATATTAACTCTTAACCAAAATACATATTTGAATCATTAAAATAATTCTCATTTGTGATGGCAATTGCAAAGGTAGAGTCACTCTTTTTGGCTGTGGATTTGCTTCGACATCAAGTTAGCAATCTATATATATAAAATTGAATGTATGCGTGTATGTCTGTCTGTCTGTGTGTTTGTCCTTTATGCGCTACTACACCATTCATCCGATCGCCATGAAACTTTGGGAAGTTGTTGCGTACACTCCTGGGAAGATTATAGGCATAGTACATCTATCCTACGATAAATGGCGCGCGTGTGAGCGTCGTCGGCAGTTACGCTCCCCCCCCCCCAAGTAGATCGTTTGATTTCCATCACTCCCACTAATTCTCTCACTTCGCGATGTCATAGAAACTTGAAATTTGGCACGGGCATTGATTATGTCATGAATAGGAAAAGCTAATGGGTCCCAACTCGATTATTCAATTCTATGCGCCAAAGAATTAGCGTCCAAATTTTACGTACGGAATGTAATTTTCTCACATAGAAACTTGAAATTTGGCACGGGCATTGAATATGTCATAAATAGGAAACGCTAATGGGTCCCAACTTGAATATTCGATTCTATGCGCCAAAGAATTAGCGTCCAAATTTTACGTACGGAACGTAATTTTCTCACATAGAAACTTGAAATTTGGCACGGGCATTGAATATGTCATAAATAGGAAACGCTAATGGGTCCCAACTTGAATATTCGATTCTATGCGCCAAAGAATTAGCGTCCAAATTTTACGTACGGAACGTAATTTTCTCACATAGAAACTTGAAATTTGGCACGGGCATTGAATATGTCATAAATAAAAAACGCTAATGGGTCCCAACTCGATTATTCAATTCTATGCGCCAAAGAATTAGCGTCCAAATTTTACGTACGGAATCTAATTTTCTCACATAGAAACTTGAAATTTGGCACGGGCATTGAATATGTCATAAATAGGAAATGCTAATGGGTCCCAACTCGATTATTCAATTCTATGCGCTAAAGAATTAGCGTCCAAATTTTACGTACGGAATCTAATTTTCTCACATAGAAACTTGAAATTTGGCACGGGCATTGAATATGTCATAAATAGGAAACGCTAATGGGTCCCAACTTCATTATGCAATTCTAAGCGCAAAAGAATTAGCGTCCAAATTTTACGTACGGAATGTCATTTTCTCACTTCCTGATATATATAAATGAATGTCTGTCTGTCTGTCTGTCCTTTATGCATTACTACACCATTCATCCAATTGCCATGAGACTTTGGGAAGTTGCTGAGTACACTCCTGGGAAGATTATAGGCATAGTACATCTATCCTACGATAGGTGGCGCGCGTGCGTTACAAGCAACGGGATGCGTGTTCAACTACAAAATGATGCATCCGCCGAACGTTTCGCAAGACAATTGCTGGATATTGAGAATGCTGAGGTAACATGAAAGCTGCGCTGTGATTGCTTGCTATTTCTTATACTGCTGAGGTAACATGAAAGCTGTATTGCGATTCGTTGTTATATATTATACCACTGAGGTAACATGAAAGCTGCGCTGTGATTGGTTGCTATATATAATACCGCAGAGGTAACATGAAAGCTGCGCTGTGATTGGTTGCTATTTTTTATATTGCTGAGGCAGAATAAAAGTTGCACTGTGATTGGTTGCTATTTCTCTTACTGCTAAGGTAACATGAAAGCTGCGCTGTGATTGGTTGTTATATATTATACCACTGAGGTAACATGAAAGCTGTGCTGTGATTGGTTGTTATCTAGATATATAAAAACGAATGAATGTATGTCTGTCTGTCTTCGCAGCAACGCACGACGGGTAAGCTAGTCCATTATAAAAGACCTTCAGCTGAATACATTTTACTTCCATCCAGCTAAATACATTTTACTGGAAACTGTTTATTTATCCTATTTATGGTTTGCACAGCAGATGTGATATGAGGCCAGTTTTAATCCAGATTATAGTCACAGATTAAGACCAGGGATGATAGAACGACGCACAGGTGGTCACCGGATGTTATGGATTTTTTTTTTCTTTGCTTTCTATTCATTGATTTTATCTTCCTCTATGCAACACTTAATGCACTTTTATAATCTATCTATGGGATTGCTAAAGGTCTCTGAAGGTTCAATCCACTTACCATGTCCAACACAAAAGGTTAGAAATGTAAAATGTAATATTAAACCTATACGGAAAATAATGAAGTCACAGCCTAGCACTGCACATAACTGGAACAATACAAAATGTGGGAGAGGAAACCATTAAAAGTCATTAACAAGTATTATATGCATTATCTCACTTCTTAAGTGGCTGCAAACCTTGAAGACGTGCAGATTGAACAGCAACTGCCAATATCAGACTTTGAAAATGGTCAGTACAAAATTCAAAAACAGGTCAGTCTTAATAGACCAGGAAATCAAGCAGACATTGCTGGACCCAATGTTAATGTTTTTAGACAGTAAATTGGGTAAGCTGTGCCAACTCTATTCCCAAATTATTTCTGTTGCTGAGAAAGATAACCAGCTCTTGGAATCGTGTATTGAGATAACTGTGACTATAAAAAGGATCATCCTCTACGTCTAGAGGAAAGAAGATTTCTACACCGACAGAGAAGGACAAGGTAATTGCGACATTACTAAAAGAGTACAAGAGGGGCCTGGATACCTTTCTTGAGTGCAATATTACTAAAAGTCACCACTAGATTACTTCAGAAGGATTACTTACCCAAAGAGTTATTCTGATTGCCAAATTTGGAGTCAGGAAGCAATTTTATTCTAAAAATGAGGAAGATTGGCCTTGTGAGATTTTTTTTCCTTCCACTGGATCAACATAATAAAGCTGAACTGGATGGTCATATGTATTTTTTCAGCCTTCCATATTGTAACAATAACATATGTCAAAATGAGTAATTAGGTAGTGGTTACAAGCTTAGAGGCAAAAAATTAAAATAAAAATGCCCCGGAAGGGGCTCTGTGAAATCTGAATTTTGATTCACTTTTGATACTGTGTTATCAACTTTTAAGTCCAGATGTCTCTCAATATCTGAGAGGTCCTGTTTTAGGGGTTTTTTTGTGGTCGCAGTGGTTTTTGAAAGTTTACTAGCCTACAGGTCTCTAAATCTGGAGAGAAGTAAGGCATCTGGAGAATAATTAACCTGGCCTGGTATTTCTGGGCCAAGCGTTGAAGAGAAAGTGTCCTGGCTAAATTGGGCCTCAGACAGAGAATTTGAACCCTCTGGGCATATGGGATCTAGAGAAAAGACTCCACTCCCAGGTGGGTAGGAGATTGTGGAGATGGTTTGTGGGAGTGGTGGTTTGGAGTGAGAGGGGGTTCCTCTAAGAATGATCTTGACTGGTTTGGTGTAGGATGGTGTTTTTCATGTGCCTGTGAACGGGTTGGTACCATTTCAAAAAGTTTCTTGAAGGAGCATTCACCAACACTCATGGAACCTTAAAATTTCTTGTGGCCTCCTGGGGTCCTTCTCCTGTAACAAGCATATAGACGGTATTAGACTGTTGGTTAGATTATGAATATAACTGAAGATAGCTTTGTAGGCCTAGTTTAGAAAACATTAATAGTGCAGACCCTTAACACTTAAGATCCTTAAAAAAATTGGAGCCAAACTCTAGACAAATATTGTATGATTTAGAGTCTGTGCAGTATATATTGCGAGTTAAATTCACTGATATTGAAATATAGATAGTAGAGATGAGCGAGCATACTCGCCAAGGGCAATTGCTCGATCGAGCATTGCCCTTAGCGAGTACCTGCCCGCTCGGGAGCAAAGATTCAGCTGCCGGCGGTGGGCGGGGAGCGGCGAGGGAGAGCGGGGAGGAACGGAGGGGAGATCTCTTTCTTCCTCTCTTCCCCCCGCTTCCCCCTGCTCATGGCCGCAACTCACCTGTCACCCGCATCGACAGCCGAACCTTTTTTTTCCGAGCAGGGAGATACTCGCTAAGGACAATGCCCCCCCGCACACACACACACATATATCTTTGGTTTTGAAGGTAAAGATTTAAAGCAAATCCTGTGCCATGCACCACACACTCTGGCATTGCACTACGCATAACACAATGTATCAGTATTTCCTGGACTGTTATTTTATCTGTAGGAGTTTATAGCTGAATTGTATATCCTTACTGATCATCTTAAGACACAAAACAGCCCTTTGTATTACAATGATGTGTAAAATAGATTGTAAATGCCAAGCACATAACAGTGTGAGAATTTTATTGACACTGACGGTTGTCGTTTAGAATTGATTTGGTTTTACTGGGCTGTGCCCCTCATGAAATCTCATTGCCAAGCCTGCCATAATGATATATTAGGGATTCATTTATTTAATGGCATATTATTTGTTGCATTTTATTTCAATACACAGTCACAGTTTATTGGAACAAAGCAATAAATCTGTCACTGTTCTATGTATAGTTTTACCATCTGCTGGGAGACACAGCTTCACACACACACTGCCTATAACCTGCATTATACAGCCTTATAATTAGACAGAGGAGAACTTTAGGAGAAAAATATAACATTAGGTAACTTTCTTACTTCATTTAACCACTTATTATGATACTTACATATATTGGCATGCACCATGGTGCAGAAATATAAGTTGTGTTGCATGTTTCCTGGATTTGCCAGTCTCCAAAAAAATGCCATGTTTCCACGAAAATAAGACACTGTGTTATATTAATTTTTGGCCCATAAGAAGCACAGTGTCTTATTTTTTTGGGGGTGTCTTAATACTTACCTTGCAGTCATCATCTCGATTCCTCTCGCTGCTCTCCAGGTGCTCCAGCAGTCTTCAGTGTCATCCACTGCATTTTCTTCCTGGTAAGGTTGGTTGAATACCCTGCCTCCAGCTACAGAATGCTGTTATTGGCTCAGGACCGTGGCCTGAGCCGTCACAGCCTGTGCTCGATGACCCAATCACAGCCATTCAATGACGTCATTATCCGGAAGAGAATGCTCTTTCAGCACTGAAGTTGGAGCACCTAAAGAGCAGCGAGAGGGATTGGGATGGCGCCTGTGAGGTGAGAATTTTTCTCCATGCAGTGTAGCTAGGGCTTATATTCAGGATAGGGCTTATATTTTAAGCCCCCCCCCCAAAAAAAAAAAAAAAAAAAAAAATACAAGGTAGGGCTTAGTATTGGGGCAGGTCTTATTTTTACACAGTAAAATAATGTATTTTGTGCCATTTACTGGGCATATTAGAAAGTTGCCTTTTCATATTGGGTGTACATTTATATCATGGTGTTAATAAGTTTAGTCACTTTATGATTTCTCCAACACACATTACTTTTCAGATCACTTTTTTACCACCAATGTAGACATAAATGTTAAAAAAAATGTTTAAATAATTTAATTAAATAATTAAAAAATATCTTTATAATACAAATCACTCACATTCACCACAACTTTTGAACCTGGTCAATCTAGCTGTAGAATAAAAAGGCAATCCAGTTTTTAGATGAAGAATTAAAGGGGTTATCGAGTTTGATGTGATTTTCTTTTTTAAATGGATCCAAATCTGTTAAAAACAATAAAAGCTGTGGCATTTACAAGTCCTAAATCCTGGGGATCCAGTGCTGCTGGCCTGAGGTCCTCATAGAATGGTAGAGTTGGAAGGGACCTCCAAGGTCATCTGGTCCAACCCCCTTCTCAGTGCAGGATTCCTCCTAGTCTTTGTTTAGGAACGGCCACCACCTAACCTCTGCAGCCAATGAATGGCCGTAGAGGTCAGGTGTTGTTCTCCTAGCATCATGGCTCCCATCATCTGAGCAGTAACTGCTATGGCCTCTGATTGGCTGTTGCTGTTAAATGGTAGCCGTTCCTATACAAAGATCAGGAGGACAGTGGGGCTGCAACACTGGATCACTGGGAGAGAGGACAAGTAAGTACCACTGCTTTTATTGATTTAACAGCTTTGGATCTATTTTTAAAAAAATCATATCATACTCAGATAACCTCTTTAATTCGAGAACCACTGGTTGCTATGAATATGCTGCCTAACAACCACTGTCTTTGCAATGGACTGTTAAGAAGTGTCCGAATGGGGTTTCTTGGACCAACCATAGAAAATTATGCTGTATTTCCATCTATCATCTATGCAGAACATGTACATGTCCACTTTTAATATTATCTTTAATGCTTTCCTTCTACACACAGGGCATATCATCAGTAATGTATAATAGGTTATATGTGAATCACCTCATAAGATATAGACCATTATGGCAAGTGATTGGCTAAAAGACAGCTCCAAATATGGTTGTGTTCTGCTGGCATTTTGGGGTCCACTATAGTGTCAGAGCCTGGAACCAATGGAAGATCCTCTCATGCTCTAGTGGCCACTCCAACCCTGCTGGAAAGCATATGTCCGTAGTAACCACTCTATCTCAGATTACTCAGGTGTTCAGGCCAAGGCAGAATGGCCCATGAACTGAAGCCATAGAACAGTCAATGAGGTTTTGTAGGACTAAAACCATGAGCTTCTCTATCTCCTTCTTTGACCATATTTTTGTAGAAATTCTCTGGAGAACCTCTATAAACGTTTCCCTTTTTTTTCCAGTTACTATGAAACTAAATCTCACAAAAGTTTAAAGATCAACTATGGCTGTCATTATTAATCCAGCACATTATTCGTCTAAACGCTGGAGCTCCAGTGAAATGGAGAGAATTAGAGATTAGATGGAAACTGAGCTGGGTGTTTGTTCTGCTTGCTGAAGATATGATACACTAGGTCAAAGGATTGTTCTGGTGTTTTGACAGTATTTTCTCCAGAGAAATCTTCAATACAGTTATATCCAGCTGACCTCCCGGGAAGATGTCGCTTGTTGAATTTCATTTTGTGATTGAAAACAACATAAAAACACATTGAAGAACATTTATTAAAACAAGTACCAAGTAAGCCGCTGACGAATAAAGCAATCAGAAATTAATGGAATGAAATACCCAATGTGAGCGGTAAATGTCCAATAAATGACATCTTCTGCTTGATTGGAACTAGATCTGATCTGTAGTATAAGCAGATATGAGAGAAGCTCTCTTAATGCCCGAGGCAGTGGTTTCAGAATGGTTCAGCAAGGATAGCTGTCAGATGAACAATCATTAAAGCAATCCTCTGAACCTGGAGAACAAAGATGGTTGCATAGCTTCTCTATCTGATACACACGGTGTATTACTATATTAGTCTAAGACACTACATGCTGATGTGATTGACCAGTGCTTCCCACATGAGCAATATCGGTCAATCAAAGCAGGTGTTGTGTTTTAGACTAATGAATACATAGTAATACACTGTGTGCATCAGGTAGTCAGAGAAGTGGTTCGGCCACCAGCTCTGGAGGGTTGCTTTAATTACTTCCTGTTGCCCTACTCGCCTTACCAATCCCTAGCGTTCTCATTTATAACACATAGTCTGGTCTTCTTACTTACGCATAGTATATGAATATTTTTGATTTCTTTTTAAAACCTCTTTTACACATAGCATTCTTATTACAGGGTTATTACATATTATCTTCCCAGTTATTAGGGCATAACATCATTTTCGAACAACATTAGGTGAAGAACCTCCAAGCAGGCGCATAATTCATAAGTGTTACCCCAATTTAAAGGAAAAAGATTGCATTTGTACGCGAAAATCATCCAGTCGACCACTAGTAAGCGTGGAGATAGTGAAGTGCATCCATGCAAGTTTCACATAAAGTCCTCAGAAATCCACCGTCTGAGCAAGCAAAGAACCAGACGTCCTGCTGCCGACTGTGTGGAAGATTCTGCACAAACATTGCAATGTTATCGCCATCGACTACAATTGTTACCGACCCTGAAACCGAAGGACAAAGTGAGGTGACGTTCTTTCTGCCATAATATGCAAACTGTAATGGAAAGTGATGGTTTCATGGAGTCATTAGTGTTTAGTGATGAAGTCGCCTCCTAACTTTCGGGCACTGTAATCAAACATAATATCTGGATCTGGGGGAGGGAAAACCCACCCGTCTACGTGGAGCAGGAATGTGTTTTCTATAACCTGTAGGAAAGTGTATGTCCCCTTCTTTTTCCATGAGGAAACAATCCTGGGGATTTTGTACTTGGACATGCTACAGATATGGCTTCTGCCGCTGCTGGCACAGGAAATCTCAGGTTTTATCTTCCAACAGGACTGGACAGGGCAACCCAGCACCCCCAACCCCCAATTTTCACAATGAAGTGAGAAACAAGCTCAATAGGTAACTACTAAAAAGATGGATTGGCCATGCAAGTCGTGAACCTCTTTCGTGGCTTTCATGTTCCCCAGATCTACATGCCCCCCTTACCACCCACCATGCATGATCTGCAAGTACACATCACAGAAGTCATTGTATCAGTCAATCATGATACGCTACGTGTAAGGCAGGAAACTGACTACAGGCTTGAAGTGTGTCGAGTCACAAAGGTGCTCCTCTATTATGGAAAACATTTTTAATATTGTGCAACAAAAAACATTTTGAGTTTCGATTTCCATTTGTATATCAAATTTACGTATCTGAGTGACAGTAGACGGGAGTTATCGGTGTTTCAGATCAGCAAGATCATTGCTAATAACCCTGTACATTGTTAATTCGCCATGAATTTTGCCACAGATTTTACTCTTTGAAATGCAAAGTTCACTAGCAATGAAATGTTCAGCAAATGTAATGCAAATCTCTAACAAATTTGGAGCCCAATCCATGATAACATCTGCATATTTGAACTCACACTAAAAATGTAATTTGCCACAGTGTAAAAGTTTCCGATCAACAGTAATGGAAGAGAAAGAAAATAAAGTGCCATATGTCAAGGAGAAGAACAGAAATGTACAAGAAAGTAGGAAGACAGCAATAATCACAGAAAATTATAACTCAATATGACACTTACAGAAGGAAAACATTATTCTTATAAGTCATTGTGTCTCTTGGAGCAAATCAGCTTATATACCACTAACTACAGATGTACTTATAAGGGTTTTTTACACGGGCTGCCAAATCATTCAGATTCTAGCAACCAGCCCCATCTGAAGGCCAAACGAGAATTTGTTTGCTTCTCGTTCGTCGTCTAGTTTCTGCATGCAGAAAACTGACCAATGGATTGTCTTGTGTAACAAGACAGTTATCCACTTATGAACCACTGCCTGTTCATTGTAAATGGAGGCAGGTGGCTGGAACGATACCCCGCTCCACCTCCATTCACTAGCGATGATCGTCCCAGGAATGAGTATCGCTGGGACGACCAGTCAGGCATCTGTTGGCCAACAGATTGTCCCGTATAAAAGGGTCCTAATGAAGAAGGATGAACCCAAACAAACCGACTCTCTTCAGCAAACATTTGGTCTCCTTGTAGCTTTGGATGAAGCCAGCATTTATAATCTTATACATAGATGATTCTCGTTCAAGGTACATTGAATATGTTATCAAAGGGAGCCAGCTTCAGTTCCACACTGATATACTTAGCATTAAAAGCTGCCAGTTGTCCTCTTGCTCAATTTTCTAAAGTCATCTTGGAGCACGCGGCTCCTCAGATTGTCATGTCATTCATTGTAAGAGACATATGGGACCCTGTTAGAGCTTTCTCTCTTACCTACAATTATAGACACGTATCAAACGATAGCAAGTCAGCTCAGATTTCGGCTTAAGTAAGTCTGTTTTGATATGTTCATACATAGATTAGAAAGATAATTTGTGGCATCATGAATTCCCCAAGTAATGAATGTGTTCTCTTACACAAATTATGGATTTTGATGCCTTGAATACTTAGAAGGAACGCCAAACCAAGAACAGCATTTCTGTTTATTGATTGAAATGAGTCATCTTGCTATGCTGAGTAATTTCCTAAGACTGTGTTCACACATGGCAATTCTGTTGCAGTTATTTTTTTCCTTTAAAGGGGTTGTCCCGCGGCAGCAAGTGGGTCTATACACTTCTGTATGGCCATAATAATGCACTTTGTAATGTACATTGTGCATTAATTATGAGCCATACAGAAGTTATAAAAAGTTTTATACTTACCTGCTCCGTTGCTGGCATCCTCGTCTCCATGGTGCCGACTAATTTTCGGCCTCCGATGGCCAAATTAGCCGCGCTTGCGCAGTCCGGGTCTTCTGCTGTCTTCAATGGGGCCGCTCGTGCAGAATGCCGACTCCGTGTAGCTCCGCCCCGTCACGTGCCGATTCCAGCCAATCAGGAGGCTGCAATCGGCAATGGACCGCACAGAAGAGCTGCGGTCCACGGAGGAAGAGGATCCCGGCGGCCATCTTCAGCCGGTAAGTATAGAAGTCACCAGAGCGCGGGGATTAAGGTAAGCGCTGAGCTTTTTTTTTTTTAAGTCCCTGCATCGGGGTTGTCTCGCGCCGAACGGGGGGGGGGGGGGTTGAAAAAAAAAAAAAAAACGTTTCGGCGCGGGACAACCCCTTTAAGGCTCAGTCAGACAAGCGTTTTTTTTCATGCATGTATAGGCGTGTTTAAAAAAACGCCAAATACATATGAAAAAAACGAGTGACCAAATCTAAAATTCGCACATAAATAGTGCAGCCCCATTGAAAACAATTGGAGAGGATCGCTATTCCCTGCTGCGGCTGTGATAGCTGCAGCAGGGGATTTCTTGGATGTGAAATCCCTAGGTGTTGTCACATCCGGGGTTTCACCATGTTATCAATGGGGCTGGTGGCAGCAGCGCCGGCCCCACTGAAAACATAGGGAGAAGATCGCGATCCTCTGCCACGGCTATGACAGCTGTGGCAGGGAATTCCTTCATTCCTGCGGGGAGCCTCCACCTGTCACAGTGTTCAGTGATGAGGGGAGTCCCCACAGGGATGAAGGAATCCCCTGCCACAGCTGTCACAGCAGTGGCAGAGGAGCGCAATCTTCTCCCTATGTTTTCAATAGGAAGGCTCCGCTTTTTTAAACGCTGCCCTATCTTTTTCAGGTGCAAATTTTTTGTGCTAGTAAAAAACGGACATGTGACCGCTTTCATTGGAAAGCATTGGTTCTAATAGAACTGTTTATAAAACATGCCTATACATGCATGAAAAAAACACTCATCTGACTGACCCCTTAAACAGCATATATTGTTAAAAACAGCATGTGGTTTTTTGATGTGGTTTTTAATTGAACCACAATTAAAAACCACCAAAATTAAAACACCATGTGTGAACGCAGCCTAATTAGAGATGAGCGAACGTACTCGGTAAAGCACTACTCGTCCGAGTAATGTGCTTTATCCGAGTACCTCCCCGCTCGTCCTGAAAGATTCGGGACGCGCTGCGGAGCGGGGAGCTGCAGGGGAGAGCGGGGAGGAACGGAGGGGAGATCTTTCTCTCCTTCTCTCCCGCCCGCTCTCCCCTGCTCCCCGCTGCGACTCACCTGTCAGCAGCGGAGCGCCCCGAATCTTTCAAGACGAGTACAGCGGTACTCGGATAAAGCACATTACTCGGACGAGTAGTGCTTATCCGAGTACGTTCGCTCATCTCTAAGCCTAATACATTTTTGAAACTGTAAGACGTCCAGAACACATTAGTGTTTTTTTTTACCATGTATAGTCTGCTAATAAACCCCCCCCCCCCCCCCAAAACAAAAAAAAGATTACACACGGACAACATATGGACGCATATTACGCAATGGGGCAAAACAGACTAGTGAGTTATTTTACACAGACATGCGTTGCATTAAAAAAAAAACTAAGCGCATGCACTATTCTGATCCATTTTTATGCCTATTCAGGTCAAAACTGCAGGCTTAAAAACATAGGGGAAATGAAGCCATTGAAATCAATAAGTTCTATTCTCTGTGTTTTGTGGTCGGGATTCTCCAAAAAGAGCTAAAACGTGCTTTTAAATTTAAATTTTTTCGCATGTCAGTGACTTCTCCAACAGTGTCCGTCCGTGGCACTTATGTAGCAACTGGTGACATTAATGAACATTTCAGCTAAAAGGAATATTCCTAAGTATGGTTGCATGTAAGGTTGATGTGCCAATTGCGCAGTGCCTCATAATCAAATTTTCAATGAACAAATGACTTTGGAGCACTGCAAAATGGCGCAGTAACACCAGTTATTATGTAGAAGGAGGAAATAACTTTGAAACCCCAATTTTCAATAACCAACCCCTGCGCTTATAGTGCCGTGCAATGCACCGGTATATCACCTGGTTAATACTAACACATTATAGCAGGAATATATTTCATTTTCTGACTTTAGGACAGTCCAAAATACACCAAACTAATTTAGGGTGTGTCTTTTAATACATTTGATGCTATTAACTCAATGAATATTTGTTTCGACTGATGTGGGAAATGATAAAATTATGGCTTACTGCAGCCACCACTGAAGGCAGCTTTAATTGACACTCCAGTACTGGACACACAAAAAAGGCCCGCCAGCTTCTCTGACTATCTAATTCATACTGTGCATTAGGATGTATCATTAGAGCTTAGTCACACGGGTGCATATGGGCACCGATGCGCACGTCTTCCTGCAGGATAGGACGGCCGTACTGCAGGTACGGACGATTCTCCGCACCGCCGGCAGAAAGAACACATGACTGGCTCCATTGCCAATCATGTGTTCTTTCTTCCGGCGCCACAAAGAGAGTCGTCCGCACTGCAGATGCGGCCGTCTTCTTCGTGCAGGAAGAAGATGCGCCTGTGTGACTACGCCCTTAGTCTTAGACACTACAGCTGCTTTGATCAACCAGTGCTGTCCACATGAGCAGAGCTGAACAGTTAGAGCAGCATGTATTGTCTTAGACTCCCAGTGCATACTAATACACAGTAGCCATCAAGTAGCCAAAGAAGCAGTGCGACCATCTTTGTTTGATCAGGCCCGGAGGGTCGCTTTAAAATTTAACTGCCAACTATTTATACATTGAAGTCAATAATAAATCAGTATATTGTGAGCTCCTCAGTTCCCTTTAGTGTTGTCTGCAGACAGAATTGAATGATAAAATTCTATGTCTATGCAAAGAATTTGGATGGAAGAGAAGAATTTCTGAATGTATGAAGATATATTAAGAAATTAACCGAGAAGCGAGATGGAAAATTCATGTCAGACTTTCTGTCAAGGCTTTGACCACCGTTCACTTCTATTGAATTTGATTATCAAGCAACTGCTGTAAACTGTGCCAAAGATGCAGTTATAATCCCTTGACGACATCTGCGGTACATGTACAATGGATATATGCTGGGCTTGTATGGAGCGGGCTTGGAAGCCAACCATAGCCATTAACCCTGTAGATGCTGCTGTCCACTCTGACAGTGGCATTTGAATGGCCTGAAAGAGGGAGGAGGTTGCCTCTGTCTACCAAACTGCCTTCGTCCCACAATGAGATCGCAGGGCGTTGTTTGAGTGTAATATGAGCTTGGGGCCTTGTGAAGGTTCCCAGGGCTGCTGTGTATTTCTGCCAAAATATTGCAGTATATTATATAAGAGATGAAACGATTACTAGTTCAAGTCCCCTATGTGGACAAAAAAAAGCAAAAATGAGGGCAACAAAAGGTTTTGATAATTATTATAAAAAAGAATATTAAAAGTTAAAAAGCTCTTCTCATAAAAAAAACTGAAAAAATGTGATATCACCTTATCCATAAAAGTCTACTTTATTAAAATAACGCATTATTAATACCAAACAGTTAATGCTATTAGAAAATGCACACTATTTCCAAGATAAAATTAAATAAAAAGCCATCCAAATGTCATATTGACCCTAAAAGGTACCAATTTTGAGTCGTCACTCAAAAAGCAAACCTACAAAACAACCTCCATTGAGTCATGGTAACCAGAAGATGGGTTTTTTTGGTACAAAAAAATCCCCCAGACAATTATGTTGACAGAAAAATAAAGTTATGATTTTTTTGAAAGTGGGTAGGAGAAAACCAAAAGCAAAAAAATAATAAAAAATGGCCCTGTTCTCAAGTGGTTAAAAAAATAATTACTTTCTTAGAAACAGCCAGATTCTTGTACATCTGCTATGTGTGTTATTGCAGCTCAACCGAATTCCATAATTCAAAAGAATGCATAATAATCCGGAGCTGTATTCACGAGCCTGCTGGTTGTCATTGGAAGTAGTCAACAAGTTAAAATACAACTGACCTCTTACAATATAATAGAAACACTGATCCTATGATGGCCTATTTAATCCAAAAACTTGTTATCGCAGCTCATTGTGCTTACATGGCTAATTACAGTGAATATTTTAAAGGTGTTGTATGATTTTTATTTCAGTGCCATTTATATACTGTGTTTAGTATAACAACTTAGCTCCATTCAAATTAATGTAGTGGAACTGCAATACCAGGCACATCCTATAGACAAAAGTGGAGCTGTTTCTGCAAAAAGAAATAAAACAAACCCCTTTCTATGTAATCTTATAAACCCCCTTTAATTACGACTTTGAAGTGTACAGGAGCGTAGTAATAAAAACTCTACCCAGCAGTACTCTTTCACATGTCTCAACCACACTTTACCGACAAAAACATACAGCCTACTTGTTACAATGGCAACGCATAATACATTTCTTTTTTTCTTCAAATGACTACTTATTTTACTGTTTCGCAGTCAATTTTATTATTTACCAGATGGTGCATTCAAAATGTCTTTTAACTGTAAAATAGTCATAGGACAGCTCATAGAAATGAAATGTGTTAAATTGACACCCTGGGGACACAAAGCATATGTCTTGGGTTAGTGTATGGGCCAAATTGCAGAGTACTGTCACCTGCTGTGACTGGAGAATGTTTATTTCAGTTCATGTTCAGTTCATGCAGATTTTATGTGTGGGTACAAGTATACTGATTTAGGAGATATACTCTCATTGGGAAAAAATCAAGCACCTAGGAGTTTTCGGAATCGAATGAAACTTTCTATGTGTGATTGTAGTGTTGACATGAGTAAGTGATTACAATATGAAAGTAAAAGCATAAATTTACTACAGAGAACTGAACACTTGAAGGAAGGCTCCAGTAGCCTGATGTACTGCCTCTAGCTTGGATACAAGATGTGATACGGGCAGGCATGGAGGCTCTAGTACCCTGTTGTACCGCCTCTAGCTTGGATATAAGATGTGATATGGGTGGGCATGGAAGCTCTAGTACCCTGTTGTACCACCTCTAACTTGGATATAAGATGTGATACGGGTGGGCATGGCGAATCTAGTACCCTTTTGTACTGACTCTGGCTTAGATATAAGATGTGCTAGAGGCAGGCAGGGAGGCTCTAGTATCCTGTTGGGCTGCCTCTAGCTTGGATATAAAATGTGATACAAGTGGGCCTGGAGGCTCTAGTACCCTGTTGTACCACCTCTAGCTTGGATGCAAAATTTGATACAGGCGGGCATGGAGGCATACATGTTCTGTATGACATCCTCTGGCATATCACTCCACATTTACTGTAACAGAGCTGCTAGTCTAGATCATGCAAATTCATAGGTTGTCAAAGTTGGTGTACCAGATGTTCCCCTATATGTTCTATTGGTAATAAATCTAGCAACCTGGTAGACCACATAAGTGTGGCAAAGTTGTACAGGCATTCCTGTGACCCCCTTGCTGTGTACGGCCGAGCATTATCCTGATGAAAAATGCCTCTTGGAAGCCGTTATGAGAGACAACATATCTAAGCTTAGCCTGGCTTCACAAGGGGCGTTAGCATATTTACGGGCACATTTCAGCTGTGCATTTGTGCAATGGGCATTGTGCTTTTGCCCATATGTGTGCAAATGTTACTGTATTTTTTGCATGTGCTAAACAAATGCAAGCATGCTCCTATTGGTTTCAATGGCAATTAACTTTATTTAGTTCAATGTGCTATTTTTGTGCGCAATATACACAAAAATTAGACAAGCAGCTCCGCTCAATGCATTGAACAGCAGCTTTTAGTGCTGACACCGGGTGATCGATGGGGAAGGTAAGTATAACACATCCCCGAAATCAGCAGGTTAACTGCTTTCAGCCCATAAACCTAGGTAACAGGGCTAAAGGTAGGTGACAAAGTCTCTTTAATGATGTGTATTCTTTTAGAGCTCTTTCAACATTTTGGTCATTTTGAAAACAAAAATAGTGCTGCATTCTGCACAATTGCTGCAAACAAAACTTAGGCTAAAACCCTTGATGGAAAACCCTTGTGAATGTAGCCAAAGTAGACTATTCTCTACACCAGCACTAACCACTATCATACTGCCACCTGTGAACAAAACTTTGTGTCAGTACTAGAGATGAGCAAAATTTGGAAATGGTTGAGGAGAAGGATGGTCCATCCTTGGAAGCGCTGGGTATTTTTCTTCAATTTCATCTCAGCTATTCATCATTGGTCCCCCAGTTTTATTGGGGGATCCAAGCACCCTCAGAAGCTCTCCTGATTTGAAGGATTGGGGAAAGAGGATCGTGGAGGAACATTGATTTAGTATTACAAGCTTGCCGGAACATGGAGGTACTAGTGGAGTGCCCTCCTACGGAACTCTACTAGGTACCGGGTAAGTCCCACTATTTTTGCTTATTTCCTATACTTTTCATTCATTAGATACAGTGTGGAGCGCTAATCTGACCCTTTTTTCATCTAATTTGCAGTGATACATCTTATGATTTCACATATCGATGATATCTGTAAATCTATGAATGAATCTAGGATGTAGAATGTATAGATGATAATGACCAAAGCATGGTTTTTAAGACATATTTTGATCAAACCAAGTGTGCTGAATCACCACGTCCAGGCAAACCTTACTGGGAGGGTACCTAGTGCTAAAAGGCAGTTCACTTTGGGCCAAAGGCCTCCAATCGGCGCATGGAAAACTGAACACATGGCTATATACTTTTATTAAGCCACATGGGGCAGATGGGTAAATCAAGTGCAAGACAAAAGTTAGGGCAGCCACTCCCCGCCAATGTGCATGCAACAAAAGACAAAAGTCAGCACTTACAACAAATAAATTAAATGTGACTGTGCATGTAAGCCATTGCTGTGACAGTTACAGCAACGCATCCCTTATCATTCAGACTCATAGCAAGGGTGAAAATAAAGCTGTTTTTCTGATTAATTGACAACACCCAGTTCTTACCTCTTCTATGATGCTCCTATTCCAATGTCACATCTGAAGTTTTTTTTCAGCAGTCTTGTGCCATACAGCAATGAGGCCAGTAACTGTCTGCAGCAATCACGTGGTCATATAGGCTTGTCACCACTCCATTGCTTCTATGTAAACAAAGCCAACTGCATAAGAAAGAACATCTTATAATTCAATGTATTAAATTCAACTGCTTTGCCACGTGGTCTGGGATGTTTCATTCTGCAAATTTCCCACAGTGCTGCCTGCGTTACATAAAGTGAATCAGAAGCTGTGAGATGGATGGTTTGAGGGTATAGAAGATAATCTCAATGGCCATTTAAAAACCCACATAAGAATAGTTTTCCATCTTGTCATGCAGCCCGTACAACTTGACTTTGATCAATACTGCAATTTTGGTGGTCACCTGATAACTGCATTGAATTTTTGATGCTGTTGCTAAGCAATTATAGTCATTCCTAGCTATCCAATGCTCTGACTGCATCATTCATGACATACATCTGAAGGATTACAATTACAACCCTCCTTAAATGGAATACATATGTCAAATGTAAGAGGATAAAGTTGAGCAGCTTGTGAGTTCTTCATTTCAAGTAACAAAAATGATCCATTATGCACCGGGCTTCTAAGAATTTCTGTGTATTGTAACTAGGAATCAGACACAGAAATACAGGTACAGCAGATCAGCCCTGGCAAATGTCGTAGGCTTAAAGCAGCCCTCCGCTCTTGAACAAAGATTATGGCAATGCTACTTTGACTACCTGACGCACACTGTGCACTAGTATGCATCAGTAGCCTAATACACTACATGCTGCTCTGACTGGCCAGTTCTGCTCATGTGAGTAACTCTGGCCAATCAAAACAGTGTGTAGTACCTTAGACTAATGATACGCAAGGGAAGAATTGCTCTTTGCTCCAGGAAAAAAATCAATAAAAAATGATCAATAAGTCAACTGCACCCAAAAACGGTACCAATAAAAACGACAGGTTGTCGTACAAAAAACAAGCCCCCACACAGCCCTATCAATGGATAAATAAGGCAAGAGAAAGCATTTTTATAGGTGTTTTTTAACTAGTACTATAAAAACTATATAAATTTTGTGTCATTGTAATCATAAGGCCTCGGTCACACGGGCGTTTTTTGCCGCGATTTGCGGATCGCATGACGGATGCGCATCCACAAATCGCGTGACCGGGGCCGAAAAAGCGCCCGAAAAATCTGCTCCTAGCCGCGTTTCATTAGAAACGGGCCGGAGCAGTGCAGCGCTGTCCAGCGCATTGAATTCAATGGAGCCAGTAATACAGCCAGCTCCATTGAAAGCAATGGGCTGCGGGCGATCTCAGGATGAATTTTCGGGAAGGGCTTAAAAATATAAGCCCTTCCCTGAAAATCACCCAAAACTGTGTAAAAAGTAAAAAAAAATATATACTCACCTTGTCCTGGCAGACGGAGTTCAGCTGCGGCCGGCCGGCAGTTCTCCTGAACTGCTGTGAGTAGTATTCAGTAGCCGGGGATTTAAAATCCCCGCCTGCTCAATGAGCTGCCTCTGATTGGTCACAGCCCTCACCAATCAGAGGCAGCTCTCACTCACCCATTCATGAATTCATGAATGGGTGAGTGAGTGCTGCCTCTGATTGGCCCAGTGCAGGGACCAATCAGGGGCAGCTCTCAGCTGTCATTCAGCTGAGCGCATATAGAGAAGAACAGGAATCGCAGATCGCAGATAGGTGCGATCTGCAATTTCCGTTCTATAATTAATCGGACGAACACATAAAAAGCGCTCATGTGTCCGATATCATTGCAAAGCAATGGTTCTATAAAATCGACGGACGCATGCGCATGCTCAAATCGCACAAAAAAAACGCCCGTCTGACCGAGGCCTAATACTGTAAAAACAACCCCTACCCACCCAAAATGGTGCAATTGCATTTTTTCCACACCTAGGAATTTTTAAGTCTTTCAATATATTATATGGTATATTAATTCTGTCATTGAAATATACAGCTTATCCCCTAATAAAAAAAAGCCCTCATGTAGATATGTTGCCTCAAAAATAAAAAAAGATGTTACTTGAACACAGAAGCATCAATGATCCTTGGTCATTAAAGGGTTAAAAATTGTAACAACACCTAATATTAGACATCAGCACATTCTAATAAGTACATCAGCCCATCTGGTCCAGTTTGCAACTTTGGAAGATATACGTAAGGGCTCATCATGTCAAGAAGACCTGATGCTTAATGGGGTATACATGGTCTTTTTGTTTTTTGCACGCTAGGCCATTTTTTCATGGTAAATTCAATGAAGAACAGAGCAGCACGCCTGTCTACAGAACTGGAATTCCATTTTAATTACAGAAGAACATGGTGTTTTGTTTGATTCAACTGCAGATTTGATTCGATATCAGTAATTTATTTTCACGATACATTTAATTTATTGTATATTGAAGAATGCTCACCACGCAGAAGACTGCTGAGCTGTTGGAGCAGAACATTACATGTTTTTCCTCATTTCCCAATTTTATTATTTTCTTCGATAGCTTACAGTGTTCAGTTTTTAGTTACATTTTATGAAAGGGGCACTTAAAAAGATAAATATGAAAGACAATTTGAATGCTAACCTTTACCTTCAACAATGATGCCCGCTTTCTAGCTGTCCAAGGTTGTCCTTACATGAATGGGCCCCATTAGTTATGGAGACAGTCTATAACTTTTTGCTTATATCAGCCCCTCTTATAGACTTGCAACTTGAGATAAGGTATGCTTAATGATATTTTAATGGGATCATCAGTGCAACAGAGGAACCTCTGCTGGTCCCAAGAGTACAGAAGACATCCGTGTGCACTCAGTTTTTCGCTGATCATTGCTAAGCAATTCTAGAGAAAATACTGAGCCACCTTCTGATCTCTTGAGTCAGAGAAAAAAATCGGATAACAGACATATCACACACAAATGTTAAAACCACACAGACAACACATGCAGATATCACACAGACATAGACTTGCATTAAAATCAGTCAATTTTTCACATGCCGGAATTGGACATGTTTGTATGGCTAAGGCCTTGCAGCTATGATGTTTGGTAAAGGGTGCACAACTAATATTTCCTGGGAGCCAAGGCCATTCACAGCCTACCCTTGGTTGGTAGAACTACCCTTGAACAAATTATCATAAGAAACCTTTTAAATGGATAGTTGGCCAATTTGAGTAATACCTGGCGGATAGGCATAACAAAAAACATTTTCGGTTGCAATAGCCAATAACAGTTTCTCCAGAGTCTCTTTCCTTTGAGTTTATCCCTTGACCCAGTCAGTAGGCTATACGCTATGATTCACAGGTTTTTTAGAATTAGAGGTTTTGCCTTTGTATCATTATCATGTGAGACTATAGAAATTATGGGCAACAGTGTCATTTTAGAAATGATTGATTTTACCATCCAGAGATGTTCACAATGTTGTTCTGTTAAGGTCAAATAATAATTCTTACAAAAAGTAAATGTTGCTTTAAACAAAAAACTGTGAAATATGGAAAAGACATGAATACTGCAAAGGAGATCAATAAAACAACGATCTGTTGGGATGATTTGTAGATCAGGCAAATAGCTTGTATTTATGTGAATTGATCCATAGATCTCCAGTGTCATTTAGTCCATGTTAAAATGACTGGCATCCACGTTACAATAGTAAAGCGAATGTATTTTGTCGTTATTTTTGCAGTGTCTGTGGCATTATATTTGTACCATTAAGTCAACATGATATGCAATCAATAACACCTACGACATTTAGGCAGTTAGACAGAGTGAGAGAAGTCCCTCTGTTCCTATCATTCCCCCCACGCAGTCATGGGGTGCTGATCGGTTGCCATTACAAGCTGGATGCCTTGCAAAGGCCTCTAGACCTGCCATGGTCGTATGCCTATGTCCTCGGCAGAGCTTAATAGACTGCTTGTCTGTTTTACATGAACAGGTTATAATGCTTTGATATACTGAGTAAACCATAGCGTTCTAAATGCAATCAATGTCTTATAATAGGACTAAATAAATAATTAATTAAGTAAATGTTATTAAAGTTTATTTAAAAAAAATATTTTACACAGTTAAAACTATAAATAAAGCCATCTTTTCCATAACAATTGGTGCTCAAGATGATAGTGCTGTTTTTATTCGACTTTAAATGAATAGAATAAAATCAATAAAGCATGAGACGAGGTGCAGATCCGGCAAACAAATAACAGATAAATCAATGTTAAGATGGTGACTACAAAAATGTCATATCAGAGTTCTTCCAAAATTCAAAATCATTTAATAAACCCTTTAAACCAATTACCACAAAGGTAGATCTTACGGCAAATGTCAGAAGCCAACCTTTATCTCAAACAAGCGTACAGACTGTGCCAAAATAGAAGCCTATGTTAGCTAAACTTCAAACGGTCTTGTAAAGAGACGTAACTGAGAGCTCCTGAGTCCCAATGCAAAATCAGTACCAAGGTTCCCAGCTGTCATTGCTCCCCGTGAAGGAAACAAGATAATCTTGTAGATCTGATACTTTTTATTGGCTAAAAAAGAGAATGATGTTAAAGGTGCATGTCTTTGAGGGTCCTTGGGCCTCTTCATCAGGATGGTGTAATATATATATACATACATACATACATACATACACACCCAGAAGGGCACAGACATGGTGTGATTAATTTGTGTTAAAATAAATAATAGAATAGGATGAGCTTGGAGAGTAAATCCTTAAAGGGGTTGTCCCGCGCCGAAACTGTTTTTTTTTTTTTTCAACAGCCCCCCCATTCGGCGCGAGACAAACCCGATGCAGGGGTTTACACAAAAAACAGGATAGTGCTTACCTGAATCCCCGCGCTCCGGTGACTTCTTACTTACCTGCTGAAGATGGCCGCCGGGATCTTCTCCCTCGGTGGACCACAGGGCTTCTGTGCGGTCCATTGCCGATTCCAGCCTCCTGATTGGCTGGAATCGGCACGTGACGGGGCGGAGCTACACGGAGCCGCTCTCCGGCACGAGCGGCCCCATTGAGAAAAGAAGAAGACCGGACTGCGCAAGCGCGTCTAATCTGGAGATTAGACGCTGAAAATTAGACGGCACCATGGAGACGAGGACGCTAGCAACGGAACAGGTAAGTGAATAACTTCTGTATGGCTCATAATTAATGCACAATGTACATTACAAAGTGCATTAATATGGCCATACAGAAGTGTATAGACCCACTTGCTTCCGCGGGACAACCCCTTTAATTAGTCCACTGATAAGAGTGTGAGAGTTTTATGGTTTCTATATTGAGGTTAGTTAAGAGGACTGGTGCCCCAACTACAGCAGGACCAGATCTCTTAGATGTAATACCCCAGCATAAATCCTTCATAAAGATTAAATTCTGTGTTCAAAGCACTAAACATTTGTATACACTTTATACATGTTAGGGTCCCTAAATATCGTGCTCTATTTTAAAGTACTAACGTCCTCCCATGTGTTTTAGGAGCCATTGAACCCCATCGGACACCTTGGCTTTGTGATAAATAATATTTCCTTCTAGGTCTAATTTGCTAATCCTCATTTAAGAACTTACCTTTGCCATGGCTTTTCATGGTGCCCATATTCCAGCCACAAATATGAAAGCGGGTTGTTCCCAAAGGCTGATTTAACCATCTTATAGTGGATTTGTGAGGAGGAGTGGGTCATTTTGATTATTATTTTCTTTATTTTAACCAATCTTCCAGTATGCTTTTGCAAACACATTCAAACATTTTCTGAACGTTTAACCCATTTACCTCTTTACTTTAATTTATCAAACGTGTTTTGATTTAAATAATAATAATTGCTATTATTATTATTGTTATACACAAAAAAGCAGAAAAATACAAGAACGAGATCACAGCTTGGTAGTTCATTTTCATAGTGCAAGGAACCACCCAGGGAACCCAGAATGACATTACGTGTGGGTGCCAAATGTGTGCAGAGCCCAACAGTGAGGCCTTTTGTAACTGACAGTTGGCAGATAGTAGCTTTTGCAGCAGTTCCAATGAACCATCCTTACCACCAAATTGTGTCTTTCTTTGTTCTTCGTTCAGTTTTTTTTTTTGCAACAGCTGAGTATGTGGTCCATTGTTTCGTCAGTAATTATTATTATCTTGTTTCTTAAATATTAGCAAAAATAAAAATGGTCTTGAAAATAAAGTTCCCTGCATTACTTAAGAAACAAATTAAGGTAAATCGTACATATTTGACCTGAAGGCCTCATGTCCACAGGCAGGTCGGATCTCGCAAATGGGAGCCTGTAGCGGAATCCAACCCTGCCCACAGCCGAGGACCCAGCTTACCTGTCTGGGTCTTTTTATTCTGTACTGCGGATGTGTGCCGAAGTGCCGGCCGGTGTTGTGGCACACATGCGCAGTACTTTTTTTAAACTCTTGCTTCACAGCAGAATCCGCAGCCATCCATGCAGGAACTGCACTAAACTGGAGCATGCTGCGATTTCTTTTCCGCATGCGGAATCCAGAAAACAAATCCATATGTGTACATTGAAGTGTGGACACCTATGGTTTCCTATGGGCGGCTTAAACTGTGGATCTTCCCATGTGGATTCCTCAATTCAAATCCACCTGTGGATATTGGGCTTAAAATAAGAAAAAAATTTGCAGAATGTATGTCATGTTTCTACATTGACCTCTTATGGCTTTCTTTGACTTGATCCTCATTAGTTTCCATTATATTTTCTGTAGAAATGTCCATGTTTTATGAAGAGCTTGTCATTTTAAGATTAAAGGCATCTGAGTGTAACCTAATAGTCTATAATCCAATGTTCCATTGTTGCTAATCACAAAGCTGTGAATGTGTATGACGGCAAATAAGATGGAAGGCAATGATACAAGCATTTGTCAATATACATGTGGTCACAGGCTCTGGTTGAGTGATTTTCTTAATTTATAGCAAGAAATGGGTGGCCAAAGGCCAGAATTAAAATGTATTTGGCTGTCAAGTTTTCTCTGAAGCTAATCATATGGCAGCATTGAGTAAGGCTATCTTTTTCAGGAAAATGCAAGACTAGATGGGGTCATTGACAGATATATAAATTGCTCTGACCACGAAGATTGCCTATGAAATCAGGCCTGTCATTTTAAATAAAATCCACTAACTCCTGATGTGTAACCTATGGCCGAACGTGCAGTATATCACTTTGTGCATCACATACAGCCCATCTGACATGATAGATAATACTAAAGTAAATGGCTTGCCAGAACCCATGTCTGGATTGGCTGCTGTAGTTATGATTTCATTATACTGGTCCCTAATTAGTTTTAGTAAATCTAAAAATTAATTTTCACTTATAATTTTGTAAAAAATAAATTAAACATTTTGTAAAATTTATTGTAGATGACTGATCATTAAAATATCACTTATTGATATTACCCTATATATTTAATTATATGCTTTTAGAAAATGTGCAAAAATACAAGAAACGTTTATGCTTGGGTTGGCTATTTTTTTCAAATATAATTTTTTTATAAATACTGTATGGTTAATTTTTTTTTAACCTTTTTTGGTAGCTAATAAAGAATTACATCAGGGACAAATATTTGCAGCTATTTTTATGATGTTTTAAGTACAGAGGCTAGGGACTTACATAATGGGTTTCATATTGCACTTTTACAAAAAAATGTTTCATTATGTCTTAACAGTCCTCTAGCATGCATTAAAATGGACCTCCATGACCACCTCCTTGAGTTATAATAGCCACATTGATATCTAAACCCATTATACTTCTAGGTGGAATTTCTGTGGGGTTATAACTTCCAAGTTTTAGTAAATGGCATTAGTGTTAGCCGCATTGACAATGCTACATTGCACTCATTGATTGATTGAAAAAATGAAAGATACAAAATTGCTATTGTGAAATCAACCTTAACAAGGATGCAATCATCTACAGTCTAAGGCCTTAGTCAGACGGGCGTTTTTTCGCGCGATTTGCGGATCGCATGATGGATGCGCATCCGCAAATCGCGTGACCAGTGCCCGAAAATCGACCGAAAATCTGCTCCTAGCCGCGTTTCATTAGAAATGGGCCGGAGCTGTCCAGCGCATTGCATTCAATGGAGCCGGCAATACAGCCCGCTCCATTGAAAGGCAATGCGCTGCGGGCGAGTGTGGGATAAATTGTCAGGAAAGGCTTAAATATATAAGCCCTTCCCTGCAATTCATCCAGAAAAGTGTTAAAATAAAAAATTTATATATACTTACCTGCTCCCGGGAGCCGGAGTTCCGTGCGGCCGGCCTGCAGTGGGTGTGAAGGGGGTTTGAGTCAGACCTGCCCCCTGATTGGCTCAGCGCTGAGCCAATCAGGGGGCAGGTCTGACTCAAACCCCCTTCACACCCACTGCAGGCCGGCCGCACGGAACTCCGGCTGCCGGGAGCAGGTGAGTATATATATATTTTTTATTTTAACACTTTTCTGGATGAATTGCAGGGAAGGGCTTATATATTTAAGCCCTTCCTGACAATTCATCCCGCGCACGCCGGCAGCCCATTGGTTTCAATGGAGTCGGCTGTATTGCCGGCTCCATTGAATTCAATGGGCAAACATCGTTCTTCTCTGCCACAGCTGTTACAGCTGTGGCAGAGAAGAAGGATTTGTCTTCTATATGTTCTCAATGGGGTCGGCGCTGCTGCCGCCGGCCCCATTGAGCGCATATAGAGAAGAGAACAGGAATCGCAGATCGCAGATAGGTGCGATCTGCGATTTCTGTTCTATAATTTATCGGACGAGCGCATAAAAAGCGCTCATGTGTCCGATACCATTGCAAAGCAATGGTTTTATAAAATCGCCGGACGCATGCGCATGCGCAAATTGCGGCAAAAAACGCCCGTCTGACTAAGGCCTAATAGTCAGTTGCCTAAAAAAGAAGAATATTTCATTCTCAGAAAAATTGAATTATCCATGTAAAGATGCAGAGCCTGACCACTGGGACCCGTAACTAAAAATGCTTAACTTAACTTGGGTTTTATTAAGTTATACAACTTGTCATGATTAGATTGTAATACAATCTCATGCCAGTCTTTAAAAAATGTACACGTTAATGTATATTAATGTGCATTTTTTTTTTTTTACCACAGAAGCCTATAGGTGATGGCCATCATAAAAATCCATCCCAGCCATCAAGTTAAAATACATATACATTAAACATAAAGCATGAATGGTCTTTTTAGTCCCCTCACTGAATCACTGTCTAGGTCCTCTCCCTAAGAAATAAAGTTAGCGTTACTGACCCACGTCACAGGCCTCTCTCTAGCAAAGCCAAAATCCTGCTGCACACGAAACAGCTGTCTGTACATGAAGTCTGGCTTTGCTTTCAATTGCCGGTCATTGTTACAAGGCTTGTATAGAGAGACTAACATTGACTTGAAGGAATACTGCCTTCCAATAGGTGGCACTGTGGAGGTATTGTTCCTTCTACCTTATTTACATATACTTTTTTTAACATGGGAGTCCATAGGTGACAGGTAGCTGATGGATGGCATCTATTGAGACATCCGACAGACATATACAGTTTTCTTTTAACATGTTTTTTTCATGTCTCCCGCCATGCATATTTGTTGAGTTTAGATATATGTAAGGAAAGGGCAATACCATAATTGCTATAATGATGTACCGCCATCCTTTGTCCGTTCTCACTAGTACAACCTTGATGAGGAGTTGCATAGAGAATGTAGAAGATGAGTATGTCTACTGCTACTCCAATCGTATGAGAGATACATAAACAGCAAAGTAATTGGTGAGGAAATCTGTTCAAGTTGATTTTGAATCTTAATAACTATGTAAAAAGTAAAAGCAAAACTACATACTTTTGCACTCCTATTCATTTAATATCTGAATGAAATTGTGCAACTATTATATTTACTGACTGCATAAAAGTGCAAAGTTCTTAGCACATATTTTGATCAAAACATGTGGGCCCATCTGCCACATCTAGGCAACCAGGATTGAGAAAGGGCCCTACTCTAAAACAGACTCATTTCTCCCAGGGCTAAAGCCAAAAATGCACTCATTAAAAGCAGAATCCAAACCATATATTCAAATTAAAACACTTGGGGCAGATGGAAAGTAGGGTGCAGGACAGACATGGAGGCAGCCAATAATTTACAAATTCAACTGCAAGAAAAAACCTCTGTCAGAAGTTCCTGCAAGTAGCAATCTTCAAGCTGCCCATAGTGAGTTAAAGATCTTTTGGATTGCCTCCATCTTTCTTATTTCTGGTTAGCCTTTTCCTAATGATTCTTCTAAACATCACTATTAGGGATGAGCGAGTATACTCGCTAAGGCACTACTCGCTCGAGTAATGTGCCTTAGCCGAGTATCTCCCTGCTCGTCCCTAAAGATTCGGGGGCCGCCGCAGCTGACAGGTGAGTTGCGGCGGGGAGCGGGGCAGAGCGGGCGGGAGAGAGGGAGAGAGAGATCTCCCCTCCGTTCCACCCTGCTCTCCCCCGCAGCTCCCCGCCCCGCGCCGGCCCCCGAATCTTTCGGGACGAGCGGGGAGATACTCGGCTAAGGCACATTACTCGAGCGGGTAGTGCCTTAGCGAGTATACTCGCTCATCCCTAATCACTATCTATCTCAATTAGCTAAGTTTTGTCATTTAACCAATAGAAGTCAATATTTTGATAACTTTGATTAAACTCAAAGGTTTGTCTTCAGTCACTAAAGCATATTCTTGTCTGTTCTTATTAGTATTCTCGAAATTCTTCAACACCACAAATGAAAGGTTTCAGTAACTATCCAGTCACAGATTTTAACATCCAGTTATAAATTAACTTTTATAATATAAGCACTGCGGAATAAGTTGCAAATAAAAATGATCATTATTATTAATATGAGCCAAATGGGTTAAAACAATAAAAAACAAACAGGTACTACTTACCCTTCTCAGCCCAAATGATCCAATACTGCAGCACTGTGATTCTCCTGGTTTCTGAAGTCAAGTGACCACTGCTTGCCAATCAGAGGGCGCAATATTAACATTCCAAACTCCTGGCATCCAGACATCCAGGATGTGAGCTTTGATGCCAGTGAATGTTTACACTGCAATCTCTAATTAGTAGACAGCAGTCTCCTTACCTCCGTTGTCATCATAGGCTGGGTGAATCATGGTGTTGCAGCACTGGATCACCAGGGCTGAGAAGAATATGCACCCTTTTGTTTTCTTGCTTGAACACATTTTGTCATATTTTTAAAAAGTTCATTGTAACTAGAAAACTCCTTTAACTAGTCAAATCTTGATGCAGTGTACGTGCCGAATCCAAGTTGGGTGGCCGTACGCGGATCTGCCTCATTGAATCCCCATAAGAATCAGCCACAGAACTCTGAGGCTGACAAATTAAAGTGTTAGATCTACGTTGGAAAAATCCAACATAGATCTGATAGCAAGAATGCAGTTTGAACAAGACATAATAGAGTATCTGATGGGGTATGGCAAGGAAAGAAGTTTACAAAATATTACAACTCCAAGGTTGTATGGAGTCATAAATGTGTACATGAGACCTTAATGATGAAAACATATATATGTTTATATATATATATATATATATATATATATATATATATATATATATATATATATATATATATATATATATATGTATATATATATATATATATATATATATATACTGTATATGCTCAAGACATATCTGCCTGTTTTGAATAGGCAGGGTGTATTTATAGAATTTTATCTTCAAAGGTATCTCCGGAGAATTTGCTTCCTCTCTGAGCTGATCCTCCTGTCATATGCAGAGCTCTGAAATATCCTCTTTTCACTGACTGCATGGGGTTTTCACACATAACTCTGTATACTAAATGTATCGCTGCTGAAATAAACGCTCTGTTTTTCCTGATAGAGTTGGTAACAGCAGCTTTAATAAAGTGATGAAATAAAATGGCATGTAAGGATAAAATTTAGATGACTAAATAGCTAAAAATCAACGCAGTCAAAATTTGATGTGATATAAGACGGTAATGCAGATCAATTCATAAACACCTGCAAATGATTATCTTACAGCAGAAGCATAGACATCATCCACAGTGTCTGTACAACAAATAGCTCACTGACATTGACTAGATGACTGGAAGTTATCATAGCCCTAATTCTTTATGATATAATAATCTTTACTTATATAGCACTAACATATTGAGTAGCGCTTTGCAAATGTGGAAAACATACAAAAAATAAGTCATAACATCTAGTAATAAACCAATGCACATATTGAATAGCGGCGAGTTCCCAAATCGCAAGAGCTTACAGACTATAAGGAAGTAAACACATGGGATACTATGCATATATACATACATAAAGCTGTGTGAGTGGATCACCAGCCGTGTTTGTGAATAAACAGATATGGGGGATGCGGTGAGAAAGGGCTCAAGTTTAGGGAGAGTCAGTTAGGATATGGCAGAAATACAAGAGGTTCAGTTTTTGAGTGATTCAGTTATAGATGGAGAGACAACAGTGTTAGAAACAGCAGACAGACAATCACTTAGCATTTTGTAGAAGCAAAGGTATAATGTCACGGGAAGAAGTATATCATTGGGTATTGCCCACCTAAAGATGGTATTGAAACACAAATCTACTAATAGTTTACCCAATAGGGGGTGTGTAGATGGATTAGAGGAGAAGACCAAGGACTGCACCCTGAGGAACCCCAACAGCAAGGGGAAGAGAAATAGAGTTGGTAAATTATGCTCTGAATGAGTGATGAGGTAGAAATAAACCATGAGAGTGCAGTATCCTTTAGACTAATAGAGCATAGCATAATGAGGTGAATTTGGTGATCTATGGTACCAAATGCCACAGAGAGATGCAGGAGGATCAGTAGAGAGTGGTCAACATTTGATTTGGCCATCAGAAGATCATTTGATGCTTTAGTGAGAGCAGTTTAGGTAGAATGCAGAGCATGAAAAATAGACGGCAAGGGAGAGAGTTATCTGAAACATAGCTTATTAGACCAGAGTAGACCAGGCATTTCAGAAGTTTGGAGATGAAGGGGAGATTGGCAACATAAGACAAGTCCATAGATGGTTTAAAGGAAATGGGGAAGATACCTGAAGAAAGAAGAAGGTTGAATATTGTTATGTGTTGACATGACAGCCGGGGAGAGACACTTAAGATGGTGAGATGGCATAGGTTCCTTAATGCAGGTAGTGGGGCGAGAAGAAGCGAGTAGCATGGGGACTTCTTCTTCTGTTCTTGGGTCAAATGCTGAGAGTGAACTAAAGAGAAGGGGATCAAAGCTAATCAGGGACTGAGAAGTTATTTCCTATCAGATGTCATCAATTTTCTCTTTGAAATAAGTCGTCATATCTTCAGTATTGAGATCCGTCATAAGAGGCTGAATTTTATAGCTGAGGGAGAAGTGAAATTATGAAAGAGTCTATTGGGGTTATTTGTTAGTGAGGAGGTGATAGAGTTAACATAGACTTGTTTGGCATGGTGAAGAGCAAAGTTGTATGCTCTGAGCATTAACTTGTAGCGGAGGAAATCTGCAGATATTTGCAATTTTCTCCATATGCATTCGGCACATCTAGAGCATCACCAAAAGAAACATATTTGAAACGTGAGCCAGGGTTGCTGTGGTGTACATTGGGAGAGTGGGAGCATTGGAGGCACCATTTCATCTAGTGCAGTTTTAAGAGTTTTAATGTATTAGCCCAGGAGCTATGTTGGGACAGTAGAAGGAAGATATTGGAGACAGCGATGACTGTAAGGAGTCTGAAATTGGCCGAGTGTAAACTGCCTGTAGATTTCTGCGTAAGTGGTAGGCAGTAGTGTCATTAGACAGACGAGAATGTTTGAGATTAAAGGGACAGGAAGTTGTGATCAGAGAAAGGGAGAGAGGAGTTTGAGAAGTCATAAACAGGACAAGGACAGAAAAAAACTAAAGCGTGTTGCCATCTTTGTATGTATTTAAGTGTATAAAGGAATTGAGTGTGCAAAGTAATTTTAGCACGGTAATGGAAAAATGGAGCTCCAACCACTATATATTGTGATTAATACTTTTGACAGGGAACATATGTACAGTTTTGTAAAGAATAGGAGATGATTTAAGACAGAAGGTTATGTGCTGGTTGTAAGATGGTGTGTCATGAAAAATAAATGGTGAGCATTCTCAAAAGCGAAGCTCAATATAGTATTTACAAAGCCAAAAGGTGTAAAACTCCAGTAAATACAAAAGGGGTGGGATTGTGACAATAATATAAGACTGTGTGAACCCCAAGTCATTAAGGATGGCTGAATTGGAATTTATAAAGAGATAGATAGATAGATATGGGATAGATAAATATATCTATATATATATCTATATATATATATGATATTAGATAGATATGATATTAGATAGATAGATATTAGATAGATAGATAGATAGATAGATAGATAGATAGATAGATAGATAGATAGATAGGATATAGATAGATAGATGGATATGAGATAGATAGATAGATAGATAGATAGATAGATAGATAGATAGATAGATAGATAGATAGGAGATAGATAGATGGATAGATAGATATGAGATAGATAGATGGATATGAGATAGATAGATGGATAGATAGATAGATAGATGGATAGATAGATAGATAGATAGATAGATAGATAGATAGATAGATAGATATTGCACATTGAGGGTTATACTATAATGACCACTTTGCCCTTTGCTCGTATTTGACCTGTCAGGTTAACGATTGAAAATAGTAATAAAATATGTGCAAATTAGAGAGTTTACATAAAAAGCTTCTCATAAAGGTGTCCGAATAAGGGAGTGTGGCAATAAAAGGTTAAGCACTTGCCGTAGATCACACCTTATGGTACAATTAAGGAGAAGCGACATCAATGTACAGCTGACATAACGGTTAATGGCCATGTTAACTTATTAGAGATTCAGTTTGTTACTGCAGTAAAAATAGTTAAATGTTCAGGCCTAATAATGACAATTATTTGTTCTCTAATTACTGACCATCTATCAGGAGCCACAACAAAGAGAAGGAAAAGTATGCCTAGTTTTTATGTTTATGTTTTATGGGTATCTGGACAATTTATCCGAAAATAACAGAGACTCTACATTTTTTATGGACACATTACATGGCTATAATGAATCATAAAGAATATATAGTAAGTAATGTCAGTCTGTGGGTTCGAATACCAATATAAACACATTAGTAGTATTCACTGTGAACTGCATAATGATAACTACAACCACAGTAATCTGTAGAAGCTCCTTGTGCTTAAAAAAAAGTCATGAACGCAGTAATTTTTTAATGGACATTTTAAAAAAAGTCCAGTTTTATGGACTGTCCAGAAATTTAATAATGATATGTATATATAAGGAGACAATGAAGAGGGAATACAGGCAGTGGAGCAACTGCAAACATTCTTGTGGCGTGAGAAACTGCATGCTGTTAGACTACTTGCACACGGACGAGATTTCCCGCAAAAATGGTCCAAAAATCAGACAGAGATAGCACCCATTCATTTGAATGGGTGTATGCACATGAGTTTTTTTTTACTTGGACAGTAGGTCTGAGTGAAGAAAAAAATTGCAGCATATCCTCTTCTTGTCCGATTTTCAGACAAAAATAACATATGTACATGTGTAGGGTCAGATATCTGTATTCTGTTCGATGCGAGAATTTTGGATATAACTTTAAAATTGTCCATGTGCACGAAGCCTCAGAGGTGAAATGGAACACCAGGATTGAAAGATCTGATTAGCTGGAAGCACACAATGCAGTTATGATGTCACCAGTCTGGTGACATCATGGGCAGGTAATGGGCGCAGCCTATTCATTCAGTAGACTGGTTAAGAAGTAATTCTAATATTTCTTTATATGTTCTAAGGTCAGTAACTGAGAGGTGGAATAATAGTATAGGGAGGCGGAGGTAATATTAAAAAAAAAAAAACAACCTTTTAAGTGCACCTATAATAAACATGGACAATCAATGGATGAAATCATCAGTTCTCCATGATTTAGCTAACTCCATATAGCATGTATGGTGGATCACATAAGGGCTCTTGTCAGCTGTAACTTTCTTCTTATGAAGGTTGCATTTCATTTCAATTCTGAATCTACAGCTTGTCCTAAGAAATTCCTGAATGGCATTGTATGAAACTGTGCACATGGCTAATTGATTCTCAGCAGCAGTAAATGAGCAGCTAATCTGATCACTAGGAAAACAGCTGTTAGCAGACCAGATATGGGTTGTCATACAGGGGGAGTTATGCAATTATCAAACATATTATTTGAACACAATTTATAAAGGAATTTCCTAAGGGTAACAGAGCACTATGTAAAGAACTCAGGTGCCCCCTGATATGATCAGCAATGGTAAAGTGTAAGGAAAAATAAACAACAAACTTTTTAAAAGAGTTTATTTGTTTGACTGTGACTCTCCTCATACTTTAGGCTAGTTTCACACTAGCGTTTTTTAAAAACCGGCCGAAAACCACGACCATCTGAAGCATTGGATTCCAATGCATTTGCTCAGATGAGTGATTTTCCAGGGTGTAAAATCAGCCAGCCGGCAAAGATAGTGCATATGGTGCGCATTCCAGATGGCCGTTTTTATGCCCACCGGGAAAAAATAGAATTTGTTTTATCTTTTGCAGAAATAAGCTGGCTTTTTCTATAGACTCTTATGGGAGCCTAAGAGAGAAGTCAGGAAAGGGAAGGGAGAGGGAGTTTATCAGCAGCTCGCATCGCTAAAGTCCCTACCCCTTCCCTTGCCAGCAGGAGGGAAAGGGTGGGTAGGGGAGGGAGTTTAGCACAACTAGCTCTGTTAAGCTCCTGTCCTGTCCCACTCCTCCCCTTGCCGGCAGCCAGCAAGGGATGGAGAGGGGGAGGGAGTTTAGCACACATGCTTTAGCAACAGACAGGAAGGGGCGGAGAGGGTGAAGGAAGGGGGAGGGAGTTTAGCAGAACTGAACTCTCTTTCCCTGGCTGATAGTATTGGGCCGTCTGAATGGGCATTAAAATGGGAGATGCAGCCATGACTTGGTAGTGTCTGCCTCTCGTTCATACGATTTTTGGCCGTGATTCGGGCAGCCAAAAATGCAGCACATATGTGACAGAGCCCTTGAGAGAGAGAGAGAGAGAGAGAGGGACTGATGACTTCAGATAGTTTTCTTCATTATAGCTTTTATAGCTGGATTGGCTCACTTAATTCATTAGTTTACAATATGTGTTGTCAGTAGTGCTGAGCAAACTGAACCAGTCAAACCCTGTTTTGGGTCGAACATAGCTAAAACTTCAGCTTGTGGAGAACCTGAACCTCAGCCGGGTCATCCTGATGTAACATCGTGGCAGTAGCTCTTGCCTTATAGTGCTGTGGTCCTAAGTTCAAAGCTGACCAAGGACAACGGCTGCTTGGAGCTTTTTTCTTCTTCATAATTATCACCTTTCTTTATGTACTGAGCATGGTGGCTCAGTGGTAAGCACAGTTGCCTTGCAGCACTAGGATCCTAGATTCAAATCTGATTAAAGGCAACATCTGTATGGAGGTAAATAAAGGTGATTTTTATGAAGCACAGATAAAACCTAGGACCCCAGCACAGCGAGGCAACAGTGCCAAGCACTGAACCACAGAAGAAGAGGCAGCACCACTGTTTGGGTGAGATCATTATTATTGGTGAAGGTTCAGTACAAACTAATTTAGATCAAACCGGAATTCGGCGAACTGGCCAAACTAAACTCTCAACAGTTCACTCATCTGTAGTTGTTAGCATTATTTCTGTAGAACAGTAGATAAACCTGTAAAAAGAACTGTTGTAAAAAGAAGAGGGGATGCAACACAGTGGTAAGCATGGCCCTGGCCCAACATTTGTTAGACACATTGCTGCCATCGATTTCTAAATGAGGTAATTTTTTTTTAACAAAATGGAAAAGTGTCTGATATGTGTTCTATATTCTGTTATGGTTATATGCGATTTCAAAATCATTGCATTCTTTTTTTCTTAGCATTTATTTACAGAGCGTCCCAACTTTTTAGAATTGTGGGTGTACAATGTTGCAGAAAGTGCATGGCTCTCTGATTATCTCGAAATCCTGTTAGTCTGGTAAAAAAAAGTCCCATACCAGAATAAATTAGCAGAAGGTCCATCCCTAGTAGCAGAATCCATAGGGTCCCTCAACGTTAAGGGCTTCAAAACACTAAATCACCAATCCCCAAAGCTGAAGAAATTGAAGGCTCATGGGCTGCACCACCACTGGATCCAGCACCAAAGAATACATGTATCTATTTGTATATCTTGAATCCTCTTTGGGATGACCTCCAATTATAGTGATAAATATGTTTCAATAAGGGTCTTCTTCTCCAAGAAGAGGGCCCATAGTGGTAGCATCTAAAAATCCATCTGACCTTCGCCACAGGTAGTCTTCTCAAACAGGGTTGACTTTTGAAGTAGTTTCAGTACATCTGTCCCAAAGCAAAGGCTACAGGATACACTGCACCATTTATTGTCCCAGCATTTCAGTATGATAGCTGTCAGATAGACAACATTTCAAAGGGGTTTGAGCAGAATAGAAAAACATGGCTGCTTTCCTCTAGAAATAGTGCCAAACCTGTTTACCGGTTTTGTGGGGTATTGCAGCTAAGCCTAAACCATGCTGTTGTAGCCTTGTACATCCTGTTTATTCCACCCTCATTATTTTCCCTACCAATGGTGCCATAGCTAACTGTTTACTCCTCCTACACAATGACCTGCCAGTAGATTGCAGTGAATGCATAATGCAACTAAGATATGCAATATAGTGAACATTTTGGGCTTGTATTTCTCTTCTTGGCTCCTGAATCATGTCTTCACTATGGCTCAGCATAATATTCTGTAGCTGATTTTGGTTATGACATCAGTTCTTATGCATTGATTTTAACTATCTCCCATATGGTCTTTGAGAACAAAATTAGAAAAGTTCCCGTCACTCTTCACCCTCAGGCCTTAGTCACACGGGTGTTTTTTGCCGCGATTTGCGGATCGCATGACGGATGCGCATCCGCAAATCGCGTGACCAGGGCCGAAAAATCGCCCGAAAAAACTGCTCCTAGCCGCGTTTCAATAGAAACGGGCCGGAGCTGTCCAGCGCATTAAATTCAATGGAGCCGGCAATACAGCCAGCTCCATTGAAAGCAATGCGCTGCGGGCGATCTCACGATGAATTGTCGGGAAGGGCTTAAATATATAAGCCCTTCCCTGCAATTCATCCAGAAATATGTAAAAATAAAAAATATATATATACTCACCTTGTCCCGGCAGACGGAGCTGTGGCAGAGAAGAATGATTTGTCTAGTATATGCTCTCAATGGGGTCGGCGCTGCTGCCGCCAGCCCCATTGAGCGCATATAGAGAAGAGAACAGGAATCGCAGATCGCAGATAGGTGCGATCTGCGATTTCTGTTCTATAATTTATCGGACGAGCGCATAAAAAGCGCTCATGTGTCCGATACCATTGCAAAGCAATGGTTTTATAAAATCGCCGGCCGCATGCGCATGCGCAAATCGCGCGAAAAAACGCCCGTCTGACTAAGGCCTCAGGTGTTCTCTTACATCTGAAATCACAGTATGGGTCTGAACATTCACATTTTACCCTGAAATGTCTATGAAACTGAGAGATTAATCTTGTGGATGGAGCAGCCTTATAATACCAACATGAAAGCTACTGAATTGCTCCTGTGAAAAGGGAAGTTGGTTTAGTCAAATTAGCCATCTGTCTATGATGGATTGAAATCCTGATCTGGTATGTATACATGTATATTAATCAGTATTCATGAAGCTTTCTAGTAATTGACTAAAGCCAGTGTTACATCTAGTAATTGACTAAAGCCAGTGTTACAGAGGTGTAAGCACATTTATGCGATCATTTGCGCCACATATTTGCACAATGGGCATTGCGTATTTGTGCACACATGTGCGTGTTTTACTATACTTTTTCCGTGCGCAAATCGTGCACGTTTGCATGTACTAAAAACCCACAAACATGCTCCCAGTCATTGAAATGGGCAATTAGATTAATTAGTTTAATATGTGCTATTTTTGTGCACAAATGAACAGGAAAACAGAGTATTCTGCGTATTTTTTGCGCAAACGAAATGCATGCGCAAAATGTGATTATGTGAATTAACCCATTAAAATCAATGCATATTGCGTGCCCAAATTTTTGCGTGTGCAAGATGCTGCGTTAATACATTCATGTGGCACAGGCCTTTAGACCATGAATTGCTTCTATAGTCTACAGAAAGCATATCTACCTTGTTCACGTCATAGGAGCAAGGAAAGGCTGCACTGTGGTCATTAAAAAAATTGAGCGTAGGTTGTTTAGATGGTTAGATAGCTAGATACCGTAGTTTGATCAATGTAAGGTATATGGGTGATATAATGGCATCTGACAAAACACTCATCTGATTTATAGGTTTTTTTCATGTTTGGTTAACATGTTTGGGTTCAGACACAAGTTAAAGGGACTATATCACCAACATAAAACCAGATAGAGAAACATTTTCCATTTTTCTAATGTTTTTATTTTCTGATTGTAGAATTTTTATTGTGTTGAAGATACATGACTATGGGGGCTGCATTTAACAGCATTTAGAGATATGCTTTACAGCAGCTTCATGGGCTGTAAAGTATCCCCTCCGGTCAATGGACAGGAGGGGACCCAATGACTTGTATGGGAGACTGTTCTAGACATACTGTGAGCTGTGCAGAGGTCATTTTGCAGGAAGGGAGTGTAGAGAGTCCCAGCTTATACCTATCATGAATGGTGGATCCTGTGTTACCTACATATCTCTCATTTGAAAATGGGCTGTCTGAACCAGGCCACCTTTTGGCTCCTACCCACTAGCGGTTTTTTTAATGCTGCGTTTCTTTAACGCAAATGTCAATGGGGCTTTCTAATGTTAAAAGTGTATCGCACCAAAATCACAAAGCACAAACTTGCAATGCATTTTTAATAATAGAAAATCCCATTGACATTCACGTTAAAAAAAATGCAGCAATATTGCAGTGTTAAAAAAACGCAAGTGGGTACGAGCCCTAAGCGAGAGAAATCATGACAATCATATCACTATTATCAAAGGTGTAATTAATTTAATTGAAGTGAAAGTCAATTTCTTAAGGCCCTTTTACATGGGCCGAGAGTCTGCATGAGTGCTGACGTCACCGCTAAGGTCATCAGCGCTTGTGCAGAGCATTTAAACTGAAAGACGTGCCACCAGCTTGTCAGTTTCTCAACTTCTCGCTTCTTGCTCAGCACTTCACCTCCTATGGGAAGCACTGAGCGGGGAGCATTTACACAGGACAACAAGCCGTTGAGCCTACAAGGTTTTTTTAAGCTAACTTAAAAGTAAGCTCAAACAACCGCGGACGTCAAGTGAGCAATTTTTCGCATTCATACTTAACGATCATCGGTCAAATTTGTCCGTTTGAATGCATTTTGAGCGATAATCGTTGCCATTGAATTGGGTACTACATTTATAGATAGCTACATTCAGAGATAACTTTCTATGCCATAGTTTATTTGCTCTTTCAGTGGCTTAAGATAACTTTTAGAAAGTTATCACCTGCTAGAGTACTTCTCCTCAGGTGCCTCAAAGATGTAGTCACGTAGATGGAGGCATCTGAGACTACACCTTTGAGGCACCCGAGGAGCACATAGAAGTATTGTTTCATTTTTCATTATGGGAAAGCGGATATTTCCTATTATTTACAGCACCTGGTACCTGCAATACCTATTGTATAGTCAAGTTAATCTTTGCTAGATTTGCAAAACCGTCAGACATGTCTGCCAACTGAGGCAGTTGAACATATTCATATGTTATGTTTGATGCTTAGAAATGAGTGTCATGGTTTGCTTTGTAAAATAGATAACAGAGGCTACCCTTCAATTGCTGTTCTCTTAGCAGGTATACTTTGTACCAGTTCATCTCTTCAGGGATAGCAAACCTTTGAAATGTGCATGGTTATTCCCATGGGTTTCAGCAGGCTGAACGAACTCTCATTGCCAATCTGCACTTACTAGGCTGTCAACTAAAGTGTTCTTAAGTCTCTACCTTCTGTGACAACAGCTGCATTCCATTGCAGAACACAAAATAGTCGTGCAGTAAAATGGTATTTTCATTTCAGTTCAACAGATCTAGTCTATTGCTTTTTATTGTTACAAGAGAAGAGGGGCAACATCAGTCCCCCTGGCAGTTCCTTATCTCCTGGCAATTCCTGTTTCCACTGCACTCAAATATGTTTCTGAAGAACAGTTCCTATGCCGAATATTTACTGTCTGTGTTACATAAAAGTACTTTTATATTACTTACATTACTACTAAAAAAGCACAAAAAACTGTAAAAATACAACACAGTTGGACTTCCTCTGAACTTCTATGTGCTATGCTATTGCTGCTTGACTGTATTATTTTGCTTTTTTTTGAAACATTAGATTTTTATTAGGTTTTCAACAGAGTGAGTGAGAAGTAAAAATTGAAAAATAAAAAATAAAACAGTGGTACGATTCTAATCAATAATATAGGTTGAAACTATAGATGAGCGAGTATACTCGCTAAAGGCAATTGCTCGAGCAAGCATTGCCTTTAGCGAGTATCTCCCCCGCTCGAGACTGTAGGTTCGGGCACGGAGCTGCGGGGGAGAGCGGGGCGGAACGGAGGGGAGATCTCTCTCTCCCTCTCCCCCCCGCTCCCTCCTGCTGACAGCCGATACTCACCGCTCCCCCGCGCCGGCACCCGAACCTGCAGTCTCGAGCGGGGGAGATACTCGCTAAAGGCAATGCTTGCTCGAGCAATTGCCTTTAGCGAGTATACCCGCTCATCTCTAGTTGAAACCATTACATAGTGAACAAAGTTAGTAATCTGGATGTTCAATATAGTTGGTGAAGAAAACATTCCATCCTGTGTTTAAGAGTAAACATTAGGCTATCAATTTAGGAAAACAACAGTGAGAACTTTGGAGCCAAGCCATCCAATCTTGCCTGAACCTTTCCTTGAGGTATTGTCTCATGGAGAGATCCCCTATCCATATACTTCATTAGGCTATGTTCACATGGGTGGAATCCATGTAGTATTTTTCCATGCAGATTCCGTCTCAAAATCTGCATAAAAACACAACTGGGCCATGGATTTGTGCCGCAGCTATGCACCTGTATGTCTGTTGATCCGCACACTGTGTTAGCCCTTTTCATTGGACAAATCTGCATGCTGATTTCCAAATGCAGATTCTGTGTAGATTCAGCATAGAATGCCCCTCAAGAAGTGATATGTCTTTTTTTTTTTTTTTTGTATGAGGATTTGAAATCCAAATGCGGAAAAAAATCTACGTCATATAGACTATGACACAGATTCACATTAAAAGTAATGGGCGTGGATTTTCCATAGATGCCATGTCAAATCTGTGGGGAAAAAGAGTATGTACCCATAGCCCTGGGAGATGTGGACCTCAAAGATGTTGGTCATAAGGGAGTCAAAGGAGATTGCTGCTATGTAAATAGAAGGCTACTCTCACTCTGGCAGGCCATTCATTTGAATGGATGCTTTAATATTACGTTACTCCTATAGTGGCTACTGCAGAAGGAATATATGGGCAGGTGAGACATTTTTTGCTGGTGATCTGAATCATCAGTGATAAGCTTATCTCCACTGGGGCAGTTTTCTGTAGAAGGGGTTGTCTTGATGGGACAGACCCATTTTATTCAGACTCAGAATAATTAGTTTTGTTCAATAACATTTCCCATAAAACACAAACATATTTACACCATGAGCCTTCTTCTCCTCAGTGAGACCTGACTAATAAAAAAGTTGACATTTATTAAATAAAACTTGCAGTATATAAGACTGTTGTTGTCTTTGGAGGTTTCAGAACACAATGACCTATTCTTTTTAGCTTTGAATTAAGATTAAATCAAGTATTTGCTCTTTGCTGTTTGTAAGGTTACGGCTGATATTTGATGCATAACCTGTCTCCTTAGCCTTCAGCTATTTACTTCTCTCCATTAGCTGTCTATAGTAAATTATATCAAAGTCTGTCTAGAGTCTCGACCTATGCAACCTGATTGATGTGTAAATTTCTTAAGAAATTAGTTCATGGTAGTAACCAAATATCAATTTTTTGTGCACTTTTAGGTTGTAACAAACAGCTTCCATTACTTTCCTCATTAGAAAATATAGGTTGTCGGTTTTAAAGACTAAATCTCCAGCTGTTAGCAACAAAAGGAAAATGTTGACTCATTGCTGGCATGACATAAGAAATGAGCAATTGAATTGTCTTGTGAGTGAATTTGGGTGGTGGCAAATTTGATTTAAAAAAATTTGAATAGAAGTTTACAAATTTTATTTTAAAATCTCATATCCTTAATCCTGGATGGTTAACTCCATCAGAAAAAAATAGATATTTTTCCAAAATTGGCACCAAAACAAACTACAATTCGCCCATCAAAAAACGAACCCTCACATAGCTTCAGTGACGGAAAAATAAAAAAGGATATTGAGGTCAAAATATGGTGGAAGAAAGCAATTTTTAAGGTATTTTATATAAGCATTACTATATAAAAAATATATAAAAATGTGGTATCCCTGTAATTGTATCAACTCACAGAATAAAACATTTTGGTGCAAATTTGGTGCAACTATGCCACACTGGCTTTTCATAAAGCCACATCCCTTTGTCAGAAAAGTCCTAAAAAGTGTCCAAAGGTGTCTAAAAACGTATAATAAATGTGGTGTAAAGCATGTAAGACAGTGTTCTGGTGCAATAGCAAATATGCCCCATTGTGTTTTTAAAAAGCTTGACATGTGCCCCCGTGTGCCTGAATTTACTGTTTACAGTGAAAATTCAGACAATAATCGCCCTGTGTAAATTACCATTTATACGCATGGGTCCTCTTATCTTGGAGATCTTTTCCTATCAGGAGAGCAGAGCTCCCTAGACCCATAATAGCCAATTCAAATTATCCATGCCTGGAAGCAGGGGTGTAAGTAAAGGCTCAGGGGCCCTGATGCAAAAGGTGAACTGGGGCCCCCCTCCTCTATCTGTATCTGTACCCATACTTAAACCATGCTGCACAGAGACATAACTTGAAGCTTCTGGGCCCCAATGCAAAACCTGTAACAGGGCCCCCAACTATAATGCTTTATTCATAGTACTGGGCTCCCTATATGGAGAAGAGGCCTTATGGGCCCCCTAAGGCTCCTGGGCCGGGGTGCAACCGCATCCCCTGCACCCTCTATAGTTATGTCCCTGCCTGGAAGCATGTCCCCACTAATACCAATGGAGAGGTGACCATGCTTACATGGGACTATCTCCATTAAAATCTATAGGAGCTATGAAAAGAGCAGAAAAAGCATCGCTCAACTTTTTCTGTACCTCTCAAAGCACAGCTACCTCACCATTGGATCTAAAAGCGAAAAAGTATCTGTGATAAAACCCCCTTTTTCCCAATAAGTGTTAATTAAACAAAAAGCCTCATGCTTATAATTTATTTCATACAAACATATATTTTCTATACAAACATACATGCATCCATAATATACATAGTTTCCGTATCTAATTATTCATTTTTAATTTTTGTGTAAAAATGCAAATATTAAGAATGCTAATTAATTGCATAAAATTGAAATTTAATTAATTACGGTAATTTAAATATTAGATTACATTTTTTAAAAAACAACAAAAAAACAGAATATAAATTGTATTCTCCTACACGGTACATGCCGAGAGTCACGTTGCATTCTTTGAATAAATGTTGGAATTGTGGTAGTTAAACAGGCGTGGATACGGCAGTGTTCCTCCACTGAGTGATAATGCTCTAGAAAGCGTTGTGTAAACTCAGGGGATTTTTTAATCTTTTTGCCTCTAAGCCTGGAATCACTGGTTAGTATAGTTTTATGGCGTCCAAGCCGTGTAGTGCTGATGCTATCAGAAAATAGATTTTATCTTTTGCTGCTTACAGGGAAAGAGAAAAGCCAACTAGTTTGTAACTCTAAAATCAAACATTGTACCTGAACTAATGCTGATTTGGATACAAGTGAATCATTTTAATTATGCCATAAAAATACTGCGAGTCTGTAGCTTTCAGGCAGAAGTGGAAATGTACCAGAGAGATGTTCTGTTATGTGGCGAATGTGCATTTTTATCTTGGAATATCTACAGGATGTTTCTCTAGAGAAATCATAAGTGCAAGTTGTGAAGAAAACAAAGAGAGCACTGAAAAAAACAAGTCAAAACACAAAATAATGTTAACATCTGGGTGGATAAGGGACATAGGGACACTGATCTAGATGGACAGCAAGGGCACTTTGAATTGGGCATATTTTTAACATAACCAACACGTCTGCATTTTTAATACTTTTGTTGAGCTTCGTTGCAGTTTTCAGAAACAGTTAAAGTGCCACCTAGTAAAAGGAAGTACTAAGTAAAGGGACAATTGTCGCTCCTGCCTATACACAGGAATAATAACACTGCCCAACAAAAGAAATATTTTAAAATCTTTCCTGATTTAAATCTTACTAATTTTGGGGTGAGAAAAACAAATATGACAAAGAAAAACTTTTATTAGCTCTAGTTTCTGTGATATGCAATAGGTGGGAGTATGTTATTTTGACGGATAAGGAGAAAATGATACCTTTTAATGACATATGCTAACAACATTGAAAGTGGATTTGAATTTTTTTTAATGACAGCTACATTCTAAGGCCTCCTGCAGATGGGCGGAAATTCTGCGAGGGGATTTCCCGCAGAATTTCCGCTTGTGCCTGATGCCATAGGATTGCATTACAAAATGCAATCTTATGCACACAGCCGCGATTTGTCCACGTGAAAACACACGCGGAAAATAAACCACAGCATGTTCTATTTCTGTGCGGTTCTCGCAGACCCGAACAGAAACGTCACTATTTATGCGCCAACTCTGCTCTGCGCATGCGCCAGCTGGGGCGGTAGCCAGCACATAGAAGAGCAGAGGAAATGCGGGAGCAGGTGAGCCACACTGGTCATTACAGGGGCACGGGTCGGATCCCACTGTGTGAATTCTCGCAGCGGGATCCGACCCGGGCATCTGCAGGCGGCCTAAGAGTCCTAAATTGTTGGAAGAATTCTTGGCAGGTGGTTTGGTATGCAGAGAATCATGTGGTGACTTCAAGAGATCATTTTCTTTTGGATTGCCTCTTGTAAGTGAGTTTTGGAGCATCCCTACACACAGACCAGCAGTAATCCACAAGAATTGCTTCATTCCAATGGCCCTGATATCTTTGTTCGATTACAGAAATATCCGGGGGGAATCTTTCTCCATGTTTATCACTGACAGCTCCACAACTAGGAGGGAAAAAGTCTAGGTGGAAGTGGAGAAAATGGATTTTAAGGGACATGTTGCATCCGAGTTGATGGTATTTTTCCAGAAGTACTGTCATCACCAACTAAGTGTAGTTATTATCTCTTTTGTTACCTAAGAGTCCATGAATAACTCCCGTTAAGGCGTGCCAAGCTTGCTTTTCTTTTCCATCCAAAACTTTTACAAGTTGTTGAATTTGTGGCCCAACAAAAATACCTTCCTTAACCTTTGCATCACTTGATCTAGGAAATTTGTCTCTTAAGTACTTAAATGCCTGTCTTTCCTGGTTCATACCTTTGTCAAAATTTGTCATTAAACTCAGCTTTATATGAGGGGGTGGAAGAAGAACATCTTTTGGGTCCATGAGAGGCTCAGCATTGACATTTTTCTCAGTAGAGTCGAGATTTCTTGTAGGCCAGTCCGCTTGAATGCAATGTTATTTCCTTTCCCTAGTGTCCCACATACATAAAAAACAACAGTATTTAGTGTACCACAGCTGCATTACTAAGAATACAGCAATGACTTTTAGATCGCCACAGATTTTCCACTTGTGTTCAGCATATTTGATTGAGTCGAGGAGGGCTGTCATGTTTGCATAAGTCTACTTCATGTGAACTGCATGACTAACAGGAATGGAAGGAAGACAGTTGCCATTGTGAAGTAATACAGCTTTCAAACTAAGCTTGGAGGAGTCTGTGAATAGCCTCTATTCAGTTGCATCATGGTTCAAATTCAAACATTTCATCAAGCCATTAACGTTGCAGCAAACAACCAGATGGTTTTTCTTCTTAAAAAAAGGAAGCAGATCCCTCTGAGATTCTCTGTACTGTGAGTCTCTGATATCACGTTAGAGAAGATTCCATTGCTATAGTCTTGACCCTAGAAGTTCCACTTTCTCCTTTCACATGTCCAGGTCTCGAATGAGATCACTCAATTCCACTTTACTCAGTCTGTGCGGTGTATCATCTTTTACCTCAAAGTCAGGGTCATGAGATGTGGAAGGCTTGTTGGGTTCTTCTTTTTCCACATGTTCTTCATTTTCTACTTCAAGCTCATAATGTTGGGGGGGGAGTAGGAACTGGTAAACTATCTGAATGTGGAATAGGTCGAATAGCAGATGGAAGATTTGGGTATTGAACTGTTCCTGTTTTCTTCATTGACAATCCTGCCTTTATAGGCAGAGTCAAGCAGAAATAGCAGTCATCTGTATGGTTTGTAGGCTCCCACCAAACGATAGGCAAAGCAAAAGCCATAGATTGTTTTTTATTTTTCAGCCATTCTCGTAGTTTAACTGAACAAGAGTTGCAACATATATGTGGAGCCCATGACTTAACCTGGTCCCCTACCTTCATACCAAAATAATGATGATAGGCAGTCTTCACAAGAGGTGTCAGATTGCTTTTCTGTGACGAAAATGTTATTTCACCACAAATGTAACAAAAATTATTCACTAAATTTACACATTTTTGTGGCATTTTGATACAGCAAATTTTACACCTCAAAAACACTCCAAAACCAGAAGTTCTGAAAAACAGAAAAACACAAACCATATGAAACTCAGTTATAGCAACATTTATTATGTTTATAACCTACAAACACATGGAGAACATTGTGTTATGTCAGTTGAGAGGTGTGACAACTCCCAATAAAATAATTCCCACAAAATAAAAATGTAATCTCTAAAAAATGACATCACTGTATCTCCAAAGCAAGAGTTAATCGGTCATTTTTATGGTGATTTTTGAATTCAGCAGATGGAAAAACATAAGAATACGCTAATTTTGAGCCCGAAACAAAATCATCGTTGGGCAGTTTAATCGGTGAGTGAATGGAGACAGAGCAGTAGGAAATCTCTTCTGGCCACCTGCCATCAATCACTGTAAACAAGCAGTCATTCATAGATGACCATAGGTTGACAACCACAGGTTCTAATTTTCTGTTTAAGCATTTATTACATTTCTTAGCAATGTACCATCTACTCAAATAAATTATGTCAAAGTACCCCAAAAACTATTATCACACGCTGTGCTTCATAACAGGGCAATATGAACACCACCTGCAGACATGGCACATACCACAGATTGAGAATCCCAGCTCTAGCTGGCTCATATAGATGTACTGTAGACATAGCAAACCCATCTAAATATATCTTATAGCAATAACATGAGTTGAAGTAAGTTTTATAGTATATATGTAAAGTAGCTCATCTATTGAAATGTACATTCTTTTCAATATAGTTTAGATGGAGACTAACTTTTCAACAAACATATGCTTATGTGATAACTAGCAAAAGTGTAAATCACTTTCCCTAAAATTATATTTTTGTGCTGAAAAGTCCATCTAAAGTGCTGGCCTCTTAGGTTTCTTGCTTCCTTCTAGTTTGCTGGTCACTGCTGTTGTCAAGTGTAGGCTATCTGTAGTAACAAGGGTGACAGATAAGAGGAAGTGAAGGAGGGAGATGAATCATGCTGGCCATTGCAACCTATGGAGAGAAGTAGGGAGTAGAGTGGTGAAGAGGAGGAAGGAGACAGTAGCACAGACTCACACAGACATAGTTGGTGGAGCTAATAGTGATTTACTATACCACATCTACAGTAATCACATCTACATAATCAGTACTGCTATATCATTTCCTACATTATGCAGTTATTTACGTGCGTTTGTGTGTGTTACAGAAATCAGAATCTGCCTTTTTCTCCATGTACAGTGTATAGAAGACATCATAGCAGCAGGCTCCTGATCAGGTTAGAGAGAAATGAAAATTAGATATAGAGCCTGCAGAGGGGACAAATTGTGATAAATGCAGGATGCAAGTCATATAATGGACAGAAATAGTGTTTTTCCTCTTGCAAATAAGGAGAAATAATATCCTTTCCAACCCACGCCATAGGCCTCTAACTAGCCAAGTGAGAAACCTACTTTACACCGATGAAGAGCAAAAACCCTGAAACAGCTGTCTGTGTATGAGTTTCTGGCTTTTGGTCAATTCCCAATCATTGTTATAAAGATTTGTTTAAAGGGTCTGACACTGATTTGCAGGAATGCAGCCATCCAATAGGTGGTGCTGCAGAGGTATTGTTCCATTTTCCTTATTTGCATATATTTACCAGAGGAGCTTTTCTGTAAAACTGGCCACCTCGGGAGGAAGAGGCTAGTCAGGATGAGGTTTGATACAGGGGCAGGTCTTTGCATATATCAGATGTTTGAAGGTAACCTCTCACCAGGGTCATGCTGCCCGAACCCCGTGACACCCTGGACAGATATGTAGAGGGTATCTGTGTATGTTTTATTCTGAAATGTTGCAATGTTTCATAATAAACAAACTTTAAAGTATAAGTTGGAATAAAGTTTCGAGTCGAAGTGGCGGACAGTGGCAGCCTTTCCCCGCCTGCATCATGTAGTATGAGAGCTCTCTCACTATACACAAAGGGGGTAAAAAGCTGTCAGTCTGCATGACTTAGGTGAGGAGAGGCCAGCATGAACTGCCCTGGTGGGGCAATATGAGCCTGGTGACAGTTTCCCTTTAAAGCATATTCTGTGGATATGCCATAAATGTCTGCAATGACAATAAACCTTTAACTCCTCAGTGCTCCCTGGGGCCCCAGATATCTACCAAGTCTACCAGCAGCCCTCAAGGTTTTAGTAGTATAAACCCTGTTTCTGAAAAATGTAGCGAAACAATTTCAGCTTTTTTTATAATACAAAAACTACTTATGTGAAAAAAGGGATAAGATGAAAGTTTTCACACAGTGGGAAAGGTTTATTTTGTTTAATAGTAAACACTTCTAAACAAATATCCCATTCAGTTTGAAGGCAAATTAAATGAAGTCATTTTTTTTTCAAGACTATATCGTAGCACAATTAGTGTGAGAAAATTCCTCATTTTTTTTCTACCTACCATTCAGTGGGGCTTAATTAGAAATGTAGTGAGAAAACCATTAAAAAAGTCCCTAACTTCCATCCCTCATGTCCACATACTCTTTAATTAAACAACACAATAACCAAGCAAGCATATCTTTACAACAATTTTCTGGAGAGTTTTATTTTTTAATATTTTTGTTGTATTATTTGCTCTTTTTGCCAATTTGCAAAGGCTCAAAATCTGTATTTATTAGAATGCAAATTGAAAGTCAATTGAAAACAAACTGTACTTTACAACTGTGACCATGAATCTGTAAAGGATTAAAACATAAGGGACAGAATTAATTAAGAGAATGCCTCCAAAGCAGTAATGGGCTCTTCTTCTCAAAATTTGTATTTTCTGTCCAGATGGAGTTAATTAATTTTTAACATGTAAATGGCCCAGGGTTTTCTTGCTGAATGTAATTTCACTGATCTAATCTGACGAGGCGGTGGGGATTTTACATTGAGATACCGCCTCCTTGTCATTTATGACCTTTTCTATCTAATTAAAAAACATGCCAATTGATCTTATTATAACTTTTAGATGAGGTGGTACTTCGTAATGAAGCACTTTATGATTTGTTTCCATGATTTATGACTGCAATATTAAATATAAAGATATCAGCTTGTTTTCCCCAGTCTAATATAGACTATTCTAAAATGGCTATACAAAGACTCATTAAGAATTTTGTGATATTGATTAGCTGTAGTTATAAAAATTGCCTTGTTAATGATACTTCATTATGTAAGGGCAGCTAGGGTGAATGATTTTCTGGTATTAAAATTGTATTAAATTCATCTTATTAGGAATCACTTTAAAAAGTGAAGTATTAGAGGCCCCTGGAAGACCTTAAAGGACTTTCCAGCTTTACACTATTGATGGCCTATTCCCAGGAGAGGCCATTAATAGTAGATTGGCAGGTGTCCGACACCCAGGATCTCCAGCTATCAGCTGTTTATCAGGCCTGTGCATTACTGTATGGACTTTCTGTGTTGCCAGAAATATGCTGGTTTGATTTTGCAGGCAGAGCTCCTATTGAATTCATTGTCTGCAATACCAACTCAGGCGACTGCATTGGGAGCAAAGCTGTGTGCTTCCGGCAATACAGCAGCTCCAAACATCAATGCAATGGCCCAGTCAGCTGCTGATCACTAGGAGTCCCAAGCGGTAAACTCCCTCTGATCTACTTTTAATGGCCCATCCTTTTCATAGGCCATCAATATTATAAAGTTGGACAAACCCTTTAACTGGATACAATCACTTGCAATTTTCATGAAATTTCATTAAAATGTTTGTGACTCCAGGAAGCAATAATTAACATGGCTGCTAAATTTTTATTTTCCACAATTGTAGAATTCCAGAATGTTGATTTTAGGGTCCCTACTGGGTAGTATTACATTTGTCTTCCCACATCAAGTCAAGCATAATGGGTCAACTGATCGACTTATCACCCTTTACCATCTTTAAAACAAGTCGACTCAGCCTTTTCGATTGCCAAAGACCAAGTTATTGTACACAAAATATAAATATCTATCCAAAAGATCTAATAAGACAAACATTAAAAAACAATCAGGAGCTAGGCAACTCATTAAGTAGTGCGATTTCAGTTTGGTCAGATACTAAGTGAAAATTAACCCTAGTTAAACTCACAGTATAAATTGCGGTCACTTTGTGTAATTCCAGCCTCTTATCAAATCATAAGAAGGTCATTATTCTAAAACTTCAATGTAAATTGATCTCTAAACAGTAACATTATTACCCACCCAATGTTATTTTGAGGTTAAATGATGGCTCACAGTGGCCATATTGGTATATATATATATAAGGCACTCACAGTAAGAGTTCATATATAATTGCAAATACATTATTATGCACATTTGATGGTTATGATTGGTTTAATTCATTGAAATAGAGTATTGTGTCAAAACATTTTAATTATATCCAATGAATATAAATAATGGGGGAAACACACAAATGTAACAAAGTAACAAAAGAGGCTATACTCACTGGTTCAATCCCCTAAAATCCAGCATCTTCACTCTGGTCCTCCCAGCATTCTTTTTTCTATGTTGATTGAGAAGTGATGTGCCCTTATACCCACATGACCATTGCAGTCAATCACTGACCATAACAGTCTTGTGCCATATGCCCCTGAGGTCAATGATTGGCTGCATATACACACACACTCTTAGAAACTGCGTCTTCTTTTCTTAACTTATGAGGCTTGGTTGTCTGTCGGTAACTAACCTGTGCAGTTAGTCATGTAAATATAAAAAGCTCTTCCTCTTGGACTGCATGGTTTGAGAAGGGAGAATATTTATTACCTCTCTAATGACTCAATGATGGTTAGTCTGGAAAAGCAGGATACAGGTCATGCATGGCCTGTAATATGCGTATCACTAATATTGATTAGCCATCGACTGACAAGAGAGAAGGGAGGAGGTTGCAGAGAGAAAATAATAGTTTTAGGCAAATAATTGTACTATGGACATGTCATAAATGTCACCCAGTGGGTGTGGACACACTGTGCTATAGACCAATTTGACTTTGGACAAAACCTAGAGGTCCCCTGGTTTTTAATCCTTTAACCCCTCTAATTGGGATCTGGTTTTAGCTGCAGGGGCAGGTTTTTGTGGTCTGTATGGATAGTCACTGGGTGACTGGCACCCTTAAGAAGGTGTCTCCATTGCTTGAGAGCCAGCTGGATGGTTAGGAATTTTCTATCCCCGATTGAGTTGTTTTTCTTCCTGGAAATCTGCATCTGCCTGTTAAGACCATTCTTTAGGATTCTTGCTTTTCCCGGTGAGAGCAGCGGTGGGTGTTGTGAGAGAATAGAAGGAAACAAAACTGTAGTAATTAGCCTGTCTATAGTAATTAGCCAAACAGGAATCACAGAATTGCCTGAAAAACCTTGAAGACGAGGCCGACTGAGTACTGTGGTTAATTTATCAGAGTTCATCTGAAGACCGGTATCAGAAATAATGTACCCAAGGGACAGCACTGGTTAACTCAAACAGGAACTTTTCCAACTTGACATAAAGTCCATTCTCTCTTAAGAGACACAGGACTGTACGGCCATGCCTTCAATGACTAGACAGATCCAAAGAGAAGATTAGGTTGTCATCAAAATACATGATCACGTAGACATACAGTAGATCCCCAAGAGATCACTGAATGTAGCATAAAGTACATGACAGGTTCACTTTAAGGTTTATTTAGTACTTTGCTCCTTGTCCGTCTTGTCTTTTTTCTTTTCAGTAACAGCCGTTATTGTCAAAGACAAACTAGATTTGGTTTTATCTAAAATAAATGCTTGCGTGTCTTACATTCCACTGTAAGAGTCAATCGACAATGCCTCCCAGCACTGCTTTAAAACTAAACACTAAGTAATAAAATAATTAAAGCAAGAACAGTTTTCAGACACTGGAGGAAAATGAGTTGTGAACATGCACTTTCTTAAAGAAAAAAAGTACTTGAGCTAAAGGCAGATTGATACTATTTTGTAGTTTCATAATTAGACTGGGATGTGATCCAAGATCTCTACTGAATGCAGGGACTGATTTGCGTCAGGTAGTAAAATTAGGCTGTAAGCACTTCAGAATGATTCATTGCACCTGTAAATTTGTCTCCGTATATAAATTTGTGGACACAGGCTCGGTAACTCTGGCTGCTGAAACTTAACCATTCTACTTTGTACTGTTTTTCACTCTACACCGTGAAGAAGAACCAGTAGCATGAGTCCTTATGTGTTACTGCTTCATTGAGGATTAAATAGGTTAAAAATTTGCCAATCCTTGATTTTGCTGCACTTCCTATCTCAACAGGTAATGATGCTGTTCAAGCCCCTAATGGTTCTTTCACATGAATTTGCCTGTGCGAAAATCTGCATGTCTAAATGGGGGTTTTGATGCAGAATTAAGCCATTTTTAATACCACCTCAAAATCTACAGATTAGACAAGTGGATTTTGGTGTGGATGTTTTCACATAGTAGGAAATTCTGCTTCGAGTTTCGGTACATGTGAAAGGTCACTTAGGAAACCCTCACAGAGTAGGAGCTATTTCAGTTCAGGATCCTCAAAAAATGATTAGGACATTTTCTATTTCTTATTTCTAATTAGGACCAACCTCAGATCTACGTAGACTCTCAGTGGGACCTTTGTCTACTTCAACCTCTTTGACCCATCCACTGACACGAGGTCATGCTGTAAGATGGTGGTAATATATTGCATTTGTTATGTTTGTATATGGTCATGTTTTTTTGTTGCACCTGTTACTTTTAGAGTTCATCTAAGTTGTTTAACTGGAGGAGCAGAAGGTCGCAGAGAGACAGTCTCACAAGAGTTAGGGAGCTTCGAGAAGAGAAGTAGCAGGTGTATGCATGCAAGAGAGCTGGGAGTTCTTGGCACAGAGCTGACGTGAGAGGAAGCTCCAATGTGGCATGAGGGGAAAAAGTCAAGTGGGCTCCTATTATGTTTTTGTCAAAAGAGGTGACACAAGGAAATGAAGCTCTGCTGGTTACTGGTGTTGAATCTACAGATGCTGCAGAATAGCAGAAGCTGCAGAGGCTGTCTCACTGTGCTTTCTGCCTACCTGTGTGTGGCCAAGTCAGCAAGAGAAGTAACCTTCTGGTACACAGAGTTCTAAAGTTCATTTTCAATAAAGCATTTATAAAAACACAAACATGTAGCTAAGGCTCCCATATATGCCTTCAGGGCATTCAAGTACCAACAAAAGGCAGCGCTCCAGGGACAAGGTGAAAAGTAAGATCATACAATAATCCTGGATGTCTGATACAGGGGTGGGAAATAATAAAATAACTCATCTTGATGTGCCCGAGCAGCCTGGACAGGGAAAGTCCAGCACACCTCTAATCCAAGGGAACAGTCCACTCAAAGTGATTCCGCTAAATGTATCCATCCTGGTCCACTGGACATCCACACAGTGAGAGCATATAAGGATATAGGTAATGCTCAAACCATTAAAAAACTCCCAGCGCTCCAGGATGTGAATTAAGCAGAAAGAGTAGAAGGAATTTACTTCACAGGGGTGTCTCATATAGAGAACACCCCTGATCCAGGAAGGCAATGCATCCCCTTGTAAGAATTCCAATTCCCAGATGGTATCCAGCATAAACTCCAATGGGTAAAGCAGATAGGTTGTATCTTCTAGTTATTGTTTTTTTTCTAAGGTTTAACCATTACCCATCATACCTGTGATAGGAGAGCCTTCTAAGCATTTGGGGGTTTACCAAAGATTCCCAACAATACTGGTGAGTGGCTGGACCCAACACTTCTTCTAGTATCACACAGTTTATGCATAGGACCTGACCATTTTAAATGGCCAAATGATACCGTAGATGGGGGCCTGCTGCAGATTTTGCATCCAAGACATGGAGCTTTATAGGGAACCTGTCATCAACTATAAGCACCATAAACTAAAGCCCCATTTACACGCAACAATTATCGCTCAAAGTGTGTTCAAACGATAGCTTTTAAGCAATAATCGTTGCGTGTAAACACTTTCATCTTTCACTCTTCGGCTGAACAATGATTCTTAGGTGACCATAAAATCTATCGCTCAGCCAAAGAGAGACAGCAGGGACCACTCGCTGTGTTCTCCACGGGAGCAGCTGATTCCATTGTATTCAGCTGAGTGCAAAGTCCAGACCACATGCTGAGATTTGGAAACTGCTGCAGGAGGCTCATTTACACGCAAACGAAGGTAATAAACTGCTAATGGACATAAGTGTCCATTAGCAGTTAAAGCAAAATGATCGCTAAAGCTGTCAATCTTTCAATTGTTTGAAAGATTGTCTTTGCGTGTAAATAGGCCTTAACTGTTGGGGCATCCAGGAGACGTACCTGCAACAATTGGCTGCTTGCAGGAGGAAGCTTAAAGGGAACCTGTCATCAACTATAAGCACCATGAACTAAGTTATGTTGCTTATAGTTTAGGTAATGTGGAGTCCAGGGAGCCTCTTTTCATACTCACGCGGGTCCCCGTTACTGCAGTTTTCTCCAACAAGGTCATTGTGCACACAACCAACTTAACTCTTTTCATAGAGATGAATGGGAATGTGCACACAGCCTTCTATAAAGAGTCAGGCTTGCTGTGCGCATACTGACTTTGCTAGAGATACAGCTGTACTCCACACCACCCAAACTATGAGCACTATAACTCAGTGACAGGTTCATTTAAGTTATGTCTCTACTCAAAAAATTCTCTCCCTTCACCTTGTGTAGGTGAAAAGTACATTTTATGGTTTGGAATGAGCTCGCAACTAATCTTGATATTCAAAACCAAACCAGCAAAAATAAATGATGAGTACCAATGCGATTCACTTTTGTTCCAGTGAATTAAAATAAGTATACACATGAAGGGATTGGCTTTATGAGCTGTGTAATGCTATCATTATTTTTAGCACACAGAAATAGGTAACTAAATATAGCCGGCTCTGTGTGAAGGTGGTTGTTTCTTGGCCTGATTGTTTTAATAAATAGCTGAAATCCGGTATAGGTGTCACATTCCTTCTAGTTAAACTCAAAGGGTTTGAACCTTCATTATATGTGTGGGATAGAAGAAAAGGAAAATCTCTAAGCAGCAAGTACAATATGTAGTATCACACAAACAGCAAATAAGCTTGGGATTAAGTCATGGTTCTTAAAATTGTATTCATATTATACAGCAAGGATGTTCATACTATGGAGGCAACCCTTGCGGCTACAACCGGGTCTTTGGAGAAAGGAAGACAAAGTCTGGTTGGTTTGATCTCTTTTTTAATTGGTTTGCGATAACTTGTATGGGACTTCCCTTTCCAAAAGATTTGCATTGATCACAAATAAGTCATGGGGTATTGGTGCATGGGTTATGGAGCTCCTTGGTCACAAAACTGATGCCAATTTTCATCTTTCTTATGAGGCATGGTCTCTACTACACTACTATCAAACACAGTGGGGCAGATTTGCTATTGAGAATTTACCAGTTTTCTGGTGCACATAATGAACTTTGGCCTGCGTTTATCATTAAACAACTATCTGAAGCAGAGGCATAACTTGAAGCTGCCGGGCTCCAATGCAAAATCTGAAATAAAGCCCCATGTTTCATTTATACTACTGGTCCTCATATGGAGAAGATAAACATTATGGGTCCCTTAATGTTCCAGGGCCTGGGTGCAAGTAAAGCATTTGACAAAGTATCTCATACCATACTTATTGAAAAATGACTAAATATGGGATTGACAAGGCAACTGTTAGGTGGATTTACAACTGGCTGAGTGATCGCACTCAAAGAGTGGTCATAAATGGCTGCACATCCAAGTGGAAGAATGTATCAAGTGGGGTACCACTATGCTGTGTCCTAGGCCCAGTGTTATTCAATATTTTTTATAAATGATCTGTAGGAGGGAATTGATGGGAAACTGATCAAATTTGCTGATGACACAAAGCTAGGAGGGATAGCGAACCCTAGGAAAGAGAGAGAGAGTATTCAAAAAGATCTAGAAAAGCTTGAACATGGGCGGCGACTAACAGAATGGTATTTAACAAGGAGAAATGCGAAGTCCTACATCTAGGCAAGAAATATGAAAAAAGCACATTCAAAATGGGAGAAATTGAGCTAAGCAGCAGCACATGTGAAAAAGACTTGGGTATACTAATAGATCATAGACTGAATATGAGTCAACAATGTGATGCAGGAGCCAAAAAGGCAAACACAATTCTGGGATGTAATAAGAGAAGCATAGAATCTAGATCACATTCGGTAATTAACCCCCTCTACTCTCCCTTAGTCAGACCTCATCTGGAATACTGTGTCCAGTTCTGGGCACCCAACTTTAAAAAAGACATAGACAAACTGTAGCAAGTTTAGAGAAGAGTTACCAAGATGGTGAGCGGTCTGCAAATCATGTCCTATGAGGAATGGTTAAAGGATCAGGAAATGTTTAGCTTGCAAAAAAGAAGGCTAAGAGGAGACATAATAGCTGTCTACAAATATCTGAAGGGCTGTCACAGTGCAGAGGGATCAGCCCTATTCTCATTTGCGCAAGGAAAGACTAGAAGCAATGGGATGAAACTAAAATGGAGAAGATACAAATTAGATATTAGGGTGAGGGTGATCAATAAGTGCTACAGGTTGCCACGGGAGGTGGTGAGTTCTCCCTCAATGGAAGTGTTCAAACAAAGGCTGGACAGACATCTGTCTGGGATGACTTAGTGAATCCTGCACTGAGCAGGGGGTTGGACCCGATGACCCTCGAGGTTCCTTACAACCTACCAGTCTATGAGTCTAAGTGTGCCTTAGGCACCTACGATAGTTATGTCCCTTGTCTGAAGCAATTTCAGGGGAAGATGGAGACCTTAATACACAAACCAAAGAATTTGAAGCTTGTCTCTTGTGTAGTGAGGCACTTCTATGAAGGTTGCAATGCTATGACGAATAAAATTAGGACACATGAGCAGAATGTGGAAGTGGGCAGATACATTTTCAGGAATACTTATATTAGTGACTCACCATACAAAATAAAGAATGCTTCTACTTATGAACAGAATTCTTGTATAAGAAGATGCAAGGACATTGAGGGTTGCTGATAGGACTGCCCTTCTCAGGCGATTGCCCTTTATTACACAGTATTTCTAGGGACTTTTAGGGAGGGATTCCAATGGGTACAGATGCCCGAACCATAGTATGCTTGAACAAAATCCCAATTTTGTTCAATCTTTTGGATCCTGTCAATAAAGAATTTATACTTACCTTTCTCGGTCCATGGTGCATAACAAAGTGGAGCCCTGTGTCAGTTGTCCTAACACAGGATCCACCATTAACAATAGGGGATGTTTAAAGCTTATAAACTCTATAGTCTCCTATAGAAGTCAATGGGTTCCATGTGGTCCATTGTGTGGCTGGCCCATAATTCATGCTGTAAAGCATCTCTAAATGCTGTTAACAATGGCTCAGGCAAGATGATGGCCCCCATAGTCATGTACAGACGATAGAACAAAAAAAGCCTACAATCAGAGATTAGAGGAATAGAAGATATTTTTCTGTCTGGTTTTAATTAGTAAAATAAATATAAGCTTTGTCTTCCTATCCAGCGACAACAGATGAGTAGGTGTGAATGTTCCTGTACATGTCTCTGGACTTGTAGACATAACAGTGTAATTCTCTAACCGTCTTATTACTCTACCTCAAGTTTCATCTTAATAACCACTTAAGACTGCTGAAGTGTATGACACAATTAAATGGCCCTTGATCTTTTACCCTTCTCTATATTGTTTGGCTTGTTTTAGTAGTCTATCAGTATTGTGTTCTATTGTCATTCTATTATGGCCTATATCTTTATAGCCAGAAAATCCAATAGTCACTGAGATCTTCTCCCCAAGGTCCTCCTCTTATTGACCCTGACCTTAACACTGGCATCTCGTTACTCTTGAATCCATAATGTTTTATTTGTCAGCTTTCTGATATCTTACCTGCATGTATCAGGAAAAGAACTTTATGCTCTCCAATAACAAAGATAAGGAGACAAATAACATAGAAGAGCTGATTAACTGGTTATTCTACCAAAGAGACATGAAATATACCAAGAACAATATGAAGGAGCCTCTAGTGGATAAATTAGTTTGACACATGGTTGAATAAATGTACTTCCATAGGGATAGCGATCTTTGAATAGAGTTGGGTAGATTTATAAAACAAAATGTACCAGAATTATGGAAGTAGTGGAGAAGAGTCGCAAAGTGTGTCTAAGTATTGGTATATAGTATGTCAGACATTAGCTGGTTTGTAAGAGAATTCGTTATAAAAAAAATCTAAAAATCTAATATGTGCACAATTTGCATTAAAGGGGTTGTCCCGCGGCAGCAAGTGGGTCTATACACTTCTGTATGGCCATAATAATGCACTTTGTAATATACATTGTGCATTAATTATGAGCCATACAGAAGTTATAAAGTTTTATACTTACCTGCTCCGTTGCTGGCGTCCTCGTTCCCATGGAGCCAACTAATTTTCGCCCTCCGATGGCCAAATTAGCCGCGCTTGCGCAGTCCGGGTCTTCTGCTTTCTTCAATGGGGCTCCGTGTAGCTCCGTGTAGCTCCGCCCCGTCACGTGCCGATTCCAGCCAATCAGGAGGCTGGAATCGGCAATGGACCGCACAGAAGAGCTGCGGTCCACGGAGGAAGAGGATCCCGGCGGCCATCTTCAGCCGGTAAGTATAGAAGTCACCGGAGCGCGGGGATTAAGGTAAGCGCTTAGCGGTTTTTTTTTTACGTCCCTGCATCGGGGTTGTCTCGCGCCGAACGGGGGGGGGGGGGGGTTGAAAAAAAAAAACCCGTTTCGGCGCGGGACAACCCCTTTAACATCATCAAAATGGTGCAATTTTCTTTAATTCGGAAATTTCTGCATTCTACTACTGATAAATTTTTCCAATGTACTTCTAAATATAATTATTGTAAATAGTAAATTTCAAAAGACATAGTTTAAAATAAGCAGCACAGTATTTCTATGTATTCATACTGATGGGGCCCCTTTTTGATGGGGTTCCTTTTCCTTTTTCCATCCCTGCCTTCCAAGAGCCGTAACCTTTTTAGCCTTTATATAGCTATTTTATCAACAGAGCTATATCAGGGCTTGTTTTATTTTGCGGGATGGGTTGTATTCTTCAATGGTGCAATTTAATGTAATATGTAATGTACTGAAAAATGTTTAATTGGGGTGAAATGAAAAAACTTCTCTATTTGTGGGGAGGTGCGGGGGGGGTCTGTCATTTTGATGATGTTCATAGTGTAGTAAGAATAATGTATTCACTTTATACTGCGAGTCAGTACAATTATGGCAATAGCAATTTTATACAGGTTTTTTTTTATATTTTACTACTTTTGAAAAGTCTAAAACTTTTTTCTTAAAAGGAAAAAATGCTTTCCGCCACCATATTCTGAGACCCGTAACTATTTTATTTTTCAACTGGACTGTGCGAGAGCTTGTTTCTATGAGGCAAGCTGTAATTTTTATTGGTACCATTTTTGGATACATAATTTTTTAATCACTTTTTATTACAGTTTTTAGGAGACTTGAGTGTCCCAAAAACACAATTCTGGCATTGTGCTTTTTTCTTATGGCATTCACCATATGGGATAAATTGTGAAATATTTTATTAGTTCTCACTTTTACTGACGTGGCGATAAAAATTTATGTTTATTAATGATTTTTTTATATGAATAATAGTGAAGTGGCAGGTTGAACTTTTAATAGTTTATATATATTTTTACAAATTTTGTTAAACTTTTTTTTCCACATTTTTATTTAGTCCTCATAGGAGCTTGAACTTCCAATCATTTAATTGCTTATACTATATGCAATACTTTTCAGTATTGCCTCTCAAGCCCTGCTACAAGCAGTTCTTAATAAGCATGCATGCATGCAAGCCTTTACAACCTATTGGCACTCCACAATTGTGTCACCGAAGGGATACCGCAAAGAGCTTTTACTAGCTGCTTAGATGCTGTGATCACAATTGACTCAGCATTAGAGATGAGCGAGCACCAAAATGCTCAAGCGCTCGTTACTCGAGTCGAACTTTCAGTGATGCTCGAGAGTTCGTTTCGAGTAACGAACCCTATTGAAGTCAATGGGCGACTCAAGCATTTTTGTATATCGCCGATGCTCGCTAAGGTTTTCATTTGTGAAAACCTGGGAAATTCAAGAAAGTGATGGGAATGACACAGAAACGGATAGGGCAGGAGAGGGGCTACATGTTGGGCTGCATCTCAAGTTCCCAGGTCCCACTATTAAGCCACAATAGTGGCAAGAGTGAGACCCCCCCCCCCCGCACTGTCTATGTAAAGATCGTTCTCCTCTGCCACAGCTGTTACAGCTGTGGCAGAGAAGAACGATGTTAGCCCATTTAATTCAATGGAGCCGGCAATACAGCCGGCTCCACAGAAAGCAATGGGCTGCCGGCGATCGCGGGATGAATTGTCGGGAAGGGCTTAAATAAATAAGCCCTTCCCTGCAATTCATCCAAAAATGTGTAAAAATAAAAAAAATATATGACATTCAGCTGAGAGCTGCCCCTGAGCCAATCAGAGGCAGCACTCACTCACCCATTCATGAATTCATGAATGGGTGTGAGTGAGACCTGCCTCTGATTGGCTCAGCGCTGAGCCAATCAGGGGCAGGTCTGACTCACACCCCCTTCACACCCACTGCAGGCCGGCCGTGCTGAACTCCGTCTGCCGGGACGAGATGGGTATATATATTTTTTTTATTTTTACACATTTCTGGATGAATTGCAGGGAAGGGCTTATATATTTAAGCCCTTCCCGATAATTTATCCTGCGATTGCCGGCAGCCCATTGCTTTCAATGGAGCCAGCTGTATTGCCGGCTCCATTGAATTCAATGGGCTAACATAGTTCTGCCGGGACAAGGTGAGTATATATTTTTTTATTTTTACACATTTCTGGATGAATTGCAGGGAAGGGCTTATATATTTAAGCCCTTCCCGATAATTCATCCCGCGATCGCCGGCAGCCCATTGCTTTCTATGGAGCCGGCTGTATTGCCGGCTCCATTGAATTCAATGGTCAGTGCTCGTTTAATCGAGACGAGTACTGCCTGGTGCTCGTCTCGAGTAACGAGCATCTCGAGCACCCTAATACTCGAACGAGCATCAAGCTCGGACGAGTATGCTCGCTCATCTCTACTCAGCATCTAAACAGTTAAATGGATGCTATCAGAGCAAGTCCAAGCGCAGCTGCTGTCAGCGGCTGTGAACTGTTGAATACAGCTGACTTCCGCCAGGTATTTGGGAGGCTTGTATCTAAAGCCCACTACATACAACCCCCATGACCACACAACATATATGTATGGCGATGGAAACACAACTCCGGTACTTCCATGGATTTCTGAATAAATACAGCGTATTATTTAAATTTCAACAATAAAAACATCTTCCAAAATTGCGCTTACATGTTTCGAACATGCAAGACTCTACGTTCACTAAGGTTTTTAAATAATATAAACCCGGAGTTCCACAGCAGCACCCTTTTCCAGGTAATATTTACCAATGAAGCGGATTTGTATGCACGTCCACAGAAGGGGGATTAGGATCCACTTACCCAATTAGGTCCAAGCAAGAAGAAGGATGGACAGCACACTTCGGGTGCAAAGATAAAAAAATCACATCCCACAGGATGTCTCTTTCTTTCTCCATATGCATAAAATCAGTGACGTTTCGACTGCCCAGCCCCCCCCCAAAAAGGCTGTTTTTATTGTGGAATCCACGAAAGTGCCAGAGTTTAGTTTCAATTGCAGTTTACGGTGTACCTGCACATATCCATGCACCAGGTGGGAACTGTATCCATGCGGTGAGCTGGCATTTGGAGTTATATACGTAAGGGGATTAGGTACTCAAATTTCTCACACATTTAGTACAATACTGCAACATGTTTCTGTAACTCAGTATCTGAACAAACAGCATACCTCACTGTACGTTGCTGTTTGGGCACTCCGATTCACTTTTATAGGAGTTATAGAAACAGAACAGTGAAGCCTACTTGGCTGCTTCCATAAGCCCTGACCACCTCTGGCCTCAACATTCAGTTGGACCAAGGTCGATGAAGGCCAGATATAGAGATAGGTGCAGCTGCCAGAGGTGTGACTCACATCTATCATTTGGATATGTCATTCATGTGTCTGATGGGAATAGCTGTCTCCTGACAGAGTATTTCAAAATTGTGTTTTTTTTCCCCCCCGAAAGCTGGTTAGGTCGTTCCCGACATCTAGTGATACATTGAGCCTAGAAGAAAGGACACATTTGTATATACAAAAAATAAATACAGTATATTGTTATAAGTGGTATGGTCCATAGCAAAACCTCAATGTCTACTTACAAGAACACAGTAAAAACTAAAAAATTGTAATCCAGCTTTCTATTGGTAAGAAGAACCCAGCTGACCTTGTTCCTAGTGTTTACAGCACAAGCTGAAAAGCGACAAAAAGTGTTATCCCAGCTAGTTTTTTAAACAATAGTTTGGACAATAGTTCATTTTTTGACAATAGATTTCCCTTTATAGATCACATGAATTGGTGTATAGCTAGAAATGAGCATGTCAGTTATAGAGCAAGATAATCAGAGAACAAATGGATTTTTCTTTACTTCTGTTGAGAAAAATGAGCAAATCCATCAAACTTAATCCATTACAAATCAGTGCTGTCTCCCAAGCAATTAATATGTCTCTCTATGTGTTTTTCTCTCCGTTCATTTTCAGGCTTATTTACCTTAGCGCTAAGCAGAGAGATAAGTCATAATCGGTTATAGCGGAGGAGGGGCAAGTGTTATTGTCTGTTTCCAGGTTTATGAAATATCCGAGCGAGTAGCCAACTCCTCTGCAGTTACAGCAAATGGTGCGTTTTGTAGCTCTGTTGGGAGTCCAGTCTGTAATAGACCGGCATCAATAATTTTAACATTACGCTGACATGTCTTAGGGAAATCGTTGGGCTGTGAATCTAAATTAGAATTTGGATGATAAAATACAGCAACGAGAGATCTTTAAAATGGACAAAAGCAGATTTAGTAAGTCGAAGACAAAATAGAACCCTTAATAATTCATCCCAACCCTTGACACCCGCAAAGCGGAAATGATGTTTTATAAAGTTACATTACGTTTTTATGCATTGTTTCAGTAATAAAATGCATAGACGCCATGTGATGTAGCAGGAATGCATGTCAACCAATAGGTATTTCGCATCATGAGTTCTTCTATACATTACTTGAAGTGGATGGAAAGAAGTGCTAAGACTTTCAATACTGCCTTGGTCCTCTTGTGACAATTCCAAGTCAAGCAGTCCAGTGTGACGATTCTATTATTCTTGAAGTCTTTTTGCAAGTGGCATCACTTTTTTACAGTGTTACTCTTTAGGTCTGCATAGGGTTGCATTAGCATTTCTACTGAAGATCAGCTCTATCAAGGAATAACGCATACCCCATAGACGCAAGAAAACAGCTCAGGCTTGTATGGTCCCAACTTCTTTGCTACTGGGCAGCAAGAAACTTTGTAGCACTCCCTTCTCAGAGGAACTGCATTACTGCAAAGGGGTGTGGCATGGGCCTACATTCTGGAAAGTGCATGGAAGGGTAAACAGCTCACCACCCTAATGGAGGACCTATTTTTATTTTTGCTCTAGGGCCCCATTTTTTATGTATGCTACTTTTGGCAACTAACAACTATTAATAGCAAACTTTACAACTTGTCATTCAGCACCGCCCCTGAGGTCCAAGTTTCTCAGACCGATATTGTGCTCTCCCATGTAAATCCAGCCTAACTGTTCTGCAACTGTTTAGGCTGATTTGATATAATGTGCATTTCTAGGCTTTTTAGTAGCAATGCATGGCAGACTAGGACAAGGCGTTAAAGGCTGAGTGATGTAAGCATTGTGTTATGAACCAGGAAGATCTGGATGAACAGTATTATAGATCTCACTTAGCTAGGGATGTTATAGCAGCTGGCATAGTCCATGGCATTGCGGTAGAATACATAAAAACCTTCTTTACACGGTAAGATGAATACATTTAACATAAAGTGTAATTATCATTAGTAAGCAATCCTACATCTGTGACTGTAACCTACAGTATGGGGCCTCCTGGAATAGCACTTTGCATAGCTCGACAATATGGCATGGTGTTTAAACATTTATATTAAGGGTTATTTTAAAATAATGTTATGAATGCACAGCAGAAGATGATGATATTAAGTAGAGTTATACCGAATAGAAGTATCAGGAAATTGGTACACGGGGACAAGCTGATTCCAGTATATGCAACAATATTAAGGAAAGACAAAATCTTCTATCAGTGGTCTCCAACCTGAGACTCTACAGTTCTTATGGCATTACAACTACCAGGATGGCTTTTCGGCCAGTAGTTGAAGTGACAGACCTACAATACTTTGCTTATTTCCCTATGACAACACTTCCTACTCTTGTAGTTTAGTGCAATCATTGGGGCAATTAAATAAACCTCCTTTCCCATCCAAAAAAATAAAATTGGCATTCTGATTTACTTTGATGTGGCATTAAGCTGCCAGGGCACAAAAGCAGAAAGTATGGTCATGGGTAGTGTTGAGCGTACTAAACCAGTACAACCCTATTTTGGGTCAAACTTTGCTAAAAAAATTGGCTCAGCACGAATCTTTGCCTTCTTTGCCTTCCAGCAGAAATGAACACCCCCTGCATGAATGCTCCAGAGACTTGGATTTCTTTAGCTTTTGGCTTCCACCAGCATTTATTCCATATCACAGCAAACACGTGTAAACATACAATGCTAAGGGTTTACAACGCACATATACTCGGGGCCACTCTTCTCAGTTCACGGTACAATTTAAACTGAGCTGGTTGCATCATAGACTTTTGTCACTCAGTTGCAGGCAGGGAAATCTGGGTTTCCTTCTGCCGTGGTTCATGATCAAGCCACACACTATCCAACATCAAAGGAAAAACAATGTCAGTAGCACAACCATGTACCAATAAATGGGAAGCAGAAGGACAATGCACGCTCAGTCAAAGGATTTGGACCCAAAAATCCACAGCAATATTGTATGGAAAGGCAATCAGAGCTGCATATAGGGTGCAAAAGGTTCCTCGCATCAACAATGATGTATCTTTATTGTCTCCACATAAAAAGCGACATTTCAACACATTATCCATTAGTCTTTACTTCCAGAGCGAACACTCAATCCTATAGGCCCAGTCAGTGGCAGCAGTCCAGAGCAGATCCAGACATAGGCAGCCATTCAAAACCATGCTGTTGAAACTCTGGGTTACTACTCTAAGCAGGCCCAGCTCCAACTGTAGATCCTCCTCACTGTTAAGTAACTCATGGCAGGTAGGCCTTAGCTCAGTGACATTTTGCCTGTGCTCTTTCTATGTGACTAATTATGAGGCATTATCTTACAGCATGGTGATTTCAGTCTCAAGTGGCGACACAACTTAACAATTAGTCTTTATTGGGCACACAGCTTTGTTAAACTCACTAGGCTGCTCACAGCATTTAATGAACACCAAACCTTGTGGGGCTCTGAACTGGATCAATTTCTGGACACACTTTCAGACAGGAACAACACGGCTTGTTCCTATGATTGGTACATGAGGAAGTGGAGCCACTTGCAGAATGCACATGGACTTCTCCAATCATGGAGTTCTCACTCCCTGGCAGATCCAGGTAATGTACTACAGTACTTGGTAGGGAGCTAGAATCTTGAAGTAGTCTGTAATGGCTCAGCATGATCCACAGAGTCAGTACTTCTCCTGCAACGAATACTGGAAGGCTCCAAGATCTCTAACAGACTTCCCCTTGATCTCAGCTGAGTATTCAGTTGCCTGCGTTATGCACTTGACAGACTTTCTTTCACTATATGCTATCATATGCACTCTCATACACTCTCATCACAAGACTTCACCTACACAGACCACACAGCTCTCCTTCAGCTGAACATGTTATAATCTGACCTGCACCTCCAGCAGGGGGTACATGTACCACTTGACCCAAACTCTCCTGTGGAGCCCAAACACCCCTAGTTTTAGAATCAGCTCTTCCTAGGATACAACCTGTGTGACACTACACTACAGCATCCACACTATCGGCAGATGTGACTCCTCATCTCAGCCAACCTTTCTTCTCACCGCTGTGTGGTATATATCACCCTAAAGGCACAGTGCACATTGATACAGCAATGCACATTCAGGCCTTAGTCACATGGGCGTTTTTTCCCGCGATTTGCGGATCGCATGACGGATGCGCATCCGCAATTCGCGTGACCGGGGCCGAAAAATCGCCCTAAAAAACTGCTCCTAGAAACGGACCGGAGCTGTCCAGCGCATTGAATTCAATGGAGCCGGCAATACAGCCGGCTCCATTGAAAGCAATGCGCTGCGGGCGATCTCACAATGAATTTTCGGGAAGGGCTTAAATATATAAGCCCTTCCCTGCAATTCATCCAGAAATGTGTAAAAATAAAAAAAAAATATATACTCACCTTGTCCCGGCAGACGGAGTTCAGCCGCGGCCGGCGGCAGTTCTCCTGAACTGCTCTCTGTAGTATTCAGCAGCCGGGGATTTCATGAATGGGTGAGTGAGTGCTGCCTCTGATTGGCTCAGTGCAGGGACCAATCAGGGGCAGCTCTCAGCTGTCATTCATGAATTCATGAATGGGTGTGAGTGAGAGCTGCCTCTGATTGGTCAGGCTGTGACCAATCAGAGGCAGCTCATTCAGCAGGCGGGGATTTTAAATCCCCGGCTGCTGAATACTACAGAGAGCAGTTCAGGAGAACTGCCGCCGGCCGCGGCTGAACTCCGTCTGCCGGGACAAGGTGAGTATATATATTTTTTTTATTTTTACACATTTCTGGATGAATTGCAGGGAAGGGCTTATATATTTAAGCCCTTCCCGAAAATTCATCCCCCGCTCGCCGGCAGCCCATTGCTTTCAATGGAGCCGGCTGTATTGCCGGCTCCATTGAATTCAATGGGCAAACATCATTCTTCTCTGTCACAGCTGTTACAGCTGTGGCAGAGGAGAATGATTTGTCTTCTATATGTTCTCAATGGGGTCGGCGCTGCTGCCGCCAGCCCCATGGAGCGCATATAGAGAAGAGAACAGGAATCGCAGATCGCAGATAGGTGCGACCTGCGATTTCTGTTCTATAATTTATCGGACGAGCACATAAAAAGCGCTCATGTGTCCGATACCATTGCAAAGCAATGGCTTTATAAAATCACCGGACGCATGCGCATGCGCAAATCGTGCGGAAAAACGCCCATCTGACTAAGCCCTTAAAGTGCAATGTCTTCAATAAAGTTCCTATTAGTCACCACAAACAATCTTACTGGAGCTTCACAACAGGTTGAAGACCACTAAAAGTAGTTTGACTATGTTTTTGCTGTGTTTTATGTCGTATAATAAAAAAACATCATCAATATACCACATTTTCTATATTTGTTCATGTTTAAAATCTTGGTTACATCCATAATCATTAATATCTTAAATATTTATAAACATGATAGAGTTGTATTAAACAATCCCACTGACCTTAAGAAAAGTTGTACAATAAAATGAATATCATTAGAATCTTCTTCCAGGAAATCTTATAAATATCTACTAGAAACAGCGTAATTCATCTCAAAACCCAACCTTATTAATTACATTTAATAAATTGTTTCAATTAATTTGTGCTCACAATGTGATTCGGTGAAGCTAAAAAAATAGACAAAGCACTTTGTTATAGAGAATCTAGAGAGATTGCTGCAGTATGCGTTACACACTTCAGTTCATTTCCATTCATTTTATTGTGTTTGAGCTGGAATTTTCACAAGGGAGGAAATCAGGAATGATACTGGTATATTGATACAGTAGAACTCGAAAATGAAGCAAAACTCCACCCAAATATTAAAGGGTGACCAAACTTTAAAAAAAAGCTTTTACGTTCTAGTAACATGTTTCTGAGACCCCTACAGATTGTTATAATGAACAGGCAGAAGCAGGTAGCTGAGCACTGTGCCTGTTTGGCTGTTTCAACCCATGCTCCATAAAGTCTATGGAGTCCATAGACAGCTTTCTGATAACAGTTGCACAGCATGCGGCAAAGTGCTTCTGCCCATTCATTTTAGTGATCAGTGGGGGTCTTCGAATCTTGGCCCTCGTGCTTAATACTTCTAACATATCACAATGAAATAACAGAAGTTTATTTTTTTGTTACACTTCAAGGCTTTCATGTACTCATAGGTATTTCCTTTGAACACTTTGCCAGTTCTCTAACTGATGTTGTAACCAAAGTCAGCCATTTTGAAACTTTAATTTTTTTTTTAATCTTAAGCTGCCAAAATTGTTTCTGCTGCATTTTTTCGTGACACATAGAGTTGTACTTTTTTCACTGAAATTTTTTTCTTTTTATTTTATATGGGGTAATATGTACAAAAGGTTGGACAAAAAGATTTTCTTTAACTTACAGTTTTTTATTTTTAAAATAAGTATATTTACATTAAAATAAGGTACAGGTACGGATGTGGTGACAGTTTAGGTTGATGTAGGCAGTGGTTTTTTTTAATATATTTGTATTATATTTTATTTTAACCTATTTTTGTAACAACTTGTTATATATTTGTTCCTTATGATGTTATGTTGGAGCACTGGGGAACAGTCACATTGTCTTTTTTTTCTTATCTCACAGTTTTACACTGTAACTGGGGCATCCATAGGAGCCCTATTTACTGAAGAAAACACCCCCCTAGTGTGACAATAGTCACTGGTAGAGTTAGGCTGGAGTCTTAGCTCTACCATGCCAGGGATCGCCAATGATCACCGGGTAACAGTACTGCAGCTTCCTCTGTAGCTATGTAGACTGGAAAAGAGAAGGCTGAAGCAGTTTACAACTTTTGCTTTTTCAGATCCTCAGCTTTTTCTGACAGGTAAGCACCCGAGCTGCTCCTGGTATTCTGCAAGAGCAGAAACTTTAAACCCTCACCATATATTTACGATGGAGTGGGATTAAAGCCCAGGACCAAGCTCTGTATATTTATGGTGCTTGTTCCTAAATGGGTTAATGGAATGGGCACCATCATTGTTCCACTCCTATATATATGAACAAACCGTTGGTTATTTACTAAAGCTTGTAGGAAGTACATTTTGCAACTATACAAACCATGCCAGAGTTTTATCTTTTGAGTTGTTAAAGGGGCATTCATAAGTTGTGGAAACAGTGGGGCTCACTAAGCAACACTGTTTCCGTAACTCTAATTCACTTCTATGGAAGATAAAGAAGCACTGTAGAACTGTTAGTTTGCCTGTTTCTCTAATTTCTGCAACCGGTGGCCACAATGTACAATCAGGTATTCCTGCTCAGCTATGTTTGGTTGTGATGTGAATACCCCTTTAAGTTGATATTTGATGAGCTAACTAATTATATTATGGAGAGATACCAAGAGATACCATTGATGAGAAGTACTTGATATTGTAAAAGAAATCTCCATGCTATGATTCAGTCCAACTTTTAAAGGTGTTTGTCCAGTATTATATAAAAGGGCCACTCCTTTTTTTTTGTTTCTGTTTTTCAAGAAACAATATCACTCTTGTCTATGGGCTGTGCCTCTAATTGCAGCTTATCTACGTACAAATCAATGGTACAGAGCTGCAATACCAGCCACAGCTACAAGGGTGAAAGTGAAGAATGATGCTGATTATGGGATAAAAAAAGCATGTCCTTGCTTATCCTGGACAGTCCATTTAATGGGATATTGGGAACCTGTGATTGCTGTGGCCGATCATTGGCCACAACAGTGATCTTGTATAGCCAGTAATAGGCTGCAGAAGACACATGTCTTCTTGAGCAGTAGCCAAAAAGTACATAGTGGTTGTAAAGCAATTTTAAGTCATGGAGAAACCAATTTAAGTAAAGTGTATGATAGGGCCGCCAATTGTTTTTCCATGCATATTACTTTACTTCTACTATATTATAAAGTTACTAAAAAAAACTTAGAAAACTTAGTCCAAACAATTGTATTGCCTTGGTGTCAAAGCCAAGGGACCATAAAGCTACAATAATCTCCATTGGATTTATTAGCATTGGCTCTAATTTTTAAGTAGCATAAAATATTTTACTGCTAATTCAATGCTTGTCTTGGAAAATAACCTGTATACTTTGAAGAAGTCGTGTAGCTGTGTAAATCCCTTTTATAGCTGTGAAGGAAACAGTTTTGGAAACACGTTAAGATTTTCTGATCTATGTTTCAATAAACCATACAATAGATGCAATTGTAAGGCTTCCAAATGCAAATGTTTTTTATAGCAATTCAAATATGCAATGAACTGACACAAAAGTACTAAAACTCTAACTGCTTTTGTGAATTGTTGCTCATTGAATTTATTTCTGGATCTGTGAACTGTAGTGTATTTACCTTGTTGATCTGAGATATACAGTAACTTGAAGTTCCAAGGTCCCAATGCAAAACCTGCCATGTGCCACTTATAAGACTGGCAGCTTCTTGTAAGGCAGAAGTGCCTTTGGGCCCCATCAAGTGCCAGGGCCTTGGTATGACTGCTACCTCCAAACCCAACATCTTTGCTATGGATAACACAAACCTAACATTTTTTATACACATTAGTTGTCATACATTTAGGTGAATCATTTCTGTCTCCATATTTAAAAAATTGCATACTTGGTCAAGCAGAGTGCAGGTTTATGAGAGAATCAGGAGGGATAGCTGTAGGCCAAACACTCACTATTGACTATAAAACGTATTTCTCTCTCTGTTGTCAAGAGAGTGTGGAAGGGGTATTACCAGTAAGGCCTCTCTATATGGTGTAAAAAAAAACAAACTATAAAGCAAGGGAATAGAAGATATATGGATTTAAGGGATAGTCTCAGCAAGACCACCATTTTTCAAGAAAGTCAATACATGTCCAACTATGCTAACCCCTGGCAATCAGTTGTTATTGCTGAGAGCAGCCATGCCTAACCATTCATTTTCAATGAATGGGTTGTTATAGGGAAAATATTGAATTACATGGATCTGCTCAAACTGGGTTTGGCAAAGCTCCTCTTTATTCTGGCTGATGGTGTGTGTACCCCTCTATGAGGTCCATGGGCCCTATGTGAATGTGCATACGCCTTGACACATACGGGTTTGACTTAGAGTATCTGGGGAGGCAGCACCTGTGGAAGCCTTCTTTTCATCCTTGACCGTTTCAAGTAGAATACAGTGTTTGCTGTGGGGTCTCCAAGTGATTACTCATTTAGATAGATCCGGTAGTGTTGCTGCTGACAATGCACAGGGCCAAGGTATGGTACTTTAGGCTGTGGACTGTGGCGTAGTGGTCAAACAGGATGTCATCAGGGCTGGTGGCATGGGTATGGTAATGTTGTCCAGGCAGAAAATCAGGGCAGGCAGTGAGGAAAAAGGAAAGTCCAATATTTAGATCCAAGGTCAGGGAGTACGTAAGTCACAGTAGTCAAGAGTCAGGCATAACCAGAAAGCAACAAATAGAGGTTTTATCACAAAAAGACTTCAGGAGACCAAATTGCAGTCTATATGGGGAAAAGATGTCTAATATAGGGAGAAGTGACTGGGGATTGGTGGGGAGCCCACTAGGAGCGCGTTCACTGTCCTTTTGAGAGGAGGGATGGGTGCATGTGTGCCCAATGGGACACAGACAGAGAGGTAGTAGAGCAGCAAGGAGGAGGTGGAAACCTGTGAGCAGGCAGAGAACAACCGTAGCACCTGACTGCTGCTCCTAGTGCTGGTGGGCCGCCACAATAGCGCACCATGACACACTAATTACACATTTAGACATGGGTTGACTTTACGATACAACTGCTTAAAGGAAAAAATATAGCCCAATGACCATATTCAAATATCACAGTAATCAGTGAAGTCTTTTAATTACATATCTTCTATATCTATTTAATATATATATTTAATTACATATCTTCTATTACTGCAAAATTCAATAGTACAGAAGTCACATGGATTCCATGTGCCCCCATACAGCTGCCCTGCATGCATGAGACCTGTGGAAATTTTATACTACTGTTGGATTATAGGATTTGCCAGATTACCAAATATCTGAATATAATCTTTTTCTCTGTACTGTAGCCTAATAAAGAAAAACAGAGGAAAAGCCACTGAAAAAATGGAGTCGATCACTTAAGAACAGGATTTATGTTGACATTTCATACCATGATTTGAATGAAAAAGAGAACTCTTGTCTGTATACAATTTCATACACAGTTTTGTTCTTATTACTTGATACTGATTAATATGCTGAGGATGAAGGAGCTTGAAAGACTATACCTCAAATCCTGTGAGACCCAGCTTTATACTGGCACTTATATTACACTGACTTATTTTAGATGTTCTTCCCTTGAAAATGCATTTGTATCCTATAGCACACTCTCTACTGAGAATATGCAACTAAATAAATCAGCCAGGATTTTCTCCCCGTGTGAACATGAAATAGAATTCCAGCCTTTTAGTCATTTATTGCTGAAAACTAAGTCTCTCCCTTAGCTTCTAAAGAGGAAAGCGAAGGAAAATCTCAGTAAATAAACTTTATATCTTGCCGACAAATGTAGGAAAAGAAAAATTTTATTATTTTAGAATGCTTTGTTTTCTTTTACACCAAGACATAGAAGTCATACCGTAGATAGATAGATAGTAACATTTGTTTTATTTTCTTATACAATGTTTCAACCAGAGGCGTAACTTGAAGCTCCTGGGCCCCAATTCAAAATTTGTCACAGGGCCCCGAAATATAATATTTTATTCATAGTACTGGCCTCATTATATCGAGAAGAGAGGCCTTATGGGCCCCCTAAGGCTCCTGCGCCCAGGTGCAACCACTTCCTCTGCATCCCTATAGTTGCGCCCCTGTAATTCAACCCCATTGAATTGAATTTTTCCCAAGCCTAACATAATGGGGCTGAAATATTGCATATCAACATATAAAATTCTGTAAATCACTGACACTTTATGATAGTAGTTAGATATTCAGACTATCAGATGCCAGATTAAATAGATTTCACTATTTTACTAAATTCTACAAGTACGTAACAGCTTCTGGGCACCATATTTCTGTGCTCAGGGTCATCGCATCTAATGCCCATGAGGAGAATTGGCAAGTGTGACGAATTGGCATTTGCTAATCATCAATGACAGTGCCAATGTAATATAGACCTCCAAATTCTCAATGCCAGGCAGTTGTGGGTAAAGCTAATATTTACCTTCTGACATGTATTAACAACTAGAAGATACACATTTTAGAATTGGATTAAAGGGGTATTCCGGTTATATACATTTACTGTCAAATGAATGCTAATGAAACTTTCTTAAAGTTCACAACGTGGTTCTGCTTTGGATTTTGTATCTGTAGCTCTATAAACCATCACCTTCTCTTGATGCTTCCGAAATGTTTATTCACAGGTTTTAGGCATTCCAGCGGGTTTGCTCAGTAGGTATGAGCAGGGACGGCTTTTTTTGTATTCAGCTTTCCAGACTGGATTGCTGACTAATAACTGGGCAGCGTTTAGTGGGTTCGCACACAGGAAGGAAGCACAAAGCAGGAAATTGGGATAACTGTAGTTTGAAGCTGCATATCAGCAGGGATGTGGCAGCCATCTTGGAAAATAGTAATGTTTGTAAACAGAAAGCAAAAAAAAAAAGGAATGGCTGGGTGATTTATACCCATAACCAGCTGTGCATAGACATGGTGCAAACTCCTTTCATATCTGGAATTTTTGAAAATGTGCTTCCCAAATGGAATACCCCTTTAAGTCTAGCCTATAAATAAGACCCTTGATACTGTTAGCATCATTATATACTATAGTGTCACTTCTGTTCATCCATATCACAATATTTATAGGAATTAGGGCGTGTTTATTTTTCTAAAGCAAGAAAATAATTTTTCAATTACCATACTTAATATCTACAATATCTGACTGTCAAAGTGCCCCCTCCTCCACTCTTGGTTTGTGTGGTTGGGTGACCTTCACAGATCTGCATTCTAATATGCAGAAAATATGATTTTTTCTATATCACACAAGATGTTCTGAAAACATGTAATTACATTATATAAAGCTAATCCTTTTTTTCAAGGCACTCTTGCTGTTGTATGTTGTTTTTAGGTAGAATCATAGAATGATAGAGTTGGAAGGGACCCCCAGGGTCATCAAGTCCAACCCTCTGCTCAATGCAGGATTCTTTAGTAGAGTGGTACTTTACACCCCTCTAATCTCTATGGCCAGAATCCATTCAATAAATGTTGAAATATGGTGGAATTTCCATTACGTAGTTTTATGTCAAAACATAGCGTTAAAGAATGAAACATTGATAACAAGACTACCTACAGCTCATTTGTGAACTTTGTGTGCAAGCCATCATTTATTATCTCAACAACAGAAAACCAATAGGGTGCGCAAACAACCCCCATTGGACCAACAGTACTTACTAGGGACTTGTAGTCACTTAAGGAAGTAGAATATGCCAAGTGGCTTCTCTTCACACTTTGATTATACACAGTTGAATAGAACAGTTGTAGATATATCTATAGTATCTTGCTGGGACCTAGAGAACTGTACAACAACCTCAAATCCTCCAGAAGGTCAGGTTGTGCCCAAGATGACGGATGGCTATTTCTCGAAGCTTCAGTGCCATTGTGGGTCTGAGGCAAGCTATCCCTACCACGGCGTGCTCCTATCCCCATTATCTTCTGGTTTTTTGTACTCCGACTAATTCAACAATGTTTCCTTTCATTCTACATCCAGTGTTTACTTCATACACAATGACCACTATCAGTAACTTACTTTTGAGTGGAGACATGACTCCTTAGCAGGGTATCAACTGCCTTTAAATTTCTAGGTATTCAATAAGAATAAAGGACTATTTTCTTGATTCCATAAATAAAAAAATTGAAGTGCCTGTGATTATTTTGAAGCCGCATGATCTGCTAAAGCTTATTGTGATTGCAATTATCACCATTTTACAGTTCACAGTGAATTCTATTAATGTGTTCACATTGGTTTCTGGGCTACAGACATATATCACTTATGAACTCAATGATGTGCTATTGTTTTCCAATTTGTCTGTAAAATATTAGCTGTCTGTAATTTTTTTTGTCCAAAAACAAGAAAAACATGAGACTGGCAATCTTGTCCCTGCCTTCTGGGCCGCCAAACAGCTGCTATGCTCATAGTTATATAGTTTTGCCCAATTGCCCAGGGTTGACTTCCATTAGGAGACTCTTTTTATTGGCAAGAATTCTGGAATTTGAAGTATGGGGAACCTGTCAATGTTGAATTACAAAGTATAAGTGTTAATATTAAATAGAAGTTCCTTCTTTGTAAACCAGTTCTCTAAATTGCAGTGCCATATCTACAGGGTGGTCCAATGGTATGGAGAAAGCTGAATAGAGGAAAAACAGTCCTTGGGAAAGCCCTCCTATGTGTGGCATGTTGCTAAGGGGAAGGGGCAAATTTGTGAAAGGCGGAGTCATAACCATTTTGAAAGCCACCATCTTGGAACCAAGTCTATATTTTTAAATAGAAAGGGGTGCATGTGATATATGTATCTGATGAAGAATTTGAAGAGAAATCCAAATATATGCTTAAATATCATGTATCTTTATTCCTGAAAAAGTTAATCACTTTTTTTTTGTAACACAGAGCACAATGATGATCCACTCCAGGATAAGCTCAATGTGTTCCTCATTGTTTAGAATCATCAAGGGTATCCTCTTCTCCCATTCACAATGCAATAAGAGCAAAATCACATTAGGGGGCAGATTTTAGGAGTATCACTGCAGGATGAAGGTACATATGGTTTGTTCATAATTGCTTCCCATGAAGATATATAGTGCTGCTCAAGAGCTCTGGATTTAAAAGATAGGAAATATTGAATTAAGGCTATTTACAATCTTGCTTCATTTTTCATTTTAGATGCTTTAGAAAACTAAAAAAAACCAAAAGGCAGAGCTTCCCATCCAATAAACACTGCAAACAAAACTGGCATGCTGCATTATGACCAGTGCAGGGTCTGAAAAAGCGGAGCAGGACCCATGGACTCTCCGTATGGCATTCATTGAATCCCTGTGTCAGGAGAGATACAGTATCTCTCTTTGGAGCCTTCCTAATAGACATATGGAGACTTATATGGCCATGCATTGCTCCTCTGGGAAATTTGGTATGCAAATGGTAGATGGTACGATTCATCTGCAGTGTCATGTATTAAAAGGCAGCTTTGCTACAAGTGAATGTCTGCCCTTTTAACAGGTCTTAAAACATGACTTGGACTATAAACCAAAGCTATAGCCTCCTCCAGAAGGAAAAGATAACTACATACAGACAGTCTGCTTTTGGGTTTTATCCCTCATCAGTACACAGTCAGTTTCAGACTGGTTGGATGAAAGTCCAATAGTACAGATCAAGAGAAGTACAATTTCTTCTTGTGAAGACCACCTAGTAGGCATGAGGACACTTAAAAGGCCATAGAATGCTCCTCTGAAAAATTTGGTATACAAATGAGAGATGATATGATGATTCTGCCACCTAGAAACCCACTGTACACTAATGAGGGGCAAAAACAGCCTGTCTGTACGTGGCCATCTTTTGTTTTTGGAGAAGACTCTGGTTTTGGTTTAGATTCCTAGTCATGTTACAAGGCTCGTTAAATCATAGGACACTGACTTGTAGGGAAACCGTCTTGTAATAGGTGGTGCTGCAGAGACAATGTACCATCGCCTATTTGCATATACAGAATCACTGTGTCACGTTTCACCCTGTCAGGCCAAGTACAGGACAGAACCAAAGGAATTTTTTAAAAATATTTTCTCATTTTTGTATTTAATTATGTCCACAAATATGGGAAATTCTTTTTAGTGATTGGATAAAGGAGAAAAACACAGTTTTATATTTATAGTTCCTCTTGTCATCACTCCTGGTGCTTTTCATCAGCATTGCTATTTGACTCATAGAGAGAAAAAAAATGAGCAATAACTCAAACATTTTTAATCCAAAATTCAATAGAAGAAGATTGAATGGGTCAGTACCCTGATTGAGAATGTATGGTGTTTTGTGACAAGGGTATATATCGAAGTAGAGAGAAAAAAATGGAAGTAGGTTGTGATGTGCTTCAATTCACCAGACCATAAAACGCTTGATAAAATTGCCGATCCTGCCAGTAACATATTAAAGTGACACGGTTTAATGTATTTGTGTGACCGTGGCAGTGTACACTATTATTTTAACGCTACAAGTTTAATGGATATTATCAATTTACAGTGACCGTGATGATGAGAACGGGAAAAACATCACCATGATTCTTACTAGCCATGGAGGAAAATGATGTAACAAGTTCCTTACAGTCACAAGACTTAATAATGAAATCAATAGATGAAGATTTATTACAATTTCCCATAACGGTTGAATTTAAAAGAGAACTCCACCTTTTGAGTCACTTTACGGCAATGTCCTTCTTATGATAGTGTTATTGGAAAAACATTATTTAACTATGAGATAGAGAAAGCATCTAGTGTGTAGATCGCTTATAACTGATGGATGTAGGTGACAATTGGTATTCTCACCTTGGAGTATTATGTATCACACAACAGTAGATGCAACTATGCAGTAAAGATTCCTGGTTGCTGCCGGCTCCGAAACTAGTTAGTCGATGCACAGGTGAAGAGGAGGATAATCGAGCTCTCAAAACTCAGAGTACCGCATGGGCCAGGATCGGAGAAGAAGCATCCATTTTTACAGTTATGTGGACTTTGCAGGTTTTACTACGGTATGCGTTTCAAGTCACCATGGACTCTTCTTCAGGTAAGTATGCCATATCATACCTGAAGAACAGTCGATGACAACTCAAAAAGTATGAATAGAAAGGCAGTGCGCATGGGTAACTACCGCTCTATTCAGTTCTATGGGACTGACAGTGATACCTCCATCTTTCAGATGTAGAGACAATTGGCTTTAGCAGCAACACTGCAGGAAGCCATGCTCGGCTCCCTGCTCCGCCTCTGGATCCCAGCCAAAAAGGGTTAACGTACTGTATAGAAGGTGCTATAGGAGCATAGGGGAGGTGAACGACTTTATTATTTCATTACAGAGACAGAGTGCAACTTATTACTTTTTCTGGTAGACAATGAGACTTCTTAACTAGAGATGAGCGAGCACCAAAATGCTCGGGTGCTCGTTACTCGAGTCGAACTTTCAGTGATGCTCGAGAGTTCGTTTCGAGTAACGAACCCCATTGAAGTCAATGGGCCACTCGAGCATTTTTGTATATGACTGGTGCTCCGCTAAGGTTTTCATTTGTGAAAATCTTAGCAAATCACCAAAGTCATGTAAAAAACACAGAAATGGATAGGGCAGGCGAGGAGCAACATGCAGGGCTGCATTTCGAGCTCCGAGGTCTTACTATTAAGCCACAATAGTGGCAAGAGTGAGACCCCCCCCCCCCCCGCACTGTCAGCATAAAGATCGTTCTCCTCTGCCGCAGAGAAGAACGATGTTAGCCCATTGAATTCAATGGAGCCGGCAATACAGCTGGCTCCATTGAAAGCAATGGGCTGCCGGCGAGCACGGGATGAATTTTCGGGAAGCGCTTAAAAATATAAGCCCTTACCTGAAAATCATCCTAAAATGTGTAAAAAAAAAAAATGTATACTCACCTTTCCGCTGCAGCCGGAGTTCAGCCGCGTCTGGCCGGCAGTTCTCCTGAACTGCTTTCTGTAGTATTCAGCAGGTGGGGATTTAAAATCCCCGCCTGCTGAATGAGCTGCCTCTGATTGGTCACAGCCTCACCAATAAGAGGCAGCTCTCACTCACCCATTCATAAATTCATGAATAGGTGAGTGGGTGCTGCCTCTGATTGGCTCAGCGCAAGGACCAATCAGGGGCAGCTCTCAGCTGAATGACAGCTCATTCAGCAGGCAGGGATTTTAAATCGAACCCCTCACAAAATATCTCATACCTAACGCAGGAGGAGGTGCGGAAGCGTCTAAAGAAAACTAAAATTGATAAATCGCCGGGCCCAGATGGATTACACCCAAGGATACTAAAGGAACTAAGTGACGAGATAGCTAGGCCGCTATACCTAATATTTCTAGACACTATCAAGACCGGAGTAGTACCATTGGACTGGCGCATTGCCAACGTGGTTCCAATTTACAAAAAAGGGAGCAAAAGTGAGCCTGGTAACTACAGGCCAGTAAGTCTCACTTCAGTAATGGGAAAAATTTTCGAGGGGATTCTGAGAGATGCCATCGATGAGTACCTCAAGGAAATTAAGGGAATAACTCCTCACCAGCATGGATTCATGAAGGGTCGCTCATGTCAGACAAATCTGATCAGTTTCTACGATGAAGTAAGCTCTAAGCTGGACCAGGGAGAATCTATTGATCTTGTATATCTGGACTTCTCTAAAGCCTTTGACACCGTGCCACATAATAGGCTAATATACAAAATGAGGCAGCTCGGACTGGGCGAAAACGTGTGTAAGTGGGTAAAAAATTGGCTCAATGATAGAAAGCAGAGGGTGGTAATAAATGGCTCATACTCTGATTGGACCACAGTCGCTAGCGGGGTGCCACAGGGTTCAGTATTAGGCCCCACTCTGTTCAACATATTTATCAATGACCTGATAGAGGGGCTGCACAGCAAAATATCAATATTTGCAGATGACACAAAATTATACAATATAATTAATGCAACGGAGGACAATGTACGGCTACAAACGGACCTGGATAAGATGGGGGCTTGGGCAGAAAAATGGCAAATGAAGTTCAATGTTGAAAAATGTAAGACTATGCACATGGGCAGGAGAAACGGATGTCACAAATATTCACTTACTGTGATACCACTAGGGAAAAGTGATATGGAAAAGGATCTGGGGGTATTAGTGGATAATAGACTAAACTGGAGTAACCAATGCCAGTCAGCTGCTGCAAAGGCAAATAAAGTCTTGGGGTGCATTAAAAGAGGTATAGGGGCGAAGGGCGAGAACATTATCCTTCCATTATATAAGGCACTTGTCAGGCCTCACATGGAATACTGCATACAATTCTGGACACCGGTGCTCAGGAAAGATGTCACACTGCTTGAGGGGGTTCAAAGAAGGGCAACTAAACTAATACATGGAATGACGGGACTGGAATACCCAGAGAGGCTATCCAAATTGGGACTATTTACTCTAGAAAAAAGAAGGTTAAGAGGCGACCAAATAACCATGTATAAGTACATGAGGGGACAACACATGGATCTCTCCCGCGATCTCTTTACACCCAGGACCACGACGGTAACAAGAGGACATCCGCTACGATTAGAGGAAAGTAGGTTTCATCACCAACACAGAAAGGGGTTCTTTACTGTAAGAGCAGTTAGACTGTGGAACTCTCTACCGGAGGAAGTGGTGATGGCAAAATCCATAGAGGAGTTTAAAAGGGGACTTGATGTCTTTCTGGAGATGAAGGATATTACAGGATATAAATATTAGGTTAAGTGTCAATCCTGGTATATAGGCAGGTAGGAACTATTAGGGGTTGATCCAGGGAACAGTCTGATTGCCATTAGGGAGTCGGGAAGGAATTTTTCCCCCAAAAGGGCTAATTGGCTTCTGGCCTTGAGGTTTTTTGCTTTCCTCTGGATCAACACAGTAGGATAGACAGGCTGGACTAGATGGACAATGTCTTCATTCGGCCTTACATACTATGTTACTATGTTATGTTACTATGTTACTCATAGCAGTTCAGGAGAACTGCCGGCCGGCCGCGGCTGAACTCCGTCTGCCGGGACAAGGTGAGTATATTTTTTTTTTACTTTTTACACATTTCTGGATGAATTTCTGGGAAGGGCTTATATTTTTAAGCCCTTCCCGAAAATTCATCCCGCGCTTGCCGGCAGCCCATTGCTTTCAATGGAGCCGGCTGTATTGCCGGCTCCATTGAATTCAATGGTCAGTGCTCGTTTAATCGAGACGAGTACCGCGTGGTGCTCGTCTCGAGTAACGAGCATCTCGAGCACCCTAATACTCAAACGACCATCAGCGCTCAGACGAGTATGCTCGCTCATCTCTATTCTTAACCCTTTAAGGACGCAGACCTTTTTATTTTTGTTTTTTCTTCCTCACTTTCAAAAAAGTCATAACTTTTTATATTTCCGTTTACATAGCTACACGAGGGCTTGCTTTTTGCGGGATGAGTCATATTTTTCAATGGTACCATGTAATGTATCACAAAATTTACTGGAACACTTTGGAGGGGTCAAGTTTTCACGATTTACACACTGCGGCAAAAATTATATGATAACTTTATTTTATCGGTCAATATGATTACGACAATACCAAATTTATATAGTTTTACTTTTGCTGTACTACTTTTAAAACAGAAAATATCTTTGGAACAAAATGTAATTATTTTCTGCCTCCGTCTTCTGACAGCCATAACTTTTTATTCTTCTGGGCTCATTTTTATACGGGACGTCCTGTAGTTTGTATTGGTCCCATTTGGAGTTCAAATGACTTTTGTATTGCTTTTTGGTAAATTTTTTCTTGGAGATGGCATTACCACAAATTAGCAATTCTGGCATTGTGATTTTTTTTCTGTACAGGATAATTAATGTGTTATTTTGATAGATCAGACTGTTATGGATGTGGTGATACCAAAATTTGCTTTTATCTTTATATATATATATATATATGGAATTTTTTTAAAAACCTTCACTACCTTTATTTTTTTCCAGTGTTTAAAAAACCTTATTTTTACATTTATTTTTTAATTTAAACTTGTGATCGTTGGAATGCTCATACAGTATAATGTAATACCACAGTCTATTGACAGGTAGTCTGTGGCACGCCTTCATAGGTATATATTCATGCCAGCCCCGGGGCCTTCAGAACGCCCCAACTGCCATGGTAACTGAGCAGATCCCAAGTGTTTGGGACCCCTGAACAACTATTAGGCCTCATGTCCACGGGGAAAATTAGGTCCGCTGCGGATATGTAATGTGGATTTCTGCTGCGGATGCAGTGCGGCTGAGCGTAAATTCCTTTTTTTTTCTTTCATGCAGGACATCAATTGAGCTATGAGCTCTATGAGGTCCCGCACGCGTGATCCACACTTAAATGGAGCATGTCGCGTTTTTTTCACATGAAATTTTTAAATCACTTTAAAATACCATCCGCAGCTATTTATCTACCTGCGGGTGGTCAATGCATTCCGATGGGAAATTTTAGGTGCAGATCATGCACGCGGGTGATCCGCTGCGGATTTTAAATTTTATTTTCCCCGTGGACATGAGGCCTTATGGTTATACCGTAGCATACGATAGTGTCTTACATTGGAGGTATAGATCAAGAATATGCCTGACAAAGCAATACATAAGCAAAACATATTGAGGGAGAGTTCTCATCCAGATACTGCCCTTAGCTTTTATTACTGGTGAACGATGGGTCATAAGACATGATTTAAGTATTGGTCCCTTTTGAGCAGCGATCACCATTTTAATAAATAACTTTCAGGATTCACCATGCACCATTTTGACTTCTGTGCAATGTGGAATGATAGAATAATTGGGCATATATCAGTACTTTCTACAGAATTCTGCAGTTTCATATGGCACTTTGCAAATGACATACACATTAACTTCATTTTATCCTCTCAATGTGAAAGGCATTCAGAGTAAATGATAAAATAAAGAGAGGACATTATTTGGATAAGCTGGATTCCAAAGTTTAATATGCTTAATATTGCTCACTTTTCTTTCTTCCAGACCCATGTTATCTACTGATTTAGTAAAATTTCCAGGGTAAATAGCTTTTAGGTTGATTTTTTAAGGGGGTTCCATAAAAATAATTTTTATGTAAGTACACATCGATCACCCGTTAAATTAAAACCTCTGAGAGGTGAGGTAAAAAACATGTATTATCTCATGGTAATGGCGCTTGTCAAGGGGTGGGATATATTAGGCAGCAAATGGAACTAGAGTTTCTAGTGTCAAAAAATTGCTGAATTTTGCGCAAGGCATCCTTGTGCAAAAATATTGCGACTTTTGATGGTTTGCGCCACTATCCACCATTTTTATGACTTGTTGGGAGGGGGCATGGCCACCATGGACCAATACGTTTCTGTATAATTATATGTATATAATAGCACAAATGTAAACCTGATCGGACCTGATGTACATTTCTGTTTAGGCATATGGAAGTGCTGAGTAGCGCCTAATATATGAGGTGATGTGCACCTCTTCATATATTAGGCACATTATGCACTGGGGCACGTAATATTAATACATTTCTCCAAGTGAGTTCCTAAAGTTGATGTGTTGGAAGCAGGAAAAATGGACAAGTCTAAAGACATGGACAACTTTCATAAGGACCAAATTATGTTGGCTATATGACTGGGTCAGAGAATCTCTAAAATAGCAGGTAGTGTAGGGTGTTCCCAGTATACAGTGGTTATTTCCTAGCAAAAATGGTCCAAGGAAGTACAGCCAGTGAACTGACACCAGGGACATGAGTGCCTAAGGGCCCTATTACATGGAACGACCTGTTGGGTGCAGATGCCTGACAGGTCGTCCCAGTGATCATTCCTGTGCTTTAACACCAGAATGATCATCGCTCAGTGAATGAAGGTGGAGCGGGCCGAAGATCATTCCCACCCACCCGTTTCTATCCACAGTAAACAGGCAGTCATTCATAAATGAGCGACTGCCTGTTTGCACAGGTCGATCTGTTGTTCAGTTTTATGCGTGCATAAATCGAACGAGAAATGAGAAGCAAAAAATTCTCGTTCATCATTTAGTCGGTGCAGCATATAGACTGAACAATAATTCTTCTGATTCTCGGGAAACAGAATGATTTATCGCCCATGTAAAAGGGCTCTAAGGCACATTGCTGCACATGGGGAGTGAAGACCAGTGCATATGATCCGATCACAGAAAACCTACCGTACTGCAAACTGGAAAAAAAAGTTGCTGAAAAAGCTAGTCCGACCCATAAAAGCTCCACCTTGCAACTTAGTGTATTTAACCCTTTCCAATCCAATGTCGGACCTGCTCCGACATCATCATTTTCCTCCACAGCTCCGATGTCGGGATAGGCCCGACACTGCAGTGCAGGAGTGCATCTGCACACAATCATCAGATAACCCTTTCTGCCTTCTCCTTTACACATTACATAGCGCTCAATTAGCGGCCGGCGATCTTGTGACCGCTGGTGTTACCTGACCCCCAGCGGTCACATGAACGACGAGTTGGGAGGCCGAGGGGAGAATGCGGAAGTATTACTTCCGCATTCTGCACGGCGATTATGTGACTGCTGGGTGCCACCTGACCCCAGCGGTCACATGATCGCCGAGCCGGGAAGCAGAAGGGAGAATGCAGAAGTAACTTCCGCATTCCCCCCATGGTGAGGTGAGTACCTGCACCCTCCTGAACTCTGTCAGTTCAGGAGGGTGAAGGGAAAATGTATTTTTTCTCATCCATTCTCCCCAGCTCCAATTTATTTGGAGCTGCGGAGAATGGATGAGAAAAAATAAATGGATTGGAAAGGGTTAAAGGATCTGCTGCTAACCTATTGGTGCCACATACCACAAGATACATTCAGATATCTTGTGAAGCCTAACCTATGTCAATGTGAAGGGTATTTTGGCAGCACTAGAGAGATCAACACAGTTGGCTTTAATAATTTGGATGATTGATGTATGTATCCTGTGTGAAAAATGAGTGATGTTATTGTCTATTGTTATTGTTTCACAGAAAAAGACAACATTGTTGTAACTAAAGTAGATAAACCAAACATAGAGAGAAATAAAGGATAGATAGATAGATAGATAGATAGATAGATAGATAGATAGATAGATAGATAGATATTGAAATTTCCCCTATAACTACAGAGAGCTGCACAGCTGGCACGGGTAATATAATGAAATCCATTATCGCAATGTTGTTCCTTGTGTCCTACATGTAGTCATGTTATTTTACCTTTGGACATGATACAAATTGCTACTTGGCTCGTTTTGTTTTTGCAAATGTTGTCTGGAATGAGTAATGAATAGGTGGATAGAGAAGACTAGTCACACATCATTTCTGGCAAACTTCTGCTCACCATATGGCATATCTGTGTACATGTCAAAAAGCTTGACGATAGAGGGCTGCCAAATCCTATCATTAATGTACTTTTTGTGCTTCGTCTGCTGGATATGACCCGGATTATGGAGATAATTAGACTTGCTTGGAATATAAAGGTTACAGAGTCCTGTATATAGAATAAAGCAACATTCATTTAGCTTAATCCATCTGTGGCGTCAATCTATCATTTTTTCTATAGACCTTGAAGAAGAACATTTGAGACTTTTAGAGAAGGGGGTACGGGTTTTATTTAATTTTTGCCCAATATTTGATCTTACCATATAAGCAGAGTAGTCTCAAATCAGTCTCCAGCAAGGCAGAGTCAAAACTTTCTGTACAAGCTTCTGCGGTTTTCAAGAATGGGAACAGATAACAGGAACTCGTGTCTGAATATCTATCTATCTATCTATCTATCTATCTATCTATCTATCTATCTATCTATCTATATGTATAGTGCAAAAGTTTCAGGCAGGCATGGAAACAATGCTGCAAAGTAAGAGGGCTTTTAAAAATAGGGGTGTATCCATAGCAACTACGCTGTCAGTGTGGGACTGACAAGAGGGCGCACTTGTACTTTATATTTAGGACATCAGTAAGGAGACAGATTTTTGAATGCTAAATGAAAGTGCTGCAGAGAACAGAGGTTGGGAGCTTTAAATAAGACATAAATTTATGTAATTCTATTTGGCAACTAACGTATACAAGAAGAGGAGGCAGAACCTAACAAAATGGGGAGATTTTGAATAAATGTTGCTATTTATGAATTTCAATTTTTGGTCTTTGGGAAAGGAAGAGATAAGAGGAAGAATAGCACAAGGGCATCACTCCCTCCTTTAAAATAGCAACATTTATTCCAAAATCAAGTTCATATGTCCCCTTTAAAGCCTCTATTCTCTGAAATACTTTCATTTAGCATAAAAAAAAATCTGTCTCCTTACTCATGTCCTAAATATAAGTATGAGCGCGCCCTCTTCCATTTGTGCTTCGCACCAAAGTCCTAGTTTCTTGCACTTCCTCCTGTGCATACATTGGCATTTTTAGAGCTATTTGGCTTTTAATGTCACTAGGATGGCAGCTAAGGGAGATTGAACAATACCTCTGCAGCACCACTTGCAGCAATGCACTGCAAAATTGCATTTTCATGTCTTCCACCTGGTCTTTCCACACAGAGCTCTGGCCACCTTGTTTTCTCATATAAAACTACTAACAATCACTTGACCGTGCGTATGTATGTTTGTGTGTGGGTGCTTCTCATGCTCCGCCCCTGGTGACATCATCGCTCTGCCCCTGGTGATGTCATCACAGGTCCTACAACATATATAAAACACAGAGCCTGACCAGCAGAAGAACAACAAAGTTAGGGCTCTTGGAAGTGGAGGACAAAAATAATAAAATGAGAATACAACTAAGCCGTTATTATTTCAGAAACAACTCAGCGGTCCTGACAGAAGATACCGACCTACCGCCACCACAGAGATCCAGTGTGCCGAAGGACCTGCAATGATGTCACTGTTGTGGGAGGAGTTATTGTGCAGTTTGGTAGAAAGTACTGTATACTAGATAAGCCAACAGCAGCCACCAGGACCTGTGATGATGTCACCATCATGTGATTACCTGTGTGGGTGAAGTCAGGGATCACATGATCATGGGCTGATCATTGTATCCAGGAGTCTGCTGAGCTGGTGATGTCTGGAAATGAGCATAGATGTACCATGTGGTAGAGCTGTGTGTGTGATGTGTGGGGATTAGAGATGAGCGAACACCAAAATGTTCGGGTGTTCGTTATTCGGAACGAACTTCCCGTGATGCTCGAGGGTTCGTTTCGAACAACGAACCCCATTGAAGTCAATGGGCGACCAGAACATTTTTGTATTTCGCCGATGCTCGCTAAGGTTTTCATGTGTGAAAATCTGGGCAATTCAGGAAAGTGATGGGAATGACACAGTGACGGATAGGGCAGGCGAGGGGCTACATGTTGGGCTGCATCTCAAGTTCACAGGTCCCACTATTAAGCCACAATACCGGCAAGAGTGGGCCCCCCCCCCCCTCCCAACAACTTTTACTTCTGAAAAGCCCTCATTAGCATGGCATACCTTTGCTAAGCACCACACTACCTCCAACAAAGCACAATCACTGCCTGCATGACACTCCACTGACACTTCTCCTGGGTTACATGCTGCCCAACCGCCCCCCCCCTCCCCCCACAGCGCACACCAAAGTGTCCCTGCGCAGCCTTCAGCTGCCCTCATGCCACGCCACACTCATGTCTATTTAGAAGTGCGTCTGCCATGAGGAGGAACCGCAGGCACACACTGCAGAGGGTTGGCACGGCTAGGCAGCGACCCTCTTTAATAGGGGCGGGGCGATAGCCCACAATGCTGTACAGAAGCAATGAGAAATAGAATCCTGTGCCACCGCCATCAGGAGCTGCACACGTGGGCATAGCAATGGGGAACCTATGTGCCACACACTATTCATTCTGTCAAGGTGTCTGCATGCCCCAGTCAGACTGGTAATATGCACCTTAACAGTAACCGCGTTGGTGGTAATGTGGTGGTGACTGCGGACCTAGTAGCACGGTTGTATTTTGTTGGTTTTCGGAATGTGGCCAGGATTAAGTAGGCCGTGGCGGGGGGATGGTGGGGGGGCTCTCTTGTAGTGTCGGTAAAGGTGAAATTCTTGGACTGCCACCAGACGAACCAATGCAAAGGCATTTGCCAACAATGTTTTCCCTGTTGGAGGAGGAGGGGGATGTTTTTGAGGCACTACGTGTCCTCTCCACGTGTCCGTGGTTATATGCACCTTAACAGTAACCGCATTGGTGGTAATGTGGTGGTGACTGTGGACCTAGTAGCACGGTTGTATTTTGTTGGTTTTCGGAATGTGGCCAGGATTAAGTAGGCCGTGGCGGGGGGATGGTGGGGGGGCTCTCTTGTAGTGTCGGTAAAGGTGAAATTCTTGGACTGCCACCAGACGAACCAATGCAAAGGCATTTGCCAACAATGTTTTCCCTGTTGGAGGAGGAGGGGGATGTTTTTGAGGCACTACGTGTCCTCTCCACGTGTCCGTTCCATGTCAGCAATAGTAGCACTCAAGACAGGCCCCAGTAACAATTCTGAAGCAGCAGTATAGCGGGAGCGCAGTCTTCGTTCCATGTAAGCAATAGTAGCACTCAGGACAGGCCCCATTAACAATTCTGAAGCAGCAGTATAGCGGGAGCGCAGTCTTCGTTCCATGTAAGCAATAGTAGCACTCAAGACAGGCCCCAGTAACAATTCTGAAGCAGCAGTATAGCGGGAGCGCAGTCTTCGTTCCATGTAAGCAATAGTAGCACTCAAGACAGGCGTCAGTAACAATTCTGAAGCAGCAGTATAGCGGGAGCTCAGTCTTCGTTCCATGTAAGCAATAGTAGCACTCAAGACAGGCCCCAGTAACAATTCTGAAGCAGCAGTATAGCGGGAGTGCAGTCTTCGTTCCATGTAAGCAATAGTAGCACTCAGGACAGGCCCCATTAACAATTCTGAAGCAGCAGTATAGCGGGAGCGCAGTCTTCGTTCCATGTAAGCAATAGTAGCACTCAGGACAGGCCCCATTAACAATTCTGAAGCAGCAGTATAGCGGGAGCGCAGTCTTCGTTCCATTTCAGTAGCCTTAGTATAGCCAAGGCACAAGTGACATTTATGTAGCTAAAGTGTAGGCCAACCCCACACACCTTTCTGTACCATGAGTGCAGGCGAAGAACATAGAAATTACTATGATTACACTGTAGGTGAGGGCCCCAAAAAATTGGTGTACCAACAGTACTAATGTACCTCAGTAAAAATTGGCCATGCCCAACCAAGATGGCAGGTGAATCGCTTTGGTTAATGTGGCTTAAGTGGTAACTAGGCCTGGAGGCAGCCCAGTGTAACGAAAAATTGGTTCAAGTTAAAGTTCCAACGCTTTTAAGCGCATTGAAACTTATAAAAATTGTTCAGAAAAATTATTTGAGTGAGCCTTGTGGCCCTAAGAAAAATTGCCCGTTCAGCGTGATTACGTGAGGTTTCAGGAGGAGGAGCAGGAGGAGGAGGAGGAGGAATATTAGTCACAGATTGATGAAGCAGAAATGTCCCCGTTTTGGATGGTGAGAGAGAACGTAGCTTCCATCCGCGGGTGCATAATACGTATTGCTTACGTATCGCTGCTGTCCGCTGGTGGAGAACAGAAGTCTGGGGAAATCCAGCCTTTGTTCATCTTGATGAGTGTTAGCCTGTCGGCACTGTCGGTTGACAAGCGGCTACGCTTATCTGTGATGATTCCCCCAGCCGCACTAAACACCCTTTCCGACAAGACGATAGCCGCAGGACAAGCAAGCACCTCAAGGGCATACAGGGCTAGTTCAGGCCACGTGTCCAGCTTCGACACCCAGTAGTTGTAGGGGGCAGAGGCGTCACCAAGGATGGTCGTGCGATCCGCTACGTACTCCCTCACCATCCTTTTACAGTGCTCCCGCCGACTCAGCCGTGACTGGGGAGCGGTGACACAGTCTTGGTGGGGAGCCATAAAGCTGGCCAGGCCCTTAAAGACTGTTGCACTGCCTGGGATGTACATGCTGCTCGATCTACGCACATCCCCTGCTACCTTGCCCTCGGTACTGCGCCTTCTGCCACTAGCGCTGTCGGCTGGGAATTTTACCATCAGCTTGTCCGCAAGGGTCCTGTGGTATAGCAACACTCTCGAACCCCTTTCCTCTTCGGGAATCAGAGTGGGCAGGTTCTCCTTATACCGTGGATCGAGCAGTGTGTACACCCAGTAATCCGTCGTGGCCAGAATGCGTGCAACGTGAGGGTCACGAGAAAGGCATCCTAACATGAAGTCAGCCATGTGTGCCAGGGTACCAGTACGCAACACATGGCTGTCCTCACTAGGAAGATCACTTTCAGGATCCTCCTCCTCCTCCTCCTCCTCCTCAGGCCATACACGCTGAAAGGATGACAGGCAATCAGCCGGTGTACCGTCAGCAGCGGCCCAAGCTGTCTCTTCCCCCTCCTCCTCATCCTCCTCATGCTCCTCCTCCTCCTCCTGTACGCGCTGAGAAATAGACAGGAGGGTGCCCTGACTATCCAGCGGCATACTGTCTTCCCCCGCCCCCGTTTCCGAGCGCAAAGCAGCTGCCTTTATGGTTTGCAGGGAATTTCTCAAGATGCATAGCAGAGGAATGGTGACGCTAATGATTGTAGCATCGCCGCTCACCACCTGGGTAGACTCCTCAAAATTACCAAGGACATGGCAGATGTCTGCCAACCAGGCCCACTCTTCTGAAAGGAATTGAGGAGGCTGACTCCCACTGCGCCGCCCATGTTGGAGTTGGTATTCGACTATAGCTCTACGCTGTTCATAGAGCCTGGCCAACATGTGGAGCGTAGAGTTCCACCGTGTGGGCACGTCGCACAGCAGTCGGTGCACTGGCAGCTTAAAGTGATGTTGCAGGGTGCGCAGGGTGGCAGCGTCCGTGTGGGACTTGCGGAAATGTGCGCAGAGCCGGCGCGCCTTTACGAGCAGGTCTGACAAGCGTGGGTAGCTTTTCAGAAACCGCTGAACCACCAAATTAAAGACGTGGGCCAGGCATGGCACGTGCGTGAGGCTGCCGAGCTGCAGAGCCGCCACCAGGTTACGGCCGTTGTCACACACGACCATGCCCGGTTGGAGGCTCAGCGGCGCAAGCCAGTGGTCGGTCTGCTCTGTCAGACCCTGCAGCAGTTCGTGGGCCGTGTGCCTCTTATCGCCTAAGCTGAGTAGTTTCAGCACGGCCTGCTGACGCTTGCCACACCGCGCGACACCGACTGCTGGCGACATGCTGCTGCTAACACATCTTGATTGCGAGACAGAGGAGGAGGAGGAGGAGGGTGCTTTAGTGGAGGAAGCATACACCTCCGCAGATACCAGCACCGAGCTGGGGCCCGCAATTCTGGGGGTGGGTAGGACGTGAGCGGTCCCAGGCTCTGACTCTGTCCCAGCCTCCACTAAATTCACCCAATGTGCCGTCAGGGAGATGTAGTGGCCCTGCCCGCCTGTGCTTGTCCACGTGTCCGTAGTTAAGTGGACCGTGGCAGTAACCGCGTTGGTGAGGGCGCGCACAATGTTGCGGGAGACGTGGTCGTGCAGGGCTGGGACGGCACATCGGGAAAAGTAGTGGCGACTGGGAACTGAGTAGCGCGGGGCCGCCGCCTCCATGATACTTTTGAAGGACTCAGTTTCCACAACCCTATACGGCAGCATCTCAAGGCTGATGAATTTTGCTATGCGGACGGTTAACGTTTGAGCGTGCGGGTGCGTGGCGGCGTACTTGCGCTTGCGCTCGAACACTTGCGCAAGCGACGGCTGAACGGTGCGCTGAACTACACTGCTGGATGGGGCCGAGGACAGCGGAGATGAGGGTGTGGGTGCAGGCCATGAGGCGGTAGTGCCTGTGTCCTGAGAGGGGGGTTGCATCTCAGTGGCAGGTTGGGGCACAGGGGGAGAGGCAGGGGTGCAAACCGGAGGCGGTGAACGGCCTTCGTCCCACCTTGTGGGGTGCTTGGCCATCATATGTCTGCGCATGGTGGTGGTGGTGAGGCTGTTGGTGTTGGCTCCCCGGCTGAGCTTTGCGCAACAAAGGTTGCACACCACTGTTCGTCGGTCGTCAGGCGTCTCTGTGAAAAACTGCCAGACCTTAGAGCACCTCGGCCTCTGCAGGGTGGCATGGCGCGAGGGGGCGCTTTGGGAAACACTTGGTGGATTATTCGGTCTGGCCCTGCCTCTACCCCTGGCCCTGGCCACCGCACTGCCTCTTGCAACCTGCCCTGCTGATGCCCTTGACTCCCCCTCTGAAGACCTGTCCTCCTGAGTAAGCGTTGCACACCAGGTGGGGTCAGTCACCTCATCGTCCTGCTGCTCTTCCTCCGAATCCTCTGTGCGCTGCTCCCTTGGACTTACTGCCCTTACTACTACCTCACTGCAAGACAACTGTGTCTGATCGTCATCGTCCTCCTCACCCACAGAAAGTTGTTGAGACAGTTGGCGGAAGTCCCCAGCCTCTTCCCTCGGACCCCGGGAACTTTCGAATGGTTGGGCATCAGTGACGATAAACTCCTCTGGTGGGAGAGGAACCGCTGCTGCCCAATCTAAGCAGGGGCCCGAGAACAGTTCCTGGGAGTGTTCCCGCTCCTGAGCAGGTGTCATTGTAGTGGAGTGAGGAGGCTGGGAGGAAGGAGGAGCAGCAGACAGAGGATTCGGATTTGCAGCAGTGGACGGCGCAGAACTGCGTGTTGACGATAGGTTGCTCGAAGCACTTTCTGCCATCCAGGACAGGACCTGCTCACACTGCTCATTTTCTAATAACCGTCTCCCGCGTGGACCCATTAATTGGGCGATGAATGTGGGGACGCCAGAAACGTGCCTCTCTCCTAATCGCGCAGCAGTCGGCTGCGACACACCGGGATCAGGAGCTCGGCCTGTGCCCACACCCTGACTTGGCCCTCCGCGTCCTCGGCCGCGTCCACGTCCTCTAGGCCTACCCCTACCCCTCAGCATGCTGTATTACCAGTGATTTGATTTCACAGGCAGGAAATAAATTGGCGCAAGACTGCAGGCCAAATATAATTTTTTCCCTTTTTGGAAAACGAAAGGCCCCACTGCCTCTAGTGAATGAATAATCTAAGTTTAATAACTGTGCTGTGTCCCTGCTAATGTGTCACAGAACGTGAGGGTAGCAGAGTTATTATAACTGTGGCAGAGCAGGTATTTTTTTTCCCAATTAAGGAAAGCAAATGGCGAAGCCAGCAGTAAAGCGTAGCTGGGTGCGTATGATTTAGCAATGTTTTTCACGCAGCTCACACGTGTCCACCGCCCGTAAGGACGGACAGAGGCTGGACAAATAGATTTGTTTCCACTTGTTTTTCCACCAAAAGGCAGCACTGCGTATATTCAATGAACATGAGAAGTTTAATAACTGTGCTGTGTCCCTGCTAATGTGTCACAGAACGTGAGGGTAGCAGAGTTATTATAACTGTGGCAGAGCAGGTATTTTTTTTCCCAATTAAGGAAAGCAAATGGCGAAGCCAGCAGTAAAGCGTAGCTGGGTGCGTATGATTTAGCAATGTTTTTCACGCAGCTCACACGTGTCCACCGCCCGTAAGGACGGACAGAGGCTGGACAAATAGATTTGTTTCCACTTGTTTTTCCACCAAAAGGCAGCACTGCGTATATTCAATGAACATGAGAAGTTTAATAACTGTGCTGTGTCCCTGCTAATGTGTCACAGAACGTGAGGGTAGCAGAGTTATTATAACTGTGGCAGAGCAGGTATTTTTTTTCCCAATTAAGGAAAGCAAATGGCGAAGCCAGCAGTAAAGCGTAGCTGGGTGCGTATGATTTAGCAATGTTTTTCACGCAGCTCACACGTGTCCACCGCCCGTAAGGACGGACAGAGGCTGGACAAATAGATTTGTTTCCACTTGTTTTTCCACCAAAAGGCAGCACTGCGTATATTCAATGAACATGAGAAGTTTAATAACTGTGCTGTGTCCCTGCTAATGTGTCACAGAACGTGAGGGTAGCAGAGTTATTATAACTGTGGCAGAGCAGGTATTTTTTTTCCCAATTAAGGAAAGCAAATGGCGAAGCCAGCAGTAAAGCGTAGCTGGGTGCGTATGATTTAGCAATGTTTTTCACGCAGCTCACACGTGTCCACCGCCCGTAAGGACGGACAGAGGCTGGACAAATAGATTTGTTTCCACTTGTTTTTCCACCAAAAGGCAGCACTGCGTATATTCTATGAATAATAACTGTGTTGTGGCCCTGCCTATACAATTCTTTCCCTGCAGTATCAATGGAGGGTGGAATGCTCTGCAGAGGCGATTTTGAGAAGCCCAAAAAAAATGCAGCACAGCTAACAGCAGCCTGGACAGTACTGCACACGGATAAATATGGCCCTAGAAAGGACCATTGAGGTTCTTGAAGGCTACACTCACTCCTAACACTCTCCCTGCCTATGCAGCACTTCTGTCCCTAATGCCAGGTGCAACGCTCTGCAGAGCCGATTTTGAGAAAAAAAAATGCCACTGCTAACAGCAGCCAACACACAGCTATCAGTGGCCCTAATAAGGACCTTTGGGGGGTCTTGAAGCCTACACTAACTACCAATTCTTTCCCTACAGCAGCTCCGGTATAAACAGCACTGTCCCTCATCTAACTCACACCGCATCTGAGGCGAGCCGCGGGAGGGGCCGACTTTTATATTAGGCGAACACCTGATCTCGCCAGCCACTCACAGCAGGGGGGTGGTATAGGGCTTAAACGTTGCAGGGGGAAGTTGTAATGCCTTCCCTGTCTTTCAATTGGCCAGAAAAGCGCGCTAACGTCTCAGGGAAGGAAGTGAAAGTAACCAGAACACCGCATGGTGTTCGTTATGAATAACGAACATCCCGAACACCCTAATATTCGCACGAATATCAAGCTCGGACGAACGCGTTCGCTCATCTCTAGTGGGGATCATAATGGATGTAACATGTAGCACAGCTGTGTGGTACATTGTGTCACCAGAAACACTGGTACTATAATTTCCTATTAATTACAAGTAAACCTCCTGTGTGTGTGTGTTTGTATGTTCACATGTTATATGGGGTTTGATTGAAATTTGGCAAGAATGCCTGAATTTCCTGGTGAAGCAGAAGATCGGGCATTCAGATACTGCCCCCTGCTGATTAGATTGTGCTTATTGTGCAGTGTGGCATGGGTAGTCAAGACAAGAAAGTGCATGACAGTAAACTACTGGCAGAATGCTAGGCTTGATACAACCCTCTGCATAAAAGAGAATTGCAAACATCAGGGCAACAGAAAAATAGGGAAGACCACCTGCAAATCATAACTTACAGACAGGAAATAGAATGTAAAAAAAACAGCAAATGAGCAGGTAAGGAGAAGCTTGTATATTTTAGAAAACTTGTTGGAAGCTCCGGTAAGCTCTAAGAGGTAATGTCTGAAAACATCTAAGCGTATGTCAACAAGGTGGAATCTGCTGCTGAACTTTCTGTGTGAATTCCGCAATTCCACCGCTAAAAACCATGACAAAACGCATGTCTTGTTTACTGCTTTTTTTGTTGCACAATCGCACAATAATTTAATCCTGTCTATGGGCAAAATCTGCATTCAAAATTCCAACTTAGAAAATCTCATTTTTGTGTTGGAATTCCGTATGTGGCTTTTACCCATTGATGGGGCTAAATCCACATGTAGACCTGCAGCAGAAAGATGCAGACTTTGTCACAGTTTTTAGAGGCTGAATTCACATGGAAAACTTCCCTAAGGCCTTAGTCAGACGGGCGTTTTTAGCCACGATTTGCGCATGCGCATGCGTCCGGCGATTTTATAAAACCATTGCTTTGCAATGGTATCGGACACATGAGCGCTTTTTATGCGCTCGTCCGATAAATTATAGAACAAAAAAAATCGCAGATCGCACCTATCTGCGATCTTCGATTCCTGTTCTCTTCTCTATATGCGCTCAATGGGGCCGGCGGCAGCAGCGCCGACCCCATTGAGAACATATAGAAGACAAATCATTCTTCTCTGGCACAGCTGTAACAGCTGTGGCAGAGAAGAACGATGTTTGCCCATTGAATTCAATGGAGCCGGCAATACAGCCGCTCCATTGAAAGCAATGGGCTGCCAGCGTGCGCGGGGTTAATTGTCGGGAAGGGCTTAAATATATAAGCCCTTCCCTGCAATTCATCCTAAAATGTGTTAAAATAAAAAAAAATTGTATACTCACCTTTCCGCTGCAGCCGGAGTCCAGCCGCGGCCGCTGTCAGTTCTCCTGAACTGCTTCTCGACACTATTCAGCCGGCGGGGCTTTAAAATCCCCGCCTACTGAATGATCTGCCTCTGATTGGTCACAGCCCTGACCAATCAGAGGCAGGTTTCACTCACACACCCATTCATGAATTCATGAATGGGTGAGTGACTGCTGCCTCTCAGCGCTGAGCCAATCAGGGGCAGGTCTGACTCACATCCATTCATGAATTCATGAATGGGTGTGAGTGAGACATGCCTCTGATTGGCTCAGCGCTGAGCCAATCAGGGGGCAGGTCTGACTCACACCCCCTTCACACCCACAGCAGGACGGCCGCGCGGAACTCCGGCTGCCGGGAGCAGGTAAGTATATATATATTTTTTATTTTTACACATTTTAGGATGCATTGCAGGGAAGGGCTTATATATTTAAGCCCTTCCCGACAATTCATCCCGGGCTCGCCCGCAGCACATTGCTTTAAATGGAGCGGGCTCTATTGCCGTCTCCATTGAATGCAATGCGCTGGACAGCTCCGGCCTGTTTCTAATGAAACGCGGCTAGGAGCAGATTTTTGGGGCGATTTGCGGGCGACTTGCGCGCATCGGTCACGCGATTTGCGGATGCGCATCCGTCATGCGATCCGCAAATCGCGCGAAAAAACGCCCGTCTGACTAAGGCCTAAAGAAGTTATTCAGGCCCATGTGGTACAATACTTTACATCACTACCGTGTGGTAAGAATATTCAGTGCTATAAGTTATATTTTCTGTCGCAATACATGTCCTAAAACAAACAGAAATACCTGCAGTAGTTTTAGATGACTATATGGCACATGATGCAGGTAGGGAAATGCAGTATATTCTCTGTAGCCATAGCTGTACAGCTGGCTTATCTGAAAGAGACGGGATCGGCATGTGATGCATATTGGTTAGCAGTTTCTATAATCTACAAATCTAAATCTGATCAGTGACAAAAATATATAGACCAAATTAACTCATGTCATGGCATATAATCACACTCCCCATTTTAGTGGCGGCTTGTGATTGACATGCACATAATTTGTTCACAATGTGTTACATTCACTGTTACTTTTTAATCAAATTCTGTCATTGATTCCAGATGCTGAGAGTTATTCTACCTGTTTTCCTGATTGACAGTAAGCATCCATGCGCACATAAACTTTCTGAGTAGAGCAGCTTGCTTATGAAATAGGTGAGGTAAACTTATTGTAGACACTTCTACTTACTGTACCTTCTTGTCCTAGGGTCACCAGAGTGTAAAAGAAGGATTCACGCGTGCAACTTTGGGGGGTATGGAGGTGGTTGACCTGGCGGGGCTCAATATCAAGTGGGATTCTAACAAGTCAGGGTATATAGATGCAAGGCTATGGCAATAGGCTGAATCAGCCCCTGTTGAAGAAAAGCCCAGCTTAACTAGTGTTGAAGTTATATGTTAAAGTCTATTGATTTCTATGGGCAGAATATGCAGCGACTCCAAAGGAACTTACTATAGCACATGTGGCCGAAATGCCTAGTTTTGTCACAGTGATGCCAACACTCCAACTAAACCCTCAGGATGGAATGCAGAAGAAATAACAGAGTCAAGTCCAGTAATAGTTTAGAAATCTGGGAGTGTACAGATTTACTAACTTTGATATTTGTGAAATACAGAAATGAATTTACAATTCCCCAGTGAGGTGCTTGGAATAGATACAAGTAGATGCAATACTAAGCAAGCAGTTGCACATGATGAGTAAATACAAAGATATTGATTTGATCAAGTCCTGACTTCAATGCTCTCTCCTTTTCCTTTTTCCTGAACTGGTTTGACAATTTCCCCACTAGCTGCTTTAGGTGAAGGATTGATTTAAGTTTAGTGAAATGTGTATGAAGCAGAGGGACAAGTGGCTGAAGGCTAATCCTGGCTTTGACTTCACCGGGTAGCTTTACTGTTTGTAGAAGGTTGGCCTCAGAAAGGTTCTCTTCAGCCTTTGCTGCGGGGTTCCCTGGGAGCGGGTTTACACCTCGCTTGACCTTAAGTGAAACATGCTGCACTGCTGGATTATTCTTGTATGGGTATCTCCTCCACTCCGACACGCCTGAACTGCAACCTCTTCTCTTTCACACCTGGCTGAGTCTGTCTAACTGCTCACTGACTCCTCCTTTTATCCCCTCTGTTCAGTTTCTAGACTCCTCCCACTCTTGCATAGGGACTTGTGTGGTGGCTTTCCCGCCCTTGGACTCTGGACCAGTGAAATTAAATAAATAAAATCTTGGTATTTGTATAGCGCCAACTTATTCCACAGCGCTTTCAGGTAATTATTACTTATTACCCCCCACCAAGCTGGGTTCTTATTTTACTGACCTCGGAAGAATGGAGTCAATCTCGAGCCGGCTACCTGAATCACACAAGGATTGAACTTGCAACCTTCAGGTCGTAGACGAAAGCTTACACTCTGCACCACACGAGGCTCACTATTGAACCTGACTGTCAGCCAATGAGAGACCAGCTGATATCAGTGTTAAGCTCTAGGCTTAGAGAAGAAGAGGAGACACAGGGTCTCTCCTACAGATGTCACCTTCTACATCCATGGACGGCATATAGACAGGTGTGACAGGACAAGTGTGCTGGTGAGTGTTCTGTAGGACCCGCTGGGCCACTACAATTACACATCCATATTTTCTCATTAGAAGTCTATGGAGAGCATGTACTTCCAGTAATCTATGTCAGTGTTTTTCAATGTTTGTGACTCACCCCCTACTTAAGCAAATTACATTAAGGACCCCCTAGAATTGGATCTTAAAAGAGCAGCATAAACCTAGTGTAAGTTTTCCCTAGAGTTCCTCTGGAACCTAGAATGTGTTTCGAAGTCAGTTTTGCATAATGCTGTTCTTATGCACAAATTTAGCTCATCAGCTAAGAGTGGCGATACTAAACCGCTAATAGGTGCTACTACAAATAATCAAGATACAAAGATCCTGTTTACTATGTATGAGCCACAAGGATTCTCCTAATATTCTATTCTCCTACCTGCAACCACACAAAGTTTATCTATGCTTTCAAGGTTAACGACTAGAGATGAGCGAACCTACTTAGCAGCGGGGAACAGGGGGGAGCCCTCTCTCTCTCCCTCTCCCCCCACTCACCCACGGCGCCCCCCGAATCTTTTCGCCCGAGTACGGAAGTACTCGAAAACCGCGGCGCTCGGGCGAAAAAGGGGCATGGCCGAGTACGCTCGCTCATCTCTATTAACAACATCGACTAGCATTCAGCAAAGACCTGCATCTTGCCAAATTAGGCAAATTTAGTGCCAGTGTTCACACTCATGCAACATAACAGGGCACAGCTCTGATAACTACTACAACGAACCATGCAGCTGTGTGATAGGCACATGACCTGGACACATCTACTTGAAGTAAGAGCCGTTTTACACGGAATGTAAACAGGCAGTCATACATCTATGAAGGACCACCTGTTTACTGTGAATGGAGGTGGGGGGCTGGAAGAGATCTCCATCCCACTCCACCTCCATTCACTCAGCGATAATCGCTCCTGTATAAAAGCACAACAACGATTATTGCTGGGACGACTGTTGGACACTTTAGTATTCAAACAATTGTCCCATGAAGAAGGACCCTATGCAATGAAGTTTACTATTAAATGTCAGCAAGCAGTGACCACAAGACTGCATGTTATCAAATTCGGAATCATGAAGAATGCATGTATATGTGATAAAAGAGCTACTCTCGGCTAAGACATTTAGCATGTGCACCACTCATTAGACCAATTCTTGACATCCTCCTCTGAACCCTTTTGTCAGTTAGTTATGTCCACGAGATGTTTGATGAGAAAACCCCACAAGGTTGGCGATATTTGAAATACTGGCTCCAGCCAGTCTAACATCAATGACCATGCCTCTCTCAAAGCCACGCAGATTGCTTGATTTTCCCATTTTAATATGGCTTTACACTGCAACTCGTCCACAGAAAACTTGCTCACTGGATTTCCTTGATGTAATGCAGCTAAAAGATAAAATGGCCATTCAGAATATTTTATATATAGATAGATAGATAGATAGATAGATAGATAGATAGATAGATAGATAGATAGATAGATAGATAGATAGATAGATATTCTGAATGGCCATTTTATCTTTTAGCCTTACATACATAAGAGTTAAGGAGCTTGGAAACAATTGTCTTCTATTTATATTCCAGCATGCAGATTGCAATGAAAAGATTAATATACACAATGTAGTTTGTGCTCATACCCATGGTCACCATCAATAATGTGGGTCACATCTGCTGCTTGTAATGCTATTTGAGAACTGCTTACCCAGCAGAAGCAGAAGAGGCTGCTGGAGGCAATAATATATAGAGGAACCTTAGTACTACACTTTAGCTCAGTAACATCCACTTAAGAAAACATGGATTCCAATAAATATTACAGGATGTAGATGCTATCTTTGTATCAGGGTCTAGAGCCAATAATAAGCAGCTAATTGCTTGCAGATCTGCATAGTGTTTCTTTAATATGGCATTTATTTCAGGTGTCATAATTTATGAAAGATGACTGCACCTAACCTGAATACATCGGAGGCAATGCTAGGGTCCTAAAAGATCAGAGCATGATCACAAGGCGTATGTGCCCCCCTCCCACATTAAAAAAGAAAAAAAAAAAATTATATATATATATATATATATCTATATATCTACCCACCACATAACATGACTGCTGCTATACCAGGACTGAATAGTACTACCATACCATAATTAAATGTTCTGGTTATACCGTTGCCAATAATACAACTACAGTATATAAGACCCAAATAATACCGCCACACCATGACCATTACCACTAAATAGTGACTGAATAATATTACTATAGTGTTACTGAATAAAACTATATAAACACCAATATCACCAAGCATACCACTATACAAGGCCAAATGATACTGCCACATAATGAACCTCTACCATTATCACTGCATAGTGACTGAATAATACAACCATATTAATACTACTGCATGCATGTCACAGGTCACAGGTTATATAAGTGATTACAGTGAAGTTACCTGCAGTGACCACAGGTGATGTCTCTGACTGGAGATGTTCACTATTCCCCTCTCTTCCTTCTGGCACCAGGACAAGCACCAAGGAATGACTCAGACCTTTTTTTCTCATTTTTCTTTTTTCCTATTCACTTTCAAAAACCCATAACTCTTTAATTTAGCCATCAATGCAACAGTCTCAGGGCTTGTTTTTTTGCGGGACGAGTTGTATTTTTCAATGGTTCTATTTGATGTACCATATAATGTACTAAAAAACTTTAAAAACATTTCTAAGTGGAGTAAAATGGAAGAAAACGCAATTTCACCATCTTTGGTTTAGGGGAGTCTTGTTTTAAGGGTGTACACACTGCAGTAGAAATAACATGATAACTTTATTCTGTGGGTCAGTACAATTAGCACTAAACCAAATTTATATATTTTTTATTTATGTACTACTTTTAGGCCTGTTTCACGCTGGCTACAAAATCGCATGACTTTGTAGTGATGCAACATCGCTACAAAAGACGTGTATGTGAAGCCCATTGCTTCCAATGGGTTCTTTCACGTGAGCGATGTTTTATAGCCTGAAAGAGCCCATTGGAATCCATGGGCTACACCTACATACGTTTCGTAGCAATGATTTTGTAGCCCGTGTGAAACAGGCCTTAAAAAAATAAAATGTCTTTGGAAAAAATAAAATTATTTTCTATCGCCATCTTCTGACCATCTTAGGCTGTTTATTCTTCCATCGATAAAGCTCAGTGAGCATTCAGTTATTGTAGGGTGTCCTGTAGTTTCTATTGGCATCATTTTAACTTTTTGAGTAATTCTTTTCCAGCAGACGGGGTGACAAAAGAAGTGCAATTCTGGTGTTTTGTATTTTCTTTGACAATGCTCACAGTGTGTGATAAATAATGTATTACTTTAATAGATCAGATTTACAGATGCCAATTATGTTTATGATATTTTTTGTTTTGATTTTTTTATTATAAATATGAGAAAAGGTTTTTCTCTAATGATTACAACACTTCTTTAACTTTTTTTTTTTTTCATTTATTCTTAGTCCCTACAGGGGATTTGAACTTGCAATCATTTGATCACTCAGATCACAGGCATGTCTTGATAAACAATCAGTCATGACAGCCCTGGGATGGCTTCATAAGGCCTCAGGCTGCCATTGCAACCAAACGGCACCTCATGATCTCATTGCAGGGTGCCGTTTAGCACTCCCAAACACCGATCAGGATATTTAAATGCCACTTTTAGAATTGTCAGCAGCATTTAAAAGGTTAACAACTGTTACCAAAGACAACTGGCACCTGCCGTGTATGGAGAAGGATTGACTCCCTATCCCATTCCATACAAACCCTGCATGCTCAAGACCTAACTGTATGCCCTGGGGCATGAAGGGCCTAAAACAAAAACTTGTTTTCTTTGCAGGCAGCACTGGGCAATCTGAAAGATTTGGGGGAAATGCACTTACACCTGTGTCCAAGATCCTAAGTGCCCAATAATGCCCCAGATCTAATATTACATTGAATCTGTCATGTCCTTTATGTTATCTTCCAGCCACTTAAATCAGCATACAGTGGTGACAGACATGCTGACTTCAGTGACTTGTCACTTTTTCAGCAATGTGCAGTAGTTTTCAAGAATTTACAGTGTGTTCCTGCAGCTCCCAATGAGAGATGAAATACTACTAGCCTCATCCACTTACCTCAATTAACAGTTCTGTAGCATACTCAGAAAACTACCAGTCATGGCTAGTGGTGCTTCGTGAATGATTGTCACTCATCTTTTGCAGGGAGCTGCAGAAGCAAGCTGTAAGTTCTTTAAAGCCCCTGCACATTACCCCATAAGTAACAAACCATTAAAATAAGAGTTTTTGTTACTTCTTTATGCTGCCCACAGCGAGGGTTGTATAAAGTACATGTCAGGCTCCCTTTAAGTTGATCAATATCTAACCATGCATGCTTCTCTGGGTAATATGCAAATAAGGAAGATGGAACAATACCTCTGCAGCGCCACCTATTGGATGGCAGCATTCCTGCAAATCAGTGTCAGACCATTTATACAATTCTGTAGAGCAATGCTTGGGAATCGCCCAGAATCCATACACAGGCAGCTGTTTTGGTGATTTTGCCCCCATCAGTGTGCAGTAGTAGTTTTAATTCACCTTCTCTGTGACGCTCATTGTGGACAGTGGGATGAACTTAACCATGCAACAACAACTAATGTTTCTCCCATTCACTGAATCCGCCTCACTGTCATTTTCTGTAATGTGAAATTGTCAGACATCCATTAGAAAATAATATAGATTTCAGTCAGGTCTCTGTTTGCTTGACCCCAGCATGCTTAAAGCATGATTTCTCTTATAACACTGACAACACAAAATCACGTAATATGCCCAAAGCTGAAATTGAAGGTATAGAAGAAACAACTTGATAGCGGTGGCATTAATCAGCAACACATATTTGTAATGGTCTTATCACAGGTGACATTGGTGCCGTAATATAATGTAGGGAGGGGGGGTTAAGGGTTCAGTTTCATCATAGAATTTGGAATTTTGAAGATAAATTATTATATACTTGGCTTCTGATTTCATTTCAATGATACGTAGGAGAAATTAAAATATGGAATATGAGTCGGTATTCACCTTAAAAAGGCTTTCACTGATTTCCATAAAGATGTAGCCATTGTGCTCTGAAATATGCCTGATCCTTTCAATGCTAAGTGGAACATTATGGCACTGAATCTTTAACACAGAGCTACATTGAATTTAATGGCATTGCAAAAGTGATATTTGGAATTGTCCCTGCTTAGCCATGCCTAATGGGTGTGGGCACATTAATATTTGTCATTCTGCTCCTCAGTAAAGGTCCTGGACCAGGAACATGTCAGAAGATCAAGGTTAGCCTCAGGCATGGTCTTTGTGGTTCATAGGATAATTGCCCACAGCTTGGCCCTCGTCCGCCTTACCTTCAGCTTACTAAGTGTACTACATATTTACTCAGACCACTAGGGAACCCCCCCCGCCTCCAAGTCCAGTGCAACTTGGCATTTGCCCAACATTGCCATTCTACCTAAAATTTAAATATATATCACATGATCTGATTTTGAGACAAACCAATAAAAATGTTTCCAACAGTGAGATTTGTAACTAACCTCCGATTGGTAGCAAAACAGTGACAGTAACTTTGAAGGCTGTTATGTGACTTTAAAATAACTGTATTTATCCCTTAACCATTAGGGCTCTCGTAGCCGAGGTATCCTGGTTAGGAGAACTATAGCACAAGACTGCATGATATCGAATGTGGAACCATGAAGAATGCATGTATATGTTTACAAAAGATGTACACTCAACTAAGACATTTAGCATGGTAGCTCAGTGAGTAACACCGTTGACTTGCAGCACTGGGGTCCTGGGTTCAAACCTCACCAAGGACAACATCTATATGGCGTTTGTATGTTCGTTGTCCTGCTGCAGAATAAATTTGGAGTCAATCAGACACCTTCTGCTTTTGAAAAAAGTTCCCATACTGTGAAGTTTATATTGAAAGTCAAGGGAAGTACTGATCTATATAATTAGACAGGAGACATGTAGACAAAATTATAGTACAGAAGTGTAATAATTGCAGATCAGAAAATACATTGCATGTGAGGTATAAATAGCAAAAAGCAGTCATCTCTAGAGTTAAAGAGTCCAGAAAAGACCTAGGGTATCAAATCATCTTATATGGCTACATCAATGTATCCAGTAATTGAATCCTATAGTCCTGCATGAAATCCCACTCTTGTCCATCCCTGCCCTTTGTATTGCAATATTGAACAAAGTCCGTAGATAAGAGTGGCACTGTTTATTGAAAATAAATTGGAGCCTTTTTTCTATGCAGTCATTTCTTAGTTATGTCTGTTGCAAGGAAAACTGCCTGACAGCTACGATACCGACCCCCCAGCAGTTGTCAACCAGTTTCCAGCTGCTGAATGACAAATCTGCTTACTGTAGTTATGCGCAATATAGAGAAAAAAAGTATCTAGGCTGATTATTAGGCAAGGGCTTAGTACTAGGAGTGACTCAGTACTAGAAATATTAAAAGGATATACAATAAATATTTAATATACACAAGTTTTACTTCTTACCATTTTTATATTTCCAGTAGAAGTGAATGGAGAGAACCTCACACCGGCCCGGTCACATCTTGATTCATTCTCTAACTATATGTAACAGCTGGTGGCTGCCTCACCAGGTGGGATGGGGAGCAGGAAACCCCTGTTCTCCAGTCAATATGTTTAATGTTTTTGACTATGGACTTCACTGCACTCAGACAGCCGACACTCGATTCTCGCTCAAACGGGTCTGTGTCCAGAAGACAAAAAAGATTGCTTACATTTGTAGTGACTTTATGCAAAAGTTCATATTTGGTATATCTTATGATTTCCCCAATTTTGCATAGTGTTGACTCTTGTGGATACCATCTACGAATGAAGAAAAAGAGAAAGGTCAACAATTAAAACAATTGTCCATAAATATGTTGTAAGATGTTTACCCAGCCCCTAGTTTTCATAGCTTATATGTTGGATATAGCGTTCTTTACCTTTAGTATCTCAAACCCGCCAAAAACCTTTTCTTTAACAGAGAACTTGGTCTGAAGTGTCCTCAAGAGTTAAGTAGCCCCTGCCTCCTCCATCTGATATCCTGACTTCATACCATCAGTCACCCGCAAGAGAAAAACCTTCATTATATGCATAAAAGCCACTTTCACTAAAGTGTTCTGGACGAGCTGACAAATTGTTATCATTCATCGTGCATAAAATAGACTGTATTTGTATATTAAAACAGTACAAGGTCAATGCAAGATTCTGTCAGCTAATTTGCAAATGAACAAGCTGGATACAATAGCGGCATGAAAGCTGTCACAATGTAACCTGTATCTCAGAAAATCTTTTCAGTGCTTTGGTTCCTGAAAGAAAAGCGTAGATTAGCATTGGAATTGTGTTAGACATTAACCTGCCTTGTATGGACTTGGGGAAAAAAAACTATAATATTGCAAGACTAAAATATTCAAATTAATAGTTAATTACAAAAAATAAAAGCTGTCCTAATTATATTTGAGCTGGCGCCTAACAAAGGCTTATGGTATTTTTCTAGGGTGTGAGGGAGTCAAAATTGTCTTTTTTTATGATTGCTTGACCCACTTGAAGGCCTCTTTCACATGGTTGTAGGCGTTTTACATGAACCCACCAACACCATAAAAATACGTGAATGGGTGCACAAATCTAATATTTGTGCGCCCGTTCAGATGGCACGGGGCCCGACGCATTTAAGCGGAGGCCGCAATGCTGTTGCCTCCCCTTCCGTCCCCCTCGCCTGCTCACCTCCTCTCTTCTTCCCTCCAGCTGTTTGCAGTGGGAGTGGGTAGGACAGGGGCAGAGCTAAGCACCCGCCCCTTGTCCGCAGCCAGCAATGGGAGGGGTAGAGCTTAGCTCTCCCCCAGTCTCGTCCCCTCCCATTGCAAACAGCTAAACTCCCTCCCACCTCCCTTCTCTGGCCGCTGTCATTGGCTTCCATAGGAGCCCATTCAGTGGCCAAAGTATTCTGCCCAGAAAGATAGTTTCCAGGACTATATTTTCGGCCCAGCGTGAAAGCGCCCGGGGCTATATTGGCCCGGCTGGAGGCTTTTATGCTGTGGGAATACGGACAAGTGATCTAATGCATTGGAATCCAATCCATCAGATTGTAGCATGTATCAGCTGTTAGGTTTACTCAACACTAGTCCTGAACACTGCTGTATATTACAGCAGTATATTACAGGGCTCTTATGACTCTTAGGGTGAAGTCACTCGAACGTATATCGGCTCGGTTTTTACGCCAAGCCGATATACGTTGTCCTCGTGTGCAGGGGGGGGGATAGAAGAGCCAAGTGCAGGAACTGAGCTCCCGCCCCCCTCTCCGCCTCCTCTCCGCCCCTCTGCACTATTTGCAATAGGGAAAGGTGGGACGGGGGCGGGGCTAATTCTCAGAACTTAGCCCAGTCCCCACCCGGCTTTTCCCATTACAAATAGTGCAGGGGGCGGAGAGGAGGCGGAGAGGGGGGCGGGAGCTCAGTTCCTGCACTTGGCTCTTCAATCCTCCCCCCTGCACACGAGGACAACGTATATCGGCTCGGCATAAAAACCGTGTGACTTCACCCTTAGATAGCATTAAAGACCAGTTTTAGTGGTTTTGGTAAATTTCCACTTTAGTTCAAACTAATTTATACCAAATCACACCTCTTGCAAAACTTTGGCGAACCAGCCGAGTTCGTTCATCACTAGTCTTAATATTTAAGAAATAGCACATATACCGCCAAACTTCTTACATTGAAAAAATTGAGGAACTATATTAGATATTAAATATTTAAGAGGTCTGTGTGTGCCTGTTAGGGAGAATAGCTCCATAATATGGCATCAAACTGAGATTTGTTTCATATTTCCATGCCTCTGTATTAAATTGGAGGCATATGGAGGTACAATAGGGCCCAGGAGACGTCTGTGGTTCCAAATTGTGGCTATGCACAACTCAGAGCTTATGCAGAGCAGTAATATAGCCGTGTGCATGAGGCCTAGGGGTTCTAGAGGAAAAACGGAAAGAGTCTTTTTCATAGTTGTCCGCTGCATGTGGAAATTGTGTTTCATAGAATGTCTTTAAAAATTCAGAGTGCAAAAGAGTTCAATATTTTTAATAATTTGTATGTCTTTAAATAAAGCGGCCCAAAGCTAAACAATGTAATCATTAATTATAGGAAGTATGAAAGGACTGCAAATATCATTGAAGCGAGAGATGTAATTATATTTTCCTACTGCCTTTTGATTTCTTCCTTTTTTAAGAGTGTTGCAAATGAATTGTTCCAAGATGCATTAAGTGATATTTTTTTTCACAAAACATTTTACTTTATATTTATGTTGTATAGAATTTGGAAAGTTTTATACAATAAAAGATGAAGCACAGTAATGCGTCCTTAAAAGGTATCTGTCAACTCTCTTGACATGTCTATTCTAGTGAATACTTGTATCCCCCGTGAAATAACAATTTCTGCAGTGCATTTTCTAAGAAGCATGTGTGCTGTTTCTCTGCCATCCCTTCTGGGAATGTATGAATAAACTGAGAACTGAGCATTACCATAATGCTAGTCAGTAGGGTATGCCCATACACACTATGGGAAGGTCACCACTAAATGGGTTGTGTAAGGACACACCCACATTGACAAGGGGAAGCCTAAAGGCCGATGAATGCTAAAAAAAATCGCTAATCGGCGATTGCTTTAGCGATAATCTGTTCGTGTAAACGTGCGCCCATCGTCCGCTTTTCAGGCACTGCTAGCTGATCATTAAATTCAAGCTAACCTGAAAATCGTCTTTCACTTTTATCAGTAGTTCTCCACGGGGAGTGCTGATAGCATTGTTTCCCGCTGGAGAACAAAGGATCTGAGTGCAGATAATAGCCCTTGGACTATTATCTGTGTTCAGTGAAGACTTCATTTGCACACCTAATTGGTATTTAAGTAGCTGACTAGCTACTTAATACTTTATGCAAAATGATCGCTCAAAGCTGTCACTCTAACTGTCGTTTGAGCGATCTTTGAGCGATCATCGGCCCGTGTAAACCAGCCCTAACAGTTGTCATTTTGGCAGGAAGAATAACAGAGGGAAGACACAGAACAAAGCTCAAACATTCTCCAAAGTTGTTACTTAATTTGGAATACATGTATTTACTAAAGCAGGCTTATCAGAAGAGTGGACAGGTTATATTTAAAGGGTACCGCAATTTTGGACTTATTCACATTGGCGTATTCACATTGAAATGTCACATTACATGCCAGCAACACATGGCTATCCCTGCTCTATTGTACCAGGGCTAAAATGCTCCTTTGCCTAATAAGAAGACACCAATATTATAAATGGCACATAACAGAGCGAGTCCTCTTACAGACTTTATACTATGACCACGACGCTTCCAGTCATGTTATCTTTCTTGGACATTTCACACATAATTAGCACTAAAAACGTATCCTCTAATATTTGTTAAAGATGCAATTATACCCTAGAGTCATAGAATCCAATTCCTGGTTCCTTCCCTGAAAATGGAATGACTCTGATCATTCACCAGATTCCAATGGCTCATCAATATAGAGAGAGAAGTAGTGACACTTGAAGCATTGTTCAAGTTGCTCATTAGAATTAAGGATCATTCTCTGAGCAATTAGCATATATTATCATAGAAGGTCTATCTGCCTGCCGGCTTCCTGCCCTTTCCAACCTCCCCTTCATTTTAGATAAAAATATACATCATAAAGTTCCTCTAACACAAAGTCAAATCAAATTAATTGTCTCTTCCTGTGCTCATATAAAGTGCAATAGATGAATATATGTAATGTATATCTCATAATGGGCTATTGTTTTCTTCAACTGCGCATTTGCAAGTCAAGTAAAGTACATTAAGGCATAGCTTGACTTTTTACAACATTTCACTGTATAAATTTACATAAAATAGCAAATATTTAGCTTCACTTATTTGTATATTGGTTTTGCATTTTGCCGTCTTTTCTTCTCTATTCACATCTAAAGCTCGATTAAAATTCTGGTGGTTGGAGTGATCCATTAGCTTAGTTTTTCCTGGGACCATTCACACAATGCCTAGCAATGTAGCAACCTAATGGTCACAATGGACAGTGCTAATTTTTTCAAAGAGACCATTCCCAGGTTAAATATAGCATAGAGATGCATCAACAGCATAATTTCATCTCACTTTGGATTGGACCATTCGATGCATTCACCAGTAGAGAGCCTCAAACCTATGGCTCGATAGAAGATCCGCTAGTCAAAAGAGAAACTGGCAGCATATCCGGATGCAGAAAGAATGAAGTCTTTAATACCCCATCACCACAAACAGCAGCAATGTTTTTCGGCTAGTTAGCCTTCTTTAAGCTTGAAGAAGGCTAACTAGCCGAAACGTTGCTGCCATTTGTGGTGATGGGGTATTAACCCCTACCCGCCCCAGGACGTACCGCTACGTCCTGGGAGCCTGGTACTTCCCACAACAGGACGTACCGGTACATCATGGGGATAGCGCGAGATCACATATGATCCCGCAGCGGGAGTCGGCTGTCAGTCACAGCCGGCGTCCCGCTGCAACAGCGGGGGGGCATCGGAGATGCGCCCCCTGCTGTTAACCCCTTCCCTGCCGCGATCTAAGTAGATCGCGGCAGGGAAAGAGTTCACAGAGGGATCGCACTCCCTCTGTGTCTCCGGCCGGCACTCGCGATGTCATCGCGAGAGCCGGGCCTGTCACCATGGCAACAGGACGCCAGACACTGGCGTCCTGTATTGCCTGTGCCTATAATCGCTGTATAAGCGATAAGGCATGGCAGAGCAGTAGCTCGGCCATGCCTTATCACAGCGATCATAGGCACAGTGCTGCAAGTCCCTCGGAGGGACTCAAATAGTGTAAAAAAAAAAGAAAAGAAAAATGTAAAAAAAAACCTTTTTTATGCTTTTTCTAATATTAGCATTAAAAAAGGTGAAAAAAAATTTAAACCCCACATATTGGGTATTGACACGTCCGTAATGATGTGTACAAAAAGTTGAACATGCTTTTTATTTTGTACGGCAAAAAGCGTAACAAAAACACTAAAAAACAGAGGCAAATTGCTAATTTTTAGCATTTTGCCTCCCAAAAAATGCAATAAAAGTGATCAAAAAAGCTGTACATTCCTCATGGAACCAACAAAAACTACAGCTCGTCTCGCAAAAAATAAGCCCTTATAGAGAAAAATAAAAAAGTTACAGAACTTTGAATGCAGCTATAGAGAAAAAAAAAAGATTTCCAAAAAAAAGGGTTTTTATTGCAAAAAAGTGTAAAAACCTAGAAAAAATATAAGAATTTTGGTATCGTTGTTACCGTACCGACCCGCAGGAAAAATTTAGTGTGTCATTTATGCTGCATGATTAACGCTGTAAAAAAAAAAATCTATGGCAGAATTGATGCGTTTTCTCTCCCTGTTATCATAAAAAAATAATAAAAGTTTTACGATATAGCCTATGTACCCAAAAGTGGCACCGATAAAAACTACCGCTCGCCACGCAAAAAACAAGCCCTCATACGGCTGCGTCAACGGAAAAATAAAAAAGTTATGGCTTTTGAAAAATGGAGATGGAAAAATACCAAAAATCGCTTGGTCCTCAACGCCAAAATAGGCCATGTCATTAACTTCATTTTTCTGCATCTGGATATGCTGCCAGTTTCTCTTTTGACATTCCCAGGTTCAAGGGATTGTGTGGTTTATCAAAACCCATTTTCAGATACCCAAGTAGATTACTAAATTAGGTTAGAATCAAGGAAACCCCATTAATGTTACAAATAAAGTCTCTAAGGGTGAAGTCACACGAACGTATATCGGCTCGGTTTTCACGCCGAGCCGATATACTTTGTCCTCGTGTGCAGGGGGGGAGGATGGAAGAGCCAGGAGCAGGAACTGAGCTCCCGGCCCCCTCTCCGCCTCCTCTCCGCCCCTCTGCACTATTTGTAATGGGAAGAGGTGGGGTGGGGGTGGGGCTACATCCCTCAAATTAGCCCCGCCCCCATCCCACCTCTCCCCATTGCAAATAGTGCAGAGGGGCGGAGAGGAGGCAGAGAGGGGGGCGGGAGCTCAGTTCCCGCACTTGGCTCTTCCATCCTCCCCCCCCCCTGCACACGAGGACAACGTATATCGGCTCGGTGTGAAAACCGAGCCGATATACGTTCGTGTGACTTCACCCTAACTCTGGAGGATCCAGCATGTCAGTAAATTGCATGGGCAGCCCATTAGCTTCAATGCGCACTATGTAATATTTAATTTTCCACATGGTGGCGCTGCAGGAAATTTGAGCATTAACTGTTGGGTTCTCGCAATGGCTACATCTGATCATAAGTGGCTGAAACAGCAATACAACCTGCAATCAACTTATCAGTGGACAGGGGGGACTACTAAGCAAAAGAGGATAGTCCAAAAAAGACAACCACTTTCTGATCAGAGATTTTGCCTGCCAGCATTACCAGGCATGGACCATCTGGATTCATAGTCTATTGGCAGTCAGGAACTGGTTAATTAAATACTAACAAACATGACCTGCAAATATAAGCCCCTGAATCATCTGTGTATCTTTTCCCAGGGTTATCAGAATTCTATGTAACATTTCTTTGTATGCTCTATTATATGTTTTCCCAATAATAAGCGCTGAGCCAATCAGGGGGCAGGTCTGACTCACACCCCCTTCACACCCACTGCAGGCCGGCCGCGCGGAACTCCGGCTGCCGGGAGCAGGTGAGTATATATATATTTTTTATTTTAACACTTTTCTGGATGAATTGCAGGGAAGGGCTCATATATTTAAGCCCTTCCCGACAATTCATCCCACACTCGCCCGCAGCGCATTGCTTTCAATGGAGCCGGCTGTATTGCCGGCTCCATTGAATGCAATGCACTGGACAGCTCCGGCCTGTTTCTAATGAAACGCGGCTAGGAGCAGATTTTCGGGCGATTTTCGGGCACCGGTCACGCGATTTGCGGATGCGCATCTGTCATGCGATCCGCAAATCGCGCGAAAAACGCCCGTCTGACTAAGGCCTTAATTAGTAACACCGAGGATTAGTTAGGCAACTAATAATTTGACTGGCCCATCTACTTAGTAGGCTACCCTGCCTAATGAGTAAGCTGACCCGCCTACTAAGTAGGCTGCTCCACCTGTTTAACCCTTTGCAATCCAATTTTGGATTCAGGGTTTCCTAGGGGGCTTTCTCTTTCTGCCATTATACAACGACGCCATCTGCTGGCTAGAGCCAGTACTGCAGTATGTGACATGTTGGAGAGGCCCCGACAACAAAGCGTCCGGCAATATATAGTAAGAATACCCTGCTAGACATCTTTCAACATCGGAGCTGCACAGGCTTCAATCAGATTGTAGGAAGACGTCAGACAGTGGATTGGAAAGGGTTAAACATGAGGCAGTTGTCCGCTGTAAAAGTACGGTAAAAGAGCGTGGTTACACTCATGAGAGGACGTGATAGCACTCCATTCAGCAAGCAAGTACGTCCCGCTCTTCTACAGGTGGCCTTAGAGTTATACCTTTGGAATGTTCCTTAATGTTATGTCTTCAACAATGATCCTTAGAAAACAAGTTGTAGAGTGTAGGTCGAGATTACAAGTGTTGGACATACAAATGTTAGACATAATTAGCTGATTAATGCGTGATGATGTTAGCCGACATAACTGCATGATCAGCCAACCCAACAGTACTGTCATGGGCCAATGCAAAAGTCATTCTACAAAATCTTCCCATTAATATGGCCATATTTGTTTGGTGTCTGCTCCCTTGTGTAAGAATGTATGAATTCCTGTCTCTCATTGATTAATGTCTTCTGATTGATGACTCTTGGGGACCAGGTTATTATGCAGTATTAAAATTCAGATATGATAATTAATGTCGCAGAAATGCTTAGAAAGGCATTCCAGTTCCCACTGAGATCTTTACGCTGGGGAATAGACTTATTTAACTGTGATCATCATTAATGCATGTTAATGGACATTCTAACAAGTGCAGAAGATCTACTAGAATGAAGTCAATCAATATGTCCGCATTTTTTAGTCTGCTTCACAGTAATCTTTCAAAAACCTTAAGGTTACCTTCCCACAGAACAGTTGCCAAGCTTTGCGGAATTGGCAGCGTTTTTGTTGTTGCGGAATTAGCACATGTAATTGAATTTTTATGTGCAGATTTTCCGCTGCGGAATTTGTTGCGTTTTTTGTGAAATGGAAGAAGTAGCTCCTGCTTCTGAGAGCAAACTTTATTAATAGTGATGAGCGAGCATACACGCTCGAGCGAGCATTGCCCTTAGCGAGTACCTGCCCGCTCGAGAGAAAAGGTTCGGCTGCCGGCGGCGGGCGGGGAACGGCGGGGGAGAGCGGGGAGGAACGGAGGGTAGATCTCTCTCCCCCTCTCTCCCCCCTGCTCCCTCCTGCTCACTGCCGCAACTCACCTCTCACCCGCGCCAACACCCGAACCTTCTCTGCCGAGCAGGGAGATACTCGCTAAGGACAATGCTCGATTGAGCAATTGTCCTTAGCGAGTATGCTCGCTCATCTCTATTTATTAACAAACATCCACAAATAGATTCAGAGTATTTCCGCAGCGGAAAAGCCAAAAAAAATCCGCAGCGTTACTCTATTTTCAGAATATGGGGTGTTTTTTATTTAACCCATTGATCTCTATGGAGAAAATCCATTTCAGATATGTGCAGTTTCCACGGACATACTACATATTTCGAAACTGCAGCATTTTTCAAATGTCATGCTTTTGCGCAACAGAAAAAATCTGTGATGTGTGAAGGAGATTTGTAAAATCTCACTCAAATTGTCTTGAACTATAAAGGCTGCAGAATTTCCCCAGCAATTCGGCTAGTAGAAATTCTGCAGCATTTACTGCCTATTCGAAAGCAGTCTAAAGATATGTTCCCATGTAGAGGATTCGCCAAAGTCTAACCAGTGTGGCAAGATGAGTTCACATTCACCTACCTAAAACATTGTATTCTCCATGCTCTATCTTTAGGACGCTGCATTCTTCTGTTGCTCTGTTATTCTTCCTGGAAATGTATGAGTAAATTGACAACTGGATATTACCATTCTCCATGACAGTAGAGTGTGACACAATCTTAGGGTTTTAAGACATGGGCATGTTTTTGTCCCATTTTGTGGCCATGAAAATCATGGCTGCACAATGGAACAAATCAAAGCCATTGATTTCAATGGGTTTGGCTTTCACTAGCGGGATTTTCGCGCGTTAATACTATGACGGGATGACAGGACTTGCCCTATCTGTCTCGCACATAGTTTTTCTATGTATGAGAAAGATAGGGCAGGACCTATCATCCCACTTTTTTTTTCCAAACTCGCGCACAATAGCACAGAGTTTGAATAGTCCGCCCCCCCCAAAAAAAGCATGGTTCATACGCTAATATGCTCCATAGCGTCAGGCTTATTAGCGCATGCTCCCGTCCGTCTTAGCCCTTAGGCTGCTATTACACAGCAGTGCTTTTTGTCTGCATGTAATGCAAAATGCGTATGCATGTTTAAAACATGCCTGTTTTTTTACATGAGCTTTTCAAGTGCGTTTTTGGTGCATTTCTAAACGCAGACAAATACACTGCTGTGTAATAGCAGGCTTAGGCCTTATTCACACGACCGTAAATACGCGGCTAATGTAGCAGCGTTAAAAAATTGCGACCATCTAAATCATTGGATTCCAATGTATTTATTCAGACGAGCGATTTTTAGCCACGTAAAAACATTACGCTGGGAGTAATAGGATATTGGCGACTGATTTTATACGGCACGGGAAAAGATTGGTTGTGCCCTATCTTTTGCCGAAATACGTTGGAGGCTCCTATAGCCTTCTATGGGAACTGAAAAAAAAGGGAACGGGAGGGAGTTTTCCGGCGTCCAACGCTAGGAAAGGATTACAGCTGGCTCTATTTAACCAATTGAAGTCGTTCCGAGGATTTCGGAGAACTGAGGGGTTTCCACGCTGCAGCGTATTTTTTCACCAATACGCTGCAGCCGCCTGTGTGAATGGACGAGAAATGTGAATGCATAGCCACAGAAAAGGAAGCTCCAGAACCATTATTGATGGGGAGTACACATATTTGCTAAGACTGACATGTCAGGTAGAGCACACTGGTCCATGTTATTCATTTTAGGATTGTACTATATGCTCTACAGCAACATTAATATTAAGTGAGTGCAGTTCTGTGTGCGCATGCAGAGGAAGCCTATTGTCATCCATGTTGAAAGATTAATTTGCATTCGTTCTGCTCATTCACCACTGTAATTAGAATTTATTGTCCTAATCAAGTCTGCCCTAATAAGGTCTGGGCATTTGGGATTGATAACTTTAGTGACAAGTAAAAAGTTGATACAGATTGAGAAACAGACTCTCTGATAACAAACACCTCAAGAGGACCTGGATCTAGATTCCACATCGATGTGAACTCCAACTTCTGTATCTAAATGGAAAAAGCAGAATTTAATATGAGGAGAAGAACAGTAAACATAAAACTCATATTAGCTTTTATAGCTGTAGTCCTCAGTTACCAACATTTTAAACAACTTTAAGAACTACAAAGTTGATGGCCTAACCTTAGGAGATTAGTCAGGATCATTATCAGCATCTTCACAAATTAGCTAATTGTAAGGGCTGCACAGCTCCATCCAGCGCCACTTCCCCTTTCCCATCAAACTTGGCTGCTCCTTTCTTCCAGAAACAGCACTATACGTGTCCATGGGTTATGTCGGGTATTGCAGCACGGCTCCATTGAAGAAAATAGGGTTGAGCTGCAATACCAAATGCAACCTGAAGACTGCTGTGGCACTGTTTTTGGAACAAAGTAGTCATGTTTATTTCATCTTTAAACCCCCTTTAATGTTTTCCATTTTTTTTATTCAGCTGAAGTTGTTGCTATTCTCTATTGGGTGTTTCTCTCTCTGCTCAACTTCTACTACTCAAAGTTTGCAAATACAGAAATGTTTAGCATAAATCAAAATTCTTGTGAAGAGTTAGAGCAGGCCAGCTGCTCAACTGCTGCATAAAACATAGAATTCAGAAGATATTTCAGTCTAAACAGTGTAATTGCTTGTGATCAAGTTAGTAATCTTCAGCAAAACAACTTTTCTTACTGCACACCTCTTGCATCACAGATTTGGAAAATTTATTTGTATATTGCAAATTTTAGTTCTACCCTAGAGCATCCCTTAGGCATAATGTCTCAAGAGTAGTAAAGCACTAATGCACATAGTACAGTATATACTATAAAATAGAGGGCTACCAGTGCAAAGACATATTGCAGTGTGGTTATTCACTTTCAGTATATTTAAAGGAGCACTCCAGGTAAACGTCTGTTGTGCACAATGCATGGCCTCAGGGGGTGGAGCATGACACACAAATCTTTTTTGGTTGATCTTTGAATTCTTGCATTATGAACTGATCTCTCTTGCCTTGTGCTAGGTATAACATAGCTCCGTTTTTTCTGGAATGTTCCTTTAAGACTTTTCAGGTGATAACATTGGTAGGGGTCCATGGGCTGGAGTCCCACCACTGTCTTCATTCCACTAATTTTGATCCTTAATTTCTAGTTGGAAAGTTATGTTATTTAGACTCTCGACACAGCATAGTTATTACTCAGCACCAGGGCTCCTTTAACCTAAGCATTCTTAATAGAGATGAGCGAGCATACTCGCTAAGGACAAATACTCAAGCGAGTATTGTCCTTTTCGAGTACCTGCCCTCTTGTGAGAAAAGATTCGGGAGTCGGCGGGGGTGAACGGTGTGTTGCGAGAGTGAGCAGGAGGGGGGGGAGAGAGAGATCTCCCCCACGTTCCCCCCTCCGCCCCCTGCCGGCACCCGAATCTTTTCTCACGAGCGGGAAGGTACTCGAAAAGGACAATACTCGCTAGAGTATTTGTCCTTAGCGAGTATGCTCGCTCATCTCTAATTCTTAACTATAACTTTCCAGTTCCCACGAATTGATTGATATGCCAGAACTTGATGATATGCAAGTGAAATAGAACCTACAAACTGCACCTTCCCTAGAGAGTAGCCAGAAGCAAACACGCGTAAGAAGCAATGGTCTTATCTTTTTTGACTTGTGTTTGTCTGGTTTCCACCATCCAGAGACCTTGACCATCCTTGGAACATTCCACTTGCCCACATTCTCCACCAGAAATGTTGAAGTAATCCCTTAATTTAAGTGATATTCAAGGGGTATCGAAGCCTCATCAACCTGATACGCCCAATTATCTGCATGGTGCACCAGAGAAAAAAACAACATGGAGCAATCAAGAGTTGTTCCAGAGCCCTTCCCTACAAAGAGCCCACTCACCAAAGTTTTTAATGCTAAAATGTGAACAAAAAATCTAGAATAGACTTGAGTGGGCAATGCCCTACATTACACCTCCTGTGGTATTAAAGCAGTGAATCATTCTAAAAAGTTTGATAATAGGTAATATGATTTTTTCATACATTATTATTGATATGAGTGCAAACATTTGGATTTAATGAAAATATATGTACTCCAGGAAATGTTCATACTCCTCATTGATCTTAAGGACAGGATGTGTCCACGAGCTTCAGGTGATGATGTATTAACAAGATAGATAACAAGTGTAAGACAGGTCATCTTAATACTTTCACAATACTGACAAATTCTATTATTTCTGCCTTGAATTACCTCATCAATTTTTATTCCTTTCTATCACATATTGAAATCAAAACTCTAAGAAATATATAAATTATATGTATCCTAGCATATAGTACATATTCCAACGTCTTGCTCATAATCCTGTGCCTGGCTGTAAGACAACTGGCTGCAGCATGTGCCTCCCCCCACTATTAAAAAAAATTGTGACTATTACAGTTTTCTGCAACTAAAATATTGATGACTTATCCTCGCTACGGTCACCAATTGGATATTGATGACCTATCTTTAGAATAGGTCATCAATATCTTACTCTTGGAAAACCTCTTAAAGTGCACTTCTTCGAAAGAAGCCCCACCCCCTCCCTCAGCCATGTATAACTCAGAAATGGAAGGAATCAGGAGGAAATTAACTTTTGTAATATCTGCAAGATTTCTACAAAAGAGTCTGCAGTCTGATAAACAATGTAGGAGGAGCTGAATTACTGAAGCCATTTACTTCCTCCCTGCTGATGGCAGCTTCAGAGCTAACAGGGCAGTGAAGGAAATTTAATGTGAGCTTGCAAGAAATAGTGAATACTTCCTGTTAGTGAATTAGTTAGGAAGAATCTGCAGCATGGCTGAGCTTAACAGGGAAAGGCTCATCAAAGGTAAGGGACCTTTGACATGGAACAATTAGCATTCCAAAATTGTTGGATCATGTGAGTCTGAATGATAATGTTTTCAGTGTAAACATGGCCAATGACTGAATGACGAACGATAATTCTTTAGCTTATCGTTCGTCGTTTATTTTCTGTAGACAGAAAAATCATTGTTGAGTCATTTGCAAGTCATTACACGTAAAAAGTGATTGATCAGTTGTTCCCATTCACTGGCACAGTCCTCTAAAAGGCCAGCGATCAAGTGAAGCAGCAAATGATGAAAAAATGTAAATGATTATCTGTGTGTGTAAACTGACTGCGTGTTAAAGCAAACAACTTTGACATTGTTTGCTCTTTCCAATAACTTCTTGCTCTGTGTAAAAGGACCCTAAGGTACATTAGTATCTAAGATTGCTAAGAAGGTTATATATTCCCTAGCCGTATGGTTGTATACTACAATAAAACAATTTTCCATTGCTTGGGAAGACAAGTATATACACTGATCATACCATATTAATCTATGTCACCACACAACAACTACAGTATATTGGATATCCTGGTCAGATTGTGGAAACTATGTTGCACATTAGTTCTATGAACAGATGTAACATACAATCCATGCAAAGTTTTTGATTGTATCAATGAAGCAAATGACGGATTGTGGCTGCAAAAATATGAGTACTTTCTGATATTTCTATCCCTGTCTTCATTCAATATGACATGTAAAAAGAAAAGCTGCATTTATTATTTCCTGCCGACAGGGAAAGAAGATGTCAAACATATCTCTTAGGAGGGACTAGTGAAAGCTGTGACCTTTTAACCCCTTGAGTGGCACGCCCGGAAATTTTCCGGGACGAGCTCCACTGCTCATAGCGACATAGCCCGGAAGATTTCCGGGCTATGTATCACTATGGGAGCTGCAGAGCACAATGCCACAAGCTGTGACAGTGTGCTCTGCCTGCACAGACCCACACAGAGCAGTGCAAGGGCTTTGAAAAACCAGCAGAAGATATTGCCGATGGTCTCTGTGGCAGGGAGAGCTGGTTGTTAGCTGTCAGAGGACAGCTAGGTACCTGCTCTTACAGCAGAGATCAGAGAAAACCTCCGATCTCTGCTGTGTTAACCCTTTACATGCGGCAGTCTATGTGACTGCAGCATGTAAAGGGCTGTCACTGCAGCATGTAAAGGGCTGTCACCATCGGACTCCCGGAATGTGATCAGGGGTCCTGATGGGTCCCTGTGGAAGTCCCCTAAAGGGACAAAAAATAAAAAAAGTTACAAAATTATAAAAAAAAAACAATAAAAACACTTGTCTCCCTTTACTTTGTAAAAAAATCAAAAATATAATCACACATGTGGTATCCATGCGTCGTAATGACCCAGAGAAGGAAGTTAATACATTATTTAACCCCTTAATGACATGGCCCCTTTTTTTCTTTTTTCCCCATTTCTTTTTTTCCTCCGCCCTGTTTAAAAAAATCACAACTTGTCTCGCAAAAAACAAGCCCTCACATGGCCATGTCAATGGAATAATGAAAAAGTTATGGCTCTTGAGACGCAACTGCAAAATTAGTTGAAATTCAATGATTAGACCATTTTAAAAAACCTGCCCTGGTGGGCACGACAGGGTGGTAGGAAACCCGCCACTCAAGGAGTTAAGAGGGGTTTTATCATTTGTCTATTTTTTAATATGCCAGGCATTGTTTACACAGTAATCTAAAAAAAATGAAGAATTTTTAATTCAGACTTTATATTCAATTTTATAATTACAGGTTTGTTTCATGTAAAATAAGCCTGAATGCACACAGGCGGCAATTCCATGGTGAGATTTCCCGCAGAATTTCCGCCGTTGCACGCTGCCATAGGATTGCATTAGTTTATGCAATCCTATGCAGACAGCCACAATTTCACAGCGTGAAAACTTGCGTGGTAACAAAATCGCAGCACGTCCTATTTCAGTGCAAGTCTCGCAGAGGCTGGTTCTGCCGCGTCATCGCTGATGTGCCGCTCTGCACTGTGTATGTGCGACTGTGCACCAGCTATCACAACAGAGCAGAGAAGGAAGACGCTGGATGGGTAAGCAAGAGGTCAATGCAGGGGCACAGGTCGCATCCCGCTGCGAGAATCTCGCAGTCGGAATCCAACCTGGACGTCTGCATTCACTCTACTGATGATGAGGATCAAAGTCATCATCATGCCAATAATTCTCATTATTATTTTTAATACTTATGTATTTTTATTTCTTATTAAAATAAATATATATTTATTTTTATTTTTTTAGAAAAGAATAATACTACTAATAATAATAATAATATATTTTCCTTGGTCACTAGTGACTTTCAGCAAGAAGCAAGGAAGGAAAAAGCATGGCTTCAACATTAACAAGTTGGGCGCATTTTTCATCTGTATTCAGTCTGTGTTTTTTATTGACTAAATACGATCTGAATATAGACTTATTGAAATAAATTGGTGTATACAGACATGCATTTTTTACGCTTTTTTTCACATGCTTAAAAAAAATTGGGACGTGTTCTATTTTGGTTTGTATCATGGACCAAAATCGCCCATGAAATTTTATGAGAGTGTGGAAAAACACAGTGAAAATGGATGTTATATGAGTATTCACTGCGTTTTCTACTTATGTAGCGTGCATGAAAGATGTAGTAATATGGATGAAATACAGACATAAAATATGTGCATATGCACCTAAAAAAACACACATACATGCACTGAAAACAGTGCATTTTCCATGGACCAAACTTGCATACATCTGTGTGAATGAGGGCTTAAGTTACTAAATGTTACGTCCTTAAATGACGTGCTGGACCTGCACCTGCGATTATGCCCAATAATAGCCCAAAGTGCAGCAACTGAAATAAACAACATAAAATAAGCGGGAAGTCTTTCCCAAAATACGTGACGACAAGAGAGAGGGTCCTCCCTTGCACTGCAGACTGATAGCTTCGAAAGATGCGGACCTGCACTCATTCCTGGGACCTAAGTAACCCTACTTGGCCAACAAAATAAAGGACAAAGCAAACCCCAAAAGGAAACACAAATGAAACACCACACTTAGCTGGTGGTGAAGCCGCAGTGCACAGAGCCGTCCTCTATTCATGTCACAGTGGAGACTATGCTTTCCATGGGAGCCACTTACTGCCAGCTCAGACAGCAAAAAAGTGGCAATACACAGCACCTTAGCTCAGTATCCAGTCCAGGTAAATACCCAGCTAATTACCCACAGATGTGAGCACATTACATCACACCTACTGAGCTAGAAGGTGCAGAACCAAGTCTGAAACCCAAACCGGACTTAGTCAATCCAGCAGCGATCTCAGCACTGCTGCAACACTAAACATCTCAAAGTAGCTTTCTTTCCTTTCAAAAGTATTTTAGGTTCAAAATTCTCTTTTGATTTAATTGTTTAATATTTTTTTATCATGATGACAGCTCTATTTTTCTGATACCGAGCTCCAAATCCCCTGCAGAGATATAGAGTTAAATGATAAAAATACAGCCACTAGAGGGAATGCTGCAGCTTACTACATACTTCACTTTTCCTTTTATTGATTATTTTTTATTGATGACCTATCCTCAGGATAAGTGAACAGCAAAGGATTGGCGAGGGTCTGCCTCCCAGGGACCATTCACTTAAGTGGGAGATAGCCTGCAATATCATTCCAGGCCATAATGAACCCTATACAGCTGTGTCAGACAAATAAAAATATTCTGGTCATGGAATGTAGTACCACAAAAAAAGGTATTTTTGTTAAACAGTGTATATTGTGAAAAAGTAAATAGCTTTTTTTTCCCATTGTTCCCCAGCAAAGAAAAAATTGGAAAAATTATTCAATACATTATATGTACCCAAAATTAGTTCTTATAAAAACTAGAACTCTTCCCGCAAAATACGAGTTGTTATACAGCTACATTGACAAAGCAGTAAAAAGTTATGAATGCAACAACATAAAAGGAAAACTGACGTATTGGTTCTTTAGTAGAGATGAGCGAGCACCAAAATGCTCGAGTGCTTGTTACTCGAGTCGAACTTTCAGTGATGCTCGAGAGTTTGTTTTGAGTAACGAACCCCATTGAAGTCAATGGGCGACTCGAGCATTTTTGTATATGACTGGTGCTCCGCTAAGGTTTTCATTTGTGAAAATCGTAGCAAATCACCAAAGTCATGTAAAAAACACAGAAATGGATAGGGCAGGCAAGGAGCAACATGCAGGGCTGCATTTCGGGCTCCGAGGTCTCACTATTAAGCAGCAATAGTGGCAAGAGTGAGAACCCCCCCCCCCCCGCACTGTCAGCATAAAGATCGTTCACCTCTGCCACAGCTGTAACAGCTGTGGCAGAGAAGAACGATGTTAGCCCATTGAATTCAATGGAGCCAGCAATACAGCCAGCTCCATTGAAAGCAATGGGCTGCCGGCGAGCGCGGGATGAATTTTCGGGAAGGGCTTAAAAATATAAGCCCTTACCTAAAAAATCATCCTAAAATGTGTAAAAAAAAAATAAAAATTATGTCAGCATTAAGATCGTTCTCCTCTGCTGGCAAGCGTGGGATGAATTTTCCGGAAGGGCTTAAATATATAAGCCCTTCCCTGCAATTCATCCAGAAATGTGTAAAAAAAAAAAAATGTATGCCCTTACCTGAAAAAGAAAGATTTTAGTGTAAAAAAGAATAAAAATGCAGGCATTCTCTTCAATGGAGCCGCTGCTGCTGCCGGCGACTCCATTGAAGACAATGGTCTGCTGGCACACCTGAATTCTTTTTCAGGGAAGGGCTTTACATATAAGCCATTCCCTGGAAATGAATTAAAAGTGATTTAAAAAACAAAAAAAAATAGATACTCACCTCCCTTCAGCTGCCGGGGCACAGCCGCGTCTTCTCCTGCTGTCCCCTGCACTGTGGTGCTGAACTGCTGATCTATCACCAGCTGGGGATTAAAAATCCCCGGCCGCAGAATGAGCTGCCTCTGATTGGTCACAGCCTCACCAATCAGAGGCAGCTCTCACTCACACCCATTCATGAATTCATGAATGGGTGAGTGCTGCCTCTGATTGGTCCCTGCGCTGAGTCAATCAGAGGCAGCACTCACTCACCCATTCATGAATTCATAAATGGGTGGGAGTGAGAGGTGCCTCTGATTGGTGAGGCTGTGACCAATCAGAGGCAGCTCATTCAGCAGGCGGGGATTTTAAATCCCTGACTGCTGAATACTACTCAGTGCAGTTCAGAAGAACTGCCGGCCAGACGCGGCTGAACTCCGGCTGCAGCAGAAAGGTGAGTATACATTTTTTTTTTATTTTTACACATTTTAGGATGATTTTCAGGTAAGGGCTTATATTTTTAAGCCCTTCCCGAAAATTCATCCCGCGCTCACCGGCAGTCCATTGCTTTCAATGGAGCCAGCTGAATTGCCGGCTCCATTAAATTCAATGGGCAAACATCGTTCTTCTCTGCCACAGCTGTTACAGCTGTGGCAAAGGAGAATGATCTTTATGCTGACATATTTTTATTTTTTATTTTTACACATTTTAGGATGATTTTCAGGTAAGGGCTTATATTTTTAAGCCCTTCCCGAAAATTCATCCCGCGCTCGCCGGCAGCCCATTGCTTTCAATGGAGCCGGCTGTATTGCCGGCTCCATTGAATTCAATGGTCAGTGCTCGTTTAATCGAGACGAGTACCGCGTGGTGCTCGTCTCGAGTAACGAGCATCTCGAGCACCCTAATACTCGAACGAGCATCAAGCTCCGACGAGTATGCTCGCTCATCTCTATTCTTTAGGTTAAAATTAGTTATGTCACTAAGACGGTTCTCATGCGGCCGACAGCGTAATTTAGCGCGCCCCATCATTAGGTTTTTCCAAATTTAATCTGACTGTTGGGGGAGTTAATGTATAGCCAATGCTGTCTCTTACTGAATACATGCAGCCAGAGATTCATATAGTCTGTCTATGCCTATGCAGGGGATTTTAAGCTTTGTTTCAGAAAACCATCGTCTGAGCAGTCTACTGATATTTTAAGAAGGTAATCAAGGCAGAATTGTGAACCCATTTAGATTAAAAAAAAGCAACAAACTGGATATGCACATTGAGGGGTTGGGTTACCAGCTTTCTGCCACAATCATAAACACTAGTCAGAAAGTCTGCAATGCGATTTAATGCAGATTTCTAAAATTAAAGATGTCACTGCAACATAAAATGGGAAATTAATCATTTAATAAATGTGGTTTAGATTAAATTAAATTAAATTCATGGTGCCTGGTTTTTCTGTCTACGTGTTACACTAATTGACTGATGTCACAATTAAAGTTGCTCAGCTTTCAGGCAGGCAATCTAGTTATGTATATCATCTATCTATCTATCTATCTATCTATCTATCTATCTATCTATCTATCTAATAATTAAACAAAATTTTCACATAATGTAAAAAACATCATTAAGTATACAATGATCAGCAGTAACATTAACCCTTTCCAATCCACTGTCTGACATCTGAAGACATTCTGATTGAAGGCCGTACAGCTTTGATGTTGGAAGACGTCCGGCAGGGTATTCTTACTGTATATTACTGGCTGCTCTGTTGTCGGGGGGCCTCTCCAGCATGTCCTATACCGCAGTACTGGCTCTACCCAGCAGATGGTGCCATTGTATAATGGCAGAAAGAGAGAGCCCCCTAGGAAACCCTGAATCCAAAATTGGATTGCAAAGGGTTAAAGCTGCAGACAGGTGAAGTGAATAACATTGATTTTCCCAGTACCTGTCAATGCAGTAGGATATATTACAGTATGGTCCTACCTAGCAGCAGTCTCATTGACACAAAAATCATGCCTATAGCACTGGATGAGGTTTTTAAACAGATTGTTAATTGGCAATGGAATTTTGCATGTAATCAACAGTTTTGTGCAAAAAATTCACACAGCAATTAAAGGGATATTCCCATCTTGGCTTTTCATAGTTGAGATGGGAAACAGCTGCTATAGTTATCGATGACCAGGCCAGAGCCTATGTAGAAAGCCTAGGGCTTCAGCCCAGCTCTGTTTCCGTAGCTCTCATTGAAATGAATGAGAGCTATGCAAGCAATGTAGCAGAATGTGCTATGTAACTCATTTAGTTAAGATAATAGCGTAGCATGTTGTGCTATGCTGTTTCTGTGGCGGTCATTCATTTCAATGAGAGCTATGGAAACAGTGCTGGACTGAAGTGCTTGGCTGTTTCCGATAGGTGGTTTGAAATAGAAGGCTGGCCTCATCTCGACCATGAAAAGTCAAGATGGGAATACCCCTTTGAGTCTGTTCTTGAACTTGATGTATTGGAAGCAAGAAAAATGGATAAGCATAAGGATCTGAGTAACTTTGACAAAGGTCAAATTGTGACATCTAGACAAATGGGTCAGAGCATGTCCAAAATGACAAGTGTTGTACAGTGTTCCTGGCATGTAGTAGTTAGTACCTACCAAAAACAGTCCAAGGAAAGACAACCGGTGAAACAGAAACAGGTTCATGAGTGCCTGAGGCTTATTGATGCACATAGGGAGTGAAGCCTAACCTGTCTGAGAGCTATGGAAACAGTGCTGGACTGAAGTGCTTGGCTGTTTCCGATAGGTGGTTTGAAATAGAAGGCTGGCCTCATCTCGACCATGAAAAGTCAAGATGGGAATACCCCTTTGAGTCTGTTCTTGAACTTGATGTATTGGAAGCAAGAAAAATGGATAAGCATAAGGATCTGAGTAACTTTGACAAAGGTCAAATTGTAACATCTAGACAAATGGGTCAGAGCTAGAGATGAGCGAGCACCAAAATGCTCGGGTGCTCGTTACTCGAGTCAAACTTTCAGTGATGCTCGAGAGTTCGTTTCGAGTAACGAACCCCATTGAAGTCAATGGGCGACTCGAGCATTTTTGTATATCGCCGATGCTCGCTAAGGTTTTCATTTGTGAAAACCTGGGAAATTCAAGAAAGTGATGGGAACGACACAGAAACGGATAGGGCAGGCAAGGGGCTACATGTTGGGCTGCATCTCAAGTTCCCAGGTCCCACTATTAAGCCACAATAGTGGCAAGAGTGAGACCCCCCCCCCTGTCAGCATAAAGATCGTTCTCCTCTGCCACAGCTGTAACAGCTGTGGCAGAGAAGAACGATGTTAGCCCATTGAATTCAATGGAGCCGGCAATACAGCTGGCTCCATTGAAAGCAATGGGCTGCCGGCGATCGCGGGATGAATTGTCGGGAAGGGCTTAAATATATAAGCCCTTCCCTGCAATTCATCCAGAAATGTGTAAAAATTAAAAAAATATATACTCACCTTGTCCCGGCAGAACGATGTTAGCCCATTGAATTCAATGGAGTCGGCAATACAGCCGGCTCCATTAAAAGCAATGGGCTGCCGGCGATCGCGGGATGAATTGTCGGGAAGGGGTTAAATATATAAGCCCTTCCCTGCAATTCATCCAGAAATGTGCAAAAATAAAAAATATATATATACTCACCTGGTCCCGGCAGACGGAGTTCAGCGCGGCCAGCGGCAGTCCTCCTGAACTGCTCTGAACAGCTGTGAGTAGTATTCAGCAGCCGGGGATTTAAAATCCCCGCCTGCGGAATGAGCTGCCTCTAATTGGTCACAGCCTGACCAATCAGAGGCAGATTCCACTGACACACCCATTCATGAATTTATGAATGGGTGAGTGACTGCTGCCTCTCATCTGATTGGTCCCGCTGAGCCAATCAGAGGCAGCAGATTTTAAATCCCCAGCTGCTGCATACTACTCACAGCTGTTCAGAGCAGTTCAGGAGGACTGCCGCTGGCCGTGCTGAACTCCGTCTGCCGGGACCAGGTGAGTATATATATATATATATTTTTTTTTTACACATTTCTGGATGAATTGCAGGGAAGGGCTTATATATTTAAGCCCTTCCCGACAATTCATCCCACGCTCGCCGGCAGCCCATTGCTTTCAATGGAGCCGGCTGTATTGCCGGCTCCTTTGAATTCAATGGTCAGTGCTCGTTTAATCGAGACGAGTACCGCGTGGTGCTCGTCTCGAGTAACGAGCATCTCGAGCACCCTAATACTCGAACGAGCATCAAGCTCGGTCGAGTATGCTCACTCATCTCTAGTCAGAGCATGTCCAAAATGACAAGTGTTGTACAGTGTTCCTGGCATGTAGTAGTTAGTACCTACCAAAAACAGTCCAAAGAAAGACAACCGGTGAAACAGAAACAGGTTCATGAGTGCCTGAGGCTTATTGATGCACATAGGGAGTGAAGGCTGACCTGTCTGGTTGGATCTACAGAAGAGCTACTGCAGTACAAATTGCTGAACAAGTTACTGCTGGCTATGATAGGAAGGTCAGAATACACAGTGCATTGTGGCTTGCTGTGTATGGTGCTGTGTTGGTGCAGACTTGCCAAAGTGTTCAAGCCAATCCTTGTCCATTACCAAAATTGCCTACAATGGTTATGCAAGCAACAGAACTAGACCATGGAGCAATCAAAGAAGGTGGCCTGATCTAATAAAGAATATTTTGTTTTATATCATGTGGATGAAAATGTGCTTGTGCATCACTTATTTGAAGAGGAGATGGCATTAGAATGCACTATGGAACAAAGACAAGTTGATGAAGGCAGAGTAATGCTCAGGGCAACGCTCTACTGAGAACCCTTGGGTCTTTGTGATCGTGTGGATATTACTTTGCCATGTACTACCTACCTAAGTACCCAGCTTGCTGGGGGGTCAAAAGATGACTGGGGAAGGCAATGGCAAACCACCCTACAAAAACAGTCAGCCGAGAATTACGTCACCCGAGGAGTCAGTCATGACTTGGTGCTTGCACCAGGGGGCTTCATCTTTAACTACCTACCTAAACATTGTACAGACCAAGTACATCCTTTCATGGCAATGGCATTCCCTAATGACAGAGGTCTTTGTCAGCAGGATATTGTGTCCTATTACACTGCAAAAGCTATTCAGGAATGGTTTAAGGAACTTGACAAAGAGTTTGAGGGGATAACTTGGCCTCCAGATTCCCCAGGTCTCTGTCCAATCGAGCATCTGTGGGGCATGCTAGAAAAATAAATCTGATTCATGGAAGTCCCACATCACAACTTACAGGAATATTAAGCAGTTGATTTTAGTGTTATGGCTGATTTGTGCCGTTTTCTCCTCTTTTGTCTAGTTAACAATTCTATTCAGCTATTTATTTATAGGGAAACCATTTGTCAAACCATATGTCAGCAAATACATGTCTCACAGCATTACTTAGTTATGATTAAGGGCATACTAAGAGGTGAGCTGTTTAACACCAATATCTAGCCTGGACAGGAAGACGTGAGGCTCGTTTGCCTCCTTTGGGACACATTTACAGTAAACTGGCGTTTCACGTACCAAAATACCCCAGTAAAGTAAAATGCAATGAGTTTATTAAGAGGTGCCAGCCTCTAAATTTGCTCATATTTCTGTGGCAAAGAAGCAAAGTCTATGACAGCCATGAGCTGGCGTAAATTTACGCTACTGTTTATGGCTCTGGTTTAAACTATAGTACTGTTGTTAGTCTGCAGTGGTATACCTCCTCCTGTTAGGCTATACCTACTCCTTCTAAGCTATGCACTTTTTTGCCACTTTTCAAAACTGGCGGAAAGAATGAAGAGGTGCAAATTTTAGCGCCAATGGGGTATAAGCCAAAATTTGTGCCTATTGCAAGCCAGAAAACTGACATAAAACAGCCAGTAAATTCCCCCTTCATACTTAGGTTGTGTCTGGTATTGCAGCTTAGCCAAATTGACATAAATGGGACTGAACTGCATTACCACACACAAACTGTGGGTAGGTGTGGCACTATTTTGGGAAAAAGGCAGCCATGTGTTTCTAATCCTGGGTAACCACACACCTTTACTGCTGACCTTGTGTGAGCCATGGAAAGGAGATCCCAGCCCAGAATCTCATCACTCATTAAAATATCAACTTAGGCCAGGCCCACACTCTCCAGGACACCTATAGAATCTTCTTCTAGAACCTTCTCCTATGGTATCTACTCTCTTCCTTATGACTAGATATGTCATCTGACCTTTTATTACTGCATTACAAGGTAGGTTTGCCATGTAGGAAAGTTGGATAATATAACCATATGGATAGGATTAGGGATAACATTCTTATTGGTTGTCACAAATTCATACATAGAAAGAAATCATTAACTTATATTTAGATTTCCTTTTTTAATGTTCTTTTGTTATTTATGTGAAAATTTTTGTCTTCACCAATAATATTTTTCTGGAATCACTACATCAATAAATTTCGCATGGACATACATACAGTAGAGCTGCCAATGCCATTGGAAAGTTTGCTTTCCAGCTGCTAACCCTTTACTCTATTAGCATTTTAATGGCCATTTCTACAGTCGCCCTGTGCTTCTTGTAACCAGAGATAAGCAGAGGCAATTATTTCATAATGAGTACATCTTAGAAAATAGAATGAAGTAGTACACAAGAATTTCTTCTTATAATTTATTTCATGTGGTTCTGTACATGCCTACATCACTTCACACAGCTCAGACCTACGGGTAAATAATGTTCTTTAAAAAAAAAATTAAAAATTTCAGCCTTCTCTCAAGTTAATCCCCTTTTTTCACAAACATCTTTGCTGCATTATAGGAGACTAAATCCTTGTGGCCATTAAACATTCTATTTTTGGGCACTGCTATCTCTCTGCTACATAATTTTGTATAATCTTTTAAGGATATTGAGCAAGAGTCTGAGGGTGGCAGGACTTATGGTGTATAAATTCACACAGTATAATGACAAATTGAGAAGTGGGCCAGCATTAATCTAAGGATTATGAAAATGAAAAATATTATGTTCAAAAGAGTCCCTAGAAGAATTATTCCTTAGCCGATAACTTTAAATTAGTCTTTTTTCCTGCTTTAGAGGCATATTTAAATGTCATTAACTCAACAAGGATGTCTCTTTTTCACCTTGTTTTGACTTTTTATGATGTTTTTATTTTTAACCAGTCTAAAAAATAAATTTGGAATGTTGTTTGACGGTGTTTTTAAAAACAGCATCCCTCTATGTACTCTACAGGGTGTCATTTCAAGGGGTTCTCCACTTTATAAAACCCATTTTTATATACCCTAGTAGTGATTTCTGAGATAAAGGGGTTGTCCATTCTCTGCTCTGGGTGTTTCCTGACCACCTCACCAGGGGTTATGGAAACGGCCATGATGTCAGTCTTATGCTGTTTTTGTAATACCCATTTAAGTGAATGAGAGTTACGGAAATAGTGTAGCTCAGTGTGTTATGCTAGTCTTGTAAAATGGAAGTTACAGAAATAGCTTAGCATGCCTTGACTGTTTGTGTAACACCAGGTGAGGGGGTTGGGAAATGCCCATGGCTTGAAACACTGAGATGGGAATACCTCTTTAATAGAAAGGAGCCCCTTGTTCTGAATCCTCATCCCTTACCCAGAGTGGAGAGTTGTTAGACAAAGCATCTCTTGGAGGACCAGTTCCAATCTATATTAAACATATATATATTGATATGCATGAGCATTGTGTAATGCTTCATTTTGCCTCTAGTAGCGCTGCAGGAAAATTGAACACTGGTTGTTAGATTCCTCTATAATTTACAGCTGATTGCAGTGGGACACTTTGTGGTTAGTTTATTGTCAAGAGAACCTTCTAATAAGTAGTGAGAGTTCAAAGAGGAGAACTACTAATCCATGATGTGGTTTATACCAATGTTTCTCTGCTTCAGCCCTTGAGTTCTCGAAACAGGTCATGTTTTCAGGATTTTCTTGGTATTGGAGAGGTGATGTAATTGTTATCAGTGCATTTTATAGACTATCCTCAACTTGACCTGTTGAGGGTTCTTGAGGACGGAAGTAAAGAAAAACTGGTGCAGACTATGTAGAATGCCATAGAGTTTGTAAGTGTGGGCCATGGTAGGACTACAAGAAAAACAAGTAAAAACATGGTTACAGTAGTTGTCACTTCCCTTTGCCCACATGGTAGAAGGACTTGACATGGGGAGATATGGATTTTTGTTAACTCCTAAAGCTACCTTTACGTGTAATGACTGTTGGGCGCCCAACAGATGTCCCACTAACTATTGCTCTTGTGCCTTCACACAGAAGTGATAGTTGTTCAGAGCATGGAGACGTCACAGCTGGAGATCTCTTTTGGCCACCCGCCTCCATTCACTGCAAACAGGCAGTGAATATAGATTAACAATCGCCTGTTTTAATGGGCTGGTAGTCACTTGGTTTTTAATTAAGCTACAACCCAAGCTAATCCAACAAGTGAGTGAGAAATTGCTCCGTGCCCTGTCAGTGCTTGCATGTACATTAGACGACTATTGCAAGAATTTGCTGTTTCCAGTGATTATTTAGGTGATAGTTATACTATGTAAAAGAACTTTTAGACAGGACCTTATCCACCTACCCATCAGCACTAATGAAGTAGCTGACATCACTTTTGGGGAAGAGGCAGAAAAGCTTATTATAGGCACTGACCCTCTCTGCTCTTGGCAAAGGTATGGTTTGTGTCCAGCTTCTCCCACTTTTTAAGCTCTGTAGCAGTTCTTTGCTCTGTCTTTACAGAATGTATGCTGTTGTAATAAGGCAAGGACAATGTCCCATGCTAAACCTTCCTTAAAGCATCATGGCACCTCATATCAGAATCATTAAAAATTCTTTGGATACATGTCTTTCTATGAAGTAGTGATCTACTGTAAATACATAATGCATGACTAATATCTATACATTTTTATGTAAAAATTTAGAACATTCTGGAAGGTCTGACAGTAATAGATTTGTAATTCATAGCTGACCTTTATGTTTTTGAAGTATGCTTATTTGGCAATCCATGAGTAAAAGAAGACAACAAAAGATGTAACAGAACCAAGCATTCTAACCCATGGATGCCAGGAGTGAATGTGACACAAGTGACTCCTCCACACTAATTTGTTTGTAAATATTTTGATTACTAAGAACATCTCTGTCTAATGTTTGTGTAATTATTCCCTCGTTACCATGTCATGGTCGCATTGTTAACACTATATGTGTCAAAAAAAGGCAATGCTGATAACTCATCCTATAATTATTGAGAGGCTAAGAAAGAGAACATTATCTGTATCAACATTGCTTGAGCCATTGACCATGGTAACCAGTCAGAAGCCATGCTTTATTTTTCCAGAACAGATAAGAAAATGATAACTGAAACAAATCAACGAACAAGTGACTTCTAGCTCAGTGTTCACAGAAATCGTTCAATCTATGAATGATTGCCTGTTTTTAGTGAATGGAGGTGGTGCTGCTGGAAGACTACTATCAGTCCTGTTTGAAAACACAGTAGCTATAGTTGTTGGGAAAGCTGTTGGGTGCTTATGTGCCCAACAGGTATCTTATGTAAAGGTGCCTTTACACGGGCCAATCGTCAACGGAATAATCACTCAAATGAGCACTTATGGGCCCCCGAAAAAGCACTTTTCACATCTGATCAGAATGTACTGAAACCGATCCTCCGAACAGTTACTGGACTATGTTCACACAATGCAACAAATAACATAAACCACCATATGAAATATGTGGTATAACAGATGGAGGGGGGAACTTTCCATATATGACTCAGAATGAGAGACCGTACCTGCCTATAGTGGATGTCTCATCCTGATAAGAACGCACCCAACTCATGAACCTCGGCCACTCACTGTCCCTGCCTGGGACATAAGTAAACAGCTAAGTAAGAATACAACTATAACCAGTAACCACAGTACTTAGCTTGAGATGAGCAGGGAATAACAGGCAACCAAGAACCAGATCTGATTCCAATAATCGTCAGATAAAGACTAATCAGCGCCGGTCCACATCCAAGACAGGAATAAAAGCCCTCCTTAATGGCTAGGCAGGTGCAACAGGTAACAGAGCACTCCCATTAACCCTCCTACCAGTGTTAGGGAAAGCTAAGAGGAAAATCCAAAATAGTGCCAGCATAAACCAGACCTCTGTGAATAAAAACCCAAACCTGCCGCAACAGCACTAAGTAAGAAGTCGCTCAGTAGCTGCTATTCATTCTGTTTCAGCTCACTAAAATGGAACGACTTCTAAGCGGCTACTTGCCCTGTGCAAACAGGAGTCTTTAGTCTTTGAATGACTCATGCTTACTGTGAATGGAAGCCGACAGCCAGAACCGATCTCCAGCCATACCGCCTCCATTATCTGACATAACTAATGCTCCTGTGTAAAAGCACAGGAATAATAGTCGCTGGAACAGCCGTGGGACGCTTGTGTATACACAACAGTCGTACCCTGTAAAGGCATTTTAAAGGTAACTTAAATGACTTTTAACACATTATGATTACTTTCTGTACCATAGTTTGTTTACACTTTTAATTGCTTCACAATGGGCTTTGCTGCATTAAGATAAGAGAACAATAGTTTTTTTTAAACTTTTTTTAATGGCTTAAGATAAGATAACTTGTTGTAGAAAGTTATCATCACAACCAAGTTAAACATTGCTGCATCTGAACACAAGTATATGCAATTTATTTCCTCCCCATCCTTAGGGTCCTTACCCACTAGCAATATTTTTTCCTGTGATGTGAGAGTGATTATAATGAAACCAATGATTTTCAATGGTTTCATACTCATTTGTGATTTTTCACTTCAGCCTCACAGTGCAGAGAAAAAAAATCTGTGATATCACTCAGTGTTTTCAATAGGGCTAGCATCAGCAGTGCTAGCCCCATTGAAAACATAGGGAGTACATCATGAACTTCTGCCACAGTTGTCACAGCTGTGGCAGAAGTCCAGGCAGAAGTCCAGGATGCTACCCCATTGCTTTTAATGGGGTCGACGCTGCACCCCTGCAGCGATAATTTACAGGGAAGGGCATGAAATATAAGCCCTTTCCTGAAAATCATCCCTAGCTGGTGAAAGAAAAAAAAAAAAAAAAAAAATATATATATATATATATATATATATATATATATATATTTATACTCAACTCTCAATGAATGGCTGAGCACTGCCTTTGATTGGCTGAGCACTCAACCAATCAGCACAGCCCTTTTAGGAGGCGGGGAAAGAGCTTCACAGCAGCTAGCTGGAAGATGCGTCTAAGCGACGGAGAGGTGAATATATATATATTTTTTTCACTAGCTAGGGATGATTTTCATGGAAGGGCTTATATTTTAAGCCCTTCCATGAAAATTATCGCTGCAGGGGTTGCCTGCAACCCACTGCTTTCAATAGGGCCGCAGCAGCTGTGGCAAAAGTCCGCAATGTAATCCCTATCTTTTCAGTGAGGCTGACGCTGCTGCTGCCGGCCCCATTGAATGCAATTTAGCGATATCACAGAGTTTTCTTAGCGCTGCGAGGCGTGTGTTACACTCGCTCTCACAGCGCAAGAAAAAATATCGGCAGTGGGTAGGCACTCTTGCTCCTTTTCTTTCCCTCCCTTCCTTTCCAGAAATATAAAGAAGGAATATACTGTATGAATAGATCGACCTTACTGCCTGATACACCTGAAGTGCTGGAAATTTGCCAGCCAATATAAATCAATGGACACATCAAATCACTGAATTTTCCTTTCAATGCACCAAAAGTGAATAAAACATGAATAAATTGTGAACCTTACATACACACTCCACTAAGGAAGAACTGACAACTGAACTCGCTATGGAAGGTGATAGCCCCATTAAAGCTACATTTAAAAATCTCATATAGAACAACCTTGAGGCATATTTGGAGATGTTCCAAAGATAAGTCATCAGCAAGCGAACAGAATCTCTGCCAGGTACAGATTACTCATTATAGCATGAAAGAGAGAGATACTCTATGACATCACAGCTTTTTACAGATAATTCGCTCTTACAGCAAGGAAAGTCCTCTTCCATAGAATAATGCAAACTCTCTATTATCCTAGTCGCTCTAAATACATAGAGGGAAATTTACTAAGGCTGACATTTCCAATGCCAGTCCTAGTATAATTTCCGCCGGTGCATGTGGCGAGTGATATATGAAGAGACGCAAGCCTCTTCATATATAAGTTGCTGCATCTTAGATATATAAATTTCTGCATCTCGGCTCCTCCATACGCTGACACAAAAATCTTTTCCAGCTAGAAGCTGGTATAGATTTCTGGTGGAATTTATGCCAGGCATAAATTATAGATAAATGTGTTGGTCTTCTGTTCCCAACAAGCCCCGCCTACTTTTAACAAAAGCGGTGAGGGCTGGTACAGAAAGAAGAAAAGCTGCTGAATTTGGGCCCTGTGCAAAATTTTGCAACTTTTCTATGTCATAATTCTGGCATAAAATACGTTGTAAATGTCCCTGAGAGATTGGAATGATTTACTATCTATCTATCTATCTATCTATCTATCTATCTATCTATCTATCTATCTATCTATCTATCTATCTATCTATCATCTATCTATCTATCTATCTGTCTATCTCTTTATCTGTCTATCTATCTATCTCATATCTATCTATCTATCTATCTATCTATCTATCTATCTATCTATCTATCTATCTCTCTATCTCTCTATCTCTCTCATATCTATCTATCTATCTATCTAGCTATGGCCTCGTGTGGCAGAGAGTGTTAAAGGGGTTGTCCCGCGAAACCAAGTGGGGGTATACACTTCTGTATGGCCATATTAATCCACTTTGTAATATACATCGTGCATTAATTATGAGCCATACAGAAGTTATTCACTTACCTGTTCCGTTGCTGGCGTCCCCGTCTCCATGGTGCCGTCTAATCTTCAGCGTCTAATCGCCCGATTAGACGCGCTTGCGCAGTCCTGTCTTCTGTCTTCTGAATGGGGCCGCTCGTGCCGGAGAGCGGCTCCTCGTAGCTACACCCCGTCACGTGTGCCGATTCCAGCCAATCAGGAGGCTGGAATCGGCAATGGACCGCACAGAAGACCTGCGGTCCACCGAGGGTGAAGATCCTGGCGGCCATCTTCACAAGGTAAGTAAGAAGTCACCGGAGCGCAGGGATTCGGGTAAGTACTACCCGTTTTTTTTTTTTTATCCCTGCATCGGGTTTGTCTCGCGCCAAATGGGGGGGCTATTGAAAAAAAAAAAACCCGTTTCGGCGCGGGACAACCCCTTTAAGGCAGCAGAATGCAGTCCTAAGCTCTCACTCGTGACCTGAAGGTTGTGGGTTCAATCTCTGCGGGTTCAGGTAGCCGGCTCAAGGTTGACTCTGCCTTCCATCCTTACCTGAAAGTACTGCAGAATAAGTTGGCGTTATACAAATAACAATTCACTTCAACAAGTTCTATCTATCATTGATATATAGTGTAGATATATAATGCAGGCAGACAATGTTAGGCACAATGTGCTGTTTAACGTAAGATAATGAGTTTGATAACAATATCAACATTTTGTGTATGGCTTCAGTGGAGTTAAAAATTTTTAAAAAATAAAAGAAAGCAACATTTCACAGGGTCTTGTTTTGGTATACAGCTCCTATGCAGACGTATGTATCTCAGTCGGGTCCGATTATGCAGGATTTAGGGTTAATGCCCATGAACGGATTTCTGACACGGTTCACGTGGCAGAAATCTGCGGTGTTATTCCGCAGCTATTAGGGTCTAATGCACCTAATAGCTTTTTGCCTTGTAATGTTCACGCTGTGGAATTCTACCGTAGAATTCCTCAGCGTGAAAGAAATCATGGCTGACTTCCATTGTAGTCAATAGAAGGTGTCCGCCACGCGATACTTCCGCTGTGAACACAGAGGAAGCATTGCATAATTACGCATCACTGCCAGCGCATCACCGCCCAACGCTGGCGCGTTACGCGCTGCACTGCGCATGCACGCCGGCTCACCAGACGTGACTCTCGTGGTGGATCCAGAGAGGTGAGTATGGGGTCTTTGTGGGGCGCCTTGTCGGACTCTGCTGCGATATTTAACTGGCGGAGTCCAGCATGGCGGTGGGCATGAGGCCTTACTTGTAGTCTGTTACCAGAAGGCCCGTAGGTCTGCATGGAAGCTGTATAGACAAAGCTGTGAAATATTTTTAATCCAAACCATGTTTAATGTATTTTTTATTTAAAAAAAAACATTAGAACAGTAAGAAACAAGGTTGCAGAAGTCTACATACGCTTCGTTGAACATCTATGATTGCAAATCCATTCAGCGCTAGATCAATTGAAAACATTTCAACCATACAGTAAAGGAAATTTAAAGAAAAACAAGTAAATAATTATAATGCGGGGTATATTAGAAATGTCACATCAGTCAGTGAGAATAGTGTCTCTACAGTGTGCTAATGAAATGCAGTGTCTTATCTTATAGAACATACAAATGAAGAATCCTTCCAGAATTTAGAATAAATATAATTATTCAGAATAAATAGACGTCTCATCACGTGTTTATTTAATCTTTTTAATTAAAGTGAATTCTAATAATATCACATTGGTAGAACATAATGCTGCCCCGCAGGAAACTCTTCCAAACGAACCCAAGCATTATTTCTAATTCATTCTGCTTTACGTGACAGCTTCACAGCTTTTCCCAAGTTAACTTTTCAAAACATGATTATTAGATTCCATTACTTAAAGGGAACCTGTTACATTCCCCCAAAGCACTATAAGCCGAGTTATGGTGCTGTTAGGGAACCATACCTCACCAGGCTTCGGGTCATGTGGGAACGTGGCAGGTTCCCTTTAATACAGAGGTGTACCCTGAAGCTCTTTGCCCCAGTGCACAATCTGTAACTGCCCCTACTCCCACCCCCCAATGTATTATGTACCATTTATAATACTAGTGTCTTTTTACATACTGCAGGGCACTTTGATTCTGCAAGGATCATGCCTGTGTGTGACTGCTATCTCTGCAGCCCCTTTACTTATGTTTAGCACTGAATTTACATTGTAGGAGTCTACAGCACAGATTTTCTGGGGCCTTACACTTATCAAGTAGGCCATACGTTAATGGAAATCTGTCACCTAGTTTTAGCCATATAAGCTTAGCTTATAGGTTGAAAATAGGTGACCCATTGAGTCCAGGGATGTTAGTTTTAGACTTAACTACCCTGTTATTTCTTTGTTTGCAGCGCTGGCAGCCTCTGCTCAAGTGGCTAAGTAGACCGCCGTTTCGCATTATGTTTGTCTAGTCTTACTAAATGAATCAGAAATTTACAGCGCTCTTCTAATAACATGAATAACTTCTGAAAATAGTTTGTTTTATTTATTGCGTATTGATTTTGAGGCTCTCCAGTTTTACCGTTGGATTGTGATCAATGGAGAGAAAAAAACAGCTGGTTTTCATAGCTGCTTAGAGGGAGAGATGTCGGCTCAATTGTTTTGTAATTATTTATAAAGATTTATTGTAGTTGTTACATGTTGCGACCTCAGAATGAGGTCTTCCTCAGTCAACCAACATTTTGATGAACATCTTTCCCTTTGAACAGCGATTTTGATGAACATCTTTCCCTTTGAACAGCGCCATAATGCAGCTGTTTTTTCCTCCATCAATCACACATACCATGACTGTTACATTCGTGGGAACAATGACCTACACAAGCACAACCTCAATAAGGGCAGGAGGAAGGGAGAATATGCACTCGACCGGACCCCGAAACATAAACCGAACATGCATACAAGCAACCACAAAAGCAACAGATGCCAACTTACTTACCAAATGTACTATAACTCAAACAGATGAAAATTTTAATAAGTACGTATGAGGTATTGGTTTCTATTTTGGCCAGAATAGGTAAGCTCACAAGTCCACATCAAGGGTCCTCGTTGTCTTGTGAGTTCCTACTCTAACAAGACAACTAAAACCACAAAAAGGGAACCCTACCTACAAGCAGGGTGATCATCCCATGCTGGTTCACCCTATAGGGTAATATACAGGAACACCAGAGAAGGGAAATACAACATACACACTGAAGCAGGACAGTTCACACGTAGTGCAGTCAATACATACAGACATACACAGGACACAACCCTGTTCACACCAAATGACTGTAGCAAAAAGGGAACACCACACCTTCAGACAAACACTGAACAAGACCCTGTTCACAACAAAAGTCTAATCACCTCACAGACAGAGGCAAACCCCACTCAGAACCTCATACATACATAGATAAAACATGAGCTAGTCCAAGTGTCCACACACTGAGAAAGGAGCAAGAGCATCAGAAACTAATCAAAATACTAATGACCACTTGTCCGTCCATTAGTGAGTGAGTTACATGCACCACCCCTGATCACATGATGGTGACATCATCACATGTCCTTCCCGAGTGAGTTACATGCTCCGCCCCCGATCACAAGACGGTGATATCATCACGTGTCCTGTGAGCGTTAGTATTCCACAGAAGGTTTGTAGGGGATGTAGTCTGCCCGTAATCTGCACAAGGATGAAGAACCTGTAACGATGTTACCGTCATGTGAGCAGGGGCAGAGCATGTAACTTACTCGGAATGAAGAACCTGTGATGATGTCACGTGATCAGGGGTGGAGCATGATGGTGACATTATCACAGGTCTGTTATCCTGAGTGCTGTGCTGTGCTGATGTGATCCCTGTTGTATGGAATGAAGACTGTATGTAGCAGAGCTGTTTGTGATGTACATGCAGCAGTGCTGTATGTGTGTGGCGTGCATGTAGAAGAGCTCTGCATTGCACCACCAGAAACACTGGTACTATAATTTCCTAACAATTACCAGTCTGACGTTAAAGGATCCTGTTGTCACATATCACCCACCTGACAACATACAGGACGTCAGATGTCTTGAGACCACACCTGATAAAGAGAAAGGGCCCGCAGAATATGCAGACAGGGAGATCAGGTGTCCACACCATCTTCAGGGAAGGAGGGGAAAGCAACTCAAACTAGCAGCAGGCATAACATAAAACATCAAGTACTGAGTGGGAAAGGGATAATGGATTTGCAGCTCCAGTCTTTCAATTCTTCCACAAGATCACACCACCAACCAAATTCAGAGTGGAGGTATGCTCAAATCTAGCACAACCCATCAGCATTTTTTCGTTCACTGTGCTCATTGTGTGATATTTCACAAATACTACAGTCAGATGGCTCCTCTTGTTTCTCCTTTTTTCCACGAACATATTTTGCTTGAATATCTCCATTCCTACTATTGGATTGTATCCTTCTGAAGGAAGTAATTTACATGCCAATATATTGTATTGGGATATTTCTATTTTTGAAATGCGGTCATATAAAGCAAATATGCATATACTGTAACTGCTTTCATTTACAGGATCCTAATTTGTTCCTTCTTAGGGTATTTTCTCAAGAGAGTGCACACTAGTAAAATATTCAGAAACGTAAAACGTGTTAGCATCTTGCTATTGAGAGTAAAAGTCTAAATAACTGAAGAGGCCCCTATGTATATATCATAGCAAACAGTCCTGTCTTTAGACAACTGATGTACTGCAAGGCCTTCATGCTGTAAATCTCTGCTGCATGAGCAACTGTGATCCATTTAGTACAGAAGTGCTGACTACATCTGTTTTCTCAGTTAATATTTTATTACACTGAGGATCCTCACTCTTTATATTCTGGTAGCTATATATTTCTACTTTTTTGAGTGAGGCAGCTTTGTTTTTGGAGTTTTTTTGTTGCACAATGCTAACATGTCAGATGTACAATAAGCTTTTTTTCAACCAATGATGAAAGTATACAAGGGATGACCTAGGTAGACAACTTCATATCAATGATGTACATAATCTTGAAGCAGCTAATACAGCTACATTGGGGCACATGAGGAAAGGAAGCACATAACAGTTTTCCCTATCCTCCTTCTCTATGGGTAATATGAACCTGAAAAAGACTTAAGGCCCATTTAGACACAACGAGTATTGCTCAAAATTCGTTGTGTCTAAATGGGCCTTAAGCAGTCTTTTGAGCGATAATTGTTGTGTGCATTTACATGGCAAGATGATCGCTCAAACGACAGTTTGAGTGACAGTTTTGAGCGTTCACTTTGCATAACCTCTTAAGTAGCTAATTAGCTACTTAAGAGCTTATAAGTGTGTAAATGAAGGCTCCCACTATATACAGAAGACAGCGGAAGCACTGTTTTCTGTATACAGCTGCTGTGTTCTTAGAGCGCTCAGCTGGTATCCAGCTGATAGTTTCGAGCGGGGTATGCAGAAGACAGCTGGAGTGCTCGTAGAGTTGCGCATCATAGAATTAAAAAAAGGCAAGGTTGCGGCATAGTACAGCAGAGACAAGACTACATCAGAAACAAGATTGCAGCACAGTACACATTCAGGACAAAAGGCACACGCATACAGGGTCAAGGACAAGAATATAAGCTTCAAGATACAAACCTAACTCCAGACTTCAAGATACATGACAAGAGTCAAGGAACAGGACACTAACTTGAATTCAGGGTTATGGAAACATGCATAGGTCTCAGGATACACATAGGCCACCTGCAGACGGCCGGGTCAGATCTCCTGCGAGAATTCTAGCAGGGGGACCCGACCCGTGCCCCTGCAGAGACCAGTGTGGCTCTCACCTTCCCCCGCGGCTCCAGCTCTGTGATGTGCTGGCTGCCGCCCAGCCGGCGCAAGCGCAGAGCGGAGCTGGGGCGTTGGGAGTGACATTTCTGTGCGGGCCTCTGTGACACCTGCACAGAAATAGAGCATGCCGCGACTTGTTTTCCGCGTGTTTTTTTTTGGTGGACAAATCGCAACCGTCTGCATATTGCGTTTTGTAATGCACTCCTATGCAGGCGGGCACAGTAGGAAATTCTGCAGGAAATCCCGCCGCTGAATTTCAGGGGGCCATACATGTTTAGGTCCAGGGCTCTGAATGCCTATTAACACAGATCCAGGCTCTGGATACAAGTTCAAACATTTGAAGGCCTAGGTTTATGAGTTCTCAGGAAAGCTGATTTACTGACAGCCAGAAACACAAACAATTAAGATATAAAAAGTACTAAGGTGTGGGTTAATATAAGTCAGAAATTACAGTGATTGGCCATAAAGCAAGTGCAATCCATTAACACATGACTGTATGCATAGAACATAGAGGTTATGGCGCGCTGGCTGCAACCCAGACACTGGTCCGGGGTGATGTCACAATGTAGCCCATGCCCTGTCATTCAGTGCTAGGTGCTAATGTGAATACTGCTTTTTACTGGTGTGGGGTTTAATTGATTGGCGGTGAAGTGGTTCCCTCAGTATTCTGACTCCTCCTCTCAGAAGGCGCTGGTTATTCATCTGCATGGTAGAGTTCTGGTCTTGTCTACATCTTCTTGGTGTCATCATACTATCAGATAAGTCTGTTTATACTGATTGATTGGTTTAGTAACATCTGCTTCCTTGTACTGTTGAGTTACATCTGTCATTTGTCCCCCCCTCTTCATCATCTATTGTCAAGATTGTCCCATGTTCCGGATATGGTGGTGCCCACATTAGGGTGATCTCTCTGTTTTTAGGCAGGTTTTCCTCATATTAGTGAGTTAGGGTGAGATTTCCTTTTTCACTGTTTTCTAGTTTCATTATTCATATTTTTCCTCTTCATGTTAAATATGTGTGTATATTCGTCTTCGTAGGACAACATTTACGCCCGATCTGAATAAAGTGTTACTCATCCGGCTCAGATTTAGCAATAGATACATCAAACATATAGCTGATCAAAGCCAGAATAAGCAAAACTCTCTATATCATAGTGGCAGAACTTGACAAGACAGTTCAGAGTTCAAGTCCAGATAAATACACGTGCTGATATAGTCATGCATTTCTTTATGAATAGCTTACATTGAAATTATGAATATTTGCCATGGTAAAGCTATTTATTGGACCTATAATATGCTTTATAAAACACTGCTAGGACTGATTTTGTTTTACCCAATGGAAATGTTGGGAAAAAAACAGCTTAGAGTCTTATCATACATTGAACACTTTGATCAGCAAAGCATTCACACGCAGCCTAAGTAAGCTAAGCTGTATGGAAGATCCCATCTGTTTTTCTAATTACTTCCTTCAAACAGTAGCTTCACTTGTTTTTGTCCTAGAGCTTTTCTTGTTGAATCAGCAGCTGTACGCACTTATAGAAAAGTTACATTCGTAGCTAGGAATCTATTATGCAATTCTCCTTTAATGGTGTAGCATTGCCAAAAATCTGTTGCTATAAACACACTATTAGAGAAGTTTAAAGAATGCAAGAGTACAATTGGGTTGTGTTTGCAGGAATAAGAAGTCCATACTACTAGTTTTGTTCTTCCACTACCCTGTCCTGTGAATGGGCTCAGCAAAGTAAAGTGTCCACTTTAAAAATGACTGAGTGCAATTGTGTAATCTACTTTATTCCTTCCTAATTTGAACTAAAAAAAATTGAGTAAAAGGCCAGACATAACTCATTTGTGATGATTATGTCATGTCGGCAGCAGATCTTGTTATATCTAAATATATCCTTCACTGACTACATTGACGGGTGATGTCATCCTATGATATTTGGCAAGAGGCTTGATTTGGCCACCCAAGTACTCAAGTATCCTCCAGACAGAACAGGCTCTATTATAAAGGTCCAGCAGAAGAAAACTCTATTTGCTGCTGAATTTGTTGCCTATTGGTAACCCGTTATGGTCTATTTCTTATGTGATGAATCAAAAGTAATGTATTAAACCTTATTGATGATATGTTCTGTATGTGCAGTTATAGAGGAAAGGGCCTAGCTATGAAAGGGTGCAGGGCAACACCCCAAGCTAGGATCTTGTGGCAAAGGCCCCTTTGACACATGATAGAAAACCAGTATCATATATAGTGTTGAGTGAACTGAAGTAGTAGAAACCTATTTCGGGTTGAACTTTGCGAAAAGTTTGGTTTGGAATGAACCGGAACCAAAGTAGTAGAACCATGTTTCGGGTCCAACTTTGCTAAAAGTTTGGTTTGGCATGAACCCGAACAAGCTTTTAGCAAAGTTCTATTCGAAACACTAAACATTCAACACTAATTTTCAACACTGGTGCATAAAACGAAGACTCTCAAAAGCCCTGTGTAACACTCTCAGAGTGTTATGCATGGCTTTTATGGGTTTTAGACAGTGCTATACGTCAGTTTTAAGGGTTTTGGTGAACTTCCAATTCGGTTCAGAGAACCAGCTGAAGCAAATTGTTTGATTGTTCATTCATCACTAATAATAAATGATAATGTTACCATGGTCCCTGTAACAGATTTTGCATTGGGGTCCAGAAGCTTCAAGATCTGCCTTTGGGTAGCCGCATGTGATCATGTACATGTTATGTATAGATGGTGGGCATACCCTCAGAATAATTTCCTCTAGTATACCCCAAACACTTCAGTCTGAGACCGCTCTAGATAACTGAACCTGTCCGTGCACAGTGGGAGTCCGGATAAATACAATTTAAGAAATAAATAGATCTGACATTTTTATTTGCAATAACACAGGATTAAATGACACTATAATTTATTTAAAGGCACATTGCAGGCAGCAATTTTTCCGTGATCCTTCCCAGTGGAAATTACAACACATGCATAGCAGGCCAGCGAATTGAAAATTACGACTCATGTCTGTATCCCGATTCCTGGTTTTATGGTCTCAATAAACAGCTATGTTAAGTAAATCAATACATCTGTATAGAGATATTCATTACGACTAAATGGCCACATACATAGCTTGTATATTTTATTTTTATTGTTGGACTCCTAAGTAATTTCCATAAAGTTGCAGTTTTGGAAATAAATTGATGTATTACTTTGGAATATACATATGAGTTTGCAGTACTGCAAATTAGGTAATGCCATACTGACAGGATCTGAATACTAAGTGGTATGTTGATAATAATGGAGGGGACCATATACAAAAAATTTCATCCTTCTAGTATTGGTTCATCTTCACTTCTCTCATCTTCAAACAGTACAATATTTTACTCACATACTTTGTGGGACAGAAGGATGGCCGAATCAGTAAGTTGCTTACTTCTCTACTTAATGGCAATGTGGTTCTTGTAGAGAGGCATTCATATACGTTTCTGGAGTTATGACCACAACTGAGCCCTTTTAGGATCAATCATGTTGTCTATTGTGTTTAACCGCCCTCAATCATGATGTCTACTCAAGATGTTTGCAATTCGTTGAGCCATGATCATCCATTGATTGACTATTATTTGTTTGTAATAATCAAGCGGAGAGGTTTGTGGAGCACACTGCTCACAACCAGCTTTATTGTGTATAACACAGCACCAGGGTCAGATCGGCCATTGAACCCACTGGGAAAATTCCTGGGATGGTCAGGTCTTGGGGCCGAGAGAGGTGCTGAAATTTTGTTTTTATTTATTTTGCTGAAACTGTGTCGCTCCTCCCACTCAGTGCCCCTGTAGTCTGTGCCCAGTGCCACATTGCTTACCTGCTTTCATCTGGACAGAGTGATCACATGATTGCTCTACTAGAAGTCAGGTGGTGAAAACTGTGGTATCGGGCAGGAACTGCAGGGGTACTGAGTAGGAGGAGTGTATAGTGAGTATAAGTTTTTTTTATTTTACTATATATAAATGTCATTTTTGAGTAGAGGATTAAAGACTATGAGGGGCAATGGGGCCTATATGAGCATTTTTACTGAGTGGGGGCCTATATGGGGCATCATTACTGAGTTGGAGCCTGTATGAGTCATTATTCCTGGGGGTCAGGAGGCAGCTATCTCCTGTTAATGCACCCATTTAGACAGCCGTGTGCGGCATGTATACGCTGCACCCGGAATACCGTTGAGAGAAGGCAGAGAGTTTAGCTCTGCTAAACTCCCTCCCCCTCTCCACCCATTGCCGGCTGTCTGCAATGGAAGGGGGGATGGAGCGGGGGCTAGTGTTGTAATCTCCCATCCCGTCCTGCCACCTCCCTTTGCCAACAGCCGGGCGGAGAGGGGGAGGTAAGGGGGAGGGAGTTAAGTAGAGATGCTGCTAAACTCCCTCCCACTTCCCTTTCTCAGCAGCTCCCATAGGCTCCCATAGGAGTCTATGGGACCAGCCGCCATATTCCAGCCGGAACATAGTTCCAGAACTATCTTTTGGGGCCGACGTATAAACGGCCGACCAGAATGCATACTGTGTACGCTATCTTTTCCGGCTTGCCATTTTTACGAGCCGCAAAAGCTGTCATCTGAACTGAGGCATTGGAAACCAATGCATCAAATGGGTAGTGTATATCGGCCATCCGTAAAAACGTTGGGCCCCTATGTGGTCACTTCAGTAGCTGCACTGTTACAATACCTACATAGATAAATGTGTTTATTTTGGACTACTTACTTGACTCTAGGCATGTCATAAGCCAAAGTATAGGATAGACTGAAAAATACATGAAATCTATCATTTTTTTACTTGAGCTGATCGGAGATGTAATATGCATACTCAATGATAATGGTGCTTCTTGAATATGTAAAATTGTGTAAGGTGATCACACATTGTATTTGTGAAATAGCTTAATTTCATCTGGTGCATATCCCTGAGCTATGCATGATGAACTCGACACAGATCCACCTAAACCTCAGTGTAGCTGAGTTCATTAAGAAGATGCAAATGCTCAATCATCACATCTCAGCTGTTTCTAATGACCCAGAAGCATCTGGTAACTTTCATTATAAATAATCACTTGATTCAAAATAGTGTCATCAGGATTTTTTTTTTCCTTTTTGGTGTGCTTTGAAAATTAGGCAAGCAGCAATCAACATTTTGGCAAAGCTGCTGCTATCAGGAACCTATAGATGAGAATTGCTATAGGGGATATTTAAAAGCTGTCTGCAGATTATTCTCTAAGTCTATAGAAGGTTGTGGGGGGGGATGCTATTTGCTAACTATATTTAAAAAAAACTCCTGAAAAATGTATGATAAATGACATTGAGTTTCGCCATATTCACTGACCTTACATTAGACCAATGATTTTCAAGGGCACTGTGTAATGCCTTTTTACTAGAGATGAGCGAACACCAAAATGTTCGGGTGTTCGTTATTCGGAACGAACTTCCCGTGATGCTCGAGGGTTCGTTTCGAACAACGAACCCCATTGAAGTCAATGGGCGACCAGAACATTTTTGTATTTCGCCGATGCTCGCTAAGGTTTTCATGTGTGAAAATCTGGGCAATTCAGGAAAGTGATGGGAATGACACAGTGACGGATAGGGCAGGCGAGGGGCTACATGTTGGGCTGCATCTCAAGTTCACAGGTCCCACTATTAAGCCACAATAGCGGCAAGAGTGGGCCCCCCCCCCCCAACAACTTTTACTTCTGAAAAGCCCTCATTAGCATGGCATACCTTTGCTAAGCACCACACTACCTCCAACAAAGCACAATCACTGCCTGCATGACACACCACTGACACTTCTCCTGGGTTACATGCTGCCCAACCCCACCCCCTCCCCCCCACAGCGCACACCAAACTGTCCCTGCGCAGCCTTCAGCTGCCCTCATGCCACACCACCCTCATGTCTATTTAGAAGTGCGTCTGCCACGACGAGGGACCGCAGGCACACACTGCACAGGGTTGGCACGGCTAGGTAGCGACCCTCTTTAATAGGGGCGGGGCGATAGCCCACAATGCTGTACAGAAGCAATGAGAAATATAATCCTGTGCCACCGCCATCAGGAGCTGCACACCTGGGCATAGCAATGGGGAACCTATGTGCCACACACTATTCATTCTGTCAAGGTGTCTGCATGCCCCAGTCAGACTGGTAATATGCACCTTAACAGTAACCGCGTTGGTGGTAATGTGGTGGTGACTGCGGACCTAGTAGCACGGTTGTATTTTGTTGGTTTTCGGAATGTGGCCAGGATTAAGTAGGCCGTGGCGGGGGGATGGTGGGGGGGCTCTCTTGTAGTGTCGGTAAAGGTGAAATTCTTGGACTGCCACCAGACGAACCAATGCAAAGGCATTTGCCAACAATGTTTTCCCTGTTGGAGGAGGAGGGGGATGTTTTTGAGGCACTACGTGTCCTCTCCACGTGTCCGTGGTTATATGCACCTTAACAGTAACCGCGTTGGTGGTAATGTGGTGGTGACTGCGGACCTAGTAGCACGGTTGTATTTTGTTGGTTTTCGGAATGTGGCCAGGATTAAGTAGGCCGTGGCGGGGGGATGGTGGGGGGGCTCTCTTGTAGTGTCGGTAAAGGTGAAATTCTTGGACTGCCACCAGACGAACCAATGCAAAGGCATTTGCCAACAATGTTTTCCCTGTTGGAGGAGGAGGGGGATGTTTTTGAGGCACTACGTGTCCTCTCCACGTGTCCGTTCCATGTCAGCAATAGTAGCACTCAAGACAGGCCCCAGTAACAATTCTGAAGCAGCAGTATAGCGGGAGCGCAGTCTTCGTTCCATGTAAGCAATAGTAGCACTCAAGACAGGCCCCAGTAACAATTCTGAAGCAGCAGTATAGCGGGAGCGCAGTCTTCGTTCCATGTAAGCAATAGTAGCACTCAAGACAGGCCCCAGTAACAATTCCGAAGCAGCAGTATAGCGGGAGCGCAGCCTTAGTTCCATTTCAGTAGCCTTAGTATAGCCAAGGCACAAGTGACATTTATGTAGCTAAAGTGTAGGCCAACCCCACACACCTTTCTGTACCATGAGTGCAGGCGAAGAACATAGAAATTACTATGATTACACTGTAGGTGAGGGCCCCAAAAAATTGGTGTACCAACATTACTAATGTACCTCAGTAAAAATTGGCCATGCCCAACCAAGATGGCAGGTGAATCGCTTTGGTTAATGTGGCTTAAGTGGTAACTAGGCCTGGAGGCAGCCCAGTGTAACGAAAAATTGGTTCAAGTTAAAGTTCCAACGCTTTTAAGCTAATTGAAACTTATAAAAATTGTTCAGAAAAATTATTTGAGTGAGCCTTGTGGCCCTAAGAAAAATTGCCCGTTCAGCGTGATTACGTGAGGTTTCAGGAGGAGGAGCAGAAGGAGGAGGAGGAGGAATATTAGACACAGATTGATGAAGCAGAAATGTCCCCGTTTTGGATGGTGAGAGAGAACGTAGCTTCCATCCGTGGGTGCAGCCTACGTATTGCTTACGTATCGCTGCTGTCCGCTGGTGGAGAACAGAAGTCTGGGGAAATCCAGCCTTTGTTCATCTTGATGAGTGTTAGCCTGTCGGCACTGTCGGTTGACAAGCGGCTACGCTTATCTGTGATGATTCCCCCAGCCGCACTAAACACCCTTTCCGACAAGACGCTAGCCGCAGGACAAGCAAGCACCTCAAGGGCATACAGGGCTAGTTCAGGCCACGTGTCCAGCTTCGACACCCAGTAGTTGTAGGGGGCAGAGGCGTCACCAAGGATGGTCGTGCGATCCGCTACGTACTCCCTCACCATCCTTTTACAGTGCTCCCGCCGACTCAGCCGTGACTGGGGAGCGGTGACACAGTCTTGGTGGGGAGCCATAAAGCTGGCCAGGCCCTTAAAGACTGTTGCACTGCCTGGGATGTACATGCTGCTCGATCTACGCACATCCCCTGCTACCTTGCCCTCGGTACTGCGCCTTCTGCCACTAGCGCTGTCGGCTGGGAATTTTACCATCAGCTTGTCCGCAAGGGTCCTGTGGTATAGCAACACTCTCGAACCCCTTTCCTCTTCGGGAATCAGAGTGGGCAGGTTCTCCTTATACCGTGGATCGAGCAGTGTGTACACCCAGTAATCCGTCGTGGCCAGAATGCGTGCAACGCGAGGGTCACGAGAAAGGCATCCTAACATGAAGTCAGCCATGTGTGCCAGGGTACCAGTACGCAACACATGGCTGTCCTCACTAGCAAGATCACTTTCAGGATCCTCCTCCTCCTCCTCCTCCTCCTCAGGCCATACACGCTGAAAGGATGACAGGCAATCAGCCGGTGTACCGTCAGCAGCGGCCCAAGCTGTCTCTTCCCCCTCCTCCTCATCCTCCTCATGCTCCTCCTCCTCCTCCTGTACGCGCTGAGAAATAGACAGGAGGGTGCTCTGACTATCCAGCGGCATACTGTCTTCCCCCGCCCCTGTTTCCGAGCGCAAAGCAGCTGCCTTTATGGTTTGCAGGGAATTTCTCAAGATGCATAGCAGAGGAATGGTGACGCTAATGATTGTAGCATCGCCGCTCACCACCTGGGTAGACTCCTCAAAATTACCAAGGACATGGCAGATGTCTGCCAACCAGGCCCACTCTTCTGAAAGGAATTGAGGAGGCTGACTCCCACTGCGCCGCCCATGTTGGAGTTGGTATTCGACTATAGCTCTACGTTGTTCATAGAGCCTGGCCAACATGTGGAGCGTAGAGTTCCACCGTGTGGGCACGTCGCACAGCAGTCGGTGCACTGGCAGCTTAAAGTGATGTTGCAGGGTGCGCAGGGTGGCAGCGTCCGTGTGGGACTTGCGGAAATGTGCGCAGAGCCGGCGCGCCTTTACGAGCAGGTCTGACAAGCGTGGGTAGCTTTTCAGAAACCGCTGAACCACCAAATTAAAGACGTGGGCCAGGCATGGCACGTGCGTGAGGCTGCCAAGCTGCAGAGCCGCCACCAGGTTACGCCCGTTGTCACACACGACCATGCCCGGTTGGAGGCTCAGCGGCGCAAGCCAGCGGTCGGTCTGCTCTGTCAGACCCTGCAGCAGTTCGTGGGCCGTGTGCCTCTTATCGCCTAAGCTGAGTAGTTTCAGCACGGCCTGCTGACGCTTGCCCACCGCTGTGCTGCCACACCGCGCGACACCGACTGCTGGCGACATGCTGCTGCTAACACATCTTGATTGCGAGACAGAGGAGGAGGAGGAGGAGGAGGGTGCTTTAGTGGAGGAAGCATACACCTCCGCAGATACCAGCACCGAGCTGGGGCCCGCAATTCTGGGGGTGGGTAGGACGTGAGCGGTCCCAGGCTCTGACTCTGTCCCAGCCTCCACTAAATTCACCCAATGTGCCGTCAGGGAGATGTAGTGGCCCTGCCCGCCTGTGCTTGTCCACGTGTCCGTAGTTAAGTGGACCGTGGCAGTAACCGCGTTGGTGAGGGCGCGCACAATGTTGCGGGAGACGTGGTCGTGCAGGGCTGGGACGGCACATCGGGAAAAGTAGTGGCGACTGGGAACTGAGTAGCGCGGGGCCGCCGCCTCCATGATACTTTTGAAGGACTCAGTTTCCACAACCCTATACGGCAGCATCTCAAGGCTGATGAATTTTGCTATGCGGACGGTTAACGTTTGAGCGTGCGGGTGCGTGGCGGCGTACTTGCGCTTGCGCTCGAACACTTGCGCAAGCGACGGCTGAACGGTGCGCTGAACTACACTGCTGGATGGGGCCGAGGACAGCGGAGATGAGGGTGTGGGTGCAGGCCATGAGGCGGTAGTGCCTGTGTCCTGAGAGGGGGGTTGCATCTCAGTGGCAGGTTGGGGCACAGGGGGAGAGGCAGGGGTGCAAACCGGAGGCGGTGAACGGCCTTCGTCCCACCTTGTGGGGTGCTTGGCCATCATATGTCTGCGCATGGTGGTGGTGGTGAGGCTGTTGGTGTTGGCTCCCCGGCTGAGCTTTGCGCAACAAAGGTTGCACACCACTGTTCGTCGGTCGTCAGGCGTCTCTGTGAAAAACTGCCAGACCTTAGAGCACCTCGGCCTCTGCAGGGTGGCATGGCGCGAGGGGGCGCTTTGGGAAACACTTGGTGGATTATTCAGTCTGGCCCTGCCTCTACCCCTGGCCCTGGCCACCGCACTGCCTCTTGCAACCTGCCCTGCTGATGCCCTTGACTCCCCCTCTGAAGACCTGTCCTCCTGAGTAAGCGTTGCACACCAGGTGGGGTCAGTCACCTCATCGTCCTGCTGCTCTTCCTCCGAATCCTCTGTGCGCTGCTCCCTTGGACTTACTGCCCTTACTACTACCTCACTGCAAGATAACTGTGTCTGATCGTCATCGTCCTCCTCACCCACAGAAAGTTGTTGAGACAGTTGGCGGAAGTCCCCAGCCTCTTCCCTCGGACCCCGGGAACTTTCGAATGGTTGGGCATCAGTGACGATAAACTCCTCTGGTGGGAGAGGAACCGCTGCTGCCCAATCTAAGCAGGGGCCCGAGAACAGTTCCTGGGAGTGTTCCCGCTCCTGAGCAGGTGTCATTGTAGTGGAGTGAGGAGGCTGGGAGGAAGGAGGAGCAGCAGACAGAGGATTCGGATTTGCAGCAGTGGACGGCGCAGAACTGCGTGTTGACGATAGGTTGCTCGAAGCACTTTCTGCCATCCAGGACAGGACCTGCTCACACTGCTCATTTTCTAATAACCGTCTCCCGCGTGGACCCATTAATTGGGCGATGAATGTGGGGACGCCAGAAACGTGCCTCTCTCCTAATCGCGCAGCAGTCGGCTGCGACACACCGGGATCAGGAGCTCGGCCTGTGCCCACACCCTGACTTGGCCCTCCGCGTCCTCGGCCGCGTCCACGTCCTCTAGGCCTACCCCTACCCCTCAGCATGCTGTATTACCAGTGATTTGATTTCACAGGCAGGAAATAAATTGGCGCAAGACTGCAGGCCAAATATAATTTTTTCCCTTTTTGGAAAACGAAAGGCCCCACTGCCTCTAGTGAATGAATAATCTAAGTTTAATAACTGTGCTGTGTCCCTGCTAATGTGTCACAGAACGTGAGGGTAGCAGAGTTATTATAACTCTGGCAGAGCAGGTATTTTTTTTCCCAATTAAGGAAAGCAAATGGCGAAGCCAGCAGTAAAGCGTAGCTGGGTGCGTATGATTTAGCAATGTTTTTCACGCAGCTCACACGTGTCCACCGCCCGTAAGGACGGACAGAGGCTGGACAAATAGATTTGTTTTCACTTGTTTTTCCACCAAAAGGCAGCACTGCGTATATTCAATGAACATGAGAAGTTTAATAACTGTGCTGTGTCCCTGCTAATGTGTCACAGAACGTGAGGGTAGCAGAGTTATTATAACTCTGGCAGAGCAGGTATTTTTTTTCCCAATTAAGGAAAGCAAATGGCGAAGCCAGCAGTAAAGCGTAGCTGGGTGCGTATGATTTAGCAATGTTTTTCACGCAGCTCACACGTGTCCACCGCCCGTAAGGACGGACAGAGGCTGGACAAATAGATTTGTTTTCACTTGTTTTTCCACCAAAAGGCAGCACTGCGTATATTCAATGAACATGAGAAGTTTAATAACTGTGCTGTGTCCCTGCTAATGTGTCACAGAACGTGAGGGTAGCAGAGTTATTATAACTCTGGCAGAGCAGGTATTTTTTTTCCCAATTAAGGAAAGCAAATGGCGAAGCCAGCAGTAAAGCGTAGCTGGGTGCGTATGATTTAGCAATGTTTTTCACGCAGCTCACACGTGTCCACCGCCCGTAAGGACGGACAGAGGCTGGACAAATAGATTTGTTTTCACTTGTTTTTCCACCAAAAGGCAGCACTGCGTATATTCAATGAACATGAGAAGTTTAATAACTGTGCTGTGTCCCTGCTAATGTGTCACAGAACGTGAGGGTAGCAGAGTTATTATAACTCTGGCAGAGCAGGTATTTTTTTTCCCAATTAAGGAAAGCAAATGGCGAAGCCAGCAGTAAAGCGTAGCTGGGTGCGTATGATTTAGCAATGTTTTTCACGCAGCTCACACGTGTCCACCGCCCGTAAGGACGGACAGAGGCTGGACAAATAGATTTGTTTTCAGTTTTTTCCCACCAAAAGGCAGCACTGCGTATATTCAATGAACATGAGAAGTTTAATAACTGTGCTGTGTCCCTGCTTATGTGTCACAGAACGTGAGGGTAGCAGAGTTATTATAACTCTGGCAGAGCAGGTATTTTTTTTCCCAATTAAGGAAAGCAAATGGCGAAGCCAGCAGTAAAGCGTAGCTGGGTGCGTATGATTTAGCAATGTTTTTCACGCAGCTCACACGTGTCCACCGCCCGTAAGGACGGACAGAGGCTGGACAAATAGATTTGTTTTCACTTGTTTTTCCACCAAAAGGCAGCACTGCGTATATTCTATGAATAATAACTGTGTTGTGGCCCTGCCTATACAATTCTTTCCCTGCAGTATCAATGGAGGGTGGAATGCTCTGCAGAGGCGATTTTGAGAAGCCCAAAAAAAATGCAGCACAGCTAACAGCAGCCTGGACAGTACTGCACACGGATAAATATGGCCCTAGAAAGGACCGTTGAGGTTCTTGAAGGCTACACTCACTCCTAACACTCTCCCTGCCTATGCAGCACTTCTGTCCCTAATGCCAGGTGCAACGCTCTGCAGAGCCGATTTTGAGGAAAAAAAAATGCCACTGCTAACAGCAGCCAACACACAGCTATCAGTGGCCCTAATAAGGACCTTTGGGGGGTCTTGAAGCCTACACTAACTACCAATTCTTTCCCTACAGCAGCTCCGGTATAAACAGCACTGTCCCTCATCTAACTCACCAGGCATCTGAGGCGAGCCGCGGGAGGGGCCGACTTTTATATTAGGCGAACACCTGATCTCGCCAGCCACTCACAGCAGGGGGGTGGTATAGGGCTGGAACAACGCAGGAGGAAGTTGTAATGCCTTCCCTGTCTTTCAATTGGCCAGAAAAGCGCGCTAACGTCTCAGGGAAGGAAGTGAAAGTAACCAGAACACCGCATGGTGTTCGTTACGAATAACGAACATCCCGAACACCCTAATATTCGCACGAATATCAAGCTCGGACGAACGCGTTCGCTCATCTCTACTTTTTACCCCTTTCTTGACGCTACAGGGGAAATCAGCATTTGCTGCTGGGTTACCCTACATATTACAGCTGATAACTAGGTTCCCAGCATGATATCATTTGATAAGCTTATCCACTTGGGGAGCATCGAAGAAAAAATGATTGTCCAAAGTAGACAACTCCTTTAAACCCCCTTCCCTGGCAGCCATTTTTGGTGGCAACTTGTTAGTTTTTCACCCCCACCTTCCAAAAACTGTAACTTATTTAGTTTTATGTCAACGTAGCTGTATGAGGACTTGATTTTTGAGGTATTAGTTGTATTTTTTGATGGTACTATTTAATTTATTTTTGTGGGGTAGAATGGTAAAGAAAACATAGATTGTTCAATCTTGGGGGGGTGACATTTTAGGTTTTTTGTTACGGCAATCACTGTGCGGTAAAAATGACATGTTGAGTTAATTCTGTGATTCAATACAATTTCAGTGATACCAAATTTATATAGTCGACGCTCACTACCTGTACTCTACATTCTGCTAATAACCTTATACTAAATTCCTCTTTAATCTGAACCTCATATTTATTTCTCCAAGACTTTTCCTAAGCTGCACCAGTTCCCTAGAGTGCGCTACCTTAAACAATCCATTTAATTCCCAGCGCCCATGGTTTTAAGCATGCCCTAAAAACACATTCTGTAGGAAAGCCTATCACATTCCCTAATCCAACTCTACTCCATTTACCCATCTTCTACATTCCCCCCCAGAACCTGACCCCTTTATCTCACTGCACCTCATACACAGTGTCCTTCATATCTGTATATACACAGATAGCGGCTGGTAATTGGATCATACAGCTTTATGAATGCTACCCTATTTAAATAAAAGACAACGGCACCATTGTACAAATCAAGTATTTGTACCCCTTGTGTCACCCCTACGTCCTCATAGAATGTAAGCTCTTGTGAGCAGGGTCATCACTCCTATTGGTCCTATTATTTTGTCGATGTTCCCTCTTACTTGTACAGTGCAGCGGAATATGTTGGCGCTAAATAAGTAAAGATGATGATTATTATGTTTTGCTACTTTAAAAAGAAAAACACAAAAAATAGCTTCGTGTCACCATATGCTGAGACCCATAGTTTTTTATTTTTTCATCAATAGGACTGTATGAGGACCTGTTTTTTGTGAGTTGAATTCTCATTTTTATCGGTACCCTATGGAGGTACATTCAAATTGTTGATCATTTTTATTTACTTTTTGGGAGAGGCAAGGTAATAGCAAAAAACAATAATTCTGAGATGATTTATTATGGTGTTTACCATACAGAATAAACAACATTATATTTTAATAGTTCAGACTTTTACAGATACTGTGATGTAAATTACATGCATTTTTTATTCTTTATTTTTTTTTTTACATAATCAGTAGGAAAAGGAAAGATTAATGCTTTTGAAAATGTTATTGACATTTTTTATCATGTTTTTAGTCTAACAAGGAAATGTTATCATACAATTGCTTGATCACTTGTATAATTCATTGTTTCTCTATTGCAGTGTATTGTGTTGTCAGCGGTCCAGTAATACACCGTGCTTGTGGGCAGATATACCGCTGATTAGTGGGCATTTTTAATGCTTGCTGAAAGTCACCAATCAGCTGACAAATGAGAGTTCACTGGTTCGTTAGCTGATTAGTGTCGCTTTACATGGTCCAATAATCAGGCTAACGAACGTGTAAAAAGGAATCTTAGTTGACTGTAAACTGTTGCAACCAGTGTCAGGCAGCTGCTGCCAAGTTAAATAAGGTCCTAGATTGCATCAAAAGGGGCATCAAATTGAGAGTTACTGTATTTGGTTTAGAAAACATATGGCTAAACAGTGACCAAATAACTATATATAAAAACATCAGAGGTCAATACAGAGATCTCTCCCATTATCTTTTTATACCTTATACTGCATCTTCTATGTATAGAAGAAAGAAGGTTTTTACACCAATATAGAAGGGGGTTCTTTACTGTAAGAGCAGTGAGACTATGGAACTGTACATCAAAGATAAATGTCATAGCAAAATCATTAAAGGAGTTCAAAAGGGGTCTGGTTGCCTTTTTTTAAATGTAATAATATTACAAGTCATGGTCACCAGATTACCCAAAGATGGGGTTTTGAACTAGGGATTTACTCTGACTACCAGATTTGAAGTCGGGAAGGAATTATTTTTTCTAAAATGAGAACAATTGACTTCTATCTAATGGTAAATTTTGCTTGTCCCAATGGGGAGTTCTTGGCCCAACACTGTCATATAATAGGTTGAATTGGATGAACATATGTCTGTTTTTGGTCTTACAAACTATATTACTAGGTTATTTACTCCCATTCATTGTAGCTGCCATAAAGCACACAGCCTTGCTACATTGTCTATAGACAATACAGGAAGGAAGTATGTGTATCCAATATGACCACTCCCAGGGAAACTTATAAAAAATAGTTACAACATAAAAAGGACACTATTTTTCCTCTACAGTTACATATGATTAATAAAACTGAAATTAAATACATGAGACATTCCCTTTAGAACTAAGTAAAAAAACAACAACATTCCTATTACAGAGCTGTATTTCACACATTTAAGGGAAAAGAGGCTTAAATGGGAGCCCATGTTTCGGCCGCCATTGTTTTTGATGTGGCATGGACAGTTCCAGATAAGGTAGTTTGCTTGGCAAAGTTTCGCTCGTCTCTAGTAGCTTGTTTGTAGGTAAGTCCAGTGAAAGAGTGCCAACGTAAGAAAAGACACATACTAATACTACTATAGCAGTAATAATAATACATATATTCATAATATTTTTTTTAAATGTGATGTTATGTGAAATTGGCTGTCTAGTTCATAACCAGGTCATTTATATGTTAAAGTAGGGCACATGAATGATAGAGAGTCGATGACCCACACTAACACATTTTAAATCTTAATTTGGCATGAGAGGGCCACGGATTAAGAAAAATTGCTGCAAGGTTAAACCTATCACACGATTGCAATTTTTGTTATTTATTCCTACAATAGAAATTTCCCCTGAAGCCCGCAAGAACCAAATTGACCAAAGGCAGCAGTAAAAAGATATATAAATATAAACGTATATGTACTGTATATAAATAGTGTAGCAGTGGCTGTCTCTGGAAATTGTTACGCAGGGCTAAATGAATACAGTTTAAATCTATGTTTTGAAGTTAATGAGAACAGTGGATTCCCCTTAGCAAAACGTAGGCAAAAGGACACACACTACCACTAGGTACAGAAATCATTAAAATATTCTGCATGAAGGAAAGTCAAGTAATATATTTCGAACCTGCAGGGCCCAAGAAGTAAGAAGACATTATCACAAAAAAGATAAAGAAGGAATGATACAAAGTGATTGAACAAGTAACTTAAAATAGCAAAAGACGGTATTTGTAAAGATCAAGCAAACATTGGCTCAAGATAAGAAAAAAAAACTTAATGTACAAATGAATAGACCAAAGGGGTTTGAAGGGGTGCGTGTTTCAGGTTCTGAGCACCAACAGTGGTGCTAAAAAGCCATTCTGATTTGGCTAGGATATTGGGCTTGGGCTATGAACTGAAAATTTACCCTGGGTTAGGGCACTTATACACAGGCTGAAAGTTGCCCAAGTGATTGCTCAAAAGAACAATTACAGGTGACTGTATTCCTGTGTAAACATGGAACCCAACAGGGCAAGTGAGTTGGAGTCGATTAGTTTTTAGCTCCCCTCAAAACCGCTAGCTCTTGTAAACATCTATGAATCACTGCCCATGTAGTGACCCAGATTTTGAAACAGAATAGCCCTATGATTCAGCATTATTCAGCATTTGTCTAGCCCCACATCTTTATGCTGTTGGAGGACCCCAGAAGTTTATAAAAACCCGTGTATAGTACCAGAATCTTCAGAGAAGGAGAGGTGTGTGATAAGAGTACACTAAGTGTAGCCAGAAGAGCAGACAGCTGGTTGATGGACAGCGATATGCAGCCTCATTCCTAGGTCTGAGGAAGAGGTTAAGTGTCACATACAAGACTGACTAACTTTCCCAGGGCCCGAGTGAGAAATCTGGACAAGAGGTATTGAAATTTTTGTATAGGAACAGTGGTATCTCCAGCCACCAAATTTTGGACCAGGAAAGATGGAAATGAACTGCCTAGAACACCATCTTGTTTGCCTGAAACTTCAAATGAAAGTTAGTTTTGCTGTTTAAATCCTTTTCCTGAATCCTGGAGCTCCTTCCCACTGGGGGAACCCACACCACACTACACCACAACATCGCCCTCCAGGAGTAGAGATCATCAAGTTCCCCCATCATCGTCATTTTCTCTGTACTATAGCTGGGTGGGAGTTAAAGTTAATAGCCACCATGACACTAGCTGCTTCCACTCTGGCTTACCATACCTGTTTTCTCTGAATGGACGCAGGCGGCTAGAAGAGATCTCCAGCTGCTCCACCTCCATTCATCAACTATCACTCCTATATAAATGCACCGGAGAGATAATCATTGGGACAGCTCACAGGCACCCGGCAATTGTCCTGTGTAAAAGGACCCTTAGAGTGTAAGTAAATAATAATAATCTTTATTTGTGTAAGTTATAAAATTATACAGAAAATCTGACAAAAACTGAATTCCCTATACCTCACTAGGGGTCTATTTATTCGGAAGCTTGCACCAATACTGAATAATGAAATACAATTGTTCGACAGCCTTTTTAAAGATCACAAATTGCTGAAAATATATATATAAAAAAGTAGAGGCCAGCTGTCCCCCTTCCCCACACACACTACCACCACCAATACCCCCCAATCTCCTCCTCTCCTTCATTCTCTTCTTCCTCATTCAACAGTCATTACAATTAAAAATATATAATGGATTCCCATAAGTGTCGATGGAGATCATTGTAATAACTGAACTCCATGGTGAAAATCGGCAACTTTCCTATGACAGTAGAACAAGCTGTGGATTTGAATACTTGCAATGTGACTAGAATCTACTGTGGATTTCTTTCTTTCCTCTACTGTGAGTGAATAAGGCTAGTTAAAACCCTATTCTCTAATGTTATACTGTACTTTCGTTACAGAATTTTGGCTTGAGAATATGAATCAAAATCACATCAAATCTGTGTTGCGTGAACTCATCTTTAGAGTATTAATTACCTTTATCAGAAGTGATAAGCAAACTTTTGAAAAGTTTGGTTTGGCCAGTTCGCCAAACTTTTTCAAAAAGTTCAGTTCAGTCCAAATTAGTTCTAACCAAACTGAAAGATCACCAAAATGCCTAAACCTGGTGTATAACACCTGAACACTGAAACACCTATACAGGGCTTTCATAGCTCTTAGATGGTGTTATATACCAGTGTTCATGGCTACTGTTCAGGGAACCGAATCAGTAGAAGCCTGTTTCAAGTAGAATTTTGTTAAAAGCTTAGTTCTGGTACATACTGAACTAAACTTTTAACAAAGTTCAGCCCAAAACAGGGTTCTACTGGTTCAGTTTGCTCAACACTACTGATCAGTGTTGAACTGGCCCATCGGAGTATCAGAAGATAGTTCAGTACGTCCAGATTCCAACATAATAATGGGCCTCTAAAGCAATGAGAGCCCAAAGGTCTAACAGTGGACAACTTCATTTGCTAATTTTGGAGACAACTACTTGCCACAAGGGTCAATTTCTTATGGCATGATTCAGAAATAACCTTTTAGATCGTATTAATGGTATACAGTATCCTGTGTGAACAATAATAACAACAATTAAAATTAGGATGCAATTAAAAGCGGACAGGCATATGTTCTGTATAGATGGAAGTCCCTATAAATAACAAAACAGACAATATACAATAAATGGAACACCATTGTTAAATAAAGGAATGGCCACTTAGTTTGTTTTCAAAACTAAAACTAACTCAATAAAATGTCAACTTTGTCCAAAACATAGTGTTTATGATCCGGAATGGTGTTTTGAGTCCGCTGGGCAGCACATCCCACTGGGCCTGTGTAGAAAGGCATCTATGGTTTGTTATAAAATGTGTGATGCACACAGGAGCACAGAGCTGTAATGAATGTGAATTATTTTTGAACACACGTCAGTTGTAGAAGTCTGTATTTTAGAGTCCTGCAGAGTTTTACACAACAAAACTCTTAAGAGAAATGCCTGCAGGTTTCCGTCTAAACAGGTTTCTCAGCTTCGAATAAAAATTAACCTTTCTATATATTAAGCTTTAAGACACAAATGTGTTTTTGGTACTTAAAATAATAAATAAAAGACATTTTGTAATTCAAGTTTGATAAACATTTTAGGGAGTAAAAGGCAAAGGTGATAAATATTAAATAAGTGAAGGTCCAAAAGCTAGGGGCCTCACCAATTGGTTAACCAGGAGAACCCCAGTTCTCATTCCCTCACAACCAGAGCATCAGTGATAGCGAAGTGACTGATATACCATGCAAGAATGCTGACTGCTACTGAGTGACACTGAGCTCTGAACTTGAAGCTCCACAAACATTCGTGTAATGCAAAACTTAGCCAACAGTATTGTATAATTTAAGCCTCTAAAGGTACATAGATACATATCAAAATTATGTGCCCATAACTAGTCTTGAGTGAACCTGTAAGAAACATTACTATCGACAATATCAATATTAAATGATAAGGATACTGAACAACAATAAGATCCCCAAGTGGGCCCTAGGGGATGGTCAGCAAAGAAAGCACATCAACAAAAGCGTATATGTAAAAAATTATATTATATACAGAATCGATTGGACAATAAACAATTAACAAATCATAGAATAAAATTACATGTATTATTGAGAGCAACAAGGATCAACAACCTCATACAATAATCAAAATCACACATAAATGACACATACAATAATACCCATGAATATAAACATTTAATGTAGACCCCCTAAACTCAAGAACTTGAGACCAAACACAGCAATTCTAACTACAAGCAGTACCAAACTAGCTTACATTTTTAAACACAATTACACAAGTATGAAGAACGAGCGGCATAGATATCACAGTCTGATTTGTCTGCCCCTAACTAATTCGGAGCAAACCAAATTTCAAATAAGCTAAACCAAACTTTTTCAAAAGCTCGCTTTTCACTCCCCATAACAAATACACAAACGATTTCGGAAAATATTTTTGTCTGTATTCAATTATTTTCTTTCTTTTCAGACTTTATCCAAATCTCACTGACATCATAAATAGAGATGAGCGAGCATACTCGTCCGAGCTTGATGCTCGTTCAAGTATTAGGGTGCTCGAGATGCTCGTTACTCGAGACGAGTACCGCGTGGTGCTCATCTCGATTAAACGAGCACTGACCATTGAATTCAATGGAGCCGGCAATACAGCCGGCTCCATTGAAAGCAATGGGCTGCCGGCGATCGCGGGATGAATTGTCGGGAAGGGCTTAAATATATAAGGCCTTCCCGGCAATTCATCCAGAAATGTGTAAAAAAAAATATATATATATATACTCACCTGGTCCCGGCAGACGGAGTTCAGCGCGGCCGGCGGCAGTCCTCCTGAACTGCTCTGAACAGCTGTGAGTAGTATTCAGCAGCCGGGGATTTAAAATCCCCGCCTGCTGAATGAGCTGCCTCTGATTGGTCACAGCCTGACCAATCAGAGGCAGATCTCACTCACACACCCATTCATGAATTCATTGCCGGCTCCATTGAATTCAATGGGCTAACATCGTTCTGCCGGGACAAGATGAGTATATATTTTTTTGATTTTTACACATTTCTGGATGAATTGCAGGGAAGGGCTTATATATTTAAGCCCTTCCCGACAATTCATCCCGCGATCGCCGGCAGCCCATTGCTTTCAATGGGCTAACATCGTTCTTCTCTGCCACAGCTGTTACAGCTGTGGCAGAGGAGAACGATCTTTATGCTGACAGTGCGGGAGGGGGGGGGTCTCACTCTTGCCACTATTGTGGCTTAATAGTGGGACCTGGGAACTTGAGATGCAGCCCAACATGTAGCCCCTCGCCTGCCCTATTCGTTTCTATGTCGTTCCCATCACTTTCTTGACTTTCCCAGGTTTTCACAAATGAAAACCTTAGCGAGCATCGACGTTATACAAAAATGATTGAGTCGCCCATTGACTTCAATGGGGTTCGTTACTCGAAACGAACTCTCGAGCATCACTGAAAGATCGACTCGAGTAACGAGCACCCGAGCATTTTGGTGCTCGCTCATCTCTAATCATAAACTTAGATTTTGTGGGGGATCATTGTGTCTTCAAGCTTCAGAGGATAGATTTGGGAGTGAACAATAATACTCCAATCTGCTAGTAGTCCAGTCCAAAATAGCAGTCCAGGATTAACCATCAGCTTTGAGTTCTTAGAGTGACTCTCCAGTTTTAGGACAAAATTTTGTCCTGGGACCAAAGGGGTTTGGGTATATTATATGCACTTGTTTTTTTTCTACCATTCACCCGATCCACCAGTTATGATTCCAGTTTTCTGCAGTTCAAGATGGTCACTGAAATTTTCATTAATGCACATAGTGCACTTCTCCCTGATTGGCCATCACGTGGTCAGCACTGGCCAATAAGTGAGCAGGAATAGTGCAATGACAGACTAACACTACCGGTGCAGTGGGGTTAAGGTAGTTTAAAGAGTACGTCAGCCATCTTGGATTACCAAAAATGGGTCTCAAAATCGGCAAATCAGATGGATCACAGAGAAGAACAAGAGCAGATGAAATACCACCTGCCTCCTCCATTCTTGGGACAGAATTGTGTCCTATAACAGAGGGTCACTTTAAAGAAATTGTCCAAGATTTGAAAAAAGAAATCAGATTTTTTATTTTTCATGTCTTTCTTACAGAAACAATTGTCAAGTATTGCAGCTCATTCCTATTAAAGTGAATACCAAGCTCAGTCATAGACAAGAGTGGCGCTGTTTCTGAGAAAAAAAATCCTATGTTTACTGAACAACCCTGTCGACCCTTATTACTCCTGCCGAGATAGCTTTAAAGGCATTAAACGTGTAACGGTTATATATTTAGCAGAAGAATGTCTTATCTCATTTGGCCAGTACAAACACATTATTAGCCGGTAAATGTAGTGTAAATATTGTATTTGTTATTGAATAATTTCACACAATGCAAAAGGCCATCAACCATCAAATGACAGGAAAAATTAATGTACGACATCGTTCTGCAGGATACGTCATCTCGCTATTTGTTCTGTCTCGTTTTCATGCGTCATGTGGCACAACAATAGTATCGACATCTGCACCTTTCCGGAACAGCTGTGCCACAACAGAGCAAATCAATGCAATGCAATGAGATCTGAAGGAATGTTAGATTTATTACTCATGTTTAATTAAAGCTGATAGGTTAACCCTTTAATGATATAGGATTGACAATCAAACAGTAAATCTTATTTTCTAAAAATTTCCGTGTTATAGAGAGATTTACACTATCAGTTTTCGTTGCCCCATGTAACAGTGACTAAGAGCCTATCCACATATAGTCATAACACAAAGTCTATAAATTCTTATGGGCCCACTCAAGGACACTATACAATGATATGTACAACATATTACGGTTCCATAATACAGAACTACATAAACTCTATGTACCGCCATATAGGGTTATTTTTTCTAATATAAAGTATATTATAGAATATCTTACTATAAGGAGTTTCTCCATTAGAAGAGTAAGTTGTCCAATGACAAAGTTGCATTGATTCTTAAAATTCAGTGCCCCGCCTCCCCTTTCTCTGGCCCATTAGAGTACAAGGGAATCTTCTTGTGGGCACAGGTTCGGACATAAAAATGGTCTCAAAGGCTCAGAAAAAAAGTAACCTCACTTAGAGAGTTCCAGTGGTTCTGTATTACCAACTTCAAGTGAGGTTACTTTTTTCTGGACCTTTGAGACCATTTTTATGTCAGAACCTGGGCCCACAAGAAGATTCTCTTGTACTCTAATGGGCCAGAGAAGGGGAGGCGGGGCACTGAATTTTAAGAATCTATGCAACTTTGTCATTGGACAACTTACTCTTCTAATGGAGAAACTTCTTATAGTAAGATATTCAATAATATACTGTATATTAGAAAAAATAACCCTGCATGGCAGTACATAGAGTTTATGTAGTTCTGTATTATGGAACCGTAATATGTTGTACATATCATTGTATAGTGTCCTTGAGGCAGCATATCCTTCAGTATATCTCTATAATATGTGTCCAGAAAAAATAATCCTACATGGAGGTACATAGAGTTCCTGTGGTTCTGTATTTCCAACTTCATGTACCGCCATGTAAGGTTTTTTTTTTCTAATACACTGTATATTATAGAATATCTTGCTATAAGAAGTTTCTCTATTAGAAGATCAAGTTGTTCAATGACAAAGTTGCATAGATTCTTAAAATTCAGTGTCCCACCTCCCCTTTCTCTGGCCCATTAGAGTACAGGAAAATCTTTTTGTGGGCCCAGGTTCTGACATAATAATGGTCTCAAAGGTCCAGAAAAAAGTAACCCCACTTGAAGTTTCTTTGCTGCCCATCACTACTTAATTTACTTATGATATAACATGTATGTCCAATGATAACAACATAAACTGGAATGTAATTAAAAGTTGACATGCCCTTGGATATAAGTAGATTGAAGTCAGGAAATCTACTGAGATACCTCAACTAACCGAGCCATCACATTGCCCAAAAGAGCAGTTCAATGATGACTTTTACCTTGTTACATCTCTGTATTTAAACATAGCAGAGCTTACCACCACATTTAAATGGTGAACGGCTTCCTAGGGAATATTTTACCAAGACATTTGTTTAGACGATGCCATATCTAAAAAAATGACGATATCTCCTGGGTCCTGCTTATTGTTTTACGAGAGGAAATTCCAGAGGCTACAGATTCATCAACTCCCGAGAGACTATCACAATGTCTTCATTAATAACGTCCTGAACTCCATCTTCTCCTTCTTCTTATAAAGTGTGCACAGTTTTATGCATAAGTCCCAGGTTTAATGGGATTTCCACTGCTCCCCCGATGGATGTCTTGAGATGAATTTCCTCGGAACGCTTTATTGTACAAGCTCCTACTAGAAACAGTAAACAAATTGCCACTATGGTTTTTTGATAAACTAATCTAGGCTACTGGCAGAAAGCGCTATAGAAAATAGAACCACTAACATAATGACATTGAAATGAGAAAAAAACGAGGTCAACTGACTGCACCAACATCCTTCTTTGGGAAATTGTTTTGGTGCCATTCAGGAACAATTTATTACATAATTTTTTTTACAAAATGTAATTTTTTTTCCCATTTTTTTGACTTTTTCCCACCTTTCATCTTCTGTTTTGGTTTTATTTACAACAAGGAATAAGGAAGAAATGGATTCTTTCATGCTATGTTGCCTGTGCTTTATGAAAAAATTACAGATTCTAGACAAAGTCCCTGACTTGCAATAAATAATACTAATAAAAATGTGTTAATATTTTTCCTTGCGTTTCACAGAAATGTATTGCTTAGTTCCATTGCTAAAAAAACGACAGCCTGAGATAATTTAAGGAACATTAAAAAACAGAAGAAAGAGGGGAAACAACAGTTTTAATAGCTGATATAATATATTTTTTTATTTGCGGCTTGCTTACGCTACTAATCAGGTACTTTTATGGGTTGAGGATGATGTACAGCACTTTCTGTCACCGAGACGGACAGAGCATCAATCCCTTTTATGCTTCCATTTGTCCCTTTATAGAACAGCACTGTACACACCTGTGATGTTCTTTAGCTATGTAGCTGTACATTGGGCACAATGGATCCTGTTTGAGGCAGAAGCCAAAAAAAGATATATATACTAGTAAAATATATAGTAGCGATCATACAGTTTTAAAAATTCTGGCTGGACCCTAGAGATCTAGATTACATGTTTCTCAATATGGGGTGCCCATGAGGTACTGCATTGTTCCACAGATTAAAGGCTCAGGTCATCTTATCCTTGTAATACAACATTAAATGGAGCATACAACAATTTGGAGGCCCACAGTGGTATAATCGGGTCAGTAGCAGGTTGTGGTTGCTGTATTATAAATTCCTTCTGAATCACTCTGATCTCTAGAAGATGAGAGCACCAGTGGTTGTACCGCCACTAATCAGACAGCTAATATATTCAATGTATTACATTTCCTATATAGCAAAAAAACAAAACTTTTGACTTTGAGACTATTAAGGGAATGTATCACCTTTTTTTACTAATTTAAATCAGATAGAGAACCATTTTTCATTTTAGCAATCTGTTTTTATTTTCGAATTTTAGGGTTTGTTTTAGTCTATTGTCTGTATATGACTATGGGGGCTACCATCTTGCCTGAGGTGCAGTTAGCAGTATTTAGAGATGCTCTACAGCAGCCTCTTGGAGCATACAAACAATGGGTAGTAGGGGACCCATTACTTCTTTGGAAGAGTGTTGTGGGCATGTTCTGCTACATGTGCAGAAGTTATTGAGCAGGGATGGGGAGGAAGACAGCTGTGACCATCACCTTTCATGAATGATATATCCTGTGCTAGCTATGCAGAAGTGTTACCTTTCATTGCAATACTGCCTGTGATGATAATGAGATGACTAATGAAAAGTTGTCTCTACAGAACAAGAAGTGTCAGATTATTATTAGGCATAGTGGTCAGTGGTTGAAAATTAAAAAAAGAAAATCATCAAGGTTCTACTGGATGGAATTTACTTGCTTTGGTACCTGGATTCCCTGAAAGAGACCATTGACCAGCAACCTGGGCCTTACATTGCTGGTGACTAATTCTCTCCCCTCCCTTGTAAGTAATTCTTCTCACCTCCAATCTTGCTCCCTAACTCTTCCCACTTTCCTTCCCTCCTTTCCTTTATAGTGTTCTTTCCTTCATATGCTCAATCCCACTCTGATAGGATGCCTACCACAACTAGATCACCAACATAGAAAGGGGTTCTTTACTGTAAGAGCAGTGAGACTGTGAAACTCTTTGCCTGAGGACGTGGTGATGGCAAAATCAGTAGAGGAGTTTAAGAGGGGACTAGATGACTTTCTAGAGCACTATGATATTACAGGATATAGACATAAAATTACCAGTGGGGTTGTTGATCCGGGTCTTTGAGTCAGGTAGGAACCTTCAAACGTTGATCCAGGGATTATTCTATCACTATGGAGTCGGAAAGGAATTTTTCCCCCCAAGTTTCTAAATGGCTTCTTCCTCATTGTTTTTTTTTTGCCTTCCGCTAGATCAATAAGAGGGGGGGGGGGGGGGGGATGGGAGTGGAAACAGGCTGAACTAGAGAGACATTGTCTCCTTTCAGCCTAACATACTATGTTAGATCTTGGATCAAGTGGCTATAAAGTATTAATCAAAGTTTCATACTTTCTGAAATTAGATATGGGTTGTTGGGAAGGTACCTGGACCTGAAGTAGAATATCCTAACATTTTGTATCTATACTGGTTCTAATTAGAGATGAGCAAGCATAATCGCTAAGGGCAATTGCTCGATCGAGCATTGCCCTTAGCGAGTACCTGCCCGCTCGGGAGCAAAGATTCGGCTGCCGAGCGGGCGGGGAGCGGCGGGGGAGAGCGGGGATGAACAGAGGGGAGATCTCACCCCCGCTCCCCCCGCTCACTGCCGCAACTCACCTATCACCCGCGCCGGCACCCGAACCTTTGCTCCCGAGCGGGGAGATACTCGCTAAGGACAGTGCTTGATTGAGCAATTGTCCTTAGCGAGTATGCTTGCTCATCTCTAGTTCTAATCTGTTCTGCTGCTCATAATTATGTGCTCATATATGCAGTATTTCAATATTAGTGATTGCAATCACAATGAATATGCACTGAACTCATCCATGCCCTTGTTGTATTCACCTCTTGTCTTCTGCTTTCCTCTTATTCAGAAACTGTCAATAAAAATTAAATACAAAATACGTTCACCAAAAATTCTTAGCAAATGTGAACTTGGTTTAAACTATAGGTAATTTCCCTTGGACACATTCCCTTAAACTATAGGACAAATTCCCTTTAGCTTTCATGATAATTAATCATTTACTTTATTAATAGCAATCAGGGTTGAGGTCATAGTGGGTGAAAATATAGCAGTCATACCTAGTCCCTGCAGCCTGAGGGCAGCCCAGTGCCCCTCTGAGACATAAAAAGGCACCAGTATCTGGTAGGTGGGGGGCTGGTTTTGCATTAACACCGAGAAGCTTCAAGTTAAAGGGAATTTTTTTGCTTAGCAACATAAACTAATAACAGAGACATCGATGGATGACTTTTAGTTAAGTTAAAATCAACTGTAGTGCTGAGTCCTCATATTTATGAGTGGTGGACTAAATCCATTTTCCTGCTGCTGATTGACAGCATCCTCCCAATACAAAGCATAGAAAAAAAACTTCCAATCAGCGGCAGATGGGTGGGGAGGGCCACAGCTCATGAATGTAGAGGGCGCTCAGACAGAATGGAGAGGACTACATCCTTGACTGATAAAAGTTGATTTCATGAAAATTACTGAACAAAGTAACTAAATGATTCATTGCAGGAATTAACGTCTTTGTTACTAGTTTATGTTGCCCTCAGATAAGGGCGAAGTCAGATGAGCGTTTTTTGCATACGCCTATGTGTGCAAAAAAAAATCCACAGCTGTGGCAGAGGATCGCGATGTTCTCCCATTGCTCTCAATAGAGCTGGCGCTGCAGCCCGCCAATTGAAAGCAATGGGATACTGGCAATCCCCGCCATGATTTTCGGGAAAGAGCTTTAAATATAAGCCCTTCCCTGAAAATCATCTCCAGCTGCTGTAAAAAAAAAAAAAATATATATATATATATACACATCACCTCTCCGCCGCTGTTGGGGCTCCGGTGCGTCTTCTTGCTAGCTCTCCGACACTCTTCTGAAGCACTTTCTGCTGGACAGGAATTTAAAACTCCCCACCTCCTGAGAGTGCTGGGTCTGATTGGCTGAGCGTTCAGCCAATCACAGACAGCGCTCAGCCATTCATTGAATTACAGCTGAGTGCTGCCTGTGATTGGTCACAGTGCTCAGCGAATCAGAGGCAGCTCTCAGCCATTCATTGAACGCAATGGGCACTGAGCTTCGGTCACACACATTTTGAACCTGCGTGGAGTGCTTTTTTTGCGCATGTAGGCTCATGAAAAATAACGCTCGTCTGACTGAGCCCTTAGGCAGCAAAAGCTTGGTGACAGATTCTCTTTAATCCTCTGCTAGCAGTATTCCTTTACCTACAGAAAAATAGTGTTTAATGACAACAATTTTTATTAATATTTTATGCAACTTTGGGTTGTATAAGACATACATAAAAGAACCTGCATCATATCTAACTGATTTCCTGATCTGACTGTAGTAACGCGAGGTAGCATATTACTGCAGACATGCTTCTGATACGCAGCTGGACTAGAGAGTCACACTGTTCTCTATCTATCTGACAATGATTGGAAACAATACAATTTTCCAGGTGGTTGGGCATCCACCGGTCATGGATAATTTCATCAATACTCAAAAGAAACAGAAAAGACCTGGACAATACAATGTTTGAGAAAAGGGTTTTATTTGCAATAATTGATAGTAAATTGAAAATACAAGATAAAAGCTGCTAAACATTGGCCTATGTATAGATTTACATTCTTAAAGGGACATACCGGGCAACACTTAAAATCTGAGATTTGCCCAGACATTGGCTTCCCCTACAGTCATGTAACTTTTTAAGCTTGCAATTATCTGTCAGGATTTCAATTGGCTGCTACAGGGTGTTATATCACGTGGCACACTCCATGCATTGTATGTAGGCATGACGGCATTGTATGTAAACACAAAGGCAACATTACAGCATTGCATGTACTGTAACATCAGAAGGAGATATGTTGGCAACAGAATCTCTCAGAAGAGCAACCCCAGGATTTGGGACTGTAACTTTAAACAATCATATCAAAAGACTCTGTCACAATGTTTTTGCACCCCTTTATGAGAGCAGCACAAGGTAGTCACAGGCACAATAATTTAGGCAAAATTTCTATTGTGTGTATTTGTGCAGTACTTTGGGAGAAATTTGCATTTTATAAGTAACAGCCCCACATAGATGAACTACAGGAAATAGTCCTCAAAATTCATGAGCTGCAGCAAGTCCCAACCACTCTACCCTTCAGTCACTGATTGACTGCTCTCTGCTGGTAACTATGCATAGAGAAACAGTGACTGACGGGCACTGATTGGCTGGAGTGTGAGGTGGGCGTGGCTAACCTACAGAGCATGAATATAGAGGATTTGTTCTGTGTCTGGCTGCTACTAATAAAATGCAAGTCTCTCTTAAAGTTTGTACAGCAGACATATCACTGTAATCAGTATGAGGTCTTAGTCACACGGGCACATCGGCGCCCGTGTTACTGCAGGTAGAAGACGGCCGCACTTCAGGACAGATGTCTCTCTGCAGCGCTGGAAGAAAGAACATGCGACCGGCTTCATTGCCGTTCATGTGTTCTTTCTTCAGCGCTGCGGGGAATTGTCCGTCCTGAAGTGCGTCTGTCTTCTTCCTGCAGTAAAGGATCAGTCACAAGGGCGCATCGGTGCCCATGAACAGGTCCCGATGCGCCCATGTGACTAAGCCCTGACAGACAGCGCTGAGCCAATCAGGGGGCAGGTCTGACTCACACCCCCTTCACACCCACTGCAGGCCAGCCGCGCGGAACTCCGGCTGCCGGGAGCAGGTAAGTATATATATATTTTTTATTTTAACACTTTTCTGGATGAATTGCAGGGAAGGGCTTATATATTTAAGCCCTTCCCGACAATTCATCCCACACTCGCCCGCAGCGCATTGCTTTCAATGGAGCGGGCTGTATTGCCGGCTCCATTGAATGCAATGCGCTGGACAGCTCCGGCCCGTTTCTAATGAAACGCGGCTAGGAGCAGATTTTTGGGCGATTTTCGGGCACCGGTCACGCGATTTGCGGATGCGAATCCGTCATGCGATCCGCAAATCGCGCGAAAAAACGCCCGTCTGACTAAGGCCTAAATGGGAAACCACTGCAAAACACGGACATGGAAAAGGACTTTAGTTAACTGTAAGCTTAACTGGAATAACCAGTGTCAGGCAGCTGCCGCCAAGGCAAATAGGATCATGGGGTGCATCAAAAGAGATCTAGGGGAACATGATGAGAAAATTGTTCTTCCTCTTTACAAGTCGCTAGTCAGACCACACATTGAATATTGTGAACAGTTTGGGGCACCGGTACTCAAGAAAGACATAACAGAGCTTGTGCGGGTACAAAGGCAGGCAACTAGAGTAATAGAATGGACGGACTACAATACCCAGAGAGGTTATCAACATAGGGATTATTTAGTTTGGCTGATGGGCAACCTAATAACTATGTATAAATATATAAGGGTCAATACAGAGATCTCTCCCATCATCTGTTTATACCCAGGACTGTGTCTGTAACAAGGGGGCATCCTCTATGTCTAGAGGAAAGAAGGTTTCTATACCGACATAGAAGGGGGTTCTTTACTGTAAGAGTAGTGGGACTATGGAACTCTCTGTCTGAGGACATGGTGATGTTGATGTTGCTAAAAGAGTACAAGAGAGGCCTGGACACATTTCTTGAATATAATAATACATACTATACTTGTTATAGTTACTAGATTACTAGGGATGAGTTGCTCTCTAAGAAATTTATGCCAGATTTCGACTAAATCAGTAAGAATTTTCTTGCCAAGATGAGGAAAATTGACAGGATAATAGGCTGAACTGGGCATACAATTTGTAAGGCAGAAAAAAGATGTATGTTACTATGATACCATGTTAAGGCCCATTCAGATGGGACGAAAGGCGGGCAAACAATGCCCGACACTCGTCCCTGCACATACTTGCTCTCGTGTTGAGCTAGTATCGCTGGCTCGCTCACAGAGCGGCCAACAGAAGGGTGGGGAGGCTGCAGGAGATTTCACTCTTTGCGCTCCCCCGCCCCTCTTCATTGACATTATGCAGCATAAACGATGGCCGATGAGCTGATCACTGATCGCTCAGTGTAAATAGCAGCCGATCAGTACTGAACGACTGCTGTGTTAAGTGAATAGAGAGGAGCAGGGAAGCACAAGGAGAGAAATCTCCTCCAGCAGCCCCACTCTGAGCCAGCGATACTCGCTCCTCTGCAGCAGCACGAGAGCGAGTATTTGTGGGGATGAGTGTCGGGCATTGTTTGCCGGACATTCGTCCAGTCTATATGGGCCTTAATACATAGGTCTACATTTGTACTGCATTCACAAAATTGTAAGCTTTCATTTTAATCAAGACTATATGCAGACTTGTTTCATTCTTATTTTAAATGCACTTGAGTAATATAAAAATTTGAAAAGTATACACACCCTTTAAAAATTTTCTGGTACAGTAGGTTTCTATTCATAGTCTTCTTGCTTGAATAGTCAGATTATAAGAGTTGCCAAATATACATGATAAACTAAACTCTTTGTAAAAAGAAAAAAAAAAACAAGCACCTATAAGGAGTTGTCTTTTTGCTGCATGCAGTTACATCTCAGGCAGATATGCAAATAATTAAAGTTGCGGCGTCATTAGATGAACGGTTTTGCCACTTGAGGCTTTAAAAGTAGTTCCGTTGACCTATTAAAAAGGCTTTCAGAGGCTACTTATATGTAGTGGACCTCTTTTTCCACATCTGTAGAGCTTGCTGACCACAAGACTCCTCTACGATACAGAGAAGAGATTTCTCCCAGTTAACAGAATTTGAGAGGCGGCATATAATTGAAATGTGAAAAGCTGGATGGCATGTTGATGAATTGTCCGCTTCCTAGGTCGTTCTGACCAGACTATTAGGAAGTGTTGGCACCAGTGGATGTGTGAGGGCACACACACAAGGCGACTGGGCTCAGATACCCTCGACTGACTACCAGTAGAGAGAATCGTCTAATTGTCTGACAATCATGAGCAGCTCCAAATGTTTTTTTATCCACCATCCAGAGACAGGTGGCACCATCATTACAGGCACCTGTGTCTATTATTGCCAATAGAACATGTATGGGACCATCTGGGACACCAACTTTGACAGCCTATAAGTTTGCATTATCTAGAGGTTCAGTTACAGCAGCTATGGAGCGAATCTCACAGGATACCTGTATGCCTCCATGCCTGCCCATATCACATCTTGCATCCAAGCTAGAGGTGGTACAACAGGGAACTAGAGCCTCCATGCCCGCCCTTATCACATCTTGTATCCAAGCAAGAGACAGTACAACAGGGAACGATAGCCTCCATGCCCTCCCATATCACATCTTGTATCCAAGCTAGAGGCAGTACAACAGGGTACTAGAGTCTCCATGCCCTTCTGTATCACATCTTACATCCAAGCTAGAGGCGGTACAACAGGGTACTAGAGCCTCCATGCGCGCTCATATCACATCTTGTTTTCAAGCTAGAGATGGTACAACAGGGTACTAGAGCCTCCATGCCCTTCCATTTCACATCTTGTATCTAAGATAGAGGCGGTACAAGAGGGTACTAGAGTCTCCCTTCAAATGTTCCGTTTTCCACAATAAATTTGTTACCATGCGGCGGTTGCTGGTCCTCCCGGGGCAGTGATGTGCGGGGTCCCGCGATAGGGGCGCGTCCCTCTGACTTGTTGTTTGGCTGCCAGGGGCGCAGGTGCCTGGCTGGCGTGGCGCTGGTGGTGTGTGGCGCCAGACGCACATGCACCTGTGAGTGCAGCTGCCCTGCCCGAGCTCCCTTTTATTATGTTGTGTTGGGAGTTGGCTGTCTCCCCCTCTCTGCCCCTGGGCGGAGGCTTTTGTTTAAAGGTCAGGCAGAGCCTTGCAATCACTGCCAGTTATTGGTTTCCCTCAGTGTGCTAGCTAGTCTGCCTCTGTAGGTCTCCTGCCTCTATCAGCTTGTCTGCTATACCTTGCTATTATCCGTAAGGTTTTTTCATCTGCCTCAGTTCTGCATAGTATTGTTCGGGTTGGTTAGTTACATCTGCCTTTTTTGTCGGTATTCTACCCTTTCCACCCAGGTACGCCAGCGTCTCTTTTTCGGTCCCTAGGGACCGCCGCCCAGTTGCCTGCCTGGGGTTAGCCAGGAGTGGAGGCAAGCAGGCAGGGACAGGGGTTGTGGGTGAGATCTAGGGCACCGGGGCTGGCGTATAACGGGTAGTATACCATAACAAAATTATCCTTTTGGTCTGATATTGTAATCACTACTTATATCAACATTCCAACAACACATATAAAGTTTCATTCTATTCTGACAACTCTTTCTAAAGGCTTTTGACAATGAGTGTATTATGTTGCATAATGTCACTTGCTTGTTTGTATACTATGTTCTCCTTCTATAATGTAGATAAAGGAGAAGTAATAGTATGAAAAAAAAAGATATTCTGTAAAATGAACATTTTCTGTATGAAGGTCATTTACAGATTATTGTAATTTTAGTCGACTCAGTAAAACTAGGTGTGATATAATCATTTGCATTTTCCTTTCTTCTCGGCCCTTTGTTTACAATTGCATTCTTTTATCAGTATATAAACACATCTGTTGTCTGCGCATCAGCTGTAATGTTTGCTCACAAGCTCTCCAGAGCCATTCTACTTGAATAAATAAATATGGTTAAGTCTGGAACGCTGGTCTCCATCAAATATGTGCTGAATTATCAAACTCCAAATCTTCTAGTTATTTCTTTCCATCAACTATGTATTTGAATCCACTCTTCATTATTTATATTTGTAAGTACACTCGGCCTAAACCAAGTGGGAAGTCAGTCTTATCAGTGACATATTACTGCACACAAGTCATGGGTAAGATCATGGAACAATATCAGTATTTTCCTATGGGAAACTACATGGCAGACAACTTTACCGCCTCTGCAAAAAGTCCTATATGGTGAGATTTTTTTTGCAGTGGTAGCAAGTAAAGATGAGCGAACACCAAAATGTTCGGGTTCGCGTTATTCGAAACGAACTTCCCGCGATGTTCGGGTGTTCGTTTCGAATAACGAACCCCATTGAAGTCAATGGGCGACCGGAACATTTTTGTATTTCGCCGATGCTCGCTAAGGTTTTCATGTGTGAAAATCTTGGCAATTCAAGAAAATGATGGGAACGACACAGCAAGTTCTCCTCTGCCACAGCTGTAACAGCTGTGGCAGAGAAGAACGATGTTAGCCCATTGAATTCAATGGAGCCGTCAATACAGCCGACTCCACTGAATGCAATGGGCTGGCGGCGATCGCGGGATGAATTATCGGAAAGGGGTTAAATATATAAGCCCTTTCCTGCAATTCATCCAGAAATGTGTAAAAATAAAAAATATATATATACTCACCTGGTGCCGACAGACGGAGTTCAGCGCGGCAGGCTGCAGTTCTCCTGAACTGCTCTGAACAGCTGTTAGTAGTATTCAGCAGCCGGGGATTTAAAATCCCCGCCTGCTGAATAAGATGCCTCTGAATGATCACAGCCTGACCAATCAGAGGCCAGCCCTCACTCACACCTATTCATGAATTCATGAATGGGTGAGTGAGGGCTGCCTCTGATTGGCTCAGGGGCAGGAGAGCTGCCCCTGAGCCAATCAGAGGCAGCCCTCACTCACCCATTCATGAATTCATGAATGGGTGTGAGTGAGGGCTGGCCTCTGATTGGTCAGGCTGTGACCATTCAGAGGCATCTTATTCAGCAGGCGGGGATTTTAAATCCCCGGCTGCTGAATACTACTAACAGCTGTTCAGAGCAGTTCAGGAGAACTGCAGCCTGCCGCGCTGAACTCCGTCTGTCGGCACCAGGTGAGTATATATATATTTTTTATTTTTACACATTTCTGGATGAATTGCAGGAAAGGGCTTATATATTTAACCCCTTTCCGACAATTCATCCCGCGATCGCCGGCAGCCCATTGCATTCAGTGGAGTCGGCTGTATTGCCGGTTCCATTGAATTCAATGGGCAAACATCGTTCTTCTCTGTCACAGCTGTTACAGCTGTGGCAGAGAAGAAGGATTTGTCTTCTATATGTTCTCAATGGGGTTGGCGCTGCTGCCGCCGGCCCCATTGAGCGCATATAGAAATGATTTCTCAGGGAAGAAAGTTAAAGTAACCCGAACATCCGAACATCGTGTGGTGTTCGTTACGAATAACGAACATCCCGAACACCCTAATATTCGCCCGAGCATCAAGCTCGGACGAGTACGTTCGCTCATCTCTAGTAGCAAGGTCACCCTCCACCTTGTTTCCCATAGGTAAACACTAAGTTTATTGTAATCCTGTAGCTCACGTTAGCAAATGTCACCTCGTAACTAAAGATGAGCAAGTATACTCGATAAGACACACTGCTCGAGCGAGTAGTGCCTTAGCCCCCTCGTCTCTAAAGATTCGGGGGCCAGCGGGGGGCGGGGAGCGGCGGGGGAGAGCGGGGAGGAATGGAGGGGAGATCTCTCTCTCCCCCCCGCTCCCCCCTGCTCACCGCCGCAACTCACCTGTCACCCGCGCCGGCCGCCGAATCTTTACAGACGAGCGGGAGGATACTCGCTCGAGTAGTTAGCCTTAGCGAGTATACTCGCTCATCTCTACTCATAACCCTAGCCTTAAAGGAGATTTGCCAAAATTGGCATTTGTCACCTATCTACACCCAGGGTGCAGACAAAATTTCAGATTTTGATAAATATCTAATAGCTGGCACTCTCAGTGTTGGGACCCCCACAGATCACTAGAATAGGGATTACAAGCCCACATTTTGCATTATTGCAGTGAGAAGCAATTTGAATAGAGCATTGATTGAGCCTTTGCCCTGTCGCTCCATTTCATGTCTATCATGCTAACAGAAAGCATCTGAGCGCTGTATTTCGCTGTCTCTCATCAGTGCCATCTCTCATCCTTCAAATTCTCCATTCATATTTTTCCTACAGTTTTGCCAGGGCATGCCAGGGGGTTCTGGACTCTCAATCTAGCGAATGATGAGGTCTCAACAGTGGGACTCCCAGTGATCAGATATTTGACCCTTAACTTGTGGATAAATAATAAATGTTCATTGTGGGAAAATCCATTTACTGAAAACCTGTCACTTATAAAAATAGACGTGAACACAATACCCTAATACAGTTTTATTAGCAGTTTAAGGCCAAATTCACACCAGCATATCAAAACCTGACATTTAAAGTTAGACATTTTTTCATCTGAATGCAGTTCCACGTGCCATCCATATGCAGTCTCTGCGTCCATTTTTTACTTCTGTTCATCATGTTTTTTTTACATCTGCAGAGAAAAAACTTGAAACAAGACCCAATTTATTTCTAATGGATCCATAAAATGAAGGGGGACATGAATTGTGTCTGTGTTTTATTTTTTGTCTTGATTGACTTGAATATGGCAGTTTTGTCATTGGATTAGAATAGTGCATACTATGTTTTTTTCACGCCGTCCATGTGAAAAAACTGACACGTGAATTTGCACATTGGCTGTTATGAGTTTGCATGTTGCTAGAGTCTAGTCAATTTTAGACTCAGACAATATGCTAGTGTGAATTAGCCTTAAGGGACAGATAGCATGCCATGGTGTGGCTGACAAACAGCCTTGAGTCGGGGGTGATGTTGCAGTGTCGGCCTCAGCTCATGTGATGTGCCTCATGTGTTCATTTTCTGTCAGCAGGGAGGTGACTATTCCTTACTGTTAAGTGGTTAATTGCATGGTTGGGATAATTGGCTGCTCAGTCAGTCAGTATTTTATTTGGTTATTTAAACCAATGCTCCTGAACAGAAGGTGCTGGTTAAACTTTCTGTTTGGAGGTGTTTCTAGTCTTATCTTCAGCTCCTGGGTTGCAACGGCATCTCTGTTAAGATAAGTCTGCTTTTGTTCTTATTTATTGGAGGTGTTTATTCTTTTTGTTCTCTACTCTAGTGTTTGTATATATGTTAGTATCTCTTTACATTTGCCAGTATTCCCTGTTACCATTTAGGAAAAATCAGGGGTCCTGATGTGGGGCCATCCTCATCAGAGTAATCACCCCACTTATAGGTTGGGTTGTCTCATTTCAAAAGGATTATGGTCAGTTTCCTCATTTTTCCATTTTGTGTTTTATTATGCATTTTTTGTGTTATCCATGTTTGTACCAGTGTTTATATACTCATTCATTTAGGACGCAACTAATACATATGGGCCAGATGTAACACAGAGACTATAGAATAACCTGTGCAATAATAGTAACAGGTCCCTGTCCATGCTAAACTACTGGACAAATGAGACTAGAGCACCAAAAGATGGAACGTCAGAGGTCGCACACTGATCAGCTGAACAATAAAATGTAGCACAAGAGACCAGGGTCTAGAGAATAAACAGCACCAAAAAGGCCCTAGTTCCAGAGCAACAACAGGCATTAGGGAAATTAGTAGAAAAGGCTACCTTTTGGGCTTATTGAGAGGGTTGAATACCCAAAATTCCAGAATGAAAGAGCTGTAAAACCCCAGTTAGCACCACTTCCACTTTATTGCAAAGGCTGGGTTCACATTGCATTTTTTGTTTGCGTTTAGTATGTACAAATGATTGTTTTATCATGGTAGACTGTGTGTGTGTGTGGCATCCATCAGTGGCATTTACTATACCTATACATTTTGAACTTTTCAATAACTTTTCATGACACATCCATTAAACATCTGGAAACCAACATAAAACAGGTTCTGTTCCTATAGCCACTAATGACCATGTTACTACAACCACTGAAGGTTTTAATAGTGGTTTATTTGACACAAAAAAAAAGGGGGGGCTGAGATACCTGTGGAAGACCCCAATCTGGGGTTGAAACGTGTAGCTTGCTTTTTTGGTTTTGTGTCAAATTAAAGCAGTACTGGAAAAGAAGTGAAGTAACATGGTCATTAGTGACTACAGGAGCAGAATTTGTTTTCTGCTGGTTTCTGGCTGTTTTCCATTGTTGACCCGGCTTGGAGCCTTTGGAAAGGCTCTCCTAGTGAACCAGGATAGATGCTTGCAGCTCCTGTATGAGATATGGATCAACACTTCAATTACTGTAATTCCTTTAAAGTGGCTCTATGTAGTAGTCATAATCTAGCACAGCCTCTTCAGGTGAGAGAACCTACCATTCCTTTTGTCCTTTTTGTCTGGTTTATAGCACTATACTAGTGCCCCCTTTTTTCTTCCTCCTTGTTTCTTTATCCCTGAGAGACATATCCGTTAAACAGATACCATTATAACGCGTTAAACAGATGCCTAACAGTAGCTTCTATTAGGCCAAAAATGTAAGGTGAACAGGGCTTTACATCGGCATTGCAGTTGACTGTACAGGCTGCTGTTTCTGGTACCACAGCTTTATGCCATTCAAGTGTGGGTTCCCTAACTCTGCTGGTCAAATATTCCTAAGGACAGACTATCAATTATTTAGTCCCATTGAACCAGTTTAAGAACTTTATTATCTATTTCAATGTTATGATGCATTTTGTTTACTGTGGATCTTCCCCAATACTCCCAGAGGCATACATTTGAGCAAAGCTATAGGTTACAGTGCTATTCATAGTCGATTTATCCAGTCCTACAAGAATAGTAAGATCTGAGAAATCTCAAATGCAATTATGATAGCAATAAACCTGAAACCCAACTAAATGATTTATTCCAGAACCTGTTCCTAACCTGGACTAGTAGAAAAGATTTAATAGCTAGAATTCCATAGATTCCTTATGAGATGTTTACCATCAATTCTTCCTCTCACTAATCCATCATACTGCAGCTGAAGGCTTGAAATGCATCTAATAAAGCCTGGATTTCTACAGTTCACCTGCTTCTCAACTTAAGAGCTATGCTCTGGTATTGGGTTTAAAAGTTGAAGAAAAATATACATTTATGAGCAAGAAGAAGACTTGAAGTGGCCCTATGATTTCGGCAAGGGACCATCATCAAACTTTCTCAGACTCCTAAATCTGACAATTTGCCTATTATATTGTGCCAGGGAAGTTTTACCACTATATAAAATGGCAAAATTGCTATTCATGTAGGAAAGGTGGGCTGTGCTCCCTGTAGGAGCTATAATGGCAGCCCTACTGATTACGAGAAAGCTAAGTGGCAGCACTAAGTACCAATCAGCAGCTCCAACAGCAGATTAAAATTTAGGATGCATAAGATGCAATTTTAATGTATAGCAGCAAAAATAAGGTGACTCCTGGAAAGGAGCATGACTGCAGAATCAGACTTCAAAGAGTTTAACTTGTAATCTGTAATCGTGGCGACACATAGTTCTGTATAAGAGCTGTAGACACAACAGCAGGAGAGTTTTAAAAAGGGTTGTAGCAGAATCATACATTATCCACTATATACAGGGTACATGAGACCCCCACCAATCCCAAGAACGAGGGTCTTATGTACCCTGTTCTCCTTTCTGTGGGCTGATGGGACTGAATAGAGTGCTGGTCATAGAAGTGTGCCACCGCTCTATTCACTTTCAATGGGGCTGCCAGAGATAGCCAAACGACAAGTGCTAGGGTATTTCTGTTTGCTCCATTGAAATTAATGGAAGGGCGATTGAGCATGCTCAGCCAGCACTCAATTCTGTAGTCACTACAGTGCAGGGGAAGAAGCAGCCCTGCAATGACAGGCAGAGGGGAACATGGCACCCGCATTTAAGTGAGTGTCTTAGTAATGAGACCCTCACCAATCAGCAAGTTATTCCCTATATGGGGATAAGGGATAACTTCTAATCTTGGCAACAACCTCTTTAATTAATATGTTTGCAAAGTTGCTTTTATTTTCTGTTCCTAAATACACTGGAACAATAAGAATGCTTGCAAATGTATACACACATTTTAACATTTGTCTGCTGCAGTACACAATGATTAATCATAGCCTCAAGTAATATTTGGCATTTACACCCAGGAGAACTGCCATTTTCAAACACCTTAGGAAGAGATACAGTACTACATGACCCCTGTAGGTTTTTCGAAGGCTAAGTTTGCTAAAAAGGGGGAGGACATAAGAGATAAACTACTTTACAGCCTCTTGGGTGTTGTATGCCGTTGCTGAGGCCTCCAATTTAAAGTAGCCTATCCAGGGATGAGTTCCCTTTAAGACTGTGCAGAGCAAATGGATGCATAGCTGAAGCTTTTCAAAGGTAAAATGTTTCTTATGAAACAACTTGTTTGTTATTTTGGCTCATTGCTTTGTAAGCTGTGTTCTTGTATTTGCTTGTAGCCTATAAATGCTAAACATTGTGGGTCAAGTCAGGATACACAGCACTTATTCAAGGCTCACTTAGCTCGCAGGTCTGACACATGATGCTTAATAAAGCAAGCCAGGAAAATGTAACAAAATGCATCGAATCAGCTCTTGCTACTTAATAAAAGTAACGGTCAATGTTACAGTGGATGGAGGGAATTACTGTACAAGCTGGATGCTGCAGCGCCGTCTGATATAACAAATTATGTGTGAGTGGTCATTATAATAGAGCTTTTATTTTATTTTCTCCTGTTGTTATGCATTATTGATGTGGCTTTAGCCTTTGCAGAAAAATGTTACATGCAGTAAATTAATATGGAAAATATAATTGAAGTAAAAATGGAATATATTTTTCTTGGTTGCTAAAATACATAGATCTATCTATCTATCTGGATACTCTTGACATGATTAGTATCATTATCTATCTATCTATCTATCTATCTATCTATCTATTATTTTTCTATCTATCTATCTATTATTTTTCTATCTATCTAATATCTATCTATTTGTCATCTCATATCTATCTATCTATCTATCTGGATACTCTTGACATGATTAGTATCATTATTTATCTCATATCTATCTATCTATCTATCTATCTATCTATCTATCTATCTACCTCATATCTATCTATCTATCTATCTATCTATCTATCTATCTATCTCATATCTATCTATCTATGTCATATCTATCTATCTACCTCTTATCTATCTATCTATCTATCTATCTATCTATCTATCTATCTATCTATCTATCTATCTATCTATCTCCTATCCATCTATTGATCTATCTCATAACTATCTATCTATTATTTATCTATCTATCTAATATCTATCTATTTATCATCTCATATCTATCCATCTATCTATCTATCTATCTATCTATCTATCTATCTATCTATCTATCTATCTATCTATCTATCTATCATTATCTCATATCCATCTATCTATCCATCTATCTATCTATCTATCTATCTGGATACTCTTGACATGATTAGTATCATTATTTATCTCATATCTATCTATCTATATATCTATCTACCTATCTCATATTTATCTATCTATCTCATATCTATCTATCTATCTCATATCTATCTATCTATCTATCTATCTAATATCTATCTATCTACCTGTTTTGGTCCACATAGTGACCAAGTTGAGCATTGATCTATTACTAGATATTGCACTTTAAATTATACGTTTTTCTAATGGGAATATATATAGACAATGATATTTATGTATTAGGTTGGTTACTGGAGAATATTTCTTATACCAAAATGGTAATCGGGATGGAATAGTAAATATCAATAGTAGTGATTGTGAATTATTTCTGCTTCATTGACAGCACCACCGACTGTTCGGATTATCCACTCGGGGTTGGCGTGTAATATAGAGGAAGAGAGATATTCAGAACGAGTGTACACAATACGGGAAGGAGAAACGTTAGAATTGACATGTCTAGTGACAGGACACCCAAGGCCACAGGTGAGTAAGAAAAATACTAAAATCTAGAGAAACATCTGATCATGTGATGAACAAGATGATTGAAAGTGAAAGATCTGGGACACATACATTTTAGAGAGTTCATTACCCCAAGTATATACCAAGGGTAGCTGCAGGCTCGTTCAAGAATTACACATGACTGATGCATTTCTTTTTGGGAGGATCCTGATTTCCCAGCCATTACAGAGCCCAGAATACCATACTATACATCTGATAAGAGAACAGAGTTGTAGATTGCTTCTGCCCTATGAATACTCCCATGCTCAACTTTGAGATTGGAACTGAAAAAGATAACTTTGTTTAGTTTCCCATGCCTGACATTTATTACCTATCTACAGATTCAATTCTAAGATTCATGTTAGTAAGATCCTAGATAAAGAGACGATCCTTCTAGCTTCATTGAAGTCTGAAAGTATCCGTTTATTGCCCTAACATAGGGTTGTTCTTCTTTTAGTGGCTCAACTAGGCACTCGGTTGATAGGCAGGAAGAGGACATAAGAATGTGGGTTATCAAGATCCCTTACATCTACCATGCTAAATGCATCAGAGCTGATTCCATCTAATTGATGCACTTATCTATTCTCTTATAGTGCCTGGTGATATATTTGGCACTATCTATATTGGGCACTCTAGATAGGAGTATAACTTTACCTCCTGGGGTGTTCATCCTACTGGGAGACTCCTATAGCCTGACTTTACATATTCATTATTGGTTCCTCCAATGAGTGGGCACTTGTAGAAGCTCATTTTGAGTGACCCTGGTTACTGACCAGGGGGATACCATTTGTTTGTATGTCATGTCTATCTTTTGTATGGCCCATAGGTTTTAGTTTTATTTAAAGTTAAGTTTTAAGGGTGATTATCTGTGAAGGGCATTTTTGAATAGTAAGTTTCTTGATAAATCACTAGTATGGGGATCCAGATTCCACATTCTTCCATTCCTCTTAACTAACACTACCGCAGTGAGGAGTTTGTGTAGAGTGGCCATCTGGTATGGTTTTGTACTCTATACTACTCTATGAGTGTTATGGCAAAAGCATAAGATTGTTTGCCTGTTCTCCATAGAGTTTGCATAGAATGAAAGTGCACATGCTTGACCATTGCTCCATACAACCTCTTCCTCATTGTAAATGTGTTAGAATTGGGAACCCAAAACTATTTATTGTTTGGATCCCAGTGGTGGGGACCCAGCAGTCTAGATTTCATTATCTGTGCTGTAGGGAGTTGATTTCCATGTAATTTGTAGGGAAATCTCTTTAAAGTGACCCGTTAGTTTCAGGACAAAATGTTGTGCTGGGCTGGGAGGAAGCAGTGATACTTTTTGCTGCTAGTCTTCTGTGCTGAAGCCCCTCTCAGCTGCTGGTTCTGGGTCCCATTTCAGCGGTGCAAGATGGCTGGCACAACCTTAAGACCCCCTAGTCCCCATAATGTTGGTAGTGATAGTTTTAGACTATCCATGCACAATGCCTGCTTTCTCCCCCCAACTTCTTATCATGACTGCAATCCATAACTTTTCTAACTTTGGAAGTGGGTGAAATGGGAAATAGGCACAATGGGGACATTGTTTTTTGGGTTATGTTTTCTAAGTGCAGTAAAAAGGACATGCTCACTTAATTTTGCTCGTCAACTTTATACAATTTTTTAAATATTATTTAACTATTAGAAAATAAAAACCATATGTAAAAAAAACCAAAAAACTGAAATGCATAACTATTTTTCCATTGATTGGGTGCGCAAGGGCTTCTTTTTACAGTGTGGACTGTAGTTTTTATTGGTACTACCACAGGGTACATATGACTTTTTTATCTCTTTTTATTCCATTGATTTGGGGAGACAGGGTGACCGAAAAATGAGAATTCTGCCATTATTTATAGCTTTTTAAATTTATTTTAACGGCATTCACTGTAGAGGATAAATAATGCAATGTTTTATTAGTTCATACTTTTAGAAATTATGTGTATTTTTTATTGTTTAGTATTTTATGGAACAAATAGGAAAAGAGTTTTTTCTGAACTTTTTAATTTATATTTATCACACAAAGACCACTTAGTACAATGAAATATATAAGAATCAATATCTCCCAACATCGTGCTCCATCAGGCCGCCGTTGAAATGGGTTTTCCAAGTTCTAGAAAAATATTTGAGAGGTCAACAAATGGTTAAAGTAAAAAACGTAAGTATGCTTACTGCTCCGATCCTCCGCTGGTACAGCTTTGTTGCTCCCGTCCTTCCCACTGGTCTTTGCTTACTTGGCTATGCAGTGGTGATGTTTCGTATATTCACAGAATGAAGATGCCAAATTTAAAAGTCCGTATTCCTCCAAGGACATAACAGCAGTAACATTTCGAACAGGAGGTCTTTGTCAAGCATACACATACATAACAGTGTCTCATATACAGTATATAGTGACTCAAGTTTAAAATTAGTCATATAAGTCCCTCCCAAAAATGAATCCAATACACTTAGATCATCTCTGATCAGCCTTCTCCACAACATGCAAATATATCTATATCAGTCAACATCAAGGCAATTTGACTGTGCAGCCACGGGAAAATAATCACCAAATCCTGCGAGACAACATTCGTAAAAGATTGCATATGTGCATCACATTCGGATCTAACTCTGGTATAGAGAAAAATTCACAGAATGTATTTGCAAAGGCGAAAAAACTCCGTATATATTTGCATAAAAATATGCTATAAGCGCACATTAATCCTAAAGTGAAACTATAGAGGTCTATCATCCAAACCTAATAAGAGCATCGCCACAAATCCATGCTAACCCTGATATAAACATGTGGAAAGATTAATAATACCACTGTATACCTCCCACTCAACCGTCTAAGGAATCCCATAAATGTTCGCACTAGGACGGGAATAATCAACCGTAAATAGGAACACCCCCAAATTTGGTGTTTAATCACCCAAATCTGCATTCATACTTGCGTATAATTATCTGAAAAAACAATGCAAAAAAAATGCATACTCCAGATGGACAGCGAGTTTAGTAATCTATGTCTATAATCCTAAAATCAAAGATCCAAAACATTAGGTAAAAATTCCTATATGGATATTTTCAATATTTATATATGTGTGTTGATTAGAGATGAGCGAGTATACTCGCTAAAGGCAATTGCTCGAGCATTGCCTTTAGCGATTATCTCCCCCGCTCGAGACTGCAGGTTCGGGTGCCGGCGCGGGGGAGCGGTAAGTAGTGGCAGTCAGCAGGAGGGAGCGGGGGGGGGAGAGAGGGAGAGAGAGATCTCCCCTCCGTTCCTCCCCGCTCTCCCCCGCAACTGCCTGCCCGCCACCGGCACCCAAACCTTCAGTCTCGAGCGGGCAGGTACTCGCTAAAGGCAATGCTCGCTCGAGCAATTGCCTTTAGCGAGTATACTCTCTCACCTCTAGTGTTGATCAATCGTTCCCAACATGAAGATCTAGAGGTCAGTCATCAATACTTTAATAGGAATATTGTAAAGAGGACATCACAACAAATCCATATCATCTCCGACATGAACTTGTTGAAAAATAAATAATTCCACTACTGTATAACCCCCATTTAACCATCTAACAAATCCCATAAATGTTTGCACTAGCACAGGAATAATCCACCGCAAATAGGAAAACCCCTTATAATAGGTGAAAATCACCCAAATGGGCATTCGTATTAACCGAATGAAAATAGCGAAAAATGCATATTAAAGATGAATAATATGTATAGTTACCTATATATTAAAGGCCGGACTCACATGAACTAGTCGGATTCCGCATGCGGATTTCTGCAGAAGAAGACCGTCAATCATTTGCAGAAAGTTATCGCAAATGATCGTGGAAGCGATCATTTTAAAATGCGGATGTACGCTATGCACTATTGTCCACGCAGAAAAATGATCTCTCTCTCCCTATCAGCCAGCATCCCGGTTTTCCTTTGAACTTGCGAGTGTTTCTGCCACTCATATTGAAGTGCTCTGGATTGCGCCGCTGGCACCTTTTCTGTTGATGTCACCAATGACAGGAATGGTGGTGCTGGACTGGCGGAAGATTGGAGCAAGGAGTATACTAAAGTTTGTTATTTTAAAGCATTTGCTGCCCTCTTAAAATTTTTTCTAGAAGTAAGAAAATGCCTTTAATTGGTAGGCTGAGAAAGCATCATGGCATCTACCTATTAGGGGGGTAAATTACATACTGTGGACATCTACCTAATAGGGGGTCTACCTACTCAACTCCATCCAATTCACCTCCCCCAACCGACTCTTACTATAGAGGGCACCAAGGGAGATATTATTTGTGACTCGCTTAGTGCTAAAGAGAAGGAAGGGAATGGCTATTATCTAACCAGTTCCTTTACTTAGGTGGCGCAACATAACATATCTGGTGGAACAATTTGAATCTCAAAATGTCCAACAAGAGGAAAATTGATGCAGAAAGAAGGCATTTAATGAAAGATAGGAAAGCGATTTCATTTTTGTGTTTCAAGGAAAAAAACTATGTTTTTTGTGTTATGAGGCAGTGTCGTGGTAAGGGAGTACAATAAATGTCAGCAGCATGTTGAGTCTTACAATTACAATTGGCCCTTTGAAGGCAACCATAAGGTTGATGTGGTCTTCGTTTAAAATGAGTTAGACATCCATAGTCTATAGTATGCAGAGATTTAGAGCTCTCTATCAGAAAAACTGAGCTCTGAAGCCTATAGAGATGAAAAAAATATATAATCAATGCAGAATGACCAGACCACAGTGCTTCAGTCCTGAAGGACTAGATATTTTTTTAAAGATTTTATGCACGTGACAGTTTTATGGCCCTTTTTTTCTTTCTTGGGCTCCCAAAATTATTTTTGTTGTATGTTTTGGGGACAAACAAGGCTCTTTAATACCTTTTTAGCACGTTTCCCCCCCCATTCTTTTCTTTGTTTTATTAGGGGTAATATATTCAAAAACTAAAAAATAATCCTTAATTTATAGTTCTTTATTTTTTAAATTAGTATATTTACACTAAAGTCGAGGAATGGGTTTGCCATTTTGTTTTGGACGTTTCGATATATAATTTGTGTAATCTCAGATCAAAGGGCGGATATAAAGATGATTGTTTTTATTATTTTTTTTGTTCTGTCATTTTTTTTAAACTTATTTTTGTAACTATTTTTTTTTACATCTGTGTTCCCCGTGGCATTATATAAGACCTCTGTGGGCCATTTCTTTTCCCCCCACAGTTTTCACTGTGAAAACATCCCTTTAGTGTGACAATAGTCATTGGCAGAGCTGGGCTGCAGCGTGCTAAGGCCCAGCAGCTTTGCCATTCTGGGGGTCATTGACGATCACATGATTGCCGGGTCCAGTAGAGGGATTGGCAATTCTGCTTCCTCTATTCAATACTTAGAGCTCATTGAGTATGTAGCCTGAACAAGAGGAGACAGAAGCGGATATATACGGCCTCCATCTTCTCTTCCGGGTCTTCAGCTATCTTTGACACCCGAGAACTTGACCTGCTCCTTCTAGATTGCAAGAGCAGGAGCTTTAAACTCGTTCCACATTTCTACTTTTGGCCGAGATTAAAGCCCAGGATCAAGCGCCCTAATGAGTTAAAACCACCAAGAGTGGATATTGAATTTCTCTGTTACTTTTTTTCTACAACTTCACCCCTTTCTCTCTAAATATACCATGTTCACCATATTTACTTTTCCAAGCCTACTTTACTTGTAGGAGATTGTATCAAGATGGGACTAAGTATATTAGTGCTTTGTTGTAATTATGCCTGCAGTTCTGTAATGTGTCATGTACTCTAGAAAACAAATATCCTTAGCTTTCGCCAACTTTGTCCTGGTACTGGCTTTTTGCCTTTCTCTCAGGCTCTATGTGTTGTGAATTTTAAGCAGCGAACAACTTACACAGTGTGCAAATGACAGGAAATGCTGCTGGTTCCATTGCTGCAAATGAATCTGCTTATTTGGAGATAACATACTTTATTTAAGGCTATGTGACAGTGTGGCACCATTGACGTGTAACATGAAAAAGGCTGACGAGTCCCGTTATGACAGAACCCTCTATTTGCCGAAATTCTTTGTAAAACCTGCTGGAGAAGTAATCTTGGTAGACTAATGAGCAATCACCAGGCTGTAGTTCAGAGTGGAGAACGACGTGGTTCCCTTCATTTTTCGTGCTAATGTAATAGATCAAAGGGAATCAAGAATTATAATGCACTTAAACCACTTTGTCTACAAAACTTAATAGAAGGATTTATTTAGAGAAGTGTGAATTATTTCAAGATGAAGCATATAGAATAAAGGCTATCACTACATACATAATGGCTCATTTATTTATGTATTTATTAAAGGGAATGTTTCAGGTATTTCATTTTAGCGCCATTAAAAGAGTGCATGGAGTGCAAACACCCATGCCGCCATGGGGAAATGGGCGGGCTTTAGGTGCGCTCGGACACAAGAGATCGGGACTGTCAGTCTCTTAATTGTGTCTGAGGGCACCTAACACCCACCATTTCTCTTCTGCTGTTCTCACTGGAGGATCGTCCGGCTGTAAGGGAGGTTGTTGCTATAAGGACCATGCTGAATTGCTATTTTTATAAGGCGCCAAATAGCAATTTTTTATTGCTTCAGTTTAATTTCACATTTCAGTATTACACTATGAAGCGCATTTTTGCTTGTTTCTTCACCAGACTCCAATGCCACTCTCTCGACTTTCAGGGTCATCTACACCCTACACCCTTACCCTGAGATTTTGGACAGAGGCATGGAAACTGAATACAGAGTCATATCTGTATGTATGGTATTGCTACTATACTGTCTTATCTTGATGTCCTGCAGTGTGTCTTGGGGAGGTGATGTTGCAACACTGTTTCAGGATATGATGCGCCAGCAAAACAATATCAGTAAGGGCTCCTGCCCATGGATGGATATTTGCTTCGGAATCCGCAGCAGAAGTCCACACCATGGATCTGCAGCAAATAGCGCCCATAGCATGCTATGGTAAATCAATTTTTCCTGCACACTTGCGGAAAGGTCGCAAATTCTTCGTCATTGCTAGGCAATGACGCAGGAAAAACAGGAGTTGGAAAAAAATCTGTACTGTGCATATTCGACGGCTCTTCATTTGGACCAACCGCAGTAGAGATAATTGAAAACGAAAGTATAGTTACGCATGAACGCTGTGGGATTACGCATGCAGAATCTGGCCATGTTGTGTGCAGGCGGCCTAATGCTGTAACCAGATCAGTCCTTTAGCTTAAATATAAATCTCACAGCATAATGTACAGTTTGTCCATGAAAAGGTCAACATTTCACTTTTTCTTGTTACTACCTCACTCAGGCTTTTAGAAAAGCTGGTTCCCATGTCCAAGCACAATTTCTTTTTAAATATCATAGTCCATAAGCTGTATTTGAGCATCTGTAATTTACACAATGTCAGTCTCCATATCATTAACCCTTCCTATAGCAAGTCTGCTAACGAACTGTTCCTAGTAGTTTGCACAACTAGCGTTTTTACTGAGGCCGGCCTCACTTACAACTTGTTACCAATGCGCTCCTTGATGTTCTCCTTGGCCTTGATTTGTGGTGGTACAGCACAATCCCACATTCACTTGTGCTAACAACTGGCAGTCTGAATTTCCGCACAGTTTTCTCTACTTTCTCCAAACAGCCCCTCTCTCATCACCAGGAGCCTCACCTGCAGCCTGGTTCTCTCCCTATAGTTGCTCTACTGGCCGTGCTGGCAAGGCAACCTAAATACTCACCGTAGCCATCCAGCATGTTATGCCCCAGCCATTAGTGAAGGAGAGTTTTTTCCTTGAAACGCGTTTGTTCTGCTGGTTTTACTTCTCATATAATAAAATCTTCATATCTTACCATCATCACCATATTTTGGACTCGTTGCGCCTTGAGCCATTTTTCTTTCACTCCCACTGTGTATCCCTTAACCCTGAGGCACTGAAGGTTCACTTGGTGCTTCTTGCAGACATAACCATTCTTGCAACTACGAATTGGTTAAAAGGAACTTCACTGCATAGAAGATGCAAAATAAAACTGCAACTTTTTATACCACAAGGGTCCTCTAGAATTATATACAGAAGGTGCTTTTGCCATCATTAATCACATTTATTGCTAATTCTTATCTAACCTTCCTATATTTCTCAGCAGTACTGCTCATACAGCCTATTTTGTGTCAGTAGACAGTAAAACAACAACAAAAAAGCAATTACACTTTTCAGGAGATCTGCGAAAATATTTGCTGAATATGAAAATGTTTATCTGTAGTATGCAGAATACAAAGGAATATTCCTATGTGCCGCACTAATAACTCTAGCTGTGCCAAAGAAGCAGAGTTCACACCTTATCGTGACTCACAGACCGTCTACTATTTAATCATTCCCCTTATAAAGATATTCACAGCAAAGTTTTCCTGGCATATGTTGTATATTTCAACAAGGTCTAGGGTGACCTTGCCTCATGCTTCATGTAGTGCAGTAATAAAGTTGCCTCCACCCAAAAATTGATTCATGACTTGCTTTTGTGTATTTTGTATTGTCGAGTTGCCACTTAAAGGGGTTGTCCCGCGGCAGCAAGTGGGGTTATACACTTCTGTATGGCCATATTAATGCACTTTGTAATGTACATCGTGTATTAAATATGAGCCATACAGAAGTTATTCACTTACCTGCTCCGTTGCTAGCATCCCCGTTGCCATGGTGCCGTCTAATTTCGCTGTCTTCTGGCGTTTTTAGACGTGCTTGCGCAGTCCGGTCTTCTGCCTGGTGAATGGGGCCGCTCGTGCCGGAGAGCTGGTCCCGCGTCGTCATCGTAGCTCCGCCCCATCACGTGTGCCGATTCCAGCCAATCAGGAGGCTGGAATCGGCAATGGACCGCACAGAGCCCACGGTGCACCATGGGAGAAGACCCGCGAAGCACCGTGGGAGAAGACCAGCGGCACCATCTTTAAAAAAAGAAAAGAAGAAGCTGCAGAACGCTGATGCAGGTAAGCGCAATGCCATTTTTAAAAACTAACCTATGCTTTCTTTTTAACAGGGCAGAATGCGGGGGTAAGTGAAAAAAAAAATGTTCGCTTTCGCCGCGGGACAACCCCTTTAAGGCTGATTTCACATGGCCAAGAAAATCGTGCAATATTTGTGTATTGCGAGATGCACAAATCTCACACAAATATGAGCCCCATTCTTTTGAATGGAGTCATATACATGAGTAATTTTTTTCCCACATCACGGTGTGGGGAAAAATGGCGGAATGTCCTCTGTTTGGGCGTTCCCTCGGAAACCCTCACTCATTGTTTTCAATGGGGCCAGGAAAAACATTGAGATCTCTCATTGAAAACGATGGGAAAGACTTACCTGAAATGGTGTCAGGCGTTTCTGACACAAAAACGCCTTGCATCAACGGAGAAGTCACATGTTCGCGAATGCAATATCGAGCCGAGTTTCACGGCCCGATATTGTGCTTGCCCATGTGAAATTAGCCTTATTTTGCTTTATATAAGAACCAAAGACCACCATGATAGTGGCTATTGAAGTCTGCTATTCTGTCACCTGGGCACTGAACATTATAGAATGTACGCCCTCTCATACACACATTCCCCCTAGCACTAGCTTGTCGTCCATACTTTCTAGAGTTGCAATGTACACAGTTTTGGGTCTGAAAGTCAAGCTCATCCATGGCAAAGCTCCTACTTGCTAATCTGTTACTAGATAGAATGGAACATGAGATTATTGATACTCAAGTGTCACTTTATTTGGAATTTATTAACCTATGGTCTTGCACACCACAGACGGTCATGTAGCCATTGCGGCAGCTCACTAAGTACCTATGGTTCTGTATTAAGGTGCAACATGAGCTTCCTGTACCGTCATGTGTTTCCTTTGTATGCACCACATTCTTCCTTGGAAGCTATTAAAATCGTATTGTACCTGTAAATCTAATTTTATCTTCCATGGGGTACTTCTGTATCTCTGTAAGAAAATGGAGACGAAACAGAGATAGGATATGAACCCATATATTGATATGGATACCCTAATATGGATCTTGGGGGCACTTATTTGAAAGTGTATATCTCTGATCCCACTTGGCTCTTTCCACAACTCCTATAGATTTCAGTAGAGAGGCCCATTCACATTCATGGCCACCTCTCCTTTGAATTCTATGAATTTGCAAAGGTTGTTTACAGGACCCACATTTTAAGTAAGAGTAGAGGTGAGATCTGTACCTATTGAGCATTATGGTAGAACCTCTGGACATTCAAAAAATGTTGAAGATCAGATTTAACCCATTAATGATGTAGCCCTTTTTTCAATTAGTCTTTTTCCTCCCCATTTGCAAAAAAAAAACATTTTTTCATCTAACTGTATGAGGGCTTGTTTTTTGCAGGATAAGGGCTTAGTCACACGGGCGTTTATTGCCGCGATTTGCGCATGCGTCCGGCGATTTTTTAAAACCATTGCTTTGCAATGGTATCGGACACATGAGCGCTTTTTATGCGCTCGTCCGATAAATTAGAGAACAGAAATCGCAGATCGCACCTATCTGCGATCTGCGATTCCTGTTCTCTTCTCTATATGCGCTCAATGGGGCCAGCGGCAGCAGCGCCGACCCCATTGAGAACATACAGAAGACAAATCATTCTTCTCTGCCATAGCTGTAACAGCTGTGGCAGAGAAGAACAATGTTTGCCCATTAAATTCAATGGAGCGGCAATACAGCCGACTCCATTGAAAGCAATGGGGTGCCGGCGTGCGCGGGATGAATTGTCGGGGAGGGGTTAAATATATAACCCCTTTCCTGCAATGCATCCTTAAATGTGAAAAAATAAAAAAAAAGGATGTACTCACCAGCTCCCGGCAGCTGGAGATCCCGGCGGCCGGCCTGCAGTGGGTGTGAAGGGGTGTGACTCAGACTGGCCCCTGATTGGCTCAGCCTGAGCCAATCAGAGGCTGATCTCAGTCACACCCATTCATGAATTCATGAATGGGTGTGACTGAGACTTGCTTCTGATTGGCTCAGCGCTGAGCCAATCAGGGGCAAGTCTGAGTCACACCCCTTCACACCCACTGCAGGCCGGCCGCCGGGATCTCCAGCTGCCGGGAGCTGGTGAGTACATCCTTTTTTTTTATTTTTTCACATTTAAGGATGCATTGCAGGAAAGGGGTTATATATTTAACCCCTCCCCGACAATTCATCCCACACTCGCCCGCAGCGCTTGCATTCAATGGAGCCGCTGTATTGCCGGCTCCATTGAATGCAATGCGCTGGACAGCTCCGGCCCGTTTCTAATGAAACGCGGCTAGGAGCAGATTTTCGGGCGATTTTTGGGCCGATATTTCGGCGCCGGTCACGCGATTTGCGCATGCGCATCCGTCATGCGATGCGCAAATCGCGTGAAAAAACGCCCGTGTGACTAAGGCCTAAATTGTATTTTTCAATAGTACCATTTCATGTACCATATAGTATACTGAAAAACCTTTATAAAAATTTCTAAGTAGAGTGAAATGAAAAAAAGAAACCATAATTCCTCAATCTTTCGGGGGGCCTTGTTTTTCTGGCATACACACTGTGGCACTTATCTGATGATCTTTTGCGTGAATGAACATGAGCTCAATTCCCCCTCCTCTCTCAGAGGCTGTGCAGCATAACCATTACCACTCAATACTACACAGTTATCGCTACTCTTCTCTTTGAGTAGTTACTGGTCATTCCCCCTCACTTCTGATAAGAGCAGAAAATTCACCCAGAGTGAAATTAGAAATTGTTTATAAAAACCAATTACAAAAAAGTCCAAATTTCCAAAAACACATTGATTAAAAAACAAAAACTGCAAAAGTATACACAGCCATAAAATATATCTGCCAAATAGTGTGTGTGCATTTGATAGAGTCATCCAGATCAATGCATGTTCATGAAGCTACCCATAATAGATATGTATGATTAATCAAACCCGAAGGCCTTCACCATGATACCTTTTAAGATATGAAGTTACAGTTAAGCAAAAAATATACTGTTAATTTTATAATATTCTTTGTTAAAACTTGAGTCGACGGACACTGATGATGTCATTAGTGGAAACCAATCACTGTCCATTTCCATTTTAGTTAAGATGTGAAGATATTAAAGGCTGAAAAAGTCTCCTTTCCAAAGCTTGTTATCCATTTTCCATTTATTTTTTCTTGTATGTGCATCTCTCCCCTATGGATCTTCTACTTAGTTGAAATATACACAACATTGGTGTCCTGCTTGACCCCAAGGCTTTTACAGTTCGTACCAACCTTCTGCAAAGTTCATTTTAATTCTCTACAGTAAAGCTCAGCGCTACTCATATTTTATTGTAGCTTCCTCAGCACCAACAGTAGTTTCTTCATGCTACGCAATATGCTTTTTGACTTTTCGCCAATTAACTTATTTGGTTCACTGCTCTTTTCCCCAAGAGCAATCATCTTTGATAGTGATGAGGCAATCAGCTTTCTGACAATAGCAAAGAGCTTGACCCAACTGACAGCTCAGATTTGGAGAAGAGTCCTAAAGGAATTGGAAGGTGCCAGAGACACCACTATAAGGCCAGAGAGCCGCCCTACTCACAAATCTTTAGGTTCCCCTAACAGCAATACACCAGACGCATGGTTCGCCCACCTCTGCCTGCTCAAATTAAATCCGGCTCAGTCGAGCATCATAAAGACTTTATTTTAATGTCTTGTTGTATTTTTGTCCTACAAAAAAAGGTTTTAGTGTTTAGTTTTGTGCTGTGTTATCTCCGCTTCTCTGTTGCTAGGAAGTATTGATCTACTTCAGCTGGTTTATACTTAAAAGTTTCTATTCCCTTCTGCATACCCACATCTATAGACTGCATCTAAAAGTGCTGCTGAAAAAGAAATGACATTGACATGTAAAGTTATTCAGTTTTCCATCAAAGTGGGATTTAAGAAGGCGGCATGTTCTGCCTAACGCTTAGAGTACACGGTGAAAGCCCAGATAAAAGATTGCATCTAAGCTTATTGAAAATATATATATATATATTTATAGTATATAGTATCGTAGATGGGCCACACATAAGTCATAAAACCCTATTGCAAAACTGAGAATGAACTCCACTGAGAGATATTAGAAAGTATGGTGTACAAAAAGTTTGCCATTTTTCCATAAAACAGCCAAACTTTTTTGGACATTACCAAAAGAGTAACAAATCTTTAGAGTAAATGTGCAGTGAACTAGACCTGTAGCAGGTCAGTCCTTGATAATGAATATGCATTGCAACAGACATGAAAGTGTGATATAAATTGCAATATTCTTACATGACTTCCAAATTTCTTGACATGTGATTGCAAAAATAAATTATAGGCCCCAACTGTAATGGCAGTAAGGTCGAGACATCACAGATGTGGCCAGTGACTGACTGTCGTAGCCCTGTCTTGATAGCTAGCTACCCCTTAAAGTACATTAAGTTTTGTGGTGTTATTAGTTTTGCTCGACGTGATTGGCTGGGCATTAAAATCATACCAATTTTTTGCAAAATCGGATTGGGTTATCCCAACCCGATTTTTAGCAAAAATCGCATGTGTTCTTCTATTAATGTGGCTCAATTGTTAGCACTGTAGCCTTTCAATGCTTGAGTCCTAAATTTAAATCCCATCAAGGGTAACTTTTAAAAACCCAATCCAGATGTTGCCCTCACCCAGATTTGAACCTCCAGCACTGCTAACAACTGAGCCACTATACTTGTCTGTTCTGCTCCAGAGCAGATGAACACCAGCAAGAATACACGTAAAGAGAATTGACAAACCCCATCCATACTTGAGTTTTGAGTAAAGGTCTTTGCAGATAATATGTTAAAAATGTGAAAAGGTTTCTATTATCTCCCCGTATGTCATCTCCTGGGTCTGAATGGCATGACCCAGGAGAGAGGTATCACATGGTATGTACTGATTTTGTAAGACATCTGTTATGGGCATGGTTGTATTTAAGAGAAAGGTCCAGGACAATCAGATATGAAAAGTGACCTTTAAACTAGGAAGACAGGAGATCGATGAAAGAATCAGCGTTCTTACAGCTGAATCTAAAAGGTAGATTTTGCTAGGAGGATAGAATGTGGTGAGTACAATTGGCAAGAATGCAGCTTAGGCCACTAGTAATATTAAAATCAAGTTAACTAGTTCATAATAATCACGTCGAGAGTGTACACACTAACCTTCATTGACCAATCACATAGTTACCAGGTGCCCACTGATCAGACCCGGACTACTGTCAAACTAGAGGGCTGTTTCCCCCTGTGACTGTTTCTTCTATGATCTACCACTTAAAGTAAGAAATAAAAAGCTGGAATGTCCCTAGTTCTCTATTGCAACCCAGATAAAACCAAAGAACCAAAAAATAGATTTATTTATTTATTTAAGTAGTGCTTTGTATGCAGATTACGTGAGAGAACCAACCAATGGGGGTAAATGTAACATACATCAATGTAAGTGTATGAACGCTTTTGTTTTGCGAGATGAGTTGTATTTTTCAATGGTGCTATTTAATGTATTATATAATGTACTGAAAAACCTTTATAAAATTCTCAGTGGAGTGAAATGGAAAAAAAACTAACTTCTGACATTTTTGGGGGGGTCTTGTTTCTATAGTGCACACATTGCAGCAAAAATAGCATGATAACTTTATTCTATCGATCAGTACAATTACTATGATACCAAATTTATATAGCTTTTTGCTGTACTACTTTTTTTTTCCAAATATATTTAATTTTTTAAAATATTCTGCCGCCACCTTCTGATAGCCATAACTTTTTTATTTTTCAGTCAACATACTTGTATGAGGGCTAGTTTTTTTTTCGTGGGACATCCTGTATAGAGATGAGCGAACGTGCTCGGCCACGCCCCTTTTTCGCCCGAATACCGCGATTTTCAAGTACTTCACTACTCGGGTGAAAAGTACTCGGGGTCGCCGGGGGGCGGGGGTCGCCGTGGCGGCGTGGGGGGTAGCAGCGGGGAACAGGGGGGAGCCCTCTCTCTCTCCCTCTCCCCCCCACTCCCCGCTGCAACCCCCCGCGCCGCCACGGCGACCCCCGAATTTTTTCGCCCGAGTACGGAAGTACTCGAAAATCGCGGTATTCGGGCGAAAAAGGGGCGTGGCCGAGCACGTTCGCTCATCTCTAATCCTGTAGTTTCTATTGCTACTATTTTGGCGATTAATTTTTTTCTGACGACGTTCATAAAAACATCATAAATAATGCATTACTTTGATAGATCATACTTTTGTGGACCCAGTGATACCAAATATGTTTTAGGGGGTTTTATTATAAGTAGGTCAAAGTTTTTTTTTTTACCTTTTATATTTATTAATAATAATAATAAAAAAGCTTTTTTGGAATTCATTTTCAAATTTTTTTTAGTCCCAACAAGAACTTGCAATGGTTTGATTGCTCCTGCTGTATGATGTAATGCCATCGTATTGCATTATACCACGATCTCACAGGCAATCTATCATGCTACATCTCAGGCTTGACTTAATAGGCAATCTGCAATGGCAGACCTGGGGGCCTTCATGATGTCATCGCAGGGGACTGTTCGGTACCCCCTGATATTGAATGGGGTATTTAAATGCCTCTTTTAGAAGAATTGACCGTTTCATTCAAAAGGTTAATAGCTCCAATCAGCAGTGCTGCTTATTGGAGCTGTTGTGGGTTGGTGTTGGCTGTAAGAAACAGCTGGCTCCCACACTGTATGGAGCAGGGTCGACCCCAGATCCCCCTCCATATCATCCCAAAACCTTCAGAGCATAACGTAGGGACTCAATTGGCAACAAATCAGGGCTGTTTCCAGGCCAGGAAAGCGTTAGGAACCTATTTTAAGCCAACTAGGCTATAGTTGACTTAGCTGTATGAGAGGACACTCTATGTTGTTTGAAGCTTGACAACAAATGGCAAAAGATGTTCAGATAATTTTTTTTAGTACATAGTAGCGTTGATGGTATTCACTATGAAGTGGAGGCTGCCAATGGCTTTAGTTGACATGCACCCCCCAGACCAGAAGCTGGAAATTTCACTGTCCAAGTTCGGCAATCTGATTGAAACTGTTGCAGACCCGTAACAAGTGCCTTGCCAGAACCTAGTTGCATATAATGTTACTAAAATTCTTGCCAGTAATGGAATTCTACACCATTGAAATGGCAGCAGTTGGTGCTTGCCGATTCTTCTTGACAATTCTGTGTAGTGTTCTTCTGCTTGGGTAGAAACTTTTGACATGCAGCCCATTTTCTTGCCAACAGCTGAAACGATACCGTAAATTATCAAGCAAGGTGTATTCAATATTTTGGAAATCACATATTGAGATTTTCCTGCTTTATGCAACTTCATAATTACGTCCCTCAGTTGGTCGTCTACTGGTTTGCCAAATGGCATTTTTATAAATTTTACGGAGAAATTTTGTGTCTGCTGCTAAAATACGTTGTTCTATATACTTTGCCTGGCTTAAACATAAAGCCAAAGTTATTCAAATTAATTAGCTTTAATAACCCATTTGCAAACAATAGCTGGACTATAATGATAGTTCCTGTGGAGTAGATGGACTATTATACAACAAAGGTTGATGTTGAAGAGCTTGTATAACTTTTCTGTAAATCATATTATTTGAATTCCGAAACTTGCATTCTACAGAGGCATAATTATAGTAAGAAAATATAAAATTTGGATATCTCAGGGACACAGCAAAAAATTTACAAGGTTTTTACAAAAATGCATGCATGCAAAACAAATGGAAGCCTGACTATTACACAAGGGGGTGCTATAATCTACATATTGTGGGTCTTTCTCACTTCCTCTGCTCAATTCTGCAAATATGCATTCTCTCCCACAATGCCTGCAGAATGAATGGGCTTTTCCTGGTATGATGTAAGAGTTGTATGCTCAGAGCCAAGTAGAGACTACTTCGTACCACTGACTTATATGCCATTCAAGCACAGATAAAGCAAACACAACACAGTCAGCTATATTTGTAAGAACCACTGATGGCCAGAATATTAATAAAAGATGCAGTATATATTGAAAATCAAATATGAGTAGAAGGTTAGCGTGCCATATGAACCTGACTGTACTTCTGGCCTGACTTCAAAAAGCTTCTTTCTCTGCTTGCCACCAAGTTTGATTAAACACCTCTCAGCCACAGATGGGTTTTTATTCCAAGAGCTATAAATCCAAGCATCTTTCTGGCATTCTCCCAGTCAGTAAAGTCGAAAATATTTTTTTTTCATACATATACTGTCCCTTTTTTAAAATTAGATTTTATTGGTTGTTTTCTAAGAAAAAAAATAATAAAAAACGAAATACACCGAACAAATAATATAATAAATACAAAATAAAAATGATGAAAGTAATAATAATGAAATTTCACATTTGCTAGATTGTAAAGCAACCCTCCAGGCCTGAACAAACAAAAATGGCCACACCATTTCTTTGACTACCTGATGCAACTCTGCATTAGTATGCATCATTAGTACAGGATACTACTAGCTGTTTGGATTGGCTGGTGCTGCCCATGTGAACAGCCCTTAGAATACTGATGAATATTAATGTACAGTTTGCATCAGGTAGTCAGAGAAGTGATGTGGTCATCTTTGTTTGTGCCGGCCCTGTGGGTCGCTTTAAGAAAAGTCTTTATTATATGACCCAAGGTTAGCGGTTCATGGCAACTTCAGCTGTCAGATGAGTTGTATGACCAAGATTACTGTGTAAACTTGCAACCTCACACTATCATTGAGTTCAATAGGGTGATGGTGCGAGTCAAAAAACAATCTTAATGGATTATTTCCAACAAGTTCGTCAAGGCAATATGCAACGCATGCTATGACCCCATTGACTTCAAAGAAAATGTGAGGTCCCAGGGCTGTACAGTAAAATTTGGTAATGCAACCTCTGTTGTAGCCAAAAGTCGCTGTGTAGCCCTAGCCTTCAAATGCATGTTTAGATTAGAGTCCGTGCTTGGGACCCCTCAACATGGGCTATGGCTAAAGGGCAACCAACAGCACAGCTTTTTAATCTGGGTGTAGCAATAGTTTTATTACTTAGCTCTGATCTTTGTATCAAAAACATGAGCTGTAACTGAGTTATATTAAGAAGTTTATCAAGGTGTTAAAAAGTGGACACTCACTTTAAGAGTACTGACTTTTTAATCATTTCTTGCACATATTTCTGCAGTAGTTTTGTATCAACAAGCACGGTAAACACGCTGCACATTTCAGCAAAGGTTACCACTGACAACTATAATAAATTCTTCATAATAACTGCCAGACAGAATAGAGGATAGGTGGAAAGAATTCTGTTCATACTGTACATTACAGTACATAAGAACTGCAGAGCTGGCTAACATTTCATACACTGCGCAAAAGCCAAAGCTTCTGCAAAGTGTTTATATGTTATAGTAGGGCTGAATATGTCTGCCGCTTGGACAATGTAATAAAAGTTAGTTAAGGAGGTTGGCTTATAGGCTCTCTTTCTATATGCCTTATCAAGGAACTTGGTTGTTGAAAGGAGGGAATCAAACAGGACAAATCATCAATCCACTGTAAATTCGACAAAAAACCCTTTAGCATGGGGCATAATTGGAACTTTTTGACTTATGTGGATAGGGGCACTTTGGGTCCCATAGGATTACAGTTGAAAGTAAAAGTAAGTGAACTCTTTGGAATTACCGAGATTTCTGCATTGATTATACTAATAAAATGTGGTCTGATTGCTCACAAGTACAATAATTAAACTGACAACACAAATATTTGCACCGTTCCTGTTTCATTGAGTATATTAAGTAAACATGCACAGTGCATGGAAAAAAAAGTAAATAAACCTCTATTTTAATAACTTCTCAAAGAGCTCAATGGTAAAAAGGGAATTTTAGTTAAGAAGATGAGATTGGAGGTGTGGGCTTCACAGGTGCTTTGCCATTATATAAAGGCACGCAAAGCCTGGTTACTGATAAATCTGTTCTCAAGAAAGATTGGTTAGTGTGAATGATGCCTTGATAAATACAACTTTCAGAAACCCTCAGAAGATGTTTTATAGAGATACATAAAGCTGAAAAAGGCTACAGAAACAGTGCTAAACACCTGGATGATCTGCAATGCTTCTGGGAGAATGGGCTATGGACCGATGAGATAAAAGTTTGAAGGAAAAAGATCACTACACATCAACACCAAAATATCATCAAAACTGTGAAATATGGTGGTGGGAACATCATGGTTTAAGGCTTCCTTGATAGCTTGTGATCATTAAGGGAGCAAGGTGTACAAAATCATATTGCAGGAGAATATAAGAGCAGCACTACATGACTCAATTCACACAAGTAACTCAACTAAAGCAGGGCTAAAAAAATATTTCTATTTTGGAATGGCCAAGTTGACTAGAGATGAATGAGCATACTCGCTAAGGGCAATTACTTGATCGAGCATTGCCTTTAGCGAGTACCTGCCCGCTCGGAAGAAAAGGTTCGGCTGCTGGTGGCGGGGGAGAGCGGGGAGGAATGGAGGGGAGATATCTCTCTCCCTTTCTCCCCCCCCGCTCACCCCTGCTCACTGCTGCAACTTACCTCCCACCCGCGCCGGCAGCCGAACCTTTTCTTCTGAGCGGGCAGGTACTCGCTAAGGACAATGCTCGATCGAGTAATTGTCCTTAGCAAGTATGCTCGCTCATCTCTATTCCTGACTGTCCTGTCCATTAAAAGGTATCATATATACAAGATTACAGTGGTGCCTTGAGTTAAGAGTTTAATTCATTCCGTGACGGAGCTCTTAACCCAAAACACTCGTAAGTCAAATCAATTTTCCTCATTGAAATGAATGGAAAAGACATTAATCCATTCCGGATCGCAAAGCTCTCCCACTGATTTCAATGGGGATGGCATAGCCCAATTGAAAGCAATAGGACGCGGGCACCCCCTCAGTGATTTTTGGGGAAGGGCCTTAAATATAAGCCCTTCCCTGAAAATTGTCCCTAACTGTAGTAAAAAAAAAATATATATATATACTCACCTGTCTGCCACTGCCAGGGCTCAGGCGCATCTAGCCGCCGCTTGTTCTCCCTGCACTGCTCTAAAGCTTTTCAGCAGGCGGGGATTGAAAATGCAGGGAGAACGAGCAGCAGCTAGACACGCCTGAGCCCTGGCAGCGGCAGACACGGGAATATATATTTTTTACTACAGCTAGGGATGATTTTCAGGTCAGGGCTTATATTTAAAGCCCTTCCCCGAAAATCACTGCAGGAGTTGCCAGCAGACCATTGCTTTCAATGGGGCCTCTGGCAGCAGTGGTGGCCCTATTGAGAGCAAGGCGCTTAACCCAAGTTTTTGCTCTTAAATCAGAGCAAAAATTTAAGAGAGAGCCCGCTCTCAAGTCAAAAACCTTGTAAGCTGAGGCACTCTTAACCCAAGGTATCACTGTACTTGGTTTCTCTTACTGAGAACAATCAAATTTTACTCTACTGGCTAACAGGGTACCAAACCTTTAGGCTCCTGACTTTAACCCTATTAAGATACGGTGGCATTACCTGAAAAGGGCTGTGCATATAAGGCATCCCAGAATTATTGATGAACTGTAACTAGAGATGAGCGAACGTGCTCGGCCACGCCCCTTTTTCGCCCGAATACCGCGATTTCCGAGTACTTCCGTACTCGGGCGAAAAAATTCGGGGGGCGCCGTGGCGGCACGGGGGGTAGCAGTGGGGAGTGGGGGGGAGAGGGAGAGAGAGAGGGCTCCCCCCTGTTCCCCGCTGCTACCCCCCGCCCCGCCACGCCTCTCCCCGCCCCCCGGCGCCCCCCGAATCTTTTCACCCGAGTACTGAAGTACTCGAAAATGGCGGTACTCGGGTGCGTAAGTACTCGAAACGAGTATGTTCGCTCATCTCTAACTGTAACACATTTGCAAGCAGGAATTATCTTTTATTTCTCCTTTACATTAGGCAAATCCTATTTGCGGCTAGTTGAGGTGATTGCTGCTAAAGAGGGATGTGCCAGTTATTAATTTCTCATTTAATTCTTAACTCATTTTTTTCTTCCTGCGTTGAGCATTTTTACTCAATGGGCTAAATAAAGGATATCAACGGTACAATTGTTTGTATATTATTAGCTTAGTTAGATTATATTTGTCTATAATTCTAGTTTAGATAATAATAATCAGACCACATTTTATAAGTAATTAAACTAGAAATCCAGGTAATTTCAAGGGATTCACTTATTTTTTCTTGCCACTCCATAAATAAAACTGTTCAGAAGTTGAACATCTTCACAGCTGGGTCGGTGTACACAATATATGAATTAACAATGTATGAATACCTGCATAATGGAGTTAAAGTGTGTAATCCCTATTAACTTCTAATGCTTTCAAATAAATTGAGTTTTCGGGGGTTTGCCCAGAATGAGGCAGCTGTTTCATTATTAACCAAGTTCTTGTTATGAAAATTGAAAATGATTTAGTGTGACATTATTCAGCTCACTGAAAGATTTTACCAATGTTCACTGAGCAACTGACAAAACTCAACTTGACTCATGCCTAAATTAGTACCCAGCATTATCTGCAGGAAAAAAAATGCTATCTCCGTTCATATATTTTTCACAGCGCACAAATTTGAAGGTATTTGTGAATGACAATTTATATTTTATCATGTAAAAAAACTTTTTATCTTCATGTCATTTTAAGGTTCAAAATCCTATTCTGAATAATCTTGTAATGTATCTTTTTCTTTCATAGTAATTGTTTTTTTGTTATATAAATTCCCGTACAGCTATACAGTTGAATGACATGATTCTTGCTGCTTTCATCCACCACTAGGGGGCACTTAAGAACTTTCTGCATACTGTTATATTTTTGAGTTGAGATATAAAACAGAATGCAGTAAGCTCTTAAATGCCTTTAAGTGATAGTTGCAGACAGCAGGATTGTAACACTTTGGGCGTGTTTCTGTGAGCAAAATCTGCCCACGCAATACGCAGAGAATAGAACCCATTGTTATCAATGGGCTCCTTCTCAATGTTCTTTTTTGCATGCACATTTTGCTTATGTGAAAGAAAACACAACCTGCTCTGTTTTTGAGTGCATTTGTGCACCTAAAGTCTCCATAGGAGTCTATGGGGGTGTGCAAATGTGCATATATTCACACATGGGTATGTACAAAACACTGCGCATACCCACAAACACCAGCACCTAATTTGGCTTGATGGCCATTCAAATCAGGGTTGGGGTGATGGCACAATGGAGCAGGACAGATTAAAAACAAGATGTTATACTGGGCATAGTAGGGTCTTTATTGTGCTCAAAATTTATAAGGGGTTGTATATGGTGGTTGATTAGTGATGCTGAATGCTGGGAGAAAACAAAAGAAGCAACACAGACCCAGGAATAAATAGAATGACACGGAGGGTAATCCAAGTTCTCAACCTGTTGTAAACACCATGTCTGTAGGGTGCTTGCATTGTACACATGCTGTCCAGCCTTGGAGTTGATATTGGAAATGCAAATGGTTTCTCTCCATTTCACTGTCTATTCCAAATTGGTTATTGAGAACACTTGCAGGCAACTGACACAGGTTCGTGTATCAAAGGCAGTGTACTTCTGTTCTTTATCAGGAAGTAACATAGCTTTTTACAGACAAAGCATTGCATCACAAAAGAGGAGTGTACAGAAGGGTAATTGTATTTACATCTGATTGGTTACCCTACATACATGAAATGACGTAACATTAGAGATACATACTCTTAAAGTCATAAAAACTCAGGATAGGTTTTAGTTTCTAATGATAATCATAAATTAATGCCTTAAAGTATATGTTACTACTAAGAGACATGATTTCTTAAAAAGCAAAGAGAAACATCACTTATACACATAGCGCTTAGCTTAAGGAATGCAAAGGTGGGTGCGAGTAGGTCCTCTTATCAGAATTTAGGCCTCTTTCTTGTAAGAAAGGCATGTATGAGGTAAATACAAGAATCTAATACATGCTAGTGTATAATAATGACCAACTTACCCATTTAGCTGCTGCTATTTACTAAGAAGGAATATATATATATATATGCGTGTTCACATAGGTTGATATGAGAAACACAGGAAAAGATATGTACAATAAAATACATATGTCCTTACTATAACAGTCCCTCTTTTTATTTCTCATAGCAGCCAGGTGCAGAGGACAGGCAGGTACATACCCGAGTCCTAATGATAATTGACTGTTTAAAACTCTGTCCAAAACTATCTTTACACTTCAACTGTGCTTTCAAACTTCCAGTAGCTCTTTAGAATAAGTTTACTGTGTTCAATCTTAGTTTTGCTCCACCCATTATTTCTAATTGTTATGCCTGAAAATTAAATGAGGGAGATAAATTAAAAGTGGTGCAAAGGAAAACTGGCTTAAGGCCCATTTGGACACAATGATTATCACTTAAAATTCGCTCAAAAGCCATCTTTTGAGCGATAACCGTTGTGTCTAAATGTGCCCATTTTTCATTTTTCTGCTGAAAGATGGTTTTCAGTTCAGCCTGAAAACCGTCATTCAGCACAACAGCTGATAAGATGGACCGAATGCTGTGTTCTGGCCGGAGACTGCTGAGAACAGCTGATTGCATTGTCTCAGCTGTTCTCAGCTGTTAGCCCCGCGGGCAGTCCTCTAAATAAATTCAGCTCCCGATGGCTCACACGCTACTAATTGGTACTAATAGGCATTAGTACCAGTTAGCAGATTATGCAAAATGATTATTTAAAAGCCATCTTTTGAGCAATCATCTGTGTGTCTAAACGGGCCTTTAGTTGCCCATAGCAAGCATTCGGGTCTCTGCTTTAATTTTCCAGAGGTGGAATCTGATTAGATGCTATCGGAAACTAAGCCAGTTTTTCTTTGCCCCAGTTTTGATTTATCTTCCCTGCAGAATTACTGAGTTAAAAGCTCTTCAAGTGCGTAAATATTTTTAGGACACCCTGTAGATCACTAAAGAGACCCGAATTCAAAAGTACCACTACATGAGCAAGAATGAGCAACAGTGAACAAACCTATTTAAGCGACAAGTAAAAATATCCTGTTTGGCATATCAGCTCCCAACTTTAGCAATTAGGGAATTATAACAATGCCCATGAATTGTAGATATCTCATTAAACACAATGAGCACAGTATAGCTAAGCATTGGGTCTTCCAGTGTAGTGTTTTGGGGAACAAGTATATTTTCAACATTCTCGGGCATTAAATAAGGGGGTAGAGCTGATAATTCTGTATATCATTTTTCCATCAACAAGGTATATTTTAGACTTTTCGGAAATAGATACCACATATTATGGCTTGAGTAGTGGTAGCCAAAGAGTACATAACAATCTACAAGTAAACTTCACGATGGAGATAGATCTTGATATTAGGCCACGAGGCTGTTTTTCTCCCTTCAACAAAGAAGGGACAAAATGTTCTTATACAGTTAAAATTTGACCATTCTTGCCCTAAATCATTATATACAGAGCCAATGCGGAGTTTCTGAGATGGCTGATAGATACAAGGCTACATTTGAGTAGATTGTTGTCAATTTAGATCTTGAAACAACCCATCTATCAACTAATAACCAGTAAAAAAAACAATTATTTCATAGCCACTATTGTTGTTTTCCATCATTGTGAAGAACAGTGCTAGTGCACAGTAAGACTATTTCTCACATTTACACCAGCAGGTTAGATACCAGCATTTATGGCTTTTAACACTGTGGGGTACAGGAATCAAAGCCAAGACAGTGTACAGTAACTTCACTCTATAGTAGTCACTGTATCTTATCAAAGACCGACTTCCAGTTGGAGCCAACAGTCGTTTCTTTAGCGCTTTTTTAATCCTTGTTTTATGTCTTTGTATTACAATTGTTTTATAAAATAGGACAAGAAAATCAGTACTATAAGTTGTAGGATATAATAATTTTATTACCTGTCAGATTTATGTACATGTAGTGTCTTCTTGATATGAAAACTCGCCCATTATTGTATTTGGAGTGTTGTAATTGAGAAAACAAATGTTTCTGAGACAAGTCATTCTCTTTACATTGCTTTACCATTATATATTATTCATTTTGTAGCATCACACATTCTGTAATGGTGTGGCAACATAATAACACATGCTTTAAAAAGGTTTATTGCAAGCCAAAATGTCACATCTTGGATTAAAGTTGCAGACTAAAGTGGCTGTATTTTACCTTAGGCACTGGAGGGCATGTGCCAAAGGCAGCACAAAGCAAGAGGGGAGGGGGCGCCAACTCATAAAAAAAAAATGTCTATACTTTTTTATTTTTCCATGTTGCCTCTGGTAGGGATTTCTTATCAAATCCACTGTCTTTTTTGAGGAGAGGTTAGGAAATCCAGAGTAAGGCCTCGGTCAGACGGGCGTTTTTTCACGCAATTTGCGCATGCGATCTGCGCATATATAGAACCATTGCTTCGCAATGGGATCGGTCACATGTCTGCTTATTATGCGGATATGCGATAAATTATAGGACACAACGATTCGCAGAACGCACCTATCTGCGTTCTACGATTCCTTGTGTTCTATATATGCGCTCAATGGGGCCGGCGGCAGTAGCGCCGACCCCATTGAGAACATCTATATATATAAAATTGAATGTATGTCTGCGTGTCTGTCTGTGTGTGTGTCTGTTTGTCCTTTATGCGCTACTACACCATTCATCCGATCACCATGAAACTTTGGGGAGTTGTTGAGTACACTCCTGGGAAGATTATAGGCATAGTACAAATATTCTATGATAAATGGCGCGTGCACGAGCGTCGTCGACGGTTACGACCCCCACGTAGATCGTTCGATTTCCATCATTGCCACTAATTCTCTCACTTCCTGATGTCGTAGAAACATGAAATTTGGCACGAGCAGTGATTATGTCATAAATAGGAAATGTTAATGGGTCCCAACTCGATTATTCAATTTTATGCGCAAAAGAATTAGTGTCCAAATTTTACGTACGGAATCTAATTTTCTCGCTTCCCAATGTCATAAAAACTCGAAATTTGGCACGAGCATTGATTATGTCATAAATAGGAAAAGTTAATAGGTCCCAACTCGATTATTCAATTTTAAGCGCAAAAGAATAAGCGTCCAAATATTACATACGGAATCTAATTCTCTCGCTTCCCAATGTAATAGAAACTTGAAATTTGGCACGAGCATTGATTATGTCATAAATAGGAAAAGCTAATGGGTCCCAAGTCGATTATTCAATTCCAAGCGCCAAAGAATTAGCGTCCAAATTTTACGTACGGAATCTAATTTTCTCACCTCCCAATGTCATAGAAACTTGAAATTTGGCACGAGCATTGATTATATCATAAATAGGAAAAGTTAATGGGTCCCAACTCGATTATTCAATTCTAAGCACCAAAGAATTGGCATCCAAATTTTACGTACAGAATCTAATTCTCTCACTTCCCAATTTAATAGAAACTTGAAATTTGGCACAAGCATTGCTTATGTCAAAAATAGGAAAAGTGAATGAGTCCCAACTCGATTATTCAATTCTAAGCGCCAAAGAATTAGCGTTCAAATTTTACATATGGAATCTAATTCTCTCACTTCCCAATGTCATAGAAACTTGAAATTTGGCACGAGCATTGATTATGTTAAAAATAGGAAAAGTTAATGGGTCCCAACTAGATTATTCAATTCAAAGTGCAAAAGAATTAGCGTTCAAATTTTACGTACGGAATCTAATTCTCTCACTTCCCAATGTAATAGAAACTTGAAATTTGGCACAAGCATTGATTATGTCATAAATAGGAAAAGTTAATGGGTCCCAACTCGATTATTCAATTCTAAGCGCCAAAAAATTAGCGTCCAAATTTTACATACGGAATCTAATTCTCTCACTTCCCAATGTCATAGAAACTTGAAATTTGGCACGCGCATTGATTATGTCATAAATAGGAAAAGATAACAGGTCCCAACTCAATTATTCAATTCTAAGCGCAAAATAATTAGCGTCCAAATTTTACGTATGGAATCTAATTCTCTCACTTCCTGATGTCATCTATATATATAAAATTGAATGTATGTCTGCGTGTCTGTTCTGTGTGCGTGTCTGTTTGTCCTTTATGCGCTACTACACCATTCATCCGATCGCCATGAAACTTTGGGAAGTTGTTGAGTACATTCCTGGGAAGATTACTGGCATAGTACAACTATCCTATGATAAATGGCGTGCGTGCGAGCATCGTCGACAGTTATGCCCCCCAGACAAAGACCGTTTGATTTCCATCTCAAGCACAAAAGCAAAAGGCATAACGAGCAAGCGTGTTCAACTACAAAATGATGCATCCGCCGAACGTTTCGCAAGACAATTGCTGGATATTGAGAATGCGGTAAAATGAAAGCTGTGCTGTGATTGGTTGCAATTTCTTATACTGCTGAGGTAAAATGAAAGCTGTGCTCTGATTGGTTGCTATTTCTTATACTGCTGAGGTAACATGAAAGCTGTGCTGTGACTGGTTGCTATATATTATACCGCTGAGGTAACATAAAAGCTGCTGTGCTGTGATTGGTTGTTATATATTATACCACTGAGGTAACTTGAAAGCTGCGCTGTGATTGGTTGTTATCTAGATATATAAAAACGAATGTATGTATGTATGTCTGTCTTCGCAGCAACGCGCGATGGGTACGCTAGTATACTATAAAGATCATTCTCCTCTGCCACAGCTGTAACAGCTGTGGCAGAGAAGAACGGTGTTCGCTCGTCTCGATTAAACGAGCACTGACCATTGAATTAAATTGAGCTAGCAATACAGCCGGCTCCATTGAAAGCAATGGGCTGCCGGCGAGCGCGGGATGAATTTTCGGGAAGGGCTTAAAAATATAAGCCCTTCCCTGAAAAGCATCCTGAAATGTTTAAAAAAAAAAAATTATACTCACTTTTTCCCTGCAGCCGGAGTTCAGCCGCGGCCAGCCGGCAGTTCTCCTGAACTGCTCTGTGTAGTATTCAGCAGGCTGTCATTCAATAGCTGAGAGCTGCCCCTGATTGGTCCCTGTGCTCAGCCAATCAGAGGCAGCACTCACTCACCCATTCATGAATTCATGAATAGGTGAGTGAGAGCTGCCTCTGATTGGTGAGGGCTGTGACCAGTCAGAGGCAGCCCATTCAGCAGGCGGGGATTTAAAATCCCTGCCTGCTGAATACTACACAGAGCAGTTCAGGAGAACTGCCAGCCGGCCGCGGCTGAACTCCGGCTGCAGGGAAAAGGTGAGTATAATTTTCTTTTTTTTTTACACATTTCAGGATGCTTTTCAGGGAAGGGCTTATATTTTTAAGCCCTTCCCGAAAATTCATCCAGCGCTCGCCGGCAGCCCATTGCTTTCAATGGAGACGGCTGTATTGCTGGCTCCATTGAATTCAATGGGCGAACAGCGGACTGCGCTCCCTTGATCGGGCCTGTTTCGCTGAAAATGCTGCTAGGTGCAGATTTTTCAGCGAATCGTCGGCCCCGGTCACACGATTTGCAGATGCGCATCTGTTATGCGATGCACAAATTGCGCGAAAAAACGCCCGTCTGACCGAGGCCTAAAGCTGATACTTGGGTGTAAAAGAAGGAGCATTACTGGTCTCCTCCCTCTGGACAGAGTAAACAGCCATTGCATTGTAACTCTGGCGGCAGGGACAGCTGCAGTGGCAGGGGTGGCTGGGCCGTCTTTCATTCTTTCAGTATGTGGAGATGAGCAGGGAAGACTAGCCTCCTATGATAGACAGCTATGTGAGGGATGACTTCCACTGTCCAGGGGACGGTTATGGCAACTTCAGGGCTCTGGCAGGCTGCACAACAATGGCTGGGGTAGTAGCTTAGGCACAGCAACTGAGCCACCTCTCTTCTCCAGGCTCTAGGCTCCAGGTGTGCGGTCCTTCTCTGAGAGCCTCATTGGTGATATGGTACTCGTGTGTGTGTGTGTGTGTCTGTGTCTAACTATGCCTGTGTATGAATGCATGTACAGTATCTGAAATATTTGTATGCAAAAGTATGTCTACATGTGTGTTCATGTAAAAGTGAGCAAGTGTGGGTCTATCTGTAAAACTGCACCTATATTTATCTATATGTAAAAGCATGGCTATGTATGTATATGTGTGCCTTTGTGTCTGTAAAACATGCCAATGTGCATATATGTGAGGCTAAGCCCACATCTGCATTAGGGCTTAAGTCATAATTCCGTTTCTCTATTCTGTTTTAAATGCAGATGTGAATTGAGCCTGAAGCGTATCACTGTATAAGTGCAAAAAAAATATATACATATTTTGGGCATATTTACCAAATCCAGGCAAATTTTTTGGGTCTATTACGAGAAAGGGAGGCACACCTGTATGTTAACTACCCTGTTTCCCTGAAAATAAGACATACCCTGAAAGTAAGATATAGCATGATTTTCCAGAATTTTTGAGGATGCAAAATGATTTTTCAGGCTTTTTGAGGATGCTTGAAATATAAGCCTTACTCCAAAATTAAGCCCTGCTAGCAGTTAATTTAAAAAGTCAATTTAAATAGTGTCCAGGCAGCTATACATGTAAAACGGTAAAACCTTTTTGAACAAAAATTAATATAAGATACTGTCTTATTTTCAGGGAAACGTGCTGTTTTTGATGCATCTGTTTTTTTGTTTTTTTCTTTTTACACTAGTAGTGGATATGTAGTGGTCCCGTGAGAGTGTCTCTTGTTGACGTTTGTTTCCTGTGGTGTTGTGGTTATGTCTTTGTAAGTGTATTTGTGTTCATCTGTGTTGTGTCGATTCAATCTATGTTGATTGTGTGTTCTGTCTCTTTATTCTGCTGTGTGTGTGATGTGTGGGAAGTAAGTCAGTTACTGGAGGAAAGAGCTAAAGAAGAAGAGAGTAGTTGGGAAGTGAAGAGAGAGGAGGTGTGTTGCGGTGGAGCAGCAGCTAAGGTTGCTCAAGAAGTGAGTGGAGCTGTGATTGGAGAAAGGAACCATGTGAGGAGGAGGCAGAAGACCTGAAGCTTACCCATGCCGAATCCCGGGCGTATTCCTGCGGCAATGGGATGTCTTTTCTTTGGGGAGTGTGAGGAGCAGATCCTGTTCTCTTAGTGTTGATGGTGGTGAGTGCATGGTTCCTCCGTTCATCTACCACAATAGTAAGCGCAACTGAGGAAAGTAAGTAACTGGAATGAGGAGTGTGACTGTAATAGAGAAGAGAAAAGTGTATGCGGTATGTGCCAGGCAAGTAACAGGAGCACTCCAGTACTGGTCCGACAGATAAGTGAGACTGCAGATATTCTGAGGGAAGAGTGACTTCTGGATACAAACTTGTTGAGTGAAGAATAAGGAACAGGAGTGTGTGCGTTGTAATGCCTAAAACTGTTAAGTGCTGTTTATTGGAACAATTTGCATTGATTGTACAAGTAAAAGAAAACCATGTGCCTCAGGTTTAAAAATTATTTCCTTGATTGTGAACTCTGTTATTTGTAATAGCCACTGAAAATGGGCACTGGCGTCACGAGGACAAACAGGTAATAAAGTTTCGCAGCACCGTTATTTATACTGGGTCCTGTGTGCGTCTGGGCCTACTACACCTTGGATGTCTAAGGGGAAGATGGTAGAGCCACCCATGACACATTATTTGATTTTACCCTTCCATCTTTTCCGGCCAAAGGACTGGCCCTGCCCACTACAGATACATTATTCTTCTGAGAGAGATAGTAAGCTTGATTTTGGTACAATATCTTTGAAGGTAGGAGTCATCTGCTCACGGGAACGTCACTCGCTTTACATACCCCTCAGGCTGTATTCAAGTGTTCCATTCCAGATTGTAACCGAAGAAGATGCTTCTTGCCACAAAATGCATTTGCATTTGCTGGTTGTTAATCAAGAAAGGTCAGGTTATCAATTTCTTGCCTCTTGTCTCTCTTAACTTGGGAAAGGTAGTGCCGTTACTAGCTTCTTTTGCTTTACCTCCCAAGCCCATCGGGTTACATGTGCCAGGTGTATACATTGTAGGACTGCTTCTATACCAATTTCCTGCAATCATTGACAATATTTTGTCCATTAACAAAATATATGAATACAATAGGCACAGACCATGCAGCTACTATGAGGGACGAGGTCCAGCGTTGGTTGTTCCATCAGTTTTTAATCTGGAAGGTAAGAAATTTAGTAAGGCTTCTCTCTCTAGAGTTACTACATTATCAGCAATGGAGGTGTAGACAAGGGTCACTATGAGTAAATTAATGTGTTGACTTCAAGTGAGATACTCATGCCCACATGTCAAGTCCAGCTAATCAAAGTGTGCCTGGCAGGAGCTGGTGGAGATTTAACTGCGGTATCTGGTCTACTTCCTAGTATTCAGTTATTGTAAAACAGTAATCAAAGCTCTAAACTCAGTCAACACCTAGGTAAGAGATCACCCATCAGTACCATGTGAGGGAAGGGAAGTGGCAACCTCTATGGTTACCACAAAACAATACCTTAAATAGTCATTTTTAAATTTTCAAGCCATTGGCTGGAGTGAATTTGGAGACCAGCGAACCTAAAGACATATATACCATAGAGGCTTCCATGCAGCTGTTATGGAGTCATTGGAGAGAGAGAGTGAGACTGTTCCAGGTTGATGTCATCCTCAATTTAATGGATGGTGAGACCCTTCACAGGCATATATAGTCTTGGCAGGTGCTACAGTGTTAGCAAAAGTAAGTGGAAAAATTTACTGGCGAATAGAAATTTGGTAGTGTCAAGTAGCTTCCTAAAGAGGCCTAGTTTGCATTTTAATATGACAAACATGTCAATTTTCTTTCATTTCTTCTGTTAACAGCAAAATTCAATAAAAAATATTGCAAAAATGTAGCCTAGTTTGTACCTTTGCTATGGGGCCCTTTCACTTCAAGGTACACCATTTTTAGTCTCAAGAAGATGTAATGTGGGTCAATTCACATATCCCACTGATATAAGAGATTCGGGACTCTTGGATTAGCTTTCTGAACTTTAGCTCTTGTTGCTACGAAACAGTACTTAGGCTGCTTTCACACCTGCTTTAGGGCTTAGTTCAGGGTTTCCAGCTCTCTGCTCCATTTTCAGAGAAGAAGAACTGAAATAGAACTGAAAAAATTAATCAATTTTTACCCCCATTGATTTCAAAGGGGTTTAAAAAAAAATGGAAAGCAAACGGAAAGGCTTCCATTTGCTTCCATTCTGTCAGGTTCCAATTTTTTTGGATGGAAAAATAACGCTGCAGTCTGCACTATTTTTCCGTAAAAAAACACAAAAACTTCACGGAATGGAAGCAAACGGAAGCCTTTTTTTTACACCCCATTAAAATTATTAGGAAAAAAAATCTTTTTTTTTTTTAAGTTCTATTTTAATTTCTCTCCTCCAAAAATGGAGCAGAGACGGAAACCCTGAACTGAGCCCTAACATAGGTGTGAAAGCAGCCCTAGATATTCTGAAAATTAGAGTCTGTTCTAAATTCTGATAAGTGGCTTCTAGATTCTATAAACGTGTAAATTGTTGGACTGAAAATGACCAAAAGAAAAAGACAGATAAATGATCATAAAAATTGGCAGCAAATCCAACTTCCAAAAATCAATTGAGGTGCAGAGTGACAAGCTGGCCAAGCAAGTGAAGCTGTGCAGAACACAATTAAGCAAGCAAGCCAGCAGGATGGCAGGCTGGAGAGCAGTGAAATAATAATTACTAATTTAAGTGCTATACACATAATTGACAGTAACCAATATCACATTTGCTAAATGTTCAGCCTGAAAAGCTTATTCTCCAAAAGAACTATAGTTATGACCTGAGTCATATTTGAGTCTTGGTACAGAAACTCAGTTGAGATGATGAAAATGTTCTTGTCTCTAACAATTTACATAATTAAAATAATCCAAAAATATCTTCTATGCTTCACCAATGTCCTAAGGGTCTCTAGAACAGCATCCTGGCTTATTTCATTCAACTCAATATGCACAGATAGGACACTTCAAATATTGACCATCCTCAAAACTTAAAGGGGTTGTCCCGCGGCAGCAATTGGGGTTATACACTTCTGTATGGCCATATTAATGCACTTTGTAATATACATCGTGCATTAAATATGAGCCATACAGAAGTTATTCACTTACCTGCTCCGTTGCTGGCGTCCCCGTCGCCATGGTGCCGTCTAATTTCAGTGTCTAATTGCCCCATTAGACGCGCTTGCACAGATGGGTCTTTTCCCTTCGGCTCGGCAGCAGCGGCGTTCTGGCTCTGCTCCCTTCTATGCGTCATCGCGTAGCTCCGCCTCATGACGTGTGCCGATTCCAGCCTCCTGATTGGCTGGAATCGGCGCATGTGATGGGGCGGAGCTACGTGATGACGCGAACAAGGGGGCGGAGCCAGAACGCCGCTGCTGCCGAGCCGAGCCGAAGGGAAAAGACCCATCTGCGCTAGCGCGTCTAATCGGGCGATTAGACGCTGAAATTAGACGGCACCATGGCGACGGGGACGCCAGCAACGGAGCAGGTAAGTGAATAACTTCTGTATGGCTCATATTTAATGCACGATGTATATTACAAAGTGCATTAATATGGCCATACAGAAGTGCATAACCCCACTTGCTATCGCGGGACAACCCCTTTAAACATGCAGATTTTTTCCAAGATTTAGGCCTTAGTCACACGGGCGTTTTTTCGCTCGATTTGTGGATCGCATGACGGATGCGCATCTGCAAATCGCGTGACCGGGGCCCAAAAATCACCCGAAAATCTGCTCCTAGCCACGTTTCATTAGAAACGGGCCGGAGCTGTCCAGCGCATTGCATTCAATGGAGTCGGCAATACAGCCGGCTCCATTGAAAGCAATGCGCTGCGGGCGTGCGCGGGATGAATTGTCGGGAAGGGCTTAAATATATAAGCCCTTCCCTGCAATTCATCCAAAAATGTGTAAAAATAAAAAAAATATATATACTCACCTTGTCCCGGCAGCTGGAGTTCAGCGCGGCCGACCTGCAGTGGGTGTGAAGGGGGTGTGACTCAAAGCTGCCCCTGATTGGCTCAGCGCTAAGCCAATCAGAGGCAGGTCTCACTCACACCCATTCATGAATTCATTATATATTTAAGCCCTTCCCGACAATTTATTCCGCGCACGCCGGCAGCCCATTGCTTTCAATGGAGCCGGCTGTATTGTCGGCTCCATTGAATTCAATGGGCAAAGATCGTTCTTCTCTTCCAAAGCTGTTACAGCTGTGGCAGAGAAGAATGATTTGTCTTCTGAATGCTCTCAATGGGGTCGGCGCTGCTGCCGCCAGCCCCATTGAGCGCATATAGAGAAGAGAACAGGAATCGCAGATTGCAGATAGGTGCGATCTGCGATTTCTGTTCTATAATTTATCGGACGAGCGCATAAAAAGCGCTCATGTGTCCGATACCATTGCAAAGCAATGGTTTTAAAAAATCGCCGGACGCATGCGCATGCGCAAATCGCGCGAAAAATCGCCCGTCTGACTGAGGCCTTAAGGTTTAAGTGTGCTTTCAAAATACTTTTGAGATGCCATAAGGACATGACAAAAGATTTGATCACTGAGAGACCAGGTGCCGAGCGCTGTAACTGCTTGCTAGCTGAAGATGAGGTTATAGACTTTCTATTGAGCCAGTCTTCAACTGGCAAGCAAAGACAGGACTCAGATGAGCACATCAGCTTCTTCTTTCCAGCAACGGGTGGGGTCTCGGCACCTGGACCACTAGTGATCAAAACCTTTGACATGTCCCTATGACATGTCAAATGTTTTTTGAAAGAAAATTTGTACTTTAAAGTTGTTTTCCAAGAAATAAAAATAGGCCCTGAGTATTTGACTGATGATAGTCCGGTACTCAACCAAATGAAGGGGATACATCGCATGATCCATTGTCAAGTCTACTTCATTTTTTTACACAGGTACAGGCCTATAGTTTTGCTGTGGGCATTACTGCAGCTCACTGAGTTGCAGAACCAGGCAAAGCTATCCTTACATATGAACCGCTGTGCTAATATAAACAATGAAGGGGCACGGCACTCGCTGAAGTGACCCAACCGCTTTATTTCATTTGTCCTGGGAACTCCTCAGCATTTAAACATTAATGGTCTATCCTAAGTCCTAGTAACCCCCTTTAAATATTTAGATGGCTACTGTGCATAGTGAGTCATGTGAGGTTTCAATGAACACTACCAAAGACTTGCACTACCCACTTGTCAACTTAATTGTCAATACAAGACAAGAGCACAAACTAAGGGATAGAAATACTCAGAGGGCCTCTTTGCATTAACATTATATTTGTCAAGAGGGTGGACATAGATACGCTGTGCTACAAAACTAATTTGGCTTAGGAATAATTCCTTGGGCTTCCCTGGAAATCACCCTTTAACCCCACCAATCAGGATCCGATCTTGGCTGCAAGGAACCCCAGACTGTTATCCTATAAATAGTCCTGGTAATGTGACAGTTGGTGCAAACTGGTCAAGATAACTATAATGTGGTAATAGAGGAGCAGAGAGAGTTCTAGTCATAGAACAGAGCTGAGATCAAGGCAGGCATATTATTTGTAGAAGGGTTGATTCACATGAGCGTGTTTATGTACGTACGGTTGTGCGCACAAAAACACGCTCCTATTAGAAACATTGGTTCCCTATGGTATGTTCACATGTCCGTGTTTTACAGGCATGCAAATGCACGTACCTGCAAAACATAGGACATGCGTGCACCAAAGGTCCCTGGTGCACATCAATATTCCCCAGCGGGAAGACCCCTTGTCTCGAACACTGTGACAGCACTGTCACAGTGATCAGTGCCAAGAGGACTCCCTGCAGGGAGTAAAGAATCCCCTGCCACAGCTTTCACAGCTGTGATAGCTGTGGTAAAGGATTTCTTCATCTCCGTGGGGAGTAAAGAATCCCCCGCTACAGCTGTCACAGCTGTGACAGCTGTGGCAGAGGATTTCTTCATCCCTGCAGGGAGTAAAGCAGAGGATCGCGATGTTCTCCCATTGCTTTCAATGGGACAGGCACTTCTGCAGTCCCATTGAAAGCAATAGGCTGTTGGCAAGCCCTACAGGGATTTTCAGGGAAGGGCTTTACATATAAGCCCTTCCCTGAAAATCATCCCCAGAATATGTTAAAAATAAAAAAAATTATACTCACCTTTCCTCAGCTGTGGGGGCTCAGGTGTATGTAGCCTATCTTCTCCCTGCACTGCTCTGAAGCTCTTTCAGCAGGTGTGTCACTATATACCGTTTAAACATACCCACGCCATCATGAACTGGAAGCTTCTATTCATATATTATTTTAGTTCGCTACGCCTTTCAGCACTCTAACTGTGCCTTTGTCGAGCTTAATACATTGTTATATAATTTCATTATATATATATATATATATATATATACATACTATCATTACATTGGCTCAGCGCCAATCAGAGGCAGGTCTGACTCACACCCTCTTCACACCCACTGCAGGCCGGCCGCGGGGACCTCCGGCTGCCGGGAGCAGGTGAGTATGTATATATTTTTTTTTTAACACTTTTCTGGATGAATTGCAGGGAAGGGCTTATATATTTAAGCCCTTCCCAACAATTCATCCCACGCTCGCCCGCAGCGCATTGCTTTCAATGGAGCCGGCTGTATTGCCGGCTCCATTGAATGCAATGCGCTGGACAGCTCCGGCCCGTTTCTAATGAAACGCGGCTAGGAGCAGATTTTCGGGCGATTTTCGGGCACCGGTCACGCGATTTGCGGATGTGCATCCGTCATGCGATCTGCAAATCGCGCGAAAAAACGCCCGTCTGACTAAGGCCTCATAATGATCAATTTTAAACATATTTAAAATATTATTACAGTAAATAATTTTTTAAAATACTTTTTCTAGAACTTCATTAAAGCCGTTAGGTGTTAATATGTTTAATCGATATATCCAATACATCTCTTTTTTTCTGAGGGTCATTATTGATTTTTGTTTAATTTCTTCTACTGGGATTAATTTTAAATCTTTATAATTTTTACTGTGTTTTTCTGCAAAATGTTTTGAAAAACTATGTTTCATATATCCCTTTTTTATATTATGTCTATGTTGATTAATTCTAAGATTTTATCTATTTGATGTTCTACCAATGTACCTAATGCCGCAGGGCATTCTATCATGTATATTATGTTTCTACTAGTGCATGTCATTTTTTGTTTGATATAAATTATTTCTTTATCTACTTCTATTGTATTGATTTAAAATCACCACCTGCTGAAAGGGCTGTATCTGATTGGCTGAGCACTCAGCCAATCACAGACAGCTCTCAGCCATTCATTGAATGACAGCTGAGTGCTGCCTGTGATTGGTCACAGCACTCAGCCTATCACAGGCAGCACCTGGCCATTCAAAGAATTCAATAAATGGCCAAGCACTGCCTGACTTTAAATCCCTGCCTGCTGAAGGAGCTTCAGATCAGTGCAGGGAGAAGACAGGGTAGATGCACCTGAGCCCCGGTGAGGAGAGGTGAGTATAATTTTTAAAAATTTTAAACACATTCTAGGGATGATTTTCAGGGAAGGGCTTATATTTAAAGCCCTTCCCCAAAAATCCCTGCAGGGCTTGCCAGCAGCCCATTGCTTTCAATGGGACTGCAGAGGTGCCGGTCCCATTGAAAGCAATGGGAGAACATCGTGATCCTCTGCCACAGCTGTGACAGCTGTGGCAGGGGATTCTTTACTCCCCGCAGGAAGTCCTCTGGGCACTGATCACTGTGACAGTGCTGTGACAAGGGAACTCCCCATGGGGAATATTTACACGGCAGCGGCGGAGAGGTGAGTATATATATTTTATTCTATTTATTTATTTTACACAAACAGGGATGATTTTCAGCGAAGAGCTTATATTTAAAGCCCTTCCATAAAAATCACTGCAGGGGTTGCTGGCAGCCCTATGTTTACAATGTGGCCATCGGCAGCAGCCGCAGCCCCATTGAAGACAATGTGCACAGACCTGCATTCGCACAGGTTTGTGCACGTACGTGGATGTGAACTTTTGTGCGCACCTATGCACGTCACACACCTATGTGAAGCCATCCTAAAGATTAATCAGGCCAAGGGTCAGGGCAGGCAGCAGTTAGAGTAAATGTGGTCCATAAACAAGGCAAGGTCAGGAGTGGAAGAAAAGGGAAAGCTGAGTGCAACAGGTAGGGATTAAACCAGGAAACAGACAGGATAATATAGCACCTTGCTCACTAGAAGCAACTGCTCAGGCACTTGCTAATGGGGGTGGTTGCCTTAAATAGCCAGAGCCTTATCCAAATTGGCCAGGGATGGAAAAGCTGTGTGCACATGCTGGCCCTTTAACCCCTTCCTGCCACAGAGCATCCTGGCAGAGATCCTGTGCTATCTGGCTTCAGTAGCCGGTTGCCACTGTTAGCCGGCCTCCCCCTGCAACAGGTGCATCGGAGCAGCGACCCCCACTATTAACCCCTTCCCTGCCGCGATCTATGTAGATCGCGGCTTATGAAGGGTTCACAGAGGGAGCGCACTACCTTTGTGACGTCATCGGACATTCGCTGAAACAAGTGATTAGGCATTGCATGAGAGAAGTCCTGCAATGCCTTATCATAGTGATCATAGGTGCTTTGGTGCAAGTCCCCTACAAGGACACAAATGGTGTAAAAAAAAAGATAAAAATAATGTACAAAAAAGAAAAATGTAAAAAAATGGTGCTTTTTCTCATATTAGCATAAAATAAAATGAAAATTTCACATATTTGGTATCGTCATATCTGTAACAATTAGAGATGAGCGAACACCAAAATGCTCGGGTGCTCGTTACTCGGCATGAAATTTTCGCAATGCTCGAGGGTTCGTTTCGAGTAACGAACCCCATTGAAGTCAATGGGCGACCGGAGCATTTTTGTATTTCGCCGATGCTCGCTAAGGTTTTCATGTGTGAAAATCTGGGCAATTCTACAAAGTGATGGGAACGACACAGTGACGGATAGGGCAGGCGAGGGGCTACATGGTGGGCTGCATCTCAAGTTCACAGGTCCCACTATTAAGCCACAATAGCGGCAAGAGTGGGCCCCCCCCCCGCACTGTCAGCGTAAAGATCGTTCTCCTCTGGCACAGCTGTAACAGCTGTGGCAGAGAAGAACGATGTTTGCCCATTGAATTCAATGGAGCCAGCAATACAGCAGGTTTCACTGAATGCAATGGGCTGCCGGCGATCGCAGGATGAATTGTCGGGAAGGGGTTAAATATATAACCCCTTCCCTGCAATTCATCCAGAAATGTGTTACACTAAAAATATATACCGGCGTATAAGGCGACGGGGCGTATAAGACGACCCCCCAACTGTCACCTTATACGCCGGCAATACAGTGGAGCAAAGAATAAAAAGCATTACTTACTTCTTCAGACGATCTGCGCCGCTCCTGCAGACTGTCACTCCCTCCTGGTGTTTGCAGGCTCTTGCTCGCTTCTGGTCCACGGCAGACTAAAGCTTTCTCTACGAAAGGCTTGAAATCCCCGCCTCCAGAAACACAGCCAATCACAGCAATTCAATGACATCACTGTCATTGGCTGTGATTGGCTGAAGGCACGTTTGTTTCTGGAGGCGTGGATTTAAAGCCTTTCGTAGAGAAAGCTATAGTCTGCCGTGGACCAGGAGGGAGCAAGAGCCTACAAACACCAGGAAGGAGTGACAGTCTGCAGGAGCGCCGCAGATCATCTGAAGAAGTGAGTAATTCTTTTTATTCTTTGCTCCACTGTATTGCCGGCGTATAAGGTGACAGTTGGGGGGTCGTCTTATACGCCCCGTCGCCTTATACGCCGGTATATATTTTTAGTGTAACACATTTCTGGATGAATTGCAGGGAAGGGGTTATATATTTAACCCCTTCCCGACCATTCATCCTGCGATCGCCGGCAGCCCATTGCATTCAGTGGAACCTGCTGTATTGCTGGTTCCATTGAATTCAATGGGCAAACATCGTTCTCCTCTGTCACAGCTGTTACAGCTGTGGCAGAAAAGAAGGATTTGTCTTCTATATGTTCTCAATGGGGTCGGCGCTGCTGCTGCCGGCCCCATTGAGCGCATATAGAGAAGATTTATGGCCTTTAGAAGGACCGTTGGGGTTCTTGAAGCCTACAATACACCTAACGCTCTCCCTATAGCAGCTCCAACACGATAGCACTTTCCCTGAACTAATGTCAGAATGCATCCGTAGCGAGCCGCGGGAGGGGCAGATTACAATACTCGGGTGACACCTAATCTCCCCAGCCACTCACAGCAGGGGGGTGGTATAGGGCTTGAACGTTGCAGGGGGAAGTTGTAATGCCTTCCCTGTCTTTCAATTGGCCAGAAAAGCGCGCTAACATCTCACAGAGGAAAGTGAAAGTAACCCGAACACCGCGTGGTACTCGTTAAGAGTAACGAGCATCCCGAACACCCTAATATTCGCCCGAGCATCAAGCTCGGACGAGTACGTTCGCTCATCTCTAGTAACAATGCATACAATAAGTTAAACACGTTTTTTTATCCTGCACACAAAAAAAATCTTTTAAAAAAACCCTAAAAAACTGAGGCAAAATGCCAATTTTTAGCATTTTGCTTTCCCCAAAACGCAATAAAAGTGATCAAAAAAGCCGTATGTACCTAAAAATAGTACCAATAAAAACTGCAGCTCATCTCCCAAAAAACAAGTCCTCACAGAGCTCCGCCTATGGAAAAATAAAAAAGTTATAGGACTTTGAATGCAGCAATTTAGAAAAAAATAGAATTTCCAAAAAAAGAGTTTATTGTGGAAAAGTGGAAAAACCTAAAAGAAATATAAGAATTTTGGTATCGTTGTAATCATACCGACCCGCAGAAAAACTGTATTGTGTCATTTAGGGCTCAGTCACACGGGCGTTTTTACGCGCGTATATACGCACTTAAAAACGTTCGTACTGCATTAGTACTGCGTTGGTCAAAAAAAAAAATCGCACCCCCCGCCCAAATCTATGGCAGAATTGATGCGTTTTTCAATATAGTTTATGCGCCCAAAAATGGCCACAGTTCGCCATGCAAAAACAAGCCCTTATACGGTCAGGTTATCAGAAAAATAAAAAGTTATGGCTTTTGAAAAATGGAGATGAACATCCGCCAATAATCGCTGAGTCCTTAAGCCCAAAAAGCAGGCCAATCACATGTATGCACACCCTACGGAATTCAGGAAATTGACAGGAGACTTAGGCTGGGTTCACACAGGGCGGATTTGCCGTGTGGAATTTCGCCGCGGCAAATCCGCCTGCGGACGCTAATCTCGGGATTAGCCAGCCATGTGGACGAGATTTCTCAGAAATCTCGTCCACACGGGATGGCCAATCCGCTGCGGTAAGTCCGGCTGAAACCGCGGCTGCGGCCGCGGTTTCAAAAGATGCATGTCTATTTACTTTTACTTTTTTGTTTACTTTTGTCGCGGCCGCGCTCTCCTCTATGGGAGCGCCGGCCGGGACGAAAAAGCGAGCGGCCAGGCCGCTTCAAAGCCGCCGCGGCTTTTTCCGCGGCGGTTCTCCCAGCGGAAATCTCGCGGTTTTTGCTGTGGCCAAACCACGGGATTTCCGGCGGGAATACGCCCTGTGTGAACCAAGCCTTAAAGACTGCCTCAGACATCATGGGGGACATGGCACTACAATGACCAATGGCAGGATGAGGTAGGGGACATTGCTGTCAGTGACCAGTGACTATAACAATATAATTTATTATTTGTTCTCCAATAGCTCATCTTAGAGCACCACTCGAACAATCCGTCAGTAATTGTGAGCTATGAAAGTCATTGGTTTAATTTCTTACATGCAAGCTAGGGAATATGGACATCAGAAATGACTCATGATAATCAGCATTAGCCATTTATTATAGTTCATTAAAGTAAAGTGCCTATACCTAGCTATAACACTGTGTGACATCTACATTTCAGCACACCTTTGGCTTTGAATGAAGGCCTACTACAGTTATGTATATTGGCTGTCCTCACTGACTCAATCATCCTTTTAAATTGATTGCTCTTGAAGAAAATAATCTATCTTGTTTTCCTTGTTGTTCATATGGGAAGGCAATTTCTTTGCTATGGAATTTGTAATTTTCATTCACAGAAATAAAACTATTCCATCGAGCCTCAAATGTAAATCCACTATTGCCTGGGCTGTGCTGGATGCTATTATTTGTCATCTCGGTGGGTACAATAGGGAAAAGGCAGAAAGCTTGTATAGTACAAGTGGGTATATTAATCACTCCGTGGTATGTTCTGATGTACGGTAAATCACTTTATATTATGTTATTGGACGGTATAAATTCATCACACGCAGATTTTTTTTCATATTTTGATCAAGTGACTCCATAAAATAGCCCAGAATTAAGTAGTATCCGAAATACTAGCATTTGATAAATGAGCAATAATATAAACCCATTCTGCTTACCATCACCTTCCCATGAGTCGGATCTTATTCATGGATCATTATTAGTTTTCTGTAAATTGTTCTATTTCCTTTCTTCTCATTCATTACAAGTTGTAGAAGCAAATGTATACTTTATAAAGAGTTATTTTATGCCTGTGTGATTGGAATATTCACACTTAATACTTTATTGTGTACTTTGCTTTATTTCTCTTGTACAGCAGCAAGCACCAATGAACTAAGGTTTGATCACGCTAGATCAACATTGTTAGGCCCTAGGCATTGCAAAGTTCATTGGTGAATGACATTTCATCTTTAAAAAAGCCATTGAAATTAAAAGTATGGGGAAGAATTTTGATATTAGAGCAGAAATGAATAGAAGACTATTGTTACTATTATCATTAAAAGTAGAAGGCTTTCTGTAATGAAATGTCTGTATAGCATTGGATATGGAGGACAAGTCAAGCTTGAGTAAGCATTTAAAGTTGCTCGAAAGCAATTTCTACTTGTTAATCAAAATATTACATTGTCTTATAATTACAAGTCCTTAGCTGCTTCAGAACAACAGCCACAGTTATGCATAAGAAGGGTTTTCAGGAATAATATTCTGCTCTGTAACCCCACTTTAAAGGGGTTGTAATATGATTGTAAGCTATCCCCTATCCAGAGGATAGGGAATAACTTGCTGATCGATGGGAGTCTCACCACTTTCTCTTCCGCTGATCTTGAGAATAGGAGTCCCGTTTCCCCATCCTCCTCACTGTGGGGTTCCTGCACCCACTGCAGGGCGGAGGAGACTGAATGGAGCGCTGGCCACGCAAGTTCGATGGTGCTCCATTCACTTTCAATACCCATGCAAGCACCCATCAACCCCATTCAAATGGATAGAGCACTGAGCCAACGCTCCATTCATTCTGACATCGCTGGGGGCAAAGAATCAACCCCTGCAGGGACAGGCAAAAGGGGCTATTCCTGAGATCAGCAAGGGTCTCAGTAGTGAGAGCCCCACTGATCAGCAACTTATCTTCTATCTTGTGGATAGGGGATAATTTGTAATCTTGATGCAACCCTTCCAAAGGAATACTCCAGAACTGATGCACAATGCAATGTCAAAAAGGATAATGCATGACACTGGGATTTAAAGAACAGCAAGGAGAAAGTCCTTGTGTCATGCTCCATCCCATCTGGCTTTACACTTGGCATAACACAGTGTATCAGGTTTAACCAGAGTATTCATATAAGATTACCTTTCATATTTTAAGGGGATAGTCTCATCATAACAACCACTTTTCAAATGCCTGTAAGAGGATCAGTTCTGTGTGTAGCCCTTGACCTTTATTGCAGGGCCCACTTGAAGATGGTTCAATAAATAGACAGACATGCATTCGTAACTGGGAATTGTTTTATTTACTCCAACAAGAAGTGCAAGGCTTAAAGGGGTTATACCGTGATAGCAAGTGGTGTTAAGCACTTCTGTATGGCCATATTAATGCACTTTGTAATATACATCATGCATTAAATATTGACCTCTGCAGCGCGAGCACGCCAGAGCCGGACAGAAGAGGGCAGACAGCGCAAGCGCATCTAATCCCGGCAGAAGGCAGCTTTAGTCGGCGCCATGGAGACGGGGCCGCCATCACCGGAGGGGTAAGTGTATAACTTCTGTATGGCCAATATTTAATGCACGATGTATATTACAAAGTGCATTTATATGGCCATACAGAAGTGTATAACCCCACTTGCTATCACGGGACAACCCCTTTAATAGCTGCATTACGAGGCTTGGAGAGTTACAGGCAAAATTAAGTACAGAGCTTAGTGGTTACTAATGGCAATGAAGTAGTCGCACAAAGAGGGCACAGACATCTTGGAGATTACATTTCCTATTAAGTAATAGGGAAACCTATACCGATTGAACCTGAAACCTTAGGTTGGCACTTTGTTGAGTCCATAGTTCAGTCTCCTAAGATTATCTCCAACAATTAAAAGTTTTGGGTGAAATTACAGTATGTTCCTTATTCCAAAGTTTTTTAAGTATACAAAACTGAGATAAAAAGAAAATGCCAACACTTTGGATTTCTCTAGTAGTTGAGCTTGCTTTATTGTCAAGATGTTACAGATGTTATGGAATCATTATCATTCTAGTGTATGGAAGGAATAATCTTCTCTAAAACATTTTCAATCTAACCAATACTAAGATATCAAGTTCATGTTGACCAAATTGCTATGGTTTTTACTTAGTACCACACTAACAGTATTTTCTGATGCTTGCTCAGATCAGGTGGACCAAAACAGCAGGAAGTGCATCCGATAGATTTCAAGACTCCAGTGTATTCAACGAGACCTTGAGAATTACAAACATCCAGAGACATCAAGGAGGGAGATATTATTGCAAAGCAGAAAATGGGCTGGGCTCTCCTGCAATAAAGTCTATCCGAGTGGATGTATACTGTGAGTACGGAAGGCCATTATTCATTTCTAACCACTTCTTATTGTATAAAGTATAGTGATGTATAGGGTAAATGGTCAATGATAACACTCTTCTATACCTCTTTATGTATAGTTCATACAGTTGCTGATCATTTTCTTGCCTCCCTTTATTGTTGTATATGCTATGTAGTTGTGTAAAGAATTCATTCCTCTTCAAAACTTTTCCATTTCTACACTTCATGTGATTGAGTGCTGGATATATCTACTGCCTACACATAAATACAAGAGATTATGACATAGGATGAACGTAAATGACAAAGTCTATAATATATGATGAAAAGAGATGCCTTAAATAAACGAATATAGATAAAAGGCGGGCTCAAGAGGCGTCTTATAAGTCCTCAGATTTATGGAAGTACTGAGAAGAATGTGGCATCCTTAAGACTATCAATGTGAAAGAATATCAAAAATGTTGAACTATTGCAATGGGTAGCCAGGCAAATTCTATGGGATGATCTTATGGTTTACAGGATACAATAATGCATCATTTTCAGTGTTATTAATACTACTTTGGTCCCCACCATTCATTTGTACAATGAATCCGACAGCTTTTTCTTGAATTAGATTACAAATATAGAAGAAGAAAGGAGAACAGTCAAGTTTTTATTTTGGCTAGAGGCACCATCAAATGTCTTTTAAACTACAATAGAATGAAAGATAGAGCTTGGTAAAAAAGTACACAACTCAATACATTTTCCAGGAGCTGTGTGTGTATCATGATAACATATAGTGGTTCAGTTATTGAGCTATGCCTCAGTTATGTCAAGAAATGTTCAGGAATTACATATTTACAAGATGCCCCTCGAATGTGAGGAACAGGGTGTTGAATGTTTTTTACAGACATGGCAGGTACAAAGTCGTAGCCTGGCACCTAATATATCCATATTAACTCTAAATAAAGGACCTGCGCGCAAAATGTTCTCTCTGTAAAGTAGAGTATTAAGAAGTAATCTGGTTAAGAAATCACATTTTCATATACCCTATTAGCAAATTCTGAGTTAGGAGAGGGGGTTTCACATGCATCACCTTCATGATTAGCAGAGAGCAGCTACAAAAGGTATATTGTAATCTGGGTGTCCAAGCATGTTTGTGTGGTACTGTGTAATACTTCATTTCCCCTGCGGAGGCACTGCAGTGAAATTTAACACTTGCAGTTGGGTTCCCTCACAGTTTACAGCTGTGTTGCTTGAGACTCCAACAACACAGCAAAAACACAACACCCATCACACACATCATCACGTGTGACCTGTGTGAAGCCAACCTAAGCATGAACTGTAAAGATTTTATATCACTTCCATGTTCCTGTACTGTGTATAGTTATACAACTGAAAGCTATTTTTTCCTGAAAGTTGCTTGTTTTTATTGCTACATAAGGAAAGTGTTTTTGTGCCTTGACCGTAGATTATTATTTCCCAGAAACATAATGCTAATGTTCAGTCATGGCAAAAATAACAACAAAAAACCCTAAAAATATTTTTTTAAAATGTGTATCCTTGGAATAGACACTGTTGTATTACAATAAAGCCAATGGTAAACAAACGAGTGATTATTTCTCAATTGTATTGTGAGTTTACAACCAGCCAAAGAGTTCTGTGAGCCGCCAAGCGCTGTCAGATTGTTTATAATCTATGTATAAATTAAAGATTTTCGCTTGAGGAAACAGTGATAGAAAAATCTTGTATGAAAAGAAGGCTAAACATATTAGTGATTTCAGAGTGACGATGTGGGGTGTATGTCCAACTTTTAGCATACCTGTACCATTCAATACCAATGAAAGGAATCTTATTGAATGCATGAAAAGGATATTATCTTTTACCGGATGGACTTGGCATCTTATGTGCAGCTGCTCAACAAGTCTTCATTCAAGAAAGTTTAAACCAAGACTTTCACAGATTAGAATTTCCAACCTCTTAGGGTTCATGGCCACGGTCTTTTATTTCATCCAATTTTCAGTCCAAAAATTGGATGGAAATAGCACGTTTTTTTTAGCTGGGCGAATAGTAAGATTAAAAAAAATCTTAGTATGTCTTATTCTTGTCCAATTTTTGGAGAAGTATAGCAAATGTCAATGTGCGGTCAGGCAGCATATGGATGGGATGCCTGTTTTCTGAGTGATTCAAGTTGTGCCTGAGATTCTTGAGCGCAACCTTTTAGTTATCCATGAGCATGTACACTAAAATGATTTTCAGAGAAAACCTGGTTTTGAGACAGACCATCTTGATACCACAATTGGAAGAGGTGGAAATCTAGCAATTGTACCTGGTGCCTGAATAGGCCTGAAAGAACCCTGTACTACATAAGGAGACATAGGTATTATTAATGGCACATGGAAATTGGGGCGGGGGGCTGTTACAGTTATCACATTGAAGCCTATGAGCTTTACTACATTGTAGTAATGAGGTGAGGATCCTTAACAGACTGACCCCTCTTTTAACTCGGAATTCCTTAGTAGAGTATATGTCTAGTTTTCTAAACTGGACAACCTCCTTAACCCTTATTATTTATTTTTGGTTTTGGTTTCTCCACTCCACATACAAAAAAATATAATTCTTATCTTTCTATCTGTGTAGCTGTCTGGGGGGGGGGGGGGGGGTCTCGTTTTTGCAGGATTAGTTGTATTTTTCGATAGTACTATTTACTGTACCATACAATATACTGAAAAAGTTTTAAAGTGTCTAAGTGGAGTGAAATGGAAAAATTACAATTGCACAATATTTGGTGTATACTGTTTTTACAGTATATGTACTGTAGCAAAAATAACATGATAACTTTATTCTGTGGGTCAATATGATGATACCAAGTGTACCTAGTTTTTTGGGGGTCTTTTGCTGTACTACCTTAAAAAAATAAAATATCTTTTTATAAAAATTCTGACACCATCTTCTGACCACCATAACTTATTTATCTTTTCATTGATGGATTCTGTGAGGGTTCACTTTTTTGCAGGATAGCCTTTGGTTTCTACTTTTTCCATTTTGGAGAATAGAGAGTTGGAAGGGACCTCTAGGGTCATCGGGTCCAACCCCCTGCTCAGTGTAGGATTCACTAAATCATCCCAGACAGATGTCTGTCCAGCCTTTGTTTGAAGACTTGCATTGAAGGAGAACTCACCTCCTGTGGTAACCTGTTCCACTCATTGATCACCCGCACTGTCCGAAAGCTTTGGCTAATATCTAATATGTGTCTCCTCCCTTTTAGTTTCATCCCATTGCTTCTAGTCTTTTCTTGTGCAAATGAGAATAGGGCTGATCCCTCTGCACTGTGACAGCCCTTCAGATATTTGTAGACAGCTATTAAGTCTCCTCTCAGCCTTCTTTTTTGCCAGCTAAACATTCCCAGATACTTCAACCGTTCCTCATAGGACATGATTTGCAGACCGCTCACCATCTTGGTAACTCTTCTCTGAACTTGCTCCAGTTTGTCTATGTCTTTTTTAAGGTGGGGTGCCCAGAACTGAACATAGTATTCCAGATGAGGTCTGACTAAGGAAGAGTAGAGGGGGATAATTACCTCATGTGATCTAGACTCTATGCTTCTCTTAATACATCCCAGAATTGTGTTTGCCTTTTTTGCTGCTGCATCACGCTGTTGAGTTATGTTCAGTCTGTGATTTATTAGGGTGCATTTAGACACAAAGATGATCACTCAAAAGATGGCTTTTGAGCAATTATTTTGCAGAAAACTACTACTTGGTACTAATGCCTATTAGTACCAATTAGTAGCCTGTGAGCCACCGGGAGCTGTATTCTGGGAACAGACAACCCACTGTTCGCTGAATACATTTCCTTTGTTCTACCGAGGGACTGACAGCTGAGATAATTATAATAATATATAATAATCTTTATTTGTATATCGCCAACTTATTCCGCAGCACTTGCAGGCATGGATAAATGCAAAACAATACAACAATTACAATGTGAGGTACATTGGGTTTGACACAAATGGGTTGAAGGTGGTACAGGAGGTGCAGGGGGTGGGGAACACAGGCAATAGGGAATTTCATGTGCAGATCAATTATTAGAAGGCAAACGAGGGGGGGGGGGGGCACCATAGGGGAGGGGCAGGGGACTAGGTCAGGAGATTGGTATGCTTCCCTGAAGAGGTGCATTTTTAAGGCATGTCTGAAATTTCGTGCATCGGGAATTGTCCGGATGCCTTTTGGTAGAGAGTTCCAGAGGATGGGTGCTGCTCTGGTGAAGTCCTGGAGGCGAGCATGTGAGGTTCGTATTACAGGGGTGTTTAGTCTGAGTGTGTTAGCCGATCGGAGTGAGCGGGCTGGGTGGTGTACTGACAGGAGGGAGGCGATGTATGCTGGCGCAGCACCATGCAGAGCTTTGTGAGTGAGGTAGAGGAGTTTAAATTTAGTTCTGCAGTGGATGGGCAGCCAATGCAGCGACTGGCATAATGCAAAGGCATCTGAGTAACAACTGGATAGAAAAATGAGCCTAGCTGCCGCATTTAGTATGGATTGGAGTGGAGCGAGTCTGGTGCGGGGGAGGCCGATGAGTAGCGAGTTGCAGTAATCAAGCCGGGAGTGGATGAGGGCAACCACGAGTGTCTTTAGCGTGTTCATGGTTAGGTTAGACAATGTAATCAGCTATAATCAGTGTTCCCCAGGCAGAACACAGCGTGTGGTTCTTCTTACCAGCTGTTCTGCCAAATGATGGATTTCATGCTGAACTGAGATCCATTGTTCGGCAGAAAAGTGAAAGATGGGCACATTTACACGCAACGATTATTGCTCAAAAGATGGCTTTTGAGTGAATTTTGAGTGATAATCGTTGTTTCTAAATGGGCCTTTAGTTTACCCAAGTCTTTTCCCATGTGCTGCTGCTTTGCCCAGTACCCCCCATTCTGTATGTGCTTTTTCGTATTTTTCTTGCCCAGATGTGTACTTTGTATTTCTCTGAGTTAAATAGCATTCTGTTAAGCACCACCCACTGTTCAAGCTTGTCTAGCTCTTTTCTCTTCTTCTCTAGTGTTCGCTATCCCTCCTAGCTTTGTGTCGTCTGCAAATCTGATCAGTTTACCTCAAATGCCTCCTCCAGATTATTTCTAAAAATGTTGAGCATTTCTGACAGCCACAATCAGTGTGATACACAACGGGTGTCAGCTGTCATAGAAAGCCAACACCAGCTGTCTATGGAGCTGAGCCTGCTCCATATAAACCCCATGCACCTAGGACATACCTATACATCTTGTGATGCTAAGGGATTAAAGACCTTCAAAGGTTTCCCCAGTGTGAAAAATGGGCAGAGCACCACTGAAGGAAAGAAATGAGTCAGGAATAGAGCACAGATGTAGTGTTTCCAAGGACATGATGAAGTGCAAAAATAGATACTACTGGCCTAAAAATGCTGGTCAACCAAAGGTCGTTTTAGCATAGACTACTGAAGCAGAGGGCGGTGAAGAATAATTAAGGCTCTGGCTCAACCTATTTGGGGATGGTTGCTCCAAATACAATAAAGGGACGCCGATGGTATGATTTAGAGAAACACTTTATTTAGAGCCGAAATGTAATGCATTTTGAAATACATAGATATCTTCATCAGACAGCTGTATTAAACATCTGACAGTATATAAATTTCCCATAGTCCAACGTATAAAATAATCATGACCAGTGGTGGCCAGCAGGGAGGCATTGCTTGCCATTAGGGCAGATCTAGAGGAGAGTGCCAACTTGCACTTGTCTAAAGCTGCACTTCTTTGTGGGATGACAATAGGCGGGAGTACTGAGCTTGCTAATAGACTGCGTGAGAGCCTCAGATTTTCTTTCCTACCCTCTACTTCATAATACATTTGTCACACATATGCCAGAATATAGCTTCCTTCGGCCAGGGTATGAAATCCTATTCTCAGTAAATATGCCCCATTGTTACTTTAACTTGTTATGTTCAAAGTCCAAGCCAAAAATTTTTGGGGAGAGAAAATGTAAATTGAATTTGAAGTAGTTTTCTGAGATAAAATGTTTATTGTGAAATCAGCTGGCCATGCTGAATAGTAATAAAACAGCCTATACTTACCCATCCCAGACCCCTGTCAGCACCGGCACCGCATCTGCCATTCTCCCTGCTGGGTCTGTTTACAAGCTGCAGTCAGTATACGGAACGTCAAGGATTAACTGTGGGATGCAAATGGTAGCAAGACTCACAGATGCAGCACTGGAGCTGCAAGGGTCTGGGATGGGTAAGTATAGGCTCTTTTATTATTGTTCAGCATGGCTAGCTATTTTAACAAAAATCATCAACACGTCATGTACAAAAAATTCTTGAAATTAATGGGGTTGTCCATTCTGGTCAAACTTATTTTATTAAAAGAGCCTCTTCACGATTAAGTAATCTCAAGGTGTCTTGCTGCTGAGACCCCCAGCAAACAGGTGTAGGGGAACATTACAGCAAGTATTCACTTGCCCTGCAACACCACCGCAGAAGCAAGGTGGCATTACACAGTTAATGCAATGCATTGTCCATGTAATGCAAAAAAGTGGAAAACTGACACCAAATTATATAACTTGATTATTTATTGCTGTAAAGGATGATACAATCAGTTATTTTGATAACTGAGATTAGATATGAGAAAATCTTCAAATAGAAAAAACTCTTTCCGCGCTCCTGCTGTAGCTCCTCTTAGGAAAAAATGAACTGTCATGGCAGACAGTATTTATATAAATTAATCATAAATTTATTTCCGAATAAAAGATTGCATGCAAGTGGAAATCTTGCAGCAATAGTTATACAACGAGTTTCGGCGTTCTTAAGACGCCTTTCTCAAGTATACAGATAGATTAAAATGCAACCTTTAAATAGCATGTCTTACCTTTTTGGAGGTGGGAGTTACAGGTACTTGGCGCGCGCCTCCGCGTAATAGTGAGTCACTCTCATTATTTATTATATGGTGGCGCGGATCGTTACTCTGAATTAGATATGAGAAAGATAGATATGAGATGGATAGATATGTGATAGATATGAGATAGATAGATATGCGACCTATATGTGATGGATATACGATAGATAGATAGATAGATAGATAGATAGATAGATAGATAGATAGATCATTGTCATTGGCTGTGATTGGCTGAAGGCACGTGTGTTTCTGGAGGCGGGGATTTAAAGCCCTTCGTAGAGAAAGCAATGCTCTGCCGTGGACCAGGAGGGAGCGACAGCCTGCAGCAGTGCCGCAGAACGCCAGAAGAAGTGAGTAATGATTTTTATTCTTTGCTCCACTGTATTGCCGGCGTATAAGGTGACAGTTGGGGGGTCGTCTTATACGCCCCGTCGCCTTATACGCCCCGTCGCCTTATACGCCGGTATATATTTTTATTGTAACACATTTCTGGATGAATTGCAGGGAAGGGCTTATATATTTAAGCCCTTCCCGACAATTCATCTCGCGATCGCCGGCAGCCCATTGCTTTCAGTGGAACCTGCTGTATTGCTGGCTCCATTGAATTCAATGGGCAAACATCGTTCTTCTCTGCCACAGCTGTTACAGCTGTGGCAGAGAAGAATGATTTGTCTTCTATATGTTCTCAATGGGGTCGGCGCTGCTGCCGCCGGCCCCATTGAGCGCATATAGAGAAGAGAACAGAAATCGCAGATCGCACATAGGTGCGATCTGCGATTTCTATGGCCTTAAGAAGGACCGTTGGGGTTCTTGAAACCTAAAATCACTCCTAACACTCTCCCTATAGCAGCTCCACCAAGATACCACTTTCCCTGAACTAATGTCAGAATGCATCTGTGGCGAGCCGCGGGAGGGGCAGATTTTAATACTCGGGTGACACCTAATCTCGCCAGCCACTCACTGCAGGGGGGTGGTATAGGGCTTGAACGTTGCAGGGGGAAGTTGTAATGCCTTCCCTGTCTTTCTATTGGCCAGAAAAGCGCACAAATTTCTCAGGGAAGAAAGTGAAAGTAACCCGAACATCGCGTGGTACTCGTCACGAGTAACGAGCATCTCGAACACCCTAATACTCGAACGAGTATCAAGCTCGGACAAGTATGCTCGCTCATCTCTATACATAATAGATAAATAGATAGATAGTTGTCACTTTATGCCATCTTTTTCTTATTTTTGATCCGCAATAAGACTGTCAACTTTGTGATAACTAAAATATAATACTTCATAGACCATGAGCTGTGACTTTTAGTTCCGTAACTGATTCTAAACAGCATAGAGCATGTCTTCATATTACATAGTATCTACCCATCACTCAAACTGTCAGCTGTGCACTTTGAAGACCAAGTCACTTACAAAATGTCACTGATATGTGTCAGGTTTCCAGCTCTCGCATTGCTATATTCAATGAGCACATGTGCCTTGCACTACTTATATTTTCTGATTTTTTTTATATTCCACTCTGTAGAGTTTTTCTTTTTCAGTTTTGTCTCCAAAAATAATAACCTTAATTATCCTATCAAATAGTGCCATGCAGAATTGGCCAACCTGCTAAGTGAGCAAAGCTATAAAATGGCAAATCCTAATAGAGTGGGCAGCACAGTCATTTGTCCCTTTGCAGGCTGATAATGCCAAATGCCTAGTAACTAACGATAACTTGCAAATGACTCCTAAAATCACTTGTTAAACATTTGTATGGCAAATTCTGTCAAATCGTATTTATACCTATTCATATTTAGTAGACTTATATATTGTTATCATGGCTTCCAAAGTCCAAATGAGGATCAGGACTAACGTGGTCCTCAAGCCAGCGTATGCTCACTGACATTTAGGCACTGGACACCGACAGGGATACTTCTCTGCTGGTTTACGAACATATTGGTTGGCTTGGCAATGAGCATCCCAGCCAGCCAAACAACATTTAGTTTGTGAGTATTTATTCTGGCTCCTCCTCACAGAGGACTCTGGCTATACCTTTTGACAGGAGGTGTTCCAAAACTACTGAGCTGTTCCTGGTCCTGACCTGTGTCTCAGTTAAGATAAGTCTGCTGGTGATCTATAGTAATAATAATAATAATCTTTATTTGTATAGCGCCAACTTATTCCGCAGCGCTTACTTTTGTGGTTTACTATAAATTGAGTATCATCTAACTTTTGCCCCACTTCTCTGTCACCATCTAGGGAAATTAAGGGTCGCTCCAAGTTTCTGATGTGTGGTTGCCCTCATCAGGGTGACAGCTCTGTCTTTTGATAGGGTCTTCCTATAGCAGAGGGTAAAATATCAGTGGCTTTTCTCATCTAGACCAGACCTATCCATTAGCTTTTTCAGAGTTTATAAATACGACAGAGGAGGTCCCTTTAAGAAGTATAGGAAGTAGAAGGAATAGGGCATACCATGTTTCCCCGAAAATAAGACCCTCTCATATTAATTTTTTCCCCAAAAGAGGTTCTAGACCTTATTTTCGGGGGATGTCTTATTATTGTTATCTAGCAGGCATGGTCCAGGTCCCTCCGGCTGGTCTCTGAACTCCAATGCCCTGAGCCACGGCATTAATTGGCCAATTCATAAATCCTGCCTTCACAACACAATAGTTGTGATTGGTTCTTTGATTGCTGCTCGACCAATCAATGCAGCGCTCGATGAACCAATCAGAGCCAATCGCTTCCTGGAGATGGGATTTATGAATCCCGTAACCAGGGAGTGATCTTCTGTGGGTGGCCAAGGACTGCAAGAAGTGCATCAGAGCTCTGGAGAGCAGCGGGAGGAACCTGAACCGAGCCTGCTAGGTAATGTATCCCTTTTTTATGTAATGCAGCTAGGGATTATTTGGGGGGCAGGGCCTATATTTTAAGCTTCTTCGGAAGTCCAAAAAAATCAGGGTACGGCTTATTTTCAGGGTAACAGGGTAGTTACTATTTAAATTGGAATAGTTTTCTGGAGCAAATTGGACCAGAAAACTGTCAAAAATGCATTGTGCCACATTTACTATGTGTTTTAGACACTTCTGGACACTCTTTTTCTGTGTTCTTTCATTAAAAAGAAGCATGGCCTAAATTGTGCCAAAATTCAGCCAGAATTTTGACTCAATTTTTGGCCGTAACTAAACTAACTGAGGGCTCAGCCACACGAGCGTTTTTACGCGTGTATATACGCGCGTAAAAAACACATGTGACCATGTCCATTGCCACCCATATGTTCTATCTTTTGTGGGTGCGATTTTTTCCTAACGAACGCAGTACCAACCTTTTTTATTCGCGTATATACGCCCGTAAAAACGCCCGTGTGACTAAGCCCTCAAAGGTGGTTTAAACTTAGACTACACAGTCTTATAATTCAGTAAATTTATCATTTATCGTTACTGTTGTGATAAATCTGACAATTTTGTAAAGACTGTCTGGCTTTCAGACAGTATTAGTAAATTAGCCCCAATGTATGGTCAGCTCTTTTTGCTCATCCCGGTGTGTTCTTTATACAATTTTACAATATATTGTATATTTTATTTAAAATACCCCAAGCTAGGACTATGGCCATGGCACAGGTAAATGAAGATGGTGCCAAGTGCTAGAAGTGTTACTGACAAGCCACTTTACTTTAACCAGTTCATAGAGGCAGAAAACGGAACCTTTGCCCTTGTCTTCTATAATACTGTATCTTCTAGCTTGGATCCTGTTTTGCTTCAGTACACTGTATTTCCATGCCTTCACTTCAAATCTCCGTATTTGAGGGAAAATGCTTGCTTAATGTAAACTTAATTGCTTGTCATAAATGTACATGCTTAATTTTATTTTAAATCTCTGAATTCTCCCGTGTAATTTGAGGTACGGTAATTGAAACATTTGTACAATCATTTTCAAAAACAATAATTTGCATTTATCCTGACGGATCTATTTTCATCAATATCCCATCAAAGGGTTTTATTAAAACAATGTAACGATGATGATCTCATTTTCCGATGGTAGATAATACACATGTGAATTTCCTATGAAAATGACAACATCCCATATACACTGGCATCATGTAAACAATTCCAGAGGACATCTTGATATTAAAAAAAACCGAAAGCAACAAAAAGAATAATGAGTGGAAAATTTGTATTTTTACTCTATTTCCATAGTGAAGGCCCCAGGAATATAACAGAGGCCTTCTATATTTAGACCGCAGTCTGATTTGAAAGATAAATATACATAATTTCCAGAAGTATTTTGGAACTGTGGCTGAATGAAGCAATCAAGTCTCTTTTCAATGCTTGAACACATTCATTTTAGGTGGAAGAAAATAAATTATCATATTAAGCATCACTACAGTCTGACCCAAGCATTTTCTGCCATTATGATAAAAGCACTGTTTTTGCAGACACATTTGGCGATTTTAACTCATTACTTTTGTGCTATTCGGAGCGTCGCTTTTAAAAAGGATCACTAAATGGATGTGTTCTTTGTAAAGGTGGCAATAGACACTCAAATAATGGGGTTTTCTGAAAGGGCATACTTTAGTTAAAATGAATACTCTGTGTCACGTCTAGTGCAGAGCCTGATGCCCCAATGCATGACACAGGAATTCTCTCTTTTAGTGTTCTTTTGGCCCTGCGCTAGACATAACATGGTGAATTGGTTTTGCTTGGAGTGTTCTTTGTATGACAGGCTTGGACCTCTACCCATGACAAGACACAATAGGTTTGTAATTGTAGAGACAGTTATTCACACCTGGTGAACTCTCCATTAAAATCAATACTTAATTGATTTAATATAGTGATATTGTCTGCTGTGTGGATCTGTGCAGTAGTTTTGGAGAAACTTGCATTTTATCAGGAATAGCACATGCATAGAGGACTACTTGAGGTAGTCCTGGATATTCATGAGCTTCAGCTAACTACACCCACCTCGCCCTCCAGCCACTGATTGACTGCTCTCTGATTATTACTGTGCATAGAAAGATGGCTGCCAATCATTGGCTGGAAGGCAGGTGGGTATGGCTTACAGCTTATGAATATGCAGACTAATTCTATGACTGTCTGCTATTAATAAAATGCAAGTTCCTCCAAAACTACTGCACAGATCTGCACAGCAGACATATAATCAGTGTGAAAGGCACTACCTTATGGTGCTCTCAGTAAGGGTGGCTTCACACAAGCGTATTTTTGTGCGTACATAGTTGCGTACATAAGTGCGCACCCATGTACGTGCAAAAACATGCATGAATACAGCTCGATTGAAGACAACGGTGACAGACATGACAGCTGTGGTAGAGGATCCTGCTGCCGACTCCCTGTCATTGGATTTCAGGGAAGGGCTTACAAATATAAGCCCTTCCCTGAAAAACCAGTAAAAGTAGTGTAAACAACAAAAAAATACATACTCACCTCCCTTTAGCTGCCAGCGCTCAGGCGCGTCTTCTCTGCGCTGTCCCCGCCTCTGTAGTGCTGTTCTTTGAGCAGGTGGGAATTTTAAATCCCTGCCTGCTGAAAGAGCTGGCTGTGATTGGCTGAGGTGCTTAGCTTCGCACCCGTCCCGTCCCCTCCCATTGCACAGAACGAGCGGGGAGGAAGAGAGGTGAGCCTGCACAGGGAAGGGGAGGGGAGATGGGAGATGGTCTGCTGAGGTCAGCGCATTTGCGCCAGCCTCACCAGACCATATGAACGGGTGCGCAGACATTTGATTTGTGTGCCCGTGCACCAGTTTTTTCGCCCCCAACGTAGCGTATATCGGCCGGCCATGAAAACGGACGACGGATATCCACTCGTGTGAAAGAAGCCGTAGGAATGTGAAGTACTGAACGAGAAGTGAACAAGAAGTGAACAATTCTCAACGATGATCTGCCTGTCTAAACAGACTGCATGAGGGCAAACAATTGCAAACTACCTAGCAGTGACGGCACTCACTTGTGCACGCGTTCAAACGAGAATCGTCTTGTGTGAAAGGGGCATATCCCAGCAAAGTACAGCTCCGTGGTGTTTATAGTTGCAGGATCTTGGATGCAAATGGACCACTCTACCACATCCCATAAATGCTTGATTGCACTCATGTTGGGTGACTGTGCAGCCACACCATTCATAGGAACTCTCTAGAATGCTCCTCAAACCAGTTCTGGACAACTTGGGCACAATGACATGGTGTGTTATCTTGCTGTAGTATTCCATCATTGTAGGGATATGTGAAGTCCATGAAGAGCTGCAAATGGTCAGCAGTAAAATATAACGGGCACCAGTCAATGACATGTTAAGGCAGACTAGTGGACTCAACCCATGCTAAGAGAACATATTCTACACCAGTATGGAATCACCACCTGTACAGTATCTGACATAGTATGCAAGGCTTGTTGTCTTGTTGACAACTGGGGTTCATAGCTTCATGGGATCTGAGCCAAACATGAACCCTACCATCAGCCAGAAACAATTTGTACCATGACCCATCAGACTACATCACATGTCGCCAGTCCTCTGGGGTCCAGTTAGCAATCTCACAAGCCCAGGTCAGGTATTGTTTCCAGTGTTGTGGTGTTAGTAGAGGCTCTCTAGTGGGTCCTTTGCTCCCATATTCCATGAAAGATTAAAAAAATGCTACGCTGACCTGTGGGATACACATGTCAGGCTTCTTGCATTTAATGTGATATCTGCCAGAGTTGTTTGCTTGTTCGCATGGACAATACTATCCAGACACTGTTGGTTGTGATCAGTAATCATCTGTGGGCAGCCACTGCATTGTCTACTACAGGTGGTAATACCTTTGATGATGTTTTCCCTGCACACACATGACACTGGGGATCAAGGAATGTTAAATGCCCGCATAACTTTGGAAAAGGAATGTCCCGTTTGTCTGGCACCCACTATTATGTCCCTTTCGAACTCTGATGCACATCACCTGCCCAGTGTTCAGCCTCACTCACAAGATAGCACTTCACAATTTATACAGGTATGGTCGCTCCAAAGCCATCCCCAGAGGTAACTCCAATTTATACTCAATTTACATACTGCTATCCCATGAATTTTGGCATGTCAGTGTATATTCTCCCACTGCAACAACAGGATGAGAATTAGTGATGAGCGAGCACCAAAATGCTCGGGTGCTCGTTATTCGAGTCAAGCTTTTCGTAATATTCGAGAGCTCTATTTGAGTAACGAACCCAATTGAAGTCAATGGGAGACCTGAGCATTTTTGCAATGGACCCGCCGGGTGACGAGCTTTTTAAAAAAATCTTTTCTCTTTCTCTCTCAGCCAGTAAGCCAGCCAGCTACTGCTGTGGACGTGCGCACGCTGGCATGTCACAGTAGGAAGTGGTAGTGCGGGGAGGGTTCGAACACGGCGTGGTACTCGCTCGAGTAACGAGCACCATCGAGTATGCTAATACTCGAACGAGCATGTTCGCTCATCTCTAATGAGAATGACAATGAATAATCCCATCAATGGGAATTACCTTGGGTCTTTCTAATTATAATGATTTATACAGTCATGAATCAATACAAAGATAATTTTCATATCGAATTCCTACAATTTTTAACAATTCCCTCACCTCTAGATTGTATTACTGATATTGTGCCCAGCTACCAACGCTGTGTCTGTGGTTTCTCGGAATACAAGACCAGATTTACATCACTAATACAAATTCGTTGACTGCTAATCCCGCAAATAAAGTGTGGATAAAACTGACAGAGGAGTAACCACGGGTAACATTAAATTTCCATAGCCCTTTTAATTATTTAAACATGGCAATATACATTTCAAAGCACAACTGTTTATTTACAAATCTCTCCCCACTGTAGACTACAGAGATGTTGGCATAGCTCATTGATATCAGTGTATAATACTAGTACAAGGCTCGACTATAGTAATACTTGTACATACTGTATGTGGCTCATCTACAGAGGTAACTGTGTAGGCGAACACGTGTAAGGCAAAATGCACACAATCTTACAGAGATATACAACATTTAGTGACCATTATATTGAGAATGAAATGTTAAAGGTCAACGCCGGTGAAAATAAATTATCCATCCCTTCTCCCATCTCCTAATTTCCTGTCACACTCTAGAGGTCTCTTCTTTGTATTGCAGCCACGTCAATGCAGTGCAGCCCCTTGTCTGATGAGAGTGAGATTTTTTACTTTTCATACCTATCCAATGATGCATCAGCATAGCTGAGGCTTTACCATTTGTGCCTGCTAGGGGGATAGATGAATTATAACTAATTATTATTACCTTATATAGTCATCTAAATAAATGACAGACCATAAGAATACAGTTAAAAGGATGAGCTGTGGTCTCCTCTATTATAACTGTGTGACAGGAGCTGTGTGATCATCATCTATAACTATGACATGGTATTAGTGTATGTTGAGGCTACCAAGAAGTCCTGGTGGAGTCAAGTTTGACGAGGAGGGGGGGGGGGTGACGCCCCCTGTAGCTGATTGGCTGCACAGCTCAGGTCCTGGCAGCCCACTAACCTAATGCTGCAGCTGGAAGTTGTTGGAATGCACGACGACCTGCAGCTATGGGTCTTCGGGGCCACTGCTGCAGGCGAGGATTGCGGCAGCTGAAACCCCCTTTCCCCAACGGCGCAGCAAAAGGCGGCAACCGCTCTGTGTTGAAGCTCAGAGCGGGGTCGCAGGGGAGGATTGGCCCTGCGTAATACCCCTTCCCCGGTGTCGGACCATAAGCCGCCACCCCGCTCTGTGTAACAGCACAGAGCGAGGTCATGATAAGTGAGGACACAGAGTGCCGTGAAGCGGGCCCCCACCCCCACATATCTGTACAATTCCGGTGCACAGCAGGGAGTACAGAGTGGCGGCCCTCCCGTAACTGAAAGAGGTGCAGGGAGCCACCAGCAGCGCGCTACAGTCGCTTAGATGCGTCCCCCCCCCCCCTGCACAGTGCCTGAGGAGAGCAGGGAGGCTACAGCGCTGGCCGACTGACAGTTACAGGCTACAGATAAAGAGGTTTGGGCCTGGGGGACAGTCGTTTCACTGCAGAGGGCTGCTCACTCACATAGCAGCGCTTTAGCACTTTCCAGGACCTTCTGCTCTTGACCCTATCAGGGGCTGGGGGTGTGAGAGGGGCATTTTCCCTGTCAAACCCCTAGCTTCTGGTGGCGTCAAGATACACTAATACCCTATGACAGGAGTGCCTGTAACGCCATCTAGACAGTTTTTGTGGTAGAGATCATGTAATAGCAACATACAGACTGAGAAATTGACTTGTTTTTGACATCATAACCCCAAGCAGATATAACCTGATCAGAACTGATCTTCTGAGTAAAAAGAGGCAGGGAGTTGCAGACAGAAAGAAATAACTAACCAAGGTAACATTAGATCATTTACATATACTGGGAGGGGATAGCTACATTATGAATGAATCAGAAAAAATTCACTGGAGTGGCCTTTTTAAACCACACCATCTCCTTAAGGGTGACTTCACACAAGTGTGCTTTTGTGCGTGCATACGTGCGCACAAAAACACGCGTCTATTAGAACCAATGCATTCCCTATAGTGTGTTCACATGTCCGTGCTTTACAGGCGTGCGCGATAGGGAATGCATGCATTGTCTTCAATGGAGCCACGGCTGCTGCCGGCGGCTGCATTGAAGGCAATGGTCTGCCAGCACCCCGTAACTGTTTTTCAGGGAAGAGCTTTAAATATAAGCCCTTCCCTGAAAAACAAGGCAAAGTAGTGTTAAAAAAAAACATACTCACCTTCCTTCAGCTGCCGGGGCTCAGCCGCATCCTCTCTGCGATATCCCCAGCTCTGCAATGTGGTTCTTTGAGCAGGTGGGGATTTAAAACTCATTCAGTGAGAGCTGCCAGTGATTGCCTGAGGTGCTCAGCCAATCTCAAACAGCTGCTTCTGATTGGCTGAGCACCTCAGCCAATCACAGGCAGCTCTCGGTGAATGAATGACAGGCGAGAGCTGGCTGTGATTGGCTGAGCACCTCAGCAATTTAAAATCCCCGCCTGCTCAAAGAACTGCATTGCAGAGTCAGGGGCAGCGCAGAGAGGACGCGGCTGAGCCCGGCAGCTGAAGGAAGGTGAGTATGTTTTTTTTTATTTTTTATTTTTAACACTACTTTGCATTGTTTTTCAGGGAAGGGCTTATATTTAAATCTCTTCCCTGAAAAACAATTACAGGATGCCAGCAACTGGATCCTCTATCGCAGCTGTCATCTGTGACAGATGTGGTAGGAAATGCTTTATTCCCCGCAGGGATGAAGAATTCCTTTGCCGCATCTGTCACAGATGTGGCAGGTGCTGCAGGGAATTTCTTTTTCCCCGTGGGGATAAAGAAAACATCTGCCACATGCAGCAGATGTGTTCTTCATCCCCTCGGGGGACGTGGCAGTGGTGGACAGGTAAGTATATATAAATATATATATATTTTTTTTACACTAAAATTGTTGTTTTTCAGGGAAGAGCTTATATTTAAAGCTCTTCCCTGAAAACCAATTACGGGGTGCCATCAGACCATTGTCTTCAATGGAGCCGCCGGCAGCAGCCAAGGCATCATTGAAGACAATCCGTACCTGCATACATGCGTGTTTTTGCACATACAGGGGTGCGCACATATGTACACACCTATGTACACGCACGCTCGTGTGAAGCCACCCTAAATAAATAAAACTTACATAGGAAAAATTTGGCCTACATGAATGCATGGAAACTACATCTGGAGACAACCTCTACCCAGCCCAGGGGCATAACTGAATTCCTATGGGCCCAGGGTAAACTGTGGAGCAGGCTTTGCTCCCTCCAAGAAGCATGCTGCTTAGATGTGTGTGTGTATATATTTTTTTTTTTGTGGTAACTGCAATAGGTTGTATGTCAAATCTAGACAAAAAACATTCCCATTTTGCCCCCCATCATCTTGATTCGGCCTATAGAAAGAGAGGAAATTTGACAGTTGGTCTGTTGACATAAAAAATATTGCAGTTGGTGTAGTTAACTAGATTGGCCACCAGGGGGCAATAAATCAAAATTTGATTGATTGATTTGATTTTTTACATACCACCTATTGCAGTTACCAGAACGATATGATACCTATAAATAATACAGCCATACATATAACAAATAGTACCACTATACAAGTAATAAATACGACCTTCATGCGATTACTGAACACAATCTAGTATAACTGAGTTAAAGGGGTTGTCTCGCGGCAGCAAGTGGGGTTATACACTTCTGTATGGCCATATTAATGCACTTTGTAATCGTGCATTAAATATGAGCCATACAGAAGTTATTCACTTACCTGCTCCGTTGCTAGCGTCCCCGTCGCCATGGATCCGCCTAATTCTGATGTCTTCTTGCTTTTTTAGACGCGCTTGCGCTGTGCGGTCTTCTTCCTGGTGAATGGGGCCGCTCGTGCCGGAGAGCTGGTCCTCGTAGCTTCGCCCCGTCACGTGTGCCGATTCCAGCCAATCAGGAGGCTGGAATCGGCAAAGGACCGCACAGAGCCCACGGTGCACCATGGGAGAAGACCCGCGGTGCATCGTGGGTGAAGATCCCAGCGGCCATCTTGGAGAAGGAAGAAAGAAGTCGTCCCAGAGCGGGGATTCGGGTAAGTAATATATATATATTTTTTTTTTTTAACCCATCCCTTGGGTTTGTCTCGTGCCGACCGGGGGGCCTATTGAAAAAAAAAAAAAAACGTTTCGGCGCGAGCCAACCCCTTTAATATTACCAATAACACCACCGTAGAAGGGCCAATTGATACCGCCACACCTTAATAACTACATAGTGGCTGAATATTACTACCATAAGGATAGTGAATAAAAACCCCAGTGATTATAATATGCCAAATACTAGTGTTGCAGAGGCGTCCTGCAGACTTGATAAAGGTATTGTGCTATCCAGGTGATATCCTTTCTCATTACAGCAAAAATATGCACCTCAGCACTGGTTTACACGGGCCGATGATCGCTCAAAGATCGCTCAAACTACAGTTTGAGTGACAGCTTTGAGCGATCATTTTGCAGAAACCATTGTAGCTGCTATGCAGCTATTTAATAGCAATTAAGTGTGCAAATGAAGCCTAAGCTGAAAGCAGTTAATAGCCTGAGTGGACTTATCTTTGCTCGCATCCTTTGTTCTCAATGGGAAAACAATGCTATCAGCACTCACCATGGAGAACTGCTGATAAGACTGAACAATGATTTTTAGGTTGGACTGAATTTCACGATCAGCTAGCAGTGCCCGAAAAGCGCATGATAGGCGCGCGTTTAGATGCGCCGATGATCGCTATACGATCGCCGATTAGCGTCTTTGTAGCGATCATCGGCTGGTGTAAATGGGCCCTAATACCTGAATAAAATTGCACAACTGTTATATATATTTACTGCATAAAAGTGTAAGGTTCTTAGCATATATTTTGATCAAAACATGTGGGCCCATCTGCCACATCCAGGTGACCTTCATTCACATGGGAACTTACTCTAAAGAGACTCCCCTCTATTAGGGCCTAATGCTCTAATGTACTCTGGGTAAGTAGAATCCAATCCATAAACTCTAATTAAAAAACCTGGGATAGAGGGGCTTTAAATAGGGAAGCCACTGCTCCACAAATGAAACTAAAAAAATTCCTGTAACTAAGTAACCTGCCTCGATACAGTTAGAACATATAAGAGTTGTGCAATTTTATTCATTCACTAGGACGGCGTCACACAGGGCGTGTTTGCAAAAACGCACCAGTCAGCATAACGTATTTGCACTGACAGGGACATTTCACATGAGTGCGGGACACAGCTACGCCCCATTTTAAAAGGCTATTTAACCTAATTAGTTCCAGATTGGTTATTTTCCCTACGAAATTGCGCAAGTGCATGCCACTGTCCCAGCCTGAATTGCCTGATAGCAGGGAACAATGGGCTGAATTTAATTGCTCAACTACAGGAAGGAAGATTCAAACTAGGCATCCAGGATTATGGACATATGGTGTGCTTTCTTTCAAAAACAGTGCCACACATGTCCACAGCTTGTGTCTGGTATTGCAAGCCTTTGGGAGATGTGACACCGGTTTTAGAAAAAAAGCATACTCACGTAGGTGGTCATACGCAGTACACATGTTTTGATTATATTTCCTCCAATTAGTCAGACCAGAGAATAGCTATAAAGAGTATCTTTCTATGGAGGACTTGACACATCTAGTCATTAACCCCTTAAGGATGTAGCCTATTTTGGCCATAAGGACGCAACGATTTTTTGAGGATTTTCATCTTTACCTTTTCTGCGAGTTGGTACAAATGTGATGATACCAAAATTATATATTTTTTAGATTTTTCCACTTTTGAAATGAACAAAATAATCATTTTAGCTGCATTTTTTCCACGTTTTATTTTTACAGTTTTTACCATACAGAAAAAATAGTCTGTTCAATTTATTGTACATGCTGCTATGGATATGTTACCAGATTTGTGTTGTTTTTTTTATTATTGTATACACACAGCAGAAAGTGTGCAAAAAAGGTTTTTTCTTTGTTACTAATTTTCATGTTTTTTTTCTATTTTATTTGTACATGTTTTATGTCCCTGTAGCTGTCTTGAACCAGAAAAGTTATGATCGTTATGATAATGCATTGCAGTTAGAGATGAGCGAGCATGCTCGGTTACGGAAATTACTTGAGCGAGCATCGGCATTTTCGAGTAACTGCCTACTCGGCCGAAAAGATTCGGGGGGCGGCAGTGGGGCTCCCTCCCGCAACCCCCCGCTCACCCCCGCCGCATCTTTTCGGACCAGCAGGCAGTTACTCGAAAATACCGATGCTCGCTCGAGTAATTTCCTTAACCGAGCATGCTCGCTCATCTCTAATTGCAGTACTTCTGTACTGCAATGCATTATTACATTGATCATTGCCTGTAACGGGTAATAGCGGGGATCCGTGTTCTCACTGATCTCTGCTATTGCAGCAGAAGGCCAGCTGTCAGTCACAGCTGGCTTCCATTGCCGAATAGGACTGCTCACTGTCCTGTTACATTAAGTACCATGTGCCCAGGATGCAAACTTGTGTTCTGTGGCCTTAAAGGGTTGAATGGAAAATTCATTCAACTTTAACCCCTTAGTGACGGAGCTTTTTTGCTTTTTTCCATTTTTGTTTTTTCCTACTCCCTTTAAAAAAATCGTAGTTCCTTTATTTATCCATCGACGTCGCTGTATGAGGGTTTGTTTTTTGCGGGATGAGTTGTATTTTTCAATGGCACTATTTATTGTACCATATAATTTACTGAAAAACTTTTTAAAAATTCTAAGTGGAGTAAAATGAAAAAAAACGACATTCCACCATCTTTCGGTGCGTCCTGTTTCTACGGCGCACAAACTACAACAAAAATGACCTGATATTTTTATTCTATGGGTCAGTACGATTACTATGATACCAAACTTATATAGTATTTTTTTTGCTGTAGTACTTGTATTTTTTTTTTAAGATATTTAATTTTTTTAAATTATTTTCTGTGTCCATTTTCCGCGCACAATAAGTTTTTTTATTTTTTTGGCTACGTAGTTGTTTGAGGGCTCTTTTTTTGCGTTATGACCTGACGTTTCCGTCAGTACCATTTTTGCATGTAGTTGACTTTTTGATCACCTTTTATTACATTTTTTCTCTGAGATAGGGTGACCAAAAAAGTGCATTTCGGGCATTCTTTATATATTTTTTTGGACCACGTTCACCGTGCAGGGTAAATAATACATTACTTTGATAGATCGGACTTTTACAGACGCAGCGATAACAAACACATTTTTGGTTTATTATTTTAATTTTTTTTATTGCAAAAATGGCAAAAGGTTTTTTTTTTAACTTTTATTACTTTTTTTTAATAATCACTAAAACTTTATTGTTCTTTTTAAACACCTTCTTTCAGTCCCCCTGGGGTACTTTAACATGCGATGCTTTGATCGCTCCTGCAGTATGACGTAATGCTATAGCATTACGTCATACTCCTTTTTCACAGACAGTCTATCAAGCCACCCCACGGGGATGGCTTGATAGGCAGTCTGCTAAGGCAGCCCTGGGGCCTTTCTAAAAGCCCCCGGCTGCCATGACACCTGCACGGCTCCCTCGATCTCACCGCGGGGGGGGGGGGCGTGCGGGACCCCCAAACAGCGTTCGGGGGATTTAAATGCTGCTGTCAGAATTGACAGCGGCATTTAAAGGGTTAATAGCCACGATCGGCTGAATGCGGCTATTGCCCGCAGGTGTCAGCTGTAATAAACAGCTGAGGCCCGCGCTGTATGGAGGGAGATAGCGGCGCTATCTCCCTCCATACACGTCTTGCAATAGCAGGACGTAGAAAGTCGATAGCGCCGTCACTAAGGAGTTAATAGGCAACATGCAATGCTTGATTTGACCTGTGATGGCGCTGCTGCGGAATTTAAAACTTGTTAACACAAATTGTAGCTGATCACTGGTGATTTTTACAGTGGGACAGCCTGTGATAAGCTTATTTTTAGGGTATGCAACAAGAAAGTCTTGTCCAAAGTGGACAGGCTTTTTAAGGTTTATATTTCTTCTAGAATATTCAGACATGATTGAGATTAAGGCAAGATTGTTTTTTGCTTGAACATATTCCGGTTGGGAGATATGCAAGAAATCAATATGAACTGAACCAGTTGAAATATTCAACAATTCATTCTCTGTGTTTGATACTTTCTAATCACATTCAATACCTGCCATCTCTCCTTGTTAATGCCCCATACCCCACCTCAGTATTTTCCTTAGGCACCCCTCTTCCACATAACAATGCACTTCCTGCATGAAAGGCATTGTATTAATAAGTCTTTTATGCCTGCATCAAAATAAGGGATCATTTTAAGCTCGGATTTTGAAAGCTCTTTCTGTGATGTGAAAGAAAAACTAGAGGTCCGTATTTTCAAAAGGAAAATGAAAACCTTTCATAAAGAGAAATTTCCTTTGTCTGCAGTGTCACCCAAAGGAAATCTCATCCCTAGATTAATATTTACTTCACAGTGAAATTCTGCCAGGTTGGAATCTAAATCTATAAAATCGTGGAGCAGTGCCCAGAACCTACAGTACATGGAATGAAAACAGCTACTTATCGACCCTACTCTTCATATTAGGGAGTCGCAATATTAGAGGGGTTGGCCAAGATTCAGACAGATTCGTCATATAAGTGAATTGGAATACACTTACCATAAACTTTCTGTTCAATTCCCGTTTTGGACCTCAGTATCGACTAGACCTCAGTGACTTAAAGAGACTCTGTCACCATCTTTTTCACACCTCTCTTAGGGCAGTATAGAGTAGTGCCTGACACACTGATTACAGTGATATGTATGCTGTATGTATCTGTGCAGTAGTTTTGGAGAAACTTGCATTTTATCAGTAGCAGTAGTCCTAGATATTCATGAGCCGCAGGCTAACCCTGCACATTCCATCCTTCAGCCAATGCTGTTTGTGTATTACTGTAAATATGAGAGCTGTCAACCATTGGCTGGAGGGCAGTGGTGGGTGTTGCCAGGCTGCAGTCATGAATATGCAGAACTAGTTCTGTGTCTGGCTGCTACCTGCTTCCCTGAAAGTAAGACATACCCTGAAAATAAGACATAGCATGATTTTCCAGACTTTTGAGGATGCAAAATGATTTTTCAGGCTTTTCGAGGATGCTTGAAATATAACCCCTACTCCAAAATTAATCCTGCTAACAGTTAATTAAAAAAGTCAATTTAAATAGTATCCAGGCATCTATACATGTAAAAAAGTTGAATCTTTTTGAACAAAAATTAATATAAGACACTGTCTTATTTTCGGTACTAATAAAATGCAGGTTTCTCTAAAACTACTGCACAGATACACACAGCTGACATATCACTGTAATGACAGGCACTACCTTATGGTGTTCTCAGTGAGGACTGTAAAAAGTTGGTGATAGAGTCACTTGAACTTTTTTTTAAAACTTGTTTTATTGAAAGGTGAGCACAACACACAAAAATTACAGATCATGTCTTATGAACATTGGACAAATGCAGGATAAAAAGTACAATTGTAATACCAAGTACATGAGAGTGTCCGAATAGTTGGGAGCCAGATACATATACAAATTTACAGTAATAGACTATGACTCGCTAAAACGGCAGGGAAATCAAGGAGGAAGACTCTAGAGAGATTGACTATGTAGGGAATTAACTCCTGAAGGTTGGAAGGAGTAAAGATAGAATTCTTGGGGGATTCAAAATAGGTGAGTTACACCACACTCCCCATACCTTGTCAAACTTATCAGGGCAGCCTCAACTTTTATATACAATTTGGTTCCATGGGATAATGGAGTTAACCAATTTCATCCATCTGGGTAGAGAGAGATGCTTACGATCCATCCATATTAAGACAATAGCCTTTCTAGCTAAGAATAAGGATTTCCTCAAAAATATCCTTACATGGTGCTACCCCCGCTTAATCGAGGATTCCAAATCAACACACCTCAGGTTGTGAGGTACAGGTAAACCCCAGATCTCAGACAGGAAGTCCGTAATGTTGTTCCACAAATCTTGAATGATTGGACGATCCGAAATCATATGCCAGAAATCTGAGGGTGAACAAGTACATCAGAAGAAGTCCTACCCATTTTTAGTAACCGCATGGGGATGAGGTAGCATTAATATATAATATACATTGTATAAGTTTATTATTTATCGTGAATGAAACATGTAAAGGTGATTCAAGGCCCTCCTGAAAGGTGTTATCTGTTACAGTAGGTTTGAATGTTTTCAGCGGAGCAGAGCGAGGAAGTCATTTGGGTGATTTTAGACATTATTAAATGAGTGTATAAGCTAGATATGAGACCCCGTGAACTCTGAGAACATAAAATATCAATCAGAGGATAGTGAAATATACATGGTCGGGGTGGAAATTGCATATTCAGATCATATCTGATTTGTAAATATCTTAAAAACTGTGAACAAAGAAGTTCATATTGTGTTTGCAATTGGTCAAAGGTGGCCAGAGTGTTATCCATATACATATCTTCCAGACTACATATATAAAACTGCTCCCACATATGGGCATCTGGAGGGGAATGTAATTTAGGGAAGCCAGGATTATGCCAAACAGACATATCAGCCACAATATTCTCAAAGTGAGCAATAGCCTTAAAGTGTCTCCATATTCGAGAACCCAGTTTATGTACAGATAGAAGGTTACCCAAGTATGCTAAGGGTCATTTTTATACAGCCCAAAGAGGACTAATCTATAAGAAATGTGCTAGATGTGTCTCCAAATTAGGTAGAGGGTCGTTTCGTATCCAGAGATGTCCCTGGATACGATTTGCAATATGATATAAAAATATATCTGGGAGTGCAGCAGCTTCTACTTTTTTCGGGTGTTGCAGTGTGGTAAGTTGCAATTTTAGACAAGAGCTTCCCCAAATGAACAAAGTCATAACAGAATCCATTTTAAAAAAAAAGATTCTACCCAGGACAGGGACTGAAATGTGTTGTAATGCACAGAGACATTTGGGTAGTACTATCATTTTAATTAGATTTATATATCCATCTACAGAAAGTGGGAGGGAACTCCAAATCTTGAATTTGGAACTTCAAATGATCTATTAAAGGGGATATACTAAGAGTTGGGGAGTGCTTACAGTATATTCATTTGAAAAACTTAGATTCCAATGTATTAAGACTAGAGATGAGCGAGCATACTCACTAAGGACAATTACTCGATCGGGCATTGTCCTTAGTGAGTACCTGCCCGCTCGGAAGAAAAGGTTCGGGTGCCGGCGTGGGTGAGAGGTGAGTTGCGGCAGTGAGCAGGAGGGAGCGGGGGGAAGAGAGGGAGAGAGAGATCTCCCCTCCGTTCCTCCCCGCTCTCCCCCGCCGCTCCCCGCCAGCAGCCGAACCTTTTCTTCCGAGCGGACAGGTACTTGCTAAGGGCAATGCTCGATCAAGTAATTGCCCTTAGCGAGTATGCTCGCTCATCTCTAATTAAGACATACTAGTTATATGACCAGAAAATGAGGTAAACATAGGAGTATCCTGTAGTAGGGACATGAAGGCCTGATTTAGTCCAATTGATGCAAAGACTGGATAATTCCCCAAAATAATTAATGTGGTTGATCTCATGTGGGAGAGACGTTGCAGGATTGGCACTAACTTTATTTGACTACATTGTCCAATAACTGCAGTAGTAATATAATCTCTCTCCATAGTGAGACTATGTCCGTGACTGGAAAATGTGATCACATGAATATGTGCCATAATGGATACAATGGGGGAAATTTGTGAATAGTAGTGCACAACAATTATGGCATAAAACTGGCATATTTTTGCTCACGTTCTACATGCACAAAAATATGTGACTTTTTTCCTCTACTCTCGCACTTTTTATAAAGTGGTGGTAGAAAGAATAATGGTGGCTTTTTTGGACTTTTATTTTTGCGGTGGTGATGCAGAATTTTTTTCAGCTTTTTCTACTTCTGCATGATTAAAACACTTTAATTTCTCAAATTGCTCTGATAAAATGAAAGCTGTGCTATGATCGATTGCTATGAACAACAAAGACAGCTTTTGACTTACAGAGTTTTCATAAATGAGGCCCTTTATTTAAAAAGAATATATTTTTCACCTTCATGGTGGTGTGGGTTTAATTTATTTTTATCAGATTTTTTTTTCTTAATCTAAAATATATATTTAATTGGGTTGTGTTTAAAAATCGCTATTTATTAGTTTTTAAATAAAACAAAAAAATTGTGCAGCTACATTCAGAGACCCATTCCAATTTTACTTGTGTTTCTATGGGATAACGTAAGGCCCATTTCACACAAAAATTATCGCTCAAATTTTGCTCAAAAGCCATCGTTTGAGCGATAATAGTCGTGTGTAAATGCATCCATCTTTCACTCTTCGGCTAAACGATGAATTTTAGGTGAGCATGAAATCTATCATTCAGCTGGAGAGAAGATAACACAGACCGCTTGCTGTGTTTGCTGTCCATGGTGCTGTATTCCCCACAGGAGCTGCTAATTACATTGTATGCAGCTTGCAGCCCCTCAGCAGAACAAAAGGAGCTGAATGCAGAGAACATGATCACCTGCTGTTCTCTGCATACTGGTCCCGGGGGCTCATTTACATGCAATGAAAGTAATAAGCTGCTAATAGACATTAGTGAACGAATCATTCTTTCATTATAGATGTCATTGAATTCATTTTCGGGTACATACGACTTTTAAATCGCTTTTTATTGTGTTTTTAGGAGACAAAATTAACAAAATCCAGCTTTTTTTCACAATGCTAATGTTGATGATGTGAGATAAATAATGAGTTCATTTTATTGTACAGGGTGTTACAGACACAGCAATATAAATTATGTATAGCTTTTTTTTCTTGGGGGGGGGGGTGTAACAGAAATAAAACACTTTGTAAGCGAAAAAAGGGCAGTTTTTGTTCTTATTTTCTTTTAATTTCCTTTCTCCACTTGTTTCTAAGTCCCTGAAGGGGGCTCGATTATATGATCCTCTGATTACTCATATAAAGGTACGACCAATCAGCATTGACTACCTGCAAGTGATACACAGGTACAGCTCCTGAGTCCACACCATCACTGTACTGCAATAGTATGGCACTTCACACTAACTGCATGACAGCCGGGAAGTACAATTACAGTGCTCTGAATACAAGACTTAAGCCAAAGTCATTATGACTAATAGTAAATATTGATTCAAGGCAGCCTGTTCCATTTTTTTTCCATTTCACTCCAATTTCCCAAAGATTTTCAGTGCATTATATAGTACATTAAATAGTATTTTTAATAAACTCAACTCATCCAAAAAAAAAAAAACCCTGAAGACAACTATGTTTATGGAAAAATAAGACAGTTATGACTTTTTGAAAGAGGGAAGAACAAACCAAAAATCAAAAAAGGGCAGCATCCTTAAGGGGTTAATGTAGACCCTGATTTGTAACTGCATTATAGCCTAAAACATCATTCAGATGGTCATAATGCTGCCAGATTACAGCGGAAAGTCCTTAAGACCCAAACTAAAAACACCATAGACCTATATATGCTCTTAGTTTGGGTAGTACGACCCGTGTCCAGGCTGGGAATTTACCGTCGTAATATGGACAATAAACTAGTGGTACATTATGGCTGTCTGAATAAGGCCTAGAGGTTTTGTAAGGGGAAAGAGGGTTTCGGCGGTGGGGGGTGTAACTCAGGGCTAGTTGAATGCCGGGTGACAGCCACACTGAACATTGTAATGATTCTCACGTGGGAGATCAAGATGACTCAGGAACGGCTGACTAGAATATAAAAAGACTTCACACAAGAGGATAGAGCTTTTATTTAAGGGGAAAAAGCTTTTTACATGCAGCGGCGCAGGACATGCCTGTCTAATAAAGTTATGCTGATATATACCAAAATGGATAATAAAACAATGTGCCTCTGACAGAGGGGTGTTCCCCGGCAGTGTAATTGGATCATCATAGGTTTATCTACAAAGCAATTATGGCCAAATAAAGACTTCTTGAATAGCTGTCAAGGAAATATTGACCATGAGCACATTTAATTAAGGTATTCTGAGGCAAAAGCTTTTTAATCAAGAAGAGGAACAAAATGCAAGGGCCTGATCATTTGTAAATTGATACGTGCCTGGGTTGAAAACCCCTTAACGCACCTAATCAAAAGTAATCAGTGACTGCAGATCTGCTTATTGGCGTACAAGCAAAATAAATAAACAGAGCGCTATAGCTGAATGTATTTGCCGTCAAAATGATGTGGAACATATTGTACACACGGCAATGCAACTAATCAGAAATGATCGGATACCAAGTTAAAGGAAATGTATCACCTCTATTTTTTTACTAATTAAAACCAAACAATGATAATTAAAGATTTTCCATCTTTCTAATCTGTTTTTATTTCCTGATTGTAGATTGTTTTAATCCTTTGTCTGTCTATGCGTATGGGGTTGCCATCTTGCCTAAGCTTTAGTGATATGCTTTACAGCAGCCTTATGGGCAATTCATATAATAGTCATTTCCTGAACCATTGATTTCAATGGGACAGTATTCTAGGCATGCTTTGGGGTAAGGGCAAAGGTCCCTGTGTAGAGAGGGGGAGGAGGTGAGCTGTGATCAGCAACTATTGTGGCTGGTGAATTCTGTGTTATGGATATATAGGTGTCAGCTTTCATTGTCCTACCTGAGATGATAATGAGATGATTGATGGAAACTTTTCTCTATGGAACAGAAAGTCTCAGATTATTATTAGACTTAAGGGCTCTTTCACGCAGGTGTTGCAATTTTCGGCTGCACACACTACGGGCAAAAATCACATGAACGGGAGAAAGCTGCGAACGAGTCTCCTGTTTTCTTGCCCGTTCACATGGAATTCCGTGGGCTGGGCGGAGAGACCTTAGCGCTGTTATGGTCTCTCCCCTCCCCTTGCTGACTGATAGCGGCAATAGAAGCTGCCATAGAAGCCTATGGGAGCTGCTGGCAAGGGGAGGGACTTTAGCAGCGCTTGCCATGCTAAATTCCCTCCCCAGCCTATGAGAGCTGCCAGCAATGGGAGGGACTTTAGCAACACGAGCCGCTGCTAAACTCCCTCCCCCTTCCCTTTTTCTGATGGCTCTCATAGGCTCCCATAGGAGTCTATGAGAACAGACGGCATATTCCCGCAAAACATAGGACAAGTCCTATATTTTCTCATCCGTGCATAAAAGCCACCAACCGGAATGTGCACCGTATGCACTACTTTTTCCGGACGGCCAATTTTATGCACCGGAAAGTCACCCATCTGAACAAATGCATTGGAATCCAATGTTTCAGATGTCGCCATTTTTGGCTGGCATTTTTATCACTGCAAAATAGCCGCAATAAAACGCTTGTGTGAAAGAAGCCTAATGGTCAGAGTGAAAATTGCAGGATTTTAGAATTGTAGATTATGCTATCAAAAGTTGAAAATATAAATCACTAAAAATTCTTTAAAAATATTTTATACATAAAATCTTGAACTATACAATAGGTCATTTTCTGATGATACATTCCCTTTAGCATGGTTAGTAGTTTATGGGTTGCAAGTAGAGATGAGCGAACGTTCTCGTTTCGAGTAATTACTCGATCGAGCATCGCTATTTTCGAGTACCTGGCTACTCGGGTGCAAAGATTCAGGGGGCGCCGGGGAGCGGGGGATGGCGCGGTGGAGCGAGGGGTAGCAGTGGGGAACAGGGGGGAGCTCTCTCTCTCTAAACCCCCCCCCCCCCCACTCCCCTCTGCAACCCCCGCCGCCCCCTCGAATCTTTTCACCCGAGAAGAGAAGTGCTCGAAAATCGCAGTGCTCGAGTGAAAAAGGGGCGTGGCCGAGTACGTTCGCTCATCTCTAGTTGCAAGCTGTAATGGAGAACCCCAACAGGCAAATTTCACAAAACACATCTAGCACAGCCTTCATCCATAAAATTAGGAGTTTATTGGCAAAAAGTTCAGAAAGTTAAAAATAAATACATTTATCTTTTATTTGTTTTTATCTTTTTGCTAATAACTCCTACTTTTATGGACATATGCTGTGTTAGACCTGTCTTGTGAAGTTTGGACTTGATTCCCCAACATTTCCAAGTCACTCATTCAGTTCCTGTGATTAAAGACTGAGGTGTTGTTCCTACTGTAGTTGGTTACTAATGTCTTTGTGCTAATGCGTAAGCCCCAACAAGTAGTGTTAGACCGGACTTTCTTAAACCAAGCAGCGGAAATGATTCAGAGGACCAATCATCCATACATATGTCCAATTTTAGTTGCATCAAAGCACTTTGTTATCAACTCGCAATAAAAACACTTGCTCCAACTGATTGGCTCCAAAATCAGAGCAACATATGGGGTGCAGATACAAAACTTCTCCAAAGACACTTTCCTTATTCAAAGCATATTTCTTTATTATCTTCCATAATAGACAAACATTGTCTGTCTTTTATGGAAGATAATAAAGAAATATGCTTTGAATAAGGAAAGTAGCTTTGGACAAGTTTTGTATCTGCACCCCATATGCTGCTCCGTCTTTGAAAAGGATTTGTGCAGTTATTGTCTGGATGAAGGGTCCACATCCTGCTGGAGCGTGCATCTTTGAGCCCGGTTGGTGATTGCGTTACCAGCTGGGTTGCTTGGAGTGCTGCTGTCTCACTTTCTTTTGGCTCCAAAATCAGCTCCAACTGGAAAATTGGAGTTCAATATTGTTTCAGAGCCTGGGTCTCCTAAAAGTTTCTCTGGTAAGCCAGTCCAACTATTGTATACCTTCTTGACAATTCAAAAGTACGGTATGAGTGGCTCATCACCAGGCAAAAAACAGAGGCTCTATAGAAGGTCATTTTAACACAGCACCCACTGGCAATATTGCCCCATTGGTAGATATTTTGGCCGTTAGATTGGACCTCTAATTCCTACTTAGTAATCAGTCAGAAGCATTAGCAATGGACATCAGGGATAAATATTATTAACCCACCAGAAATTGGAAACCATGTATGATGTAATATACCTTGTCATCTCCAAGATTTTTCCTGTGCCTTTTTAGTTTGTTCCACCCTTTATGTACCACATCTTATGTTAAAACTGTGCAGAGATCTCCATGTTTTGGTTTTAACTCATATAGTGCCCAAATAATACTACCATTTTCTTTGCTCAAATAGTACTGTCGTACTGTAGTGGCCCAGATTTAATGGGGCCCCTCCATAATGTTCTATGTCTGTCTCATGTCAATGTCTTGTCAGTGTCTTGTTTGTAGAGTGCATCATGTTATTGTGTATTGGATGTTTGCAGGCATGAATGGGTTAATATCTGGTCATGTCTGGAAATGTAGCATTTTGTCCTGTGTGTGGTATAAAAGGAGGGTCACATGGCTATGTGGGAGTTAGTTGGGGAGTTAGTTAGTGAGCGAGGGAGTGAGTTAGTTAGAAAGAGAAATAGAGAGTGAGAAGGAGAGCATCAGGAGACATGGAAGAGTTTGAGGGGTGATCTGCTGTTCCCACCAGGGCCTAGCCCTGCAAAGAGACTACCTATAGCCTCCATTCGGAGAGAGAGTGAAAGTCTGGACATGATGGAAACGTGTGGCTGTGCAGCATTGGTACCGCATGCATCCAGAGGAATGGAAAACTGCTACTAAGCGAGAGGAACGTGAGTGTATGACAGGAGAGAGAGAAAGTTTGCCGGGAGAGAAATCTCACAGATAACTTAGACTGTGGATTATACAAATGTCCGAGAAACCTCCCTGATGCACCACTGTAATTTGTTTCTGTACAAAGACTGTTTATTTGGATATGTTTTCAATATGTTAAGTAAACGAACAGAATTGACTATTCCCGGTTCTTGTTCAGAAAATACCCTGTGTGTGGACTACTTTATTACACCTGAGAGATCCGCTGCAGAGAACGGAACGGTGGCGTCACGAGTGACAATTGGACTTAAGGTAACCCCTGGTTACTACCCCTGTGATCTCCTCCTGCGGCGACGAGGTCCTGAGCTACCCCCAGGGGAGGAGATGGTAGAGCCCCGTGACAAGGATAACATCTCTACCCCGCTGTCTCCTCGGCTCCTGCAATACTCCTACTGCTCAGACACTGCAATACAGCAGCCCTCAGGAAGCTTATTTTGACATCTTTGGATACCTCCTGTTACAACCATACCCCTATCCTATGGCAGTTCATATTCCCTCTCCCTCGATATGACCCCCTTCTCCTTAGTGTACCTTAGTTTAGCTCTATAATTGTACATCAGTACAATTATTAATTGCACACCAGAAGTAGAACTCTGACACTACGTTGAAGTGGTTACGTGCCAAAATCAATGCAATAATATAATGTTAACATTACGATATTTTTTCCACCTTGCTGACCAGCCTATAAAACCAAATGAACTAATTTCTGGATTTTATTAGAGATCAAAGAGCAAAAAAAAATCCATTAACCTAATTACTAAAGTGAAGGCGTTCTCTAATTGTAGGTATTCGAAATGCAAGACAATTTTGTGCCTGACCTCAGATGGAGTATTTGAGAAAGTAAAACCAGATTCCATGAACAGATTATGGTAATGCCCAGATTATGATCACGGAATAGTTGCATTCACACATTTACTTCTTCAGATTTTTTTTCTCTTTGACCTCTTGTGGGATTACAGAATATATTGTTCACATGCTTTATAACAATCTATTTTTAGTTAAGGAAGTTAACCTTAAACAATGCAGCCACAGCATATTACTATCCTATTAAACATTCATCTTCTATTATTCCTATGGCACATCGAGAATGCTACCACTGTGTTACCTTGGAAACTGTAAAAAGTAATTGATAAAAGTATTCCAGTGCTGCTAGTGTAATACCGGCTATGATTCTACACAATTATCACACATTTGTTGCTTAAAGAAACAAAAAAGTAGTTGTTTGGCCCATAAAAAATAACTTAGTGTTGTTCAGCCAATATTTTATAGCCATAGATAAATAAAAAAATAGTAATCTGATGCAACGTCAACCCCTTAAGACCGTCCCCCTTTTTCCCCCCCATTTTCGTTTTTTCCTCCCCTTTTAAAAAAAAATCTTAACTCCTATTTTTTAATCAACATAGATGTCCGAGGGCTTGTTATTTACAGGACGAGTTGTATTTTTCAAGGGTACTATATAATGTACCATACAATGTAGTGAAAAACGTAAAAAAAAAATTCTTAGTGGACTGAAATGGGAAAAAAAAAAAAATTCCGCCATCTTTAAGTGTCTGACTTCCAGTGATGTCAACTGTTGGCAGCAAAGGAGAGGTAAGTACTGTTCCGTTTGCTATTTTACTACAGCAAGTGCTATTGAAGGGATGTTGACTGGTAACCAGACAACCCCTTTAAAGATAAGCTGTCAGGTCTCCTGACATATCTGTTTTAGTAAAAACTTGTATTCCTCATAAAATAGCAATTCTTTATCATCTCTTCTTATAACTCTGTGTTGCGCCAGGTGTTACTAGTGTCAATAGAAGAGGTCCTATGCACTCTTAGCGACACCCACACATAGAGAATCTGCTATGAGCTTTCTGTAGTGAAAGACCTGCAAGAAATCTGCCAAAAATATGCAGTGGCCAAATCTGCACCAAAACGGCACAGAATTAGGGTGGCTTCACACGAGCATGTTTTTTGCATACATAAGTGTATGCATAGGTGCACACCTATGTACACGCAAAAATACGCGTCTATGCAGGTCCGTACATTGCCTTCACTGGAGAAGTGGCAGATATTTTCATCATCCCTGCAAGGAAAAAGAATTCCCTGCTGCATCTGCCACATCTGTGACAGATGCAGCAAAGAAATTCTTCATCCCTGCGGGGAATAAATAATTCTCTACATGAATTCATGGATGGGTCAGTGCTTCCTCTGATTGGCTGAGCGCAGTAAACAATTAGAGGCAGCTCTCAGCTGTCATTCAATAGCTGAGAGATTGTAAATCCCCGCCTGCTAAATACCCCTCAAAGCAGTGCAGTAGAAGAGCTGGCTGGACGCAGCTGAGCCCCGGTAGCTGAAGGAAGGTGAGTATTTATTTATTTTTTTATCATTATTCTTTCTTGTTTTTCAAGGAAGGGCTTATATTTAAAGCCCTTCCCTGAAAAATAATTACAGGATGCCGGCAGGTGGATCCCCTACCGCAGCTGTCATCTGTGACAGCTGTGGTAGGGAATTCTTTATTCCCCGCAGGTGGCAGGTGCAGCAGGGAATTCTTTTTCCTCTCGGGGATGAAGGAAACATCTGCCGCAAGTGGCAGATGTGTTCTTCATCCCTACAGGGACACGGCAGCAATGGACAGGTTAGTATTTTTTGGGGGGTTTTTTACACCAAAACAATTCAGTGGTGCTGGCAGCAGCCGCTGCTCCATTGAAGACAGTGCGGGCATTCCCTATGGTGCACACATGTCCTATCTTTACAGGCACCTGTAATACATGGACACGTGAACACACCATAGGGAATGCATTGACTTTAATAGAAGTGTGTTTTGTGCGTGCTCGTGTGAAGCCACCCAAAGCCCTGTATTTTGTTGCAGATCTTCAGCAAATTTTAAACGTTATATTTTAAGGGCTGAAATTTGCAGCATAAATAGGTATGTTATGGATTTAGGATTTGCAGGGTTCCAAAAATGCTCCAGATTTGTCGTGGAAATTTTCCACTCAATGTGAAGGACATTTTTAAAATCTCTTTCACATGGCTTCTACTGTAAATGCTGCGGAATTTCAGCAGCAAAATCCACTGCAGAAGTTCCATAGCATTTATACTATGTGTGAAACCAGCCTTTATTCTGTCAGCACTGGCTGGACCATGTCAGATAGTGCATGAACACAACCCCAATTGGTAACTTTCAGTTGTTAAGTCATTCATAAACTACTAGAAGGAAAAACAGAGAAATGCTACAACGCTGAGGTCTAATGAAAAAACCCTCCAGAATTGTTATTTCATGGGGAATACAAATATTTACTAAAACAGACATTACAGAAAATGTCAGAAGTCTTCTTTAACCCCTTAGTGACCAAGCCTGTTTGCGCCTTAATGACCAGGCCAAATTTTGCAAATCTGACACGTGTCACTTTAGCATGGAAAAACACCAGAAAGGTTTTGCATATCCAAGCGATTCTGACATTGTTTTTTCGCCACATGCTGTACTTCATCTAGGCGGAAAAAAAAGACTGATAGAATTTGTGTTTATTTATTAAAAGCGCCAAAATTGGGAAAATATTGAAAAAAATCATAATTTTTTCACATTTCCAACTGCAATATCTCAAATATGTGCAAACATAATATAGAAATTTTTGCTAAGATATATATTTCCATCCGTTTACTTTATTTTTGGTGCACATTGGAAAAACGTTCATTTTTTTTAACCATTTAGGAGCCGTACAAATTTAACATTACTTTTCAGCATTTTGAGGAACACTTTGTTTTCCTACACCAAACCAAGATTGGAAAGGCTCATAGGAGTCAAAATGATAGATACCCCCATAAGTGACCCCATTTTAAAAACTACACCCTTTAAGGTATTCACTGAGGGGTGTCATGAGTATTTTAACCCCACAGTTTTTTTTTTAGGAGTCAATGCAATTTAGAAGAGAAAAACTAAAATTTCATATTTTTGCAAATATGTCATTTTAAAGACAGGACTTTTTTCTATAGTACACATGAAAATTAGGATTTGCACCACAGAATGGATACCCCTGTTTGTCCTGTGCTCAGAAACATACCCATTGTGGCCCTAATCTTACGTCTGGATGCACAATGGGGCCCAAAATGAAAGGAGCAGCCGGTGGCTTTCGGAACAGAAATTTTGCTTGAAGGAGACTTAGGCCCTATTGCACACTTGTGAAGCCATTGAGTGACCAAAACGATGGAGAACGCCCACAAGTGACCCCATTTTGAAAAGTAGACCCCTTAACGAATTTATCTAGGTGTACATTGACTTTTTTGACTTCACAGTTTTTGAAAGAATCTAAGACAAGCCGAAGGAAAAAAATTACGATTTTCATTTTTTGGTAATTCTGTCATTTCAAAAGCAGTTTTTTTTGTACCGCACATATATGAATGAAGACTTGCATCCCAGAATGGATACCCCTGTTTGTCCCGTGTTCAGAAACGTACCCATTGTGGCCCTAGTATTACGTCTGTATGCACAATGGGGCCCAAAATTAAAGGAGCAGCCGGTGGTTTTCGGAACAGAAATTTTGCTTGAAGGAGATTTAGTCCCCATTGCCCACTTGTAGAGCCATTGAGTGACCAAAACGATGGAGAACCCCCACAAGTGACCCCATTTTGAAAAGTAGACCCCTTAACGAATTTATCTAGGGGTACGATGACTTTTTTGACTTCACAGTTTTTGAATGAATCTAAGCCAAGCAGAAGGAAAAAAATTATGATTTTCATTTTTTGGCAATTGTGTCAATTTAAAAACTGTTTTTTTTTTTACAGTGTACATAGGAATGAAGACGTTCACCCCAAAATGGATACCCCCATTTGTCCCGTGTTCAGAAACATACCCATTGTGGCCCTAATCTACTTAAAAGAAACATAGCTAGGCCTATAATGGAAGGAGCACCCGCTGGATTTCAGGGTACAATGGAATAAATTCCAGGCCCCATTGCCCGCTTGTAGAGCCATTGAGTGGCCAAAATGATAGAGAACCCCCACAAATGACCCCATTTTGAAAACTAGACCCCTTAAAAAATTAATCTAGGGGTGTACTGCGTATTTTGACCCCACAGTATTTGAATGAATCTAAGCAAAGCAAAAGGAAAAAATTACGATTTTCATTTTTTTGGCAATTTTGTCAATTTAAAAACTGTTTTTTTTGTACAGTGTACATAAGAATGAAGACTTTCACCCCAAAATGGATCCCCCCATTTGTCCCGTGTTCAGAAACATATCCACTGTGACCCTAATCTACTTACAGGACACATGGCTAGGCCCATAATGGAGGGAATGCCCACTGGATTTCAGGGCAGAACTGAATAAATTCCAGGCCCCATTGCCCACTTACACGGAAAAAAATTTGACTTCCTAAAAATAATCCCCCCGCCATCCCCATTTTTTGACATTCCCTAAATATTAGATAAAGGTAATAATATAAACTGCGTTTTATGTCGGAAGACAGGGGTAATTACAGAGGCTGCTTGGGATGGGCACATGGGGCAAGAAAACCAGGTATCCCCCCTCCTCTCATGTATTTTGGGGGGTATTTCATGACCTCAGCGGCAGGGATGGGGTGTAGAAAGTGGCGCTGTGAGGCTTTGTAATTTTGCTGCGGTGCAGCGGTCTCACAGAAAAGGCGCTCAACAAACTGCTCCTGGAACTGCATGAAGGCGAGCGTTCCCGGGGCTTCTTGTAAATTACGGATTATAGGTAGCGGTCTGAATAACGCCGGGCTCACACGGCCGTATGCAGAATCCGCTTGCGGAGGCCCGCAGCGGATCCCAGCTGTGAGCCCGGCTGTGACCCTGTGTACTGCGCATAACAGCCTACTCACACAGGCGGTCATGCGCAGTACTTTTTTTTTTGTTTGCATTTCCCACGCCGTCGCTTAGAGATGACCCGAGTACCCGCAGCTTGTACACAATGTATTTGCATATAGGCTGCGGGTATATCCGCGGTCATAGAGCACAATGGGCTCTAGGTCGCGGATATCCGCTGTAAAATATAGCATGCTGTGTTCTGTTTCTGCGAGTGGATTCTGTAATTCCGACCCACTAATTGGGGGGAATTGTGTGATCCAATGCATGTGATTGATCCGTGGATTACCGCTGATCAAGCGCATGTAGAACCCGTAATTCCTCTCCGGTCATGCGTGACCGGCCTAATGTTAGATCGCTACTTTATCACGTGACCGGGGACCGCTCAACGAGGCCGCCGGTCACTCCTCCAAGCACTCAGCAACCGTTGGTCGCTGGGAGCAAGGAGATTTAAAATTTCCTGGGCTCCCCGGCTCCTGCGAATGTGTCCGGCATTTTGCCGGCGGGCGCATGCGCAGCAGCCGGAAGGGTCCATCGAGGATAATCGCATCTGGATTCAAATGCGGAAGCCTCAGAGAAAATGTTTCATCTCCCCCCACCGATCGCATCGGTGAGGGGAGATGAAACTGCCACTTTTTAAAGAACTTTTACGTGATTGCCATTATGCATTGTATAACGGCGATCACGTGACCAGTAACCGCATACCGTGGCTCCCCGTGACATCTCCAGGCTCTTGGCTACCTTTGGTAGCCAGCAGCAGGGAGATTTTACATTTCTTGGGCAATATTTCACTTTTGCGCATGCGTCCGCCATCATGCTGACGAGCGCATGCGCCGAAGCTGGGGTAAGGTCCACGGATCAACATCCCATCAGGGAACAAATCCGGGACCTTGGTTACGTAATTTCATCCCCCCCCCCTTACGGATACGATTCGTAAGGGGAGATGAAACTTTAACTTTTTAAACTTTTCTCTAACTTTTAACTTTTTTTTAAACTTTTTAACTTTATATGATCGTCATTATCCGATGGATAATGGTGATCATATGACTGGAAACCGCATACAGCGGTCCCCAGTCATATCTCCCTGCACTCGGCTATTTGTGACAGCCGGGTGCACGGAGATTTTGAATTTACCGGGCTCGCCGGTCTTCTGCGCATGCGCGCCACATCGGCGTATGCGCAGAAACCAGCGGGGGTCCCGACACCGGCCGGAGGACATTGGCGGACCTGAGGTGAGTATTTTCACCTCCCCTCATAGATCCGATCCATGAGGGGAGGTGAAACTTTTCTTTTTTTACACTTTTTTTCACTTTTCCGCGATCGTCGTTATCCATTGGATAACGACGATCACAGTAACGGGGACTGCTCACCGCGGTCCCCGCTGACATCTCCTGCCTCCCGGCTACCTACAGGAGCCAGGAGATTTTAAGTCTCCCGCGCCGCCGGACCTTCTGCGCATGTGGCTGACGTAATGCCGCCTCGCGCGCATGCGCAGAAGGACAGCTACGGTGCCCGGAGCATCGGGACAGTGGGGAGTCATGCGGCGGACCTCGGTGAATAATTTCAGCTTCTCCGATGGGTCCGATCCATCAGGGCAGCTGAATATGTCACTTTTTTGCAGTTTTATTTACTTTTTTGCGATCGCAATGCTGGGGAAGGGGGGGTCCGAACAGCCCGGGATGACAGCTCCATGCTGTCGGCGACCTGCAGACACCGACAGCATGGAGCTGTCACGTCCACAGCCCGAGGGGCTTTATTCTCTGCAGGACACATGTTTTTACATCCTCAGAAAATAAAGCTCACTTCGGGAGGACGTAAAAACACTATGGGCTGGTCATTAAGGTGTTAACAGTTATGTCCTGCAGCCTAGGGATATGTATGCTCCATACAATGTGGGTGCAGACGGTTTCTTACAGCTGAGACCTGCCCGCTACAACTCTGATAAACCGCGCCACTCATCGGAGCTGTTAACCCTTGATATTCCGCCAATTCTGACAGTGGCATTTAAATGCATCAACCGATGTTCAAGGGTCCTGTACGCCCCCCCATGATGAGATTGTGGGTTACCGCATGGTTGTCATGGTAGCCAGGGCCCTTCTGAAAGGCCCCAGAGTGGCCACTGCAGAGTACCTATCAAACCATATCAGTGCCATGGCTTGATAGAATGCCTGTCAGATTGCGATATGATGTAATGCTGTAGCATTACATCATAGTGCAGGAGCGATCAAAGCATCGCAAGTTCTTGCTCCCTCTGGCCTTGTTCACACGAGTGTTGTTTTGCACGCGCGTATGTGCATGCAAAACAGGTTTGCACTGATGTGCAAAAAAAGTGCTTGAACGAAGCTGCGCGCCCATTGCATTTAATGGGGCCACTGCTGCTGCTGGGACGTCGTCAACCCCTGCAGGGATTTCCGAGGAAGGGCTTTAAATATGTGCTCTTCCCTGAAAATCATCCCTAGCTTGTGTTAAAAAGAAAATAAATTAATTAATTAATTAAAAAAAAAAAAAATATATATATATATATATATATATATTCTCACCTCTCCACCGCTGTCAGGGCTCACTGCGTCTAGCCGCTGGGCTCACCAGCACTGTATTGAAGCTCTTTCAGCAGGCAGGGATTTAAAATACCCACCTCCTGAAGGGGTTGCGTCTGATTGGTCACAGCGCTCAGACAATAATAGGCAGTGCTCAGCCAATTCTATAAATGGCTGAGCGCTGCCTGTGATTGGCTGAGCGCTGTGACCAATCACAGGCAGCGCTCAGCTGTCATTCAATGAATGGCTGAGTGCTGCCTGTGATTAGCTGAGCAATCAGCCAATCAGATGTAACCCTTTCAGGGCTGAAAGAGCTTTAGTACAGTGCCGGTGAGCAAAGCGGCTAGATGCGGTGAAGCTCCGACAGCGGCGGAGCGGTGAACATACATATATATATATATATATATATATTTTTTTTTTTTACACAAGCTAGGGATGATTTTCAGGGAAGGGCTTATATTTAAAGTTCGTATTTTGTAATTGTAATTTACTGATTTAAATCCCTGCTCATCCTGGGCACAGGAGTCCAGTGGATGGTCTTATCTGTGATTGATAGCCTTTCCCGTATGAACATATAAAGAGAGATCTGTCAATCACTAATAGGACCACCCACTGGACTCCTGAGCCCATGATGAGCAGGGATTTAAATCAATAAGTTATACTTAATCTTCTCCCACAACATTATAAATTCCATTTGTTCAGCTTCTTCTGCTCTTTAGATGCTGTCTACAGATCAACCTGCTTGTTCAATGTAAAAGCTTCCCTTTATGTCCCCAAAGAGTTGTGTTCTTAAAGGGAACGTATCACTTATATTTAGTAATTCACTAATTAAAACCAAATTGTGAAACATATTTCATTTTTGTAAATAGTTTTTATTTTCTGATTGCCTTTTTTTTTTAAATGCTATTGTCTGTTCATGACTGTGGGGCGGCCATCTTACCCGAACTGCATTCAGTAGCATTTAAAGAGGCTTTACAGCAGACGTTATGAGACATTCACACAAAGGACAGGAAGAGCCCCATTGACTTTTATTGTACAGGAAGGGACAGTAGAGAAGCTGCTATGAATGTTGGATCCTGTGTCATCTGCATATAGGTCTTACTGCTCGTCATAATAATAAAATGGTTAGACTATTATTAGGTTTAATGGTCAGTAAGAAGAATGCAGGATTTTAGGATTTTTATTTTAAATATTGATAATGATGACATCAAAAAACACACCCAAGAAGTCGATTTATACATTAGGTCACATTTTAATGAGCTATCCCTTTAAAAGGGTTAAGTGCCATTTTTTTAAATACAATACCTATATATTAGTATTTTATTTATATGATATTTTATTTTTGGCAAAATGTAGCAGAAATGCAATTCCACCACAGTTTTGCTTTGACACCAAGCGCCAAAATAAAATTCTCCATCATGATATTGAGACTGATGGGTGGATGAGGTACCATATGATAAAGGTCAAAAAGCACAAAATAAATCAAAGCAAGAAAGATGTAAGCTTCATGTTCTGTGATGTGATGATAACCACAGAGAACTTGTCTTGGAGAGTTAAGGGCAGGTTGCTAAGAGGAATTCCTGCAACTCTTCCAGTGATATACAGTATCTGTAGGTCTTATACTGTACATGTTGGGACATAATGATTGGTTTAAATATAAACATCCCCTAATCGGAATCTATCAATTTTGTAAGTTTTAAAGAAAAAAAAAACTTTTTTAGGGTATGTTCACTTTTTGCTGATTTGCTACGGATTTTGTTGCAGATCTGCAGTAGATTTCCTCCCTTCAATTTGAATTCAAGTGAAAGACTGAAATCTGCTGCAGATCTGCAAGAAAATGTTCCAACAGAATCAGCAACTTGTGAGCACACCCTAACTAAAGATGATAATGACACAATACGACTACAGTTACATGGTGACATAGGTTGTGGTAACATTGCAGCATGATCATATAAGTCGCTTATGACTTTTCTCTTCATAGACAAACATTGAGGTCACATGTTGATCTTATTGCAAATCGACAAAAGCCACCATGGAGTCCTAGCTTTACTTCATCTGTTATCATGGAGGATTTTTTTTAAAATTTATATAGATTTTATTAAATTATATCATTAAAAAAACATAAAAGAAAACAAACTGCCCATCCATATCAACCCCCTTACCCTAAGCAAGACCAAAAGGTAAACCAATATCTGTAAGGTCAGTACACAATTCTCAACCCGTGTATCTAAATCCTAGCAAAGTCCTTGGCGTTGACAGATAAAGGAAGTCCATCCAAGTGCAAAGGGATAGAGCTATTAAAACCCTCTAAAAGGAAAAACCCTATCCCTGATCAAAGCAACTGTAGCCAATCCCACTTCATTAAATTAGATTCACCATAAATCCATAATTTCCTGCCCATTTTAACCCTGGAACACCTAAATTGAGTCTCTTGGACTCGTGTTATAATGTTTTTCAGAATCTGCAGTGCTTCCTTTTAGCTTTGTGTAATATCCCATTCACTATTTCTCCATCATGTTGTTCCATGTATAACATGATTTTGCACTTTCTTTCTACATTATGCATGAACCAGATAAATGCTATTACTTAATTTTGTTACATAGACACCTAACATGAGTCTGACAGACTCACAAGCTCTTTTGTGGGTCACTTGTACTTCCCGCCTTCATGCTTTGCTTTGGATGGCAGAAAATGTATCGCAGTGGTTTTGGGTAGATTCCACCACAATTTTGAGAGTTATGTTGAGCACCGGTCGCTAGATAGTAGTAGTCAGTGAACAAGTGTGTGTGTTCATAATTTTTTCCCTGCTGCTAGTGTTTGGTCATGTGAAAAATAAAACTGAGTGACACAGAAATAACTTGTTCGCTTGCAGAAGTGACATACAGTTCAGCGACAACTAATGTGATCTCAAGCCAAATGACTCAAGCCATTCCATTTAGTACTTTAGTTGCCTGTCTTTCTAGCCACTCAAGCTCTAATATATTATTTGTGAGCACTGGTACTCAAAACTGTACACATTATTTCATGTGTGGTCTGACCAGTGACTTGTAAAGAAGAAGAACAATGTTCCCCTATACCTCTTTTGATGCACCCCCGATCCTATTTGCCTTCGTAGCAGCTGCCTGACACTGGTTGCTCCACTTAAAGGGGTTGTCTCGCGAAAGCAAGTGGGGTTAAGTACTTCTGTATGGCCATATTAATGCACTTTGTAATATACATCGTGCATTAATTATGAGCCATACAGAAGTTATTCACTTACCTGCTCCGTTGCTGGCGTCCCCGTCTCCATGGCTCCGTCTAATTTCGGTGTCTTCTTGCTTTTTTAGACGCGCTTGCGCAGATGGGTCTTCTCCCTTCGGCTCGGCACCATCGGTGTTTTGGCTCCGCCCCCTTGTACGCGTCATCACATAGCCCCGCCCCCGTCACATGTGCCGATTCCAGCCAATCAGGAGGCTGGAATTGACACACGCGAGGGGGCGGAGCTACGCGATGACGGCAGTGGGTGTGAAGGGGGTGTGAGTCAGACTCAGCGCTGAGCCAATCAGGGGGCAGGTCTGACTCACACCCCCTTCACACCCACTGTAGGCCGGCCGCGCTGAACTCCGTCTGCCGGGACAAGGTAAGTATATACCGTACATACTGGCGTATAAGACGACTTTTGAACCCCGAAAAATCTGCTCTGAAGTCGGGGGTCGTCTTATACGCCGGTAATACAAAAAAAAAAGAAAGTGTCAAAAAAAAAAAAATCATTACTCACCTCCCCCGGCGTTCTGCGGCGCTGCTGCAGGCTGTCGCTCCCTCCTGGTCCCTGGCAGAGCATTGCTTTCTGGACGCAGGGCTTGAAATCCCCGGCTCCAGAAAGCTACTGTGATTAGCTAACACACGCCGTCAGCCAATCACAGCCATTCAATGACATCATTGTCATTGGCTGTGATTGGCTGAAGGCACGTGTGTTTTCTGGAGGCGGGGATTTCAAGCCCTGCGTCCAGAAAGCAATGCTCTGCCGGGGACCAGGAGGGAGTGACATCCTGCAGCAGCGCCGCAGAACGCCGGGGGAAGTGAGTAATGATTTTTATTTTTTGCTCCGCTGTATTCCCGGCGTATAAGGTGACAGTTGGGGGGTCGTCTTATACGCCCCGTCGCCTTATACGCCAGTATATACGGTATATTTTTTTTATTTTTACACATTTCTGGATGAATTGCAGGGAAGGGCTTCTATATTTAAGCCCTTCCCGACAATTCATCCCGCGCACGCCGGCCCATTGACTTCAATGGGGTTCGTTACTCAAAACGAACCCTCGAGCATCGCGATAATTTCGTCCCGAGTAACGAGCACCCGAGCATTTTGGTGCTCGCTCATCTCTATTAAAGATTTATCTTTGCTGATAGTTCCCTAATGACAATTTCATGATGTTATATTGTAGTTCCAGTCAATTGTGTGCATGCAAATTTATTACAGGGTCACTCCGGCGAAAGCACATTTTTCCATTCCTGCCCAATCACTTGATAGCCTGTCACATTCTAGATGTCTCATCTGTGTATTCCAGCCACTTTCCCACAGAATAGTCTTTGTCTGATGCTTATCAGGCACCATCTTGCGAGTGAGATTTTTTTTTACTTTCAGTTTTACTTCAATCCCATAATGCATCAGTACTGCATTAGCTGAGACTATATCATTCTGTCTGCTGAAGGGACAGTTTATTATCATTACGTTCTACATTCAACTAAATAAGTTAAAGAACAGAATTATACAGTCAGGAGGATGAGCTGTGATCTCCTCTATTATAACTGCGTGTGACAGGGGCTCTGTTATCATTATCAGTAACTGTGACAGGAGTGTCTGTGTTCGCCTCTAAGCCAGTTCTGTTGTAGGTCCATGTGACATCATCATAGAAACGGAGAAAGTGACTAGAAAATGAGTACATAACGCCAAGTAGATCTGAGCTGATCAGAATTGAGATCACATGACCATCTGAGGAAAAAAGGTTGCAAGTTTCAGACAGAAATAAAAAACTAAGCAAGGTAACACTAGCTCACTTATATATACTGGGGGCATAGCTACATCATGAATTAATTAAAAACGAATTACCAGAGTGGTGCACTTTATATGCCAGTCTTAATGAACAGTGCAGTGGAGTAAAGTTGTGCCTAATTTATCAAGAGGAGCACACCTGGTTTTCCATGTGCTTGAACAAAAATCTACTACAAAAGTGTTGAGAAAATATAAAAGTTGTCAATTTTGGTGCAAACCATGGCATGTGACAAAATTTGTGCTTTTTTTTACACTAATTTTTTTTTACGTAAAATGTCTGTTAAATCTGCTCAATTGAGTTCTGGAAAATGAATGAAAATGAATGAAGAAATACTTAGATCAGGCTGTGCTGCATGGATATTTTCAATATATTATAGTGTAGGCCCAAATAATGAATTGAATAAATGAATTAGGGAATTCATTCATTCATTAAATTGAATAAAACATTTTCACAATATGCACCAGTAGGCCTCGTTCACACGGGGAAATGTGTTTTTACACCAGCCGCATCGTGAGCGAAAATCGTGTCAGTGAGGGGTAGCTGCAATCGAGTCCTGGGACTAATTACCGTTTTTTCGTCCATTTACATGGGTGTATTGTGTGAAATATACGCTGCAGCAGAATTTCGGCAGAAATCATAATGACTTCTAACGCTTAAATGGTTCCAGCTGTCTTTTTTTCCTGAGTGGCGAATGCAGGTAAACTCTCCCTACCTCCCTTTTTTTTCAGCTCCCATAGGAACTATGGGAGCCTCCAGCATTTTTCATCAAAAGGTAAGTCAAGACCTATCTTTTAATGCAGCTTGAAAAATCGGCGACCGAAAACAGTCGCTGATTTGACATTTTAACTGAGCGATCTTTGCACACACCCAAAAATGGCCCATGTGAATGAATGCGTTCGAATCCAATGCTTCACACGGTCGGGATTTTCGGACAATGTTTTATCGCGGCAGAACAGTTGCGTAAAAACGTTCGTGTGAATGAGGACTTCCATTGTAGTTTCCATGCATAATATATTCAAATTGTAGAACAAAATAGGTAGAAGAAGGAATGAATGAAGGAAATGAAGGAATGAAATTAGTGCTACAATGATATTTTGAAAATATTAAACTGTACTTTAAATAATAAACAAATTTGGGAATGAATGAATAAATAAAAGGCTACTCATTCAAACCAAATGAATCTAGCAAGCTATGTAACAATTGCAATATACAATGGATTTTCTCAGTGTTGGTACCACTTTTCATATTACAAATTGAACTGGTGGTCGCTTCCAATATAGCTGGGAGAACTTGTAATGAAATTTATGCATACTTTATTTGCTTTTTAAAGACCAGATGCATTGGCACACGTGCGATCCAGGGGAGGCTGCAGCTGTCTGTTCTCTCCTTTGCCAGTGAGCTGGGCTTTGCAAATATTCATAACCTTTCTATAAATTACAAGAGCACAAATATCGTCTCTTTATTTTTGATCTTTCCAGATATTGTTAGGATAATGGAATGTACGTTTGGCTTCAGTGCTACACAATAAAAAAAAATCCCCATAACATGAACAGAACGGGGATGTGCAGAGGATTCAGGGGGTCACTTGAATCGGAGTACAAAACAATTCTGTATTACAGATGTGTCCTTCATTCCATCTTGGTTCAAATGTAAGGGAAGTGAGCAGTGTCCCACATCCCCCCTTATAGAGCAGTGGCAAAAGGGGAGTGGTAATGATTATCATTCAAAAAAATTGTGCAAACGAGCAAAAGTAAGCAATAATCATTCGCTTTAAATGCGAGCCAACGACGAACGAGAATTGTGCACTTTTCATTCGTCATTCAGTTTCAGCAGGACTAAAAATCATCATTGGCTCATTCACTTATCTTGGCGTTTAAACATTCCCCGCTCTGTGTTTCACATAAGAATGTGAAGCACTGAACGAGAAGGGAATGAGAATTGGCTTGTCTAAAAGGGGCATAAGCTAGAAGGCTCAGAAAGAGTCTAGGTACAGGGACATGGAAGAAGATTGTTAATGTGACGGTGGCCTTGTAGTTAGACTGGAGAGCAGCCTGGAGGCCTTGGTGAACTGAAAGCATCACAAGCTATGGTTGGATCCCCATCATGGAGTAAGCAAGAGCGGCATCACCAAGAGGCCTGATAACTGGGGGCCAAAGAGACCATCAAAAGGGCCTGATGACCAAGGGCTGAATTAAGAGCAACAAAAGGGGTCTGACAACCTGGGGTCCGAAGGGTGATGGCTTGTGAAAAAGTGTAAGGACAGAATTGTGATGTACATGGCCGACTGATGGATATTGCTGCAGAATCAGGATGTAAACGAGGATCAGCCTCATTAAAAGCCAAACAGTGTGCACACTGGGACTTTGTGGGGACTAGCAGGCCTGCTGATAAGACAGAAAGAAGTATGTTAATGGTCTTGTTATATGTTTATCCTGTGCGGTAAATCACATTAATTGTTCAGAGTATTCATTTATCTTATCTTCTGTGTATTGTATGTAAGGGCGCAGTGAGATACCTTAAGGCTCATTTACGCGGAAAGACAATCTTTCAAATGATTCAAACATTGACAGTTCTAGTGATCATTTTGTATAAAGTGCTAACGGATACCAATGCCCATTAGCACTTTATTAGCTTCATTTGCATGTAAATGAGCCTCTAGGAGCTGCTTGCTGAACACAGCAGCTGGTCTGAGCTCTGCAATCAGCTCCTTTGTTCTTGCAGGGGATGTCAGCTGAATACAATGTAATCAGCTGCTTACCTGCAGAACACATTATGCGGTCTGTGTTATCTACTTTCCCACTGAACAATGGATTTTAAATTCACCTTAAAATCATCATTCAGCTGAAGAGGGAATGATGGAAGCATTTACACACAACGACTATTGCTCATATGCCATCGTTTTAACGAATTTTGAGTGCTAATCGTTGCGTGTAAATGGGGCTTAATGATTGCCAGTGTAGCAGGGAGGTGTTCATAGCCAGAGAGAGAGAGCTGTGATAACAGGAATGAATAATGTGACTTCTGATAGTGTGACGTCAAACAACATCATGGATCTCGGTGTTGACACATGGCCCATGTTGGGGCAGAGATAGGTCTAGGTTACAAGAGGAAGATTTGATACCGGTCTGCGGCCAATTTAAGTAGTCAGGTGACTCTCTGTGGCCCAGATCAAGAAAAGTGCTGTATCACACAGTAGATGCCATCTTAAGTTCTAATGTAGCGATTATCATTCAACGTTTAAATATTACGAGCCCTGCTACGGAATGTTAACCTGACTTCCGTTTTAGTAGACTTTGTTGTTCAAAAAAATGTGTGCTGCCTCTGCCTCCACACTGTCACCGCCACACCCTCCTGTTACACAACATATCCTGAGGTTTGTGGTATGAGATGACCAGCTTTGAAAAAAAAAAACATGATTTCACGATACTCTGTCAGGAGATGTCTATGCCTGTATGGATTTAGGTGTATCCATCCAGTGGTTATGATGTGTCAAGGGTTTCATTGGCATATCACAATATTGTATTGAATTTGCCTAATGAAAAGGATAAGTAAAGGATGGAATATCTATATATGCAATATTCTCATAATGTATTATGTGTGGTATAAGAACTCCATACTGTAAATTATAAAAATATTAGTTACTAGGGAGTGACAGCCCATAGCTATAGAACTCTCTGGTGGCTTCTAATATTCTTTATAATGTATAGTAGAGGTACTTTACAGTATATTATACAAACTACAGCTCAGCTGCAGCACAGCCTCTTCTCGTAAAGTGCGGGATGGTGGAGTGGTGTGGGGGGCGGTTGTATTTACTGTTGATTGCTTGATATAAACTTTCTTCATCCTTTACAAAAGGAAGTTCTATAGATGTCCTACGACAGCCAAGATATGTGTTATAATGTGCTGAAGCAGTTTAGGCATGTATTATGAGGTTCTGCAGTAGATAAGGCATGTATAATAAGTGTAAACTTGAATATTATATCTCAAAAAATATATGAAAGGCTCGCCATCATCCTAGGCTTTAGGAAACCACTGCTCCTTTATTACACATTGGATAATACATGTACAATAAGGTTCTTCAGCAGCTGTGGTGCGTATTATTCTGTATCATCAATCCCTGTCATATGAAAACCCATTACCTTTAAAAGCTGTCCCACCACAACACAACTTGCTGGTAAGTGGGGATCTAACTGCTGGGACCCCACTGATCCTGAAACATCCCAAAGTGTGGAGAGCAGAAGACATGCATTTGCACAAGGGGTCACCGGAGATAGTCGAGCACTGGAACTTGGCTCCCATTGAAGTGAATGGAGTGGAGATGCAGATGTGCCTCCTCGGCTGCTCACACTTCGGGACACACCGAGGCTGCAATCTCAGAATTGGTGAAGGTCTGAACAGTCGGACCTCCACCGATCAGGAAGTTACCCCCTCTCATTTGGAGAGAGGATAATTTGATGTGATGGGAGTACCCCTTTAAATAACACATTCGGCTTTGCTCCATCTACAGAATTCTACTATACAATATGAAAATTACATGAGAATAAAGTTCATTGAACATACGGCACATTTCCTGGCCTTCTAATGGTGTTTCCATGTAAGCTCTCACTGCTGCCTTCAGTTTTAAACATGGAGAATATTAATGAGCTTGTGTACTTTTAAGATTTTGTATCATGACTCATTACCGTAGCATATGCATACAGATGCAGAATTTTCATTTGGCTCAACTAATTGTGATATCATGTACTCTACAGGAGCTCAGATTATGCATTATCTTAAAGGGGTTGTCCAGGATTTTTTAAAAATGGCTGCTTTCTTTAAAAAAATAGCACAGAAGCTGTCGCCAGGTTTTGTGTGTTACTGCAGCTCTACCGTATTGACTTCAGTGCAGCTGACTTACAATACCACATACAACCCATTGACAGGTGAGGTGCTGTTTATACTAGAAAGCAGACATATATTTCTCACCCTATATTAAGCCCTTGACAAGTTATCATGGTGCTTAAAAGCAAGACTAATGTCAAATGGCAAATTCTGGTCTGCTCAACAGAGTTAGATGGGTAAAAAGTGAAAAGTAGACACAGGAAGCACTACACAGTCATTTTAAACAAGGTTGTAACTAACTATAGCTAAACACAGTGTCTGTATGCACAAGACCCAAGGTGATGTATTCCATTAAAGGGGTTGTCCCGCGCCGAAACGGGGTTTTTTTTTTTCAACCACCCCCGTTCGGCGCAAGACAACCCCGATGCAGGGACTTAAAAAAAAAAACGCACAGCGCTTACCTGAATACCCGCGCTCCGGTGACTTCTTACTTACCGGTTGAAGATGGCCGCCGGGATCTTCTCCCTCGGTGGACCGCAGGGCTTCTGTGCGGTCCATTGCCGATTCCAGCCTCCTGATTGGCTGGAATCGGCACGTGACGGGGCGGAGCTATACGGAGCCGGCATCCTGCACGAGCGGCCCCATTGAGAAAAGAAGAAGACCCGGACTGCGCAAGCGCGTCTAATTTGGCCATTAGACGCCGAAAATTAGGCGGCTCCATGGAAACGAGGACGCTAGCAACGGAGCAGGTAAGTGAAAAACTTCTTATAACTTCTGTATGGCTCATAATTAATGCACAATGTACATTACAAAGTGCATTAATATGGCCATACAGAAGTGTATAGACCCACTTGCTGCCGCGGGACAACCCCTTTAAGTCTCTTTTCATAACCAGGGAGAATTGCCTCTTTAATTAGAAATCACTGCAGCATTTCCCTATACAACAGGCCTGTTGTGAGTCTACTTGTGTGCACACTGATGATCCGGGTTGGAGTGGATCTCACTTACAGTTTGTCGCTGAAGAGTACAATCATCTCTATTCTGATATTCCCCTAAATTGGTCTCCAATTACACAAGCCATAGCAAATGGGACTTGTAAAAGCAGTACCAACAACTGATCTCCTTGTCTGCAGATCATGGCTCCGTTGTCTCCTTGGGTTTCGATGGGTTCAGGTGGACTCCAGGTGTCTCTGCTTCCAGATGCTGTGCTCCCTTCTCAGTTAGGAACGTGTTCCACAGCATCCTTAAGTCTTGGCAGTGCCTTCTCTTCTCAGGTCTGCACCCTTACACTGCCAATGTGAGCAGTGCTGGGCGGTGGGAACAGCATGTAGTGTCTTAGACTACCAATGCATACTAATGTACAGTGTGCACCAGGTAGTCAGAGAAGCGGTGCAGCCATCTCTGTTTCTCCAGGCCCAGAGGGGTGCTTTAATATGAAAATTCAAGAACTAAAGTTGGTGGAAGTAGTTTCCAGTAATTTGGCTCCCTTTATTACTAGTGTGCAGTGGGGCATATAATTTAGAGGAACTATGGAGTATCCCTTGAATTTTTAGGTCATTTAAAGCAATTCATTTAAATAGCTATTCTGAGATTGAATGGGCTGAGCTGCAATGTCAGACACAGCCCATGGACTAGAATGGTGCTGTTTATCGAAGAAATAAGCCATGTTAGTCTTCTCTCATACTAACCAATTAAAGAAGCTCTCTAGGTATACATTATGATGCATTGTGTTACATCTAGTGCAGGGCCTAAGAAAATGGGGCATGATGCAGAGGTTCAAATAATACCAAAGAGATTAGCCATGTCTGTCAGTTCCTAATAAGGGAGATAGAACAATACCTCTGCAGCGCCACCTACTGGAAGGCAGCATTCCTGCAAGTCAATGTTAGACTCTTAATACAAGTCTTGTAACAATAACTGCAAATTGAAAGCCAAGCCAGAATCCATACACAGACAGTTGTTTTGGGGTGTTTGCCGGTCATCAGTATGCAATAGGTTTCTGGCTTGGCTAGCAAGAGGCCTGTGACGTAGGAATGCTACCTTCCAATAGGTGGCACTGCAGAGGTATTGTTCCATCTCCCTTATTACCCAGAGGAGCATGGATGGCCTTAAAAGTCTCTTCACTCAGTCACCTTCTAGGTGCTCTCCCTAAGGAGAAAAGATAGCGTTTCTGACCCATGTCAGTTCCCAAACATAATACAGTTTACTGTATCCAATTTTCCTTCAAGTAATGCTCAAACGAACAGCTCAGCATTTGTGGTTTTACAAAACGTCGCTCCGTGACCAACCAGATCATAAAATGTCTGTTTATAAATGCTTAAATTGTCCCTAAGTTCTTCTGCTCCACACAAAAGTCATTGAAACAATCATTTGTATCCTGCTGTCAGCATTCCCTCCAGGAGCTTGCTTAGTGTATCTCAGCCCTGCTAGACAGGAAGGTGTTTGCTTAACTGAAAGATCTTATGTAATCTGCTTGTACCGTTTCAATTTCAGATTTGGATGATCCCATTGTGACTGTACATCAAAGTATAGGAGAAGCCAAGGAACAATTTTACTATGAGAGAACTGTTTTCTTACGTTGTATTGCTAACTCCAATCCACCAGTCCGGTATAGCTGGAAAAGGGGCGAGGAGATCCTTCTCCAGGGCTCTGATAAGGGTGTGGAAATATATGAGCCTTTCTTCACCCAGGTAGGAAATAAGGTATCTGCTCTCTTTTATTACATATTTAAATATTGTTAATGTAATTGTTATCATTCCATAAAAATGTATATTTCATGCCAATCACATTGGTAGGATCTGGCAGCTGGGACCACCATGATATGCAAAATCGGGGAGGTCTCCATTGTCAGACGGTGGGCAACAACTCATGCATAAGTGTTTTCACTTGAAATGTATCAGAGTGAATGTTGACATATGTTTCTATGGAGAGTGGTTGCATATTTATAAACAACTCTCCCCCAGGAAATGGGAGCAGGGCATTTGCCCGAAGAGTTGCTCCAGTCTGCCTTGACCAGGGTATTTCGATGTTCTGGCTTGGCTACCAACTAAGGATGGGTTACCCCAACCATGATGTTGATCCAGGTTTAGTTAAACTGCGACCATCTGTTGAACTAGGTTTAAGGAAAAAGTGTTACACTAACACTTTTTGGTCTAAGATTTGCAAAACCAAGTTCATTCGACCTGAGAGCAAAGGTTGAACCTAGAAGAAATGTATTACACACGGGGGTGATTGGTCACTGTGATCAGGTGATCTTCCCAGTTTTCATAGTGATTTTTCCAGCACTCATAGCAATATTAAAAACATGTCTGTCTGGGATGATTTTGTCAATCCTGCAATGAACAGGGGGCTGGACCCAATGACTCAGGAGGTCCTTTCCAACTCTACCATTCTATGATTCTATGAAACATAGCAGCAAATCGTGCTTTGGTGCAACATTTTTTTGGTGCAAATCGTGTTGGTGCAACATTTTTCTATACAAGAATACCTGGATTCCCTATTAAGCCCCATGCCTAAGGAAGGAGTGTGTTGATTCTAAAACGTGTAGGATTTTTTGGTTACTGGCGGCCTTTGTAGCTGCTGGGTGATGTCACCAGGTAACATATGTGGAGCTGGGCCATGAGAGTGCTCTACTGGCCAGAGCATTTTTTAGTATTTTGTCCCTGCTCTGTGAGCTTCCATCAGTAACCACTGCAAAGATTTCATGTGCTCCCATTATTAGCTTGCTTGTATAAGTGTGATTCAAGTTATATGATATCATTTTTGATCGTTGATCTGGGTATTGATGTCATTGGAGCAGCCTGTTGCACTTGCACCCATTCTGTTTCATAGTGTTGAATCACCACTTGCAGCCATCAGTGGCGATATAGTCAAGTCACCAAATTTTTTAATTGTGCCTTTTACATGAACCATATATACTGTATCATGAACCCCTCAACACCACTTTAATATGTGACACTGCTCTATATATTTATAGCCGACTATAGCTTGTATCATAGATGGTGTCTTAATTTATAGAACCCAGTCCTTTGTATGAAAATGTGATACATTGACATATTAAGTATCTGGGGTGTTAAATGTTCACTGAGACATTGTACAGGATGTAAGGTATCCATGGTAACCTTAGACACCCGTGGAAAAGAAAATCATTACTTTGTCAAGAAAAGGAAAGGCTTAAAGGGCAAGATCTAACAATACATATAGAATGGACTCATGCGGGTAGAGGACTGTTATCATTGTCATGGTATACGAACCTTGCAAATTGTTCTTTTGAACTCAATGGCTCCCAGACATTTTTTTATACATTCAACATATTCAACCAGCATCAAATGACCCTCTAAAGTAGCAAAAAAGCAGAGAAAAGAGATACATCACTAGTAAATAAGTTGTGTTGTCAATTGCTAACTTGTCAACACTGCTATTAAATCTCCCATAAGAGTATCACCCAGCTTGTCTATAATTCCTAATTATGCAGTTTTGTGCCAAAGAAGGATGCTTTACGAAGGCAAACAGGGCTAGGCTACTTGCACATGGGTGACTAAAGAGTTGCGCAGTATTCTCGGGTGCAACTTGCATCGGACAGCACTTAGGCATCCCACTGTGTGCTGTCATGTGCTAAACACTGCATATTGACATCTGCTATTCTTATCCAAAAATCGGACAAGAATAGGATAAGCTGTGATTTTGTGTACTTGGACTATCAATCCGAGTAAAGAAAAGTCTGTATGCATACACCTATTCAAATTAATAGGTGCCGTTTCCATTGGGTTTTCGGACTGACTTTCCGGTCCAAAAGTCAGACAGAAAAATTGTCCATGTGCATGTTCCCTAAGGTGGTTCCCTTAAGGTCCTATTAAACGTGCATCATTAACGCTTATGTAATAGCACAAATTGGCAGGTTGCATCTGACCTTAAAAATGCAGCCTGCCAATTATTGGGAAAATGTGTGCGCCAGTTGGCATGTGTAATAGCACTCTAAGGGTCCATTTACATCTGCATTAGGGCTTTCCATCTTTCATTTCTGTTTTTGGAACAGAGAAATGGAATTAAAGTGGAACTAAAAGTTTCCATTTTTCCCCCATTGATTTCAATGGGTTTTCAAAAAAAACCAAATGCAAATAATGCATTCTCAGTTTACTTCCATTCTGTTTGGTTTCCATTTTTTGCATAGAAAAATAGGACAGTCTGCAGACTGTCTAAGAAAACCATAAACCTAACAAAACTGAAGCAAATGGAAACCTTTCCATTTGCTTTACATTCTTTGAAAATGGAAATTTTTATTTTAGCTTTAATTTTGTTTCTCCGTTACAAAAACAGGAATGAAAGCTGGGAAGCCCTAATGGAGCCCTAATGCAGATTTAAATGGAACCTTACTACCAGAGACCTCCACTTATTAGGTGTTTATGGCATGTCCATGGTATCCCCCTAGAGAAAACCAAAGCGCAACAGCTTATGTAGTACATGAATGTTTAGAAGGCATTTAGATGTAATTTGTTTGAATGTCATCTTTGGTGTAAAATAATGATTATTAGACAAATTGAAGGAAGTCAACGGTCACTGCCAAAAGCGCGATTCTTGTCTGACATTTTCTAACCTGTTCATTAAATTTAAAGGGCTATTTACTTTCTAAAAAAAATGTAAAAACAACTGCAAATGCTATAAATCAAAAAAGTTTTCATCTCTTCTCCGAGATCCAGTGCTGGCATCTGGTGATCCTCTCGGTCTTTGTTTACAAGTGGCCTATTACGTGTAACCACTCTGGACAATCAGTGGCCGTAGAGGTCATGTGATCTACTACTGGCACTGCACTGACCAGTGATGCCAGTAAAATGGGACATGTGACCACTGCAGGCGCTGATTAGCTGCAGGAGTCACATGATGGCTGCTTGTAAGGAAAGATTGGGAGGATCGTCACAGAAAAGGAGAGATGAGTACTGCTTCTTCTTTTCTATCATTTCAAAAGCTACAGTATTTGTATTTTTTTTAGATATTCCATAATCCTCTTATTATAATGAATGGTACTGTGCAAATGTATGCAGTAAAATGTCAGTCGTTGACAAGAATCACGCTTTTGTCAGTGACTGCCGACTTTCTTCAATTTGCTTAATAAACAGTATTGTACATCAAAAGTGACATTTATGCAAATGACATCTCAATCCGTTGCGAAACATTCTTCTATTAGACAACCTCTTGTTGCTGTGGTTTTCTTTCAGTGGGTCTTTTGTGACTGTTCCACAATGTATCAGGCAGGAGTTCAATCAAAACCTTACAACCTATGAAAGCCTCATTGGGATACATACAATGAGACATTTAGTTTTTCTACTTCATCATACATGTCAAACATATGGCCAGCGAGCCAAAATTCGGCCCGCCACCTCATTTTATGTGGCTCACAATGTCCACTGCATGTAAAAGCCTGAATCAGGTTTTACATGCAGTGCCGCAGCAGGAGAACATCAAAGTTTAACAGGACTCCCCTAATGGTGCAGCATGGAAGTGGAGCTGCAGTGCATTGCTGTCATCAACACATCAGTTGTGAGAGTAGCAGCCAATAAGCCGGGAGCCATTGTGTAGGTTGGAAAAAAGTCAGAACCTTCATAATTTGGTAATTCAGCTCACCTACTGCTGCAGTAGGCTTTTTGGAGGCCGGGGGCACTAACCTATAAAGCACCATAGAGACTTTCTGTATAATTATTACATAGAAACCCCCTATGCAGCTTTATAGGTATGGGTGTTTATTAACTAGGGGAAATTACTTATCTTCTGGGGGCACCTATGTAATGGGGGAGGGGATTATTATTCTGGTAAATCCCCTTTAAGCTATTTGAAGGGGCTTTCCAGTTTTATTAGGTCTCCATTATCTGGTCCTAGTATAGAGATGAAATGCTATTGAAGAACACTGCAAAGCTTTGGTTCTAGGTGGTAAGAAGCGGCAGTTGAACCTAGAACCTAAAGAGGTCCTAAGGCCAGACAGTTTTATGGGGGCAGAGTTTTTCCAGGAGCTTTAAGTTACACTTTTGATTAGATCAAACCATTTTGAATTCAACTTATCAGATAATTGTCCACCTCCATGGCAGACATCATTACACTTTCAATTGCTGGTGGATTATATTGATCTGGCCAGATCCACTAATGAAAATATAATATCTACAGCCAATTGTATGCAGGAGACAGATCCAGATTTTTACATTTGAATTCAGAAAAACATAATGATTACTGCAATGACAGTCTCTGAAGCTGCTATAGTCCCATAGAAAGAAGGGGTCAAACCATGGTTGGCCATCCTCCTTCACCAAGGTTAGTAAGAACCGCTACAAGGCTCTCCTCTTTCCACAATTACTGTAAATTAGCAACTAAGGGAATGTGGTATGCGATGATGACAAGCATGCACCAGGTCTACCTGTACCTTGATGGAGTGGGAACCCACTCTATGACATTCACTAGTAATATTATGAAAGAAGTTATTCTTATTGGAGAAGCCCTTGCAAGAGGTTGTACCCAATATCTTACTGAAGTGTCTTGGACCCTCTGAGGGTAATGATGCTGAGGCCCATCCATCATCTATACAGTAAATGTGTGTACAAGGACAACAACAAGGATTACAATGCAGCAGAAAGTGAATTATTAAAATCAAATATGTTACCAAATAATCTTATAGTGAATGATCCCTTAACCCCTTAAGGGCATGGCCTATTTTGGGCTTAAGGGTGACTACCCACTAGCATTTTTTTTTCTGCTGCAAATTTGCTCCTATTTTTTCTTCCAATTGTCAATGGGACTTTCTAATGTTAAAAACGCAAAGTAGCGTTGCGTCGCATTGCGGTTTTAACATTAGGAAGTCCCATTGACAATTGGAAGAAAAAATAGGAGCAAATTTGCAGCAGAAAAAAAAACGCTAGTGGGTAGTCACCCTAAGGACGCAACAATTTTTAGGGAATTTTGATTTCCACCTTTCAAGAGCAAAAACTTTTTTATTTTTTTATCGACGTGGCCATATAAGGGCTTGTTTTTTGCAAGGCAAACTATATTTTTATTGGTACCATTTTTGGGTGTATATATGTATTGTAAACCTTTTATTATTATTTTTTTTTGAGAGCAGGGAGAGAAAACACATCGATTCTGCCATTGTTTTTTTTTTTTCTTCCAGTTGGTACGATTACAACGATACCAAAAACATTATAATTTTTTTAGGTTTTTTCACTTTTCAACAATAAAAACCCTTTTCTTTTAGAAATCATAATAATGTTTGCATTGTTGCATTCAAATCCGCATGACTTTTTTATTTTTCCATAGTTGGAGCTCTGTGAGGACTTTTTTTTGCGTTACGAGCTATAGTTTTTATTCTTACCATTTTCAGATGTATATGGCTTTTTTGATCACTTTTATTGTGCTTATTATTTTGGAGGTAAAATTAGCATTATTCCTCTGTTTTTTGACCTTTTTTTTGCTGCGTAGGATAATTAATGTGCTCAAATTATACCACAGGTCGTTACGGACACAATGATACCACACATGTGGGTTTTTTCTTAAATTTTTTAAATGTTTCATGTAAGTAGGCGAAAATTAGCAAAAAAAGGTTTTTTTATTTTGTTTAATATTTTTTCTTTTTACACTATTTCTTTAGTTTTTTTACATTGTTTAGGTATGATCGCTATGATCGCTATGGTAAGGCATTGCAGGACTTCTGTACTGCAATGCCTTATCACTTGTTATAGCGATCATAAACAATTGCAAAGCAGGACGCCTTTAGCTGGCATCCTGTTACCATGGCAACCCGTCAGCCCTCCTCAATTACATCAGGGGAGTGCGCTCCCTCTGTAAACCCTTTACACACCACAATCAATATAGATCGCGGCGTGTAAGGGATTAACAACAGGAGTCCTTGTCCCGATGCACCCCTGCTGTTGTAGCAGGAGGCCAGCTATCAGTAACAGTTGGGTATAATTAGTATACCCAAGTCTTTTTCACATGTGCTGCTGCTTAGCCCAATTCCTCCCATTCTGTATGTGCTTTTTTCATTTTTCTTGCCCAGATGTAGGACTTTGCATTTCTCCTTGCTAAATACCATTCTGTTAGTCACCGCCCACTGTTCAAGCTTTTCTAGATCTTTTTGAATACTCTCTCTCTCTACCCTAGTGTTAGCTATCCCTCCTAGCTTTGTGTCGTTGGCAAATTTGATCAGGTTCCCATCAATTCCCTCTTTCAGATCATTTATAAAAATGTTGAACAACACTGGGCCTAGGACAGAGCCTTGTGAATAGCAGATCCCCTTGTTTTCTCTTCTATCTTTTGGAAGATTAAGTTGTCAGGAAGAGTGGATAAGAATTTGTTGGATTCATTACTTTTACCACCTGAGAGAGATTCCCAACAAATGTCTGGATAGTTAAAATCTCCCATGATCACCATATCATGCTTTTTTGAGAGCTTGGCCATCTGATATAGAAAGAGTTCATCCATATCTTCTGCTTGTCCAGGTGGCCTATAGTAAATGCCCACAATGGTGTCCTTTCTGTTGTTCTCTCCTTGAATTCTTACCCAAACAGTTTCTACAGAACTGCCATGCTCTGAAGCTTGAATCTCTGTGGAGATGAATGTTTTCCTAACATACAACGCAACACCCCCTCCCCTTTTTTAGTTCTGTTTCTTATAAACAAGTTGTATCCTTCAAGCCTTGTATACCAATCATGTGTATCAATCCACCAAGTTTCCGTGATGCCTATGACATCATATTTCTCTTTTTGTGTTAGGAGCTCCAATTCTCCTTATTTGTTTCCCATGCTCTGGGCATTTGTGTAGAAAAACATTTTAGTCTGTGATCGGTGTCTTTTGCTCCTCTACTTTCCTTCAGAATTTTTGTCTTTGTTCTTTCTTTCCACTTCTAATAGCAAGGTTCTCGTATGTATTATTAGCTGTATATTTTTACCTGTCCTTTCACTTCTCTTTCCAGATTGTTCTAGTTTAAAGCATTTAGTTTTGCATTTGTGTTTCCTATTGGGTTTATATGTGTTTTATATATTTGGTCTTGTGGCGTCCGGTTAGTACACTGTTCAGCTCTATTGTAAGTTAGTAAGTAAGTAAGGGGTATCTTAGTATTGGGGGACACTATTAGAATCCAGGAAAGTTAACTGCTATAGGTGAAGCCAAGTTCTGGTGTTTAGAGTTCAGCTGGTATTATTACAAAAGTGGAGAATCTTCTGGCACTCTGGCAGACCAATCCAACACTAGTTCTAGCCTATTTGATAAACAGAGCTCATAGGACAAAGCACCACTAGGATATGCATTGTACTATACTATGCTCCCCCTATGACACCTATGCTATTCTGTATTCCTTCCTTCTTCATTCTCTGACAACATCTTCTATTATTTCCAATTTTAGAGTTCATTTTGACCTTGGTAATTTATGTATGGCTCCAAATACTTCAGAAAAAGACATAAACCTCCTAGACATCATTTTCTCAGGAAAGTGCTTTTGCAGGATACTGAATCTGAGCCTTTGCCTAAGACAGCTTGCCAGCCGCCTGCCTACGTTACCTCAGATGACATGTGACAATTTCAAAAGCTGCATAAGAGCTAAAAAAGGAATCTATCTCTTTCATCTTCCAAGGCATATTTGGAAAAAAGAGGGGGGGAACTATAAACGTTTATTAAATGACTTGATGAGTCAATGACTAATGTAATAATTTGATATAAGAGGTCTCAAAGAGAAAATGGAAGGGACATAGACCTGTGTATACCTAATTCTGCAGTTTAATCATCTGTACAACAAAGATTCTGATATGAATAATATGTTAAGCTGCAAAGTAAAAATCTTTTTTAAAAACGAGGTAGTCCGCTTTTGATGACCTGTTTCCTAATCCCCTACAACAAGCTGGGAATTGCTATGTCAGTGCTTGCATTGTAATGCAAAGCCTTGCAGGGTACACACTGGAATTAATAAAACCCCAATGTTAGTTGACACTGCGTACCAGTCCGGGTCTTCTATTTTGTTTTTGAACTCCTGCTTTCCCATGGAATCCACAGCCTGTCCACAATTCAATTGCTGATGGGCCACGGATCGGACGGCTTCCATTGACCTCAATGGAAGCCACCCGTGCAGGAACCACACTGAAATGGAGCATGCTGCGATTTGTTTTCCAGACCAGAAGGTCCACAAAACAAATCTGCATGCTTTAATTCATGTGTAAACGCTCATGCTTTCCTATGGGTGGCTTGATTTGCGGGTGACCCGCGCGGATTCCGCTGGGCAGATCCACCCGTAGACATTGGGTATTAGAGATTTTCTTTACAGCAGCTTCATGGGGCATTCACACAATGGACAGGAGTTGACCCATTGACTTGTATTGATTGTTCTAGGCATGCAGAAGAGGTCATTGTGCATGGAGAGGGAGTAGATCATCACCTATTGTGAATGGAGTATCCTATGGTGAATTTCTGTATAGTCTGCATATAGTTATTAAGCCCCATTTAGACCTAATGATTCTCGCTCAAAAATCGCTCAAAGCCGTCTTTTGAGCTAGAACCGTTGGGTCTAACTGCACGGATATTGCGCAGTTTTCGTTAAGGAGTTGTTCATCATTGTCTTTCAGCTAGCTGAAAGAGAACAATGAGCCTATTCAGTGCCAGCTGGAAGATGAAGAAGACAGTGCTCCAACTGTCTTTTGCATACCCCGCATGGAGTGCACAGCTGTATACCAGCTGAGCGCTCCGTGAACACAGCAGCTGTATACAGAAGACAGCGCTGCAGCTGTGTTTTTGTACACCCTGCTCGGAGTGCTCAGCTGTATACTAGCTGAGCGCTTCGAGAAGACAACAGCTGTATGCAGAAGATAGCGCTCCTGCTTGTCTTCTGCATACAGCGTGAGCCTTGATTTACACACTTATCAAAGTGAATGCTCAAAACTGTCACACAAACTGCCATTTGAGTGAATTTTGAGCGATCATCTTGCCGTGTAAATGCACACAATGATTATCACTCAAAAGATGTCTTTTGAGTGCATTTTGAGCGATAATCGCTGTCTAAATTAGGCTTTGGGGTGAATCGCCCAACAGTTGTCCCAACGACTGTCGCTCCTGTGCTTTCCTACAGGAGTGAGTCATTCAGTGAATGGAGGGGGAGCATGACGGAGATTTTTTCTGGGTGCCTGCCTCTATTCACTGTGAACAGGCAGTTGATGTACAACTGCCTGTTTGCACTGAGCGAGACGTCACTTACTAACCGTTTTTGTGTTTGTGAGCTGAAATGAAGTGACTAGCAACTAATTAACAACTTCTTGCTCAGTACGATGCAGGTCCCACGTTTACATGTGACATCTATTGCTTAAAATCAGTCATTTGAGTAATTTTGCGGCTAATAATTAGCCCATGTAAAAGTATGCTTGGCCTTAGTGGACAGTGTGAAAATTGCTTCATTCTGTAAGCTAAAACTAGAAGTGGATTCAAGATACGTAAAACATGCAAATCTTTCAATTATAGTTTTATGTTTTTCTCTGTGTATTTTCCATTCCCGGTTTTGGCTTGCAAACACTCATACAAAATACTGACCAAAATACTGGCATGTAAAAATGGATTAAAGGTGAATTCACACATTTTGAAATTAATGCAATCTAGCACAAATCCCACACTGAAAATCAATATCAGTTTACAGTACCGTATATGTAGATGGGCTACATGTAGCGGAAAAAATCCTTGCAAAATTTAGAACATGTTCTATATTTGCAATGGATTTTCATCATGGATTTCACCCTTGGCAATTCGGTGAAGAATTGCTGTGAAATCTGCAGCAGAAAGGGCTTAAAGGGGTTGTCCCGCGCCGAAACGGGTTTTTGTTTTATTCAATAGGCCCCCCGTTCGGCGCGAGACAAACCCAATGCATGTGTTAAAAAAAACGTTTAGTACTTACCCGAATCCCCGCGCTGCGGCGACTTCTTCCTTACCTTACTAAGATGGCCACCGGGATCTTCACCCACGATGCACCGCGGGTCTTCTCCCATGGTGCAACGTGGGCTCTGTGCGGTCCATTGCCGATTCCAGCCTCCTGATTGGCTGGAATCGGCACACGTGACGGGGCGGAGCTACGAGGACCAGCTCTCCGGCACGAGCGGCCCCATTCACCAGGGAGAAGACCGGACTGCGCAAGCGCGTCTAATCGGGCGATTAGACGCTGAAATTAGACGGCACCATGGAGACGAGGACGCTAGCAACGGAGCAGGTAAGTGAATAACTTCTGTATGGCTCATATTTAATGCACGATGTACATTACAAAGTGCATTAATATGGCCATACAGAAGTGTATAATCCCACTTGCTTTCGCGGGACAACCCCTTTAAACAGATGGGCGCGTTTTAGTCTCATTATGTGGCTGTGAAAATCACAGCTGCATAATGGGACGAAACGAAACCATTACTTTCAATGGTTACGTTTTCACTATCGGAAATCTTGCACGATAATACTACGCGTGAGAAAAGATAGGAGTTGCCCTATCTTTCTCGCATATAGTTTTTCTACACACCAGAAAGATAGGGCAGGACCTATCTTCACGCTTTTTTTTTTCAAACTCACGTGCAATAATGTGGAGTTTGAATAGTCCAAAAAAAACTGTTTGTGCGCTAAAAGAGTCCTTCAGGACCCTCATCTATGAGGCAATTCAACAGAAACCTCCAGAAATATACCGGGTCATCCAGAGGAACAATTGGTAATTGTGTAATGCTTTATTTTTTTCTGTGATGGCGCTACAGAGGAACTGAACATTTACTGTCCGGTTCCCTCACTAGACACTGGGGGATCCAAGTACTGAGACACTCTGTACTCAGTATTTTGTTGGCCAACTATTTTAACGAAAAGGGTTTTAGTTGATTTATTTTTGATGATTGATAGTTGATGGCACGGTTAATTAGATACAAATAAACAATATAGATCATTGAACCTGCAAACATTGATTCGTTTCATTTTGCCCACTTACTTTTTCCTTTACAAAGTGTACATCGAAGGGTCTACCAAGGTTTTCTCTGCAGGTCTAGGTCCATTTATGATAATCAATAGCGATGCATCCATGTCAGCTCCCTGTGTTCTCCCTTTGTGTTACATTGTACAGTGTTCCTAGATTCAATTTACTTTGTCTCCCCAGTCTTGATTCCAGTAGAAGAACAAAATGTGAAGTTTCAGGCTTCATGTTTCTTGATCTTTGTTCCAGGGTGAAACAAAAATTCTGAAGCTGAAAAATCTTAGACCTCAGGATTATGCCAATTATAGCTGTATTGCCTCAGTGCGAAATGTCTGCAACATTCCAGACAAGATGGTTTCCTTCAAGCTTTCCAACAGAACTGGTAAGATATTATTGACCTAATGTTCATTTTTATGGTAATATTATATCTTTTATACAGAGTAATATCATCTTTTAAATCGGTATTGACTCCAGAATGACTTCCAATTTATTGAAAGCGACTGTCCAGTGGGGCAGTAACTTTAGATATAATGTCTAATTGGTTGCCATGGGCAGTAATACTTTTTGTACCCCTTATAAAGTATTCAAGTCCCTCAGATATAGTTATACATTTTTAGAAAAAAATAAATGTAGAAAATAGACAATTCCCCCTTAATTTTCTTTTGCTTTGATTCAAAATGGAAACAATATATAAAGCACTCTTGTATATGTGTTCCCGAAAATCAGCCATTTTCCCCACTTCCAGCACACAAACCTATCTATGGCCAAGGAAGCATATAACATAGAGGCAGAGCATGCAGCTACAATGGGGCCCTTGGAGAATGGGGGCCCAGCCCTGATGGGTCCTGTACCCTTTGTTACTGAGTAGCATGAAACTGTATCAAACTTCCCTTTCTAGAGGAACTGCATTGATATCAAGAAAGAGTTATATGAATTGGCACAAACAACTTGAAAAGGGAGTAGAGAAGTAAACCAGAACCAAGCCTTTCTGTCTTACCGGTAGATACCCAGCACCATAATAGGAGCAAATTTGCTATGGCACCCCCCATCCGGCTGTAAGGCAACTGGATACAGTTCTCCAACTGCTCTGCCTGCAGTAGGTAACTTTTAGCCCATACAATCATTGATCAGCATTTGGATATGGAAGAAAGAAGGAAGACATTGTCACCTGTGCTATCTGCAAGATTCTTACAAGACTGTAGGCTTCAAGAGCATCATTGTCATTAAATTCTAGGTTTAGTGTTCCTTTAAGAATTGAAAAAACTTTGAGAAATATCATTTGATCCTCTTTATATTTGAAGGTTACCGCAAGGGATTGCGAAGCCGAAATAGGCTTGTAACAGAATGAATGATTGCTAACTACAATATGATAGAACTCTGCCAAGCTCTCCCTGTTGTTGCGGGTGTCATTTCTAAATGCTAGAAATTAATTTTGTTTTTAGACTAGGTTATATTTAGCTGTATCCATCTGGAATTAATTGTTGTAAAAGAACATTTTCATTTAAGCTGGCACTGTGGTTAAAACTGTGTGTATAATTAATAATTAGATAAACCCGGAGATGTTGAGAGAAAGTGCTATAACATATCTCCTATACGTACAGCACACCAGGCGTTTGGATGGATGCATACAAATGTATTGTGCCCTTGACGATCTCTCACTAGAATGTATGACCTCTGTCATGGCACATTGCTGCCGTTCTCCTGTCTCACCTGTCACAGGTGCCGCCATCCTGCATGCCGTGCTCTGTTCTCCTTTGAATACCCGGTGTCTTCACATAGTGCTTGCGCATGCTTTTGCCCTCTCTCATAAAGGGCCAGCTCACACTCCCTAAACCTGTAACCCTCCAATCCCATTCTAGAAACTGCTATATTAGGCATCCACACCCTAGGGTGGATGCCTAACCAATTTGTTCTCATTGCCATTTGTGATAAAGCTCTCATTTGTGTATATTCTGGTTCTGGTCCTTGCCTGACTCTGACTATTTTGACTTCTATGCTCTCTGACTTTAGTTCTATATTCTGGATTTTGTTGTTGCCTTCTACCTGCCCTGACCTTCTGCCTGGACCTGATTAACCCTTTCCAATCCACTGTCTGAAGACATTATGATTTAAGGCTGTACAGCTCCGATGTTGGAAGATGTCCGTCGGGGTTCTCTTACTGTATATTGCCAGACCCTCTACTGTTGGAGCCTATCCAACGTATAACCTCATGCAGTACTAGCTTTAGCCAGCAGATATCGACATTGTTAACAGCAGAAAAAGAGTAAGCCTCCTAGGAAAACCAGTATACAAATGGGATTGGAAAGGGTTAATGCACCTGTGGTTCTAGCTCTGACTACAGCCTGTTTTTTCACTATGTTCCTGTTCAGACCTTTAGGTACCATGCCTCGGCCCAGTGTAGTGTCAGTAGCCACATTACCAAGACTATCTGTGTGCAACTCCGCAGCAAAGACAGTATTCCACTTTGGAGGGGTGAAGCAGGAAAACGGGGGTTCCCCAGTTGTCTCCTCAGCCCAAAGCCAAGCTGGTATGTGGCAAGATGGATCCAGGACCTCTTGTCTGACAACTTCAAGAATGAAACTAATACATGCTTATTGCTATTCTGAACCTCATAGGGTGGAATACAGTTCTGCATATGCACGCATGTACTATAAGTGAAGATATAGCTTTTAAATCATCCAGGATGGATGAACACAGATCGTACACACATGCTAAAAAGGAAGAAAAACATGTTTATCAAATGGAAAGACGGGGGCATATCTAAAAAAGAATATAATGCAGTCTGCAGAAACTGTAGGGCAAGTATAAGATAAGCTATAGCTAAAAATGACTTGAGGCTTGCAAAAGAGGCCAAAAGCAATAAAAAAAGATTCATCTATATTTTCCTGGCACTGACTCTGATACTCATATTGCCATCTACCTTATTAATGCACAGTCTGTGGCCTAATGGCCACATGTGGCCCCTGATGCTATTTTATGCATTTCTCTACCATCTGGACACAAATACTTGTCTGCATGTAGTTGCTTACATGTAGCTTCCATGTCAGAAAGGCATGGGTGGCTATGTTTTAATGGTGCATTGTGGAGTCATCTCTTGTTCCCCTATGTATCAGCAGAATGGGGTCCCTTCCTTGACACTCCAAAAAAAGAGTATATTAGGAGTTAAAAATTGCCCCCAATGAACATAGGGTACTCTGTATGGGAGTTGTATCATACTAGGCTGTTATCCCAATATCCATAATTTACAATGGAGAGGACCACATGCATGGATGGTCTTCTCCTATTTAGAGCGTTGAATAGGGGAGAAGAGGATCACCATTCTCCCAATATATGGGGTTCCCGTAAGCAGAGCCTGCTCTTAACAGACATTTATAACATCTACTTGTAGCGTGCCATAAATGTCTCAGATGGTAATATCCCTTTTATTTTGACTCTTGAAAGAGGTTCAATATAACTATTTGGTCTTTGGATGCAAAAAGGCTGTGAACTCTGGTCTACAGCAATATCTATACAACCATTTCAAAACTGTCACGATAGGCCTTTTTTTTCAAGGTACTGTGGGACACGGTCCCAGAGTAATTATATATGTAATTATAAGTCTTTTTAACTTCTCACTTAACACTGTATATCAAGAAGATCTCTGGCAATCAAGCTGTGTGATGAGACTATTTTGTTATTTAAACTGGATAGAGCCAGCAAGCTTCTTGCAAAGATCTGTACGTATCCTGTGGCTTTAGAGTTAATTTGCTGTCATCTTGTTAGGGTGTCTGCACATTTGATATCTATTTGCACTTTTTATTACATTTGCTGTTTATACAATGTTTAAATATAAACTCATATAAGATTTTTTCCTCTAAAATCCACAGATATTCAAATACTGACAGTGTGAATGCTGATAATTTGATTACCCCAACCTCCAACGAGACGTCTGTGACTGTTGCATTAGATATTCAGTCTACAGAATGCTAGTAGGCTTCCCAAATATAACCATAGGAGGCACTGACTTCAGAGCTGACAATAAGACCAGTTAAATCTATGCTTGGTGTTTTCTTTGTGGGTAGGTGATATTGCGATGCACATTCAGGATACGATGCAGCAGAAGGAGTTACAAACAAAACATGCAATATTTATTTTTGAACGAAGGAACAAAGGTGGATACTGGCATTGTAACAATTGAACAATGGAACTGTTACCAAGGAACCACCTATCACTAGCTATGGGTGACTAAATCCTGGGATAAATAATACTCTTCACACTATAAGAAAACAGTGCAACTCTATATACAATGCGTCACAAGTGCAAGACAAGAAACAATGTAAATTTCAGCAAAGAAGTGACCAGTTATATAAAAACAGCACTCAGATTATGCAGTTCACTTACCTGGGGTTGGGGTTTTGCTGCTAATCACTCAGTCGAGTTGAATGCTGCGCCCAAACCCCAACCAATACGTTAGCACTATAATGGCTCACATCTCTGTGGCTCTAACACAGTTTGCAGGCACAAGCATTTCAACAGCTTCAATCCTGCACAACAGTCTAGTTGATTTAGTTGTCTGTGTTTCTTATTAGTGTAGACGCCTACAGCCAATTTGAGGCCGGCCTCACTTATATATGTTGCACGGAAGTACTGACTTCAATTAACCCAGGCTAATCCAGGGTCAGGGGTATTCCTATACTACAGTTTCCAGGAATTCTTGCTGCATTCCAGAACTTTGTTCTAGTCAGTCTCCTATAATACTGCTTATAATCACAGGTCCTCTGGTGATCACTCATCACTCTGATAGCTCCGGCAGTAGGAAGATGTCGATCCCTCAGTGTGGCTTATGCTGTAAGCTCCTGACAGCTGCTTGAGCTTCAGCTTCCATTCTGGTCTTATTTTGCACCTCTCATTGTGCACACTATTGCACCATCAGGAACCAACAGCACTCCCAGCTGCACTCTGCCTCTCGGCACCACCTCAGATCTTCCCAGCTCTCCCTGCACTCTGCTCTGATTGTGATACAGCTCCCAGACTTTTTATAGTCCTGACATCATCTTTATAGAAGGTTCCTAGTTCTACTCTACAATATAGAAATTTGGTGCAAATTTTGGCAAAACTCACAGTCCATTTCCAAGACTACAATTTAACCCTTTAGGGTAGCCCCTCATACTTTTAGTAAAGCAGAGCATCAAAATGTAATGTAAAAGAAATGGGAACTTTCAGTGTGTTTGAACCAGGTGTCCAGCTGTTGGAGAATATGATATGCTACTAAGAATGCTAAGAAAGGCAGTCCCTTTTTTAATTGATGAGCTGCACAGCATACATCTGGCTTCAAACCCCCTGCTAATGTAGTATAATTCAGAATGTGTACCGATCAGACTTGCCAAAGCAAGGCCTGCCCTTTGTTAGCATTTCTCCAATCTGGCTAATAGAGAGCGATACCAACCAGAAGAACCCCTTTCGTGAAGTTCATATGCCCTAGAGAGGTATATGAAAAGGGATTGTCTTTGTGAGGCCACACTTTAACTTTTAATAAATGATGTGTTTCACATTGAAAACAATCTTATTCTGATTTCGCCATTAGATGGTGCCACATTAAAAGAACACAGTGCCATCTTGTATCAGATGGAGTGTTACATTCAGAGGCAAAGCTGTGGAGTCATTACAGTAGATATTTGTATTTTTATGATTGGTGAAACTCTGCTATATAAAGCCAATCATGATCCTATTGTGTGATGATTTCTACAATGAAGAGTAAAACTATACTGTGAAAATGTTTTTCTTGAGTTTTATGTTGATGGTTCTTTCTTTGGAATCCCTACTATTAGGAGAATAAGGGGGGTATAGTAATCACTGGAACCGCAGTGTGGGCATAGCACTGTTTATGGGCTTGTGCCTGTGTCTGGTACTGCGGCTTAGTCCATTGAAGTGAACAGAGCTCATCTGCAGTACTAGACACAGTGGCAAGGACATGTATGTGGTTGAGTAAGTACTGCCATGAAGGGCTATGGGGCTAAAGGGTGTTCTGCTTCTCCTACCTTTCACACATTGTGGGTTGTCCATTGGTGTAAAAATCTAATAAGACCCATTGAAGACCTATTTTTAGAGATGAGCAAGTATATTTGCTAAAGGCAATTGCTCGAGCGAGCATTGCCTTTAGCGAGTACCTGCCCGCTCGAGACTGAAGGTTCGGGTGCCGGCGGCGGGTAGGGAGCTGCGAGGGAGAGCGGGGAGGAACGGAGGGGAGATCTGTCTCTCCCTCCCCCCCCCCGCGCTCCCTCTTGCTGACAGCCGCTACTCACCGCTCCCCTGCGCCGGCACCCGAACCTTCAGTCTCGAGCGGGCAGGTACTCGCTAAAGGAAATGCTCGCTCGAGCAATTGCCTTTAGCGAGTATACTCGCTCATCTCTACCTATTTTATAATGTATATACATTAAAGGGGATGTGTCAAGATGGCATCCCCTGCTCATATGGCCTGTTCAGGCATATGAATGTCATAAAGTTGGATCCCCCACTCGGGACTCTCTCTAAGACTAGAAGCACAATACCGTATTTTGGTCACCATTTTGCACGGGTCTCCTGACTCAAACAACAAGCATAGCAGGAATGTATGATGCTCAGAGTTGGGGCAAGGAGATCTGCGGTCAGGCCGGGTCACATTTCCGAATTACAGGCACAAAACAGCAGCCAAAATACAATAGTGTGCTTCTGGCCTCAGTCCTAGAACAGAGAACAGCTCGTTAAGAGTGGCTCCTCTCTTGGCTGACCTTCTGCCACCCTATTATTACTGGACGGCCATTCATTTGCTGAGAGCGGGACTCAGGGCAATCAGCTGATCATGACCCAGCATTATCAAAGGGGTTATTCATCTTGACACAACCCTCCAAAATTGAATTTGTCACCCAGTTTATGCTGCCTTCTCTGCCCTAGTTTCTGATTCTGTCATTACACTTGGCTGTGAAGTAATCCGATCTTCATATATGAAACAATAGGACCAACCATAAGAAGTTTTACTCATTTCTATAAAAAAAAATCACAGCTAACATATTCTGATATCTCAATGAGTCATCCAAATGATCTGGATCTGTACATTGCGACTACTTCAGCTTAATAGCTACATTCAGATGTTTGCATGGGCTTTATTGACCTGAATTTTGGAATTTAATCTTTTTAATGCTTCTGTCTCTTATATAATGATGGCTATGCAGAGGATAAAGTTAAAATAATCAAAATAGCACAGAACACATCCATACAAAGAACTCAGCAGTCAGATAATACAATTGCTCAAGGTCATAATCTTTCTAATACAATACTGCAGAAAACTTAGCCTGGAGAATTACATTTCTCTGCTGCAGTATTTAAACTAGAGCTGCTGAAATGAACATGTTGATGATTCAAGTCAAGAAGACGGCCAGTCTTCCAAGAAATTAATAACTATTCCTATATATATATTTAGCTTAGTGAAGACAATATAAGTCTGAGTGTAATATATGTGCAACAAGCACAATGCATGCCAACAAAAGGAAATATCACAGTGCCATGTACTTTTAATTCTGAGCTCATTGTAATAGGGTCTCCTGATACCAGTGCTCCATAACAATGGCATAGTGTAAATGTAACCAGGAGAGAAATCTATAAAACAGGATTTTATCTACTAGAACTTGAAGGTCAATGGCATTGTGCAACTTAACCTGATCCCATTCAACTAAAGGCAAATATATGGGCACAATACAGAAAATATATATTTGACTCATTGTCCTGGTGTTGGATCATGTCATCAAAAGCACCAGTCCTATTACACGGGGACCCTTGCTCTTCTAGAGTGAAATGAATAATAGAGCCTCTACTCTACTGGGTGATTTAAAGTCAGGGCCACCTGCATCACAACATCACTTTAGTGGTATTGTGGTTCTTCGAGGGTTTTTTAATGGAATTAAAACTCTTTCGTGTTCAGAATTATGCATAACTCAAAAATTGTTGCATGTATTGAAAAAATGACTGTACTTATCAATTAATGATGAAATTCTACCCTTAGATCATGTATTCTATGACCCCCTTTTCTTTGGCGTTTCTTGGGATGAGTCCAAGATGGCAGTCACCAAGATGGCTGACAGTCACCATTATAGTGCTGAAATGTTTTCTCCCATCCATCGAAGTGTTCTACACAGTTTTCTACTAGTATGTTTTCGTTCAGAAGATATTCCGGGGGACCCTGACTTTTGAATCACCCTGCATTGCGACTACAATGAAAAAGAACAGTGTTCAAACAATGGGATGTTTTTGGAATTTTTGAGTAGAAAAAAAATGTTCTATGTTAGAATGAGATATGTCATCCCAGTGCAACATGAAAGCATTCTGCCCTTATCTACACTCTTTAATATAATATGCTGTATATTGTATAGACACTGTCCATGGTGCTGAAAAGAAGATCAAGCAATAATGGTGCATTCACTGAGTATATTCCTAATGGTAGCATGCAAATTACAAAAATTCTCTTTATGCCTCAGTTTCATAGCCAGTTACTTCAAGCATACTCGCACTTTCAGAAGGCTTTTCAGAATAAGCTGCCGTGTGTGTACATGAGAAGAGAACCACTATATTTTCTCCTTAGGGAAGGCACCTAGACAATGAGTGAGGAGACTTAAAATGCCATTCATGCTCTTTTGGGTAATATGCAAATAAGGGAGATGGATTTTATTCCATACCCCCTGTAGGTAAGTATATAACTTCTGTATGGCCAATATTTAATGCACAATGTATATTACAAAGTGCATGTATATGGCCATACAGAAGTGTTTACCTTTACTTTATTTTGCGGGACAACCCCTTTAATGTTACTTGAACAGTATTGTAGACATCACTTAGGGAGACCCTCTCTAAGTGTCAGAATGGAGATCCTCTAGAATCCTCTAAAATACTGTGCATACTCACTCGGCTGACACGAGTTGCCTATATATTATATGGATGGTCATTCATTCAGTGGGATTGACCATCAATATTTGATCCTTGGGGTAAGACTTCCAGACTACTCACAAAGCACAACACTTAAAGAGGCGAAAAACGAGTTGTAGACTACAAGCAACCCCTGTGTAGTCTTATCCTGCAGTTGTATTGTTCCCTGCCATCTATCCTTTATTTCTTGCTAACATACATGATTGCAGGGGCAAACTACACAAGGTCTATTTGTAGTCTATAATCACAGAGACATATAGGTCTGCATAGGAGCTGTATACACAAAATAGTAGAATATTTGGAATTTTCTGCTTGTTCCTTTTTTATTTTAGTAGTAAAAACGGATTAAATTATCTATGTTATGGAGGGGCAACAAAGGTAGCTAAGACTTTTGCTGACAGTCTACTGCAGCAATGTTGCTCCACCTATAGGAAACAATGGCATTAGAATCCACTGCAGTTTAAGGAGAGCAATTTTACAGCACTCCCATTTATTGGTACAGTAGTGCACAAGTACAGCGTGCAGTCAGCGGTCCAGCTACATAGTCCGAGCTGGCAGCGCAAGATTGGGGAGCTTCCCAGGCTCCAGGAAACCTGCTGTATGAGCACCATAACTTAGTTTATAAAGAAAATACGTGTCAGGAGTGCTCCGAGTGTCTTGCACCAAAGAGATCGAGAGTAGAGATGAGCGAACGTACTCGTTACGAGTACTTACGCACCCGAGCACCGCCATTTTCGAGTACAGCGGTACTCGCGCGTAAAGATTCGGGGGGCGCCGTGGCGGCACGGGGGGTAGCAGTGGGGAGTGGGGGGGAGAGGGAGAGAGAGAGGGCTCCCCCCTGTTCCCCGCTGCTCCCCCCGCACCACCGCGCCTCTCCCCGCCCCCCGGCGCCCCCCGAATCTTTACGCCCGAGTACTGAAATGGCGGTACTCGGGTGCGTAAGTACTCATTACGAGTACGTTCGCTCATCTCTAATCGAGAGGTATTGGTCTAGTCTCATCCACACGAATGCGGAGCTTTTTTCCTTCCACTTGGATAACATAGTTTATGATGCTCATACTTGGTGACAGGTTCACTTTAAGCAATATTTTTAAATACATTCTTGCCCAATTTACAATCCTTAAAACCCAAATATCTTTTTCTAAAATCAAGGCGTCCATTTGTTGAATAACATTATAAACATCACTGGTGATTATTAGCTTCTTGAGTCAATGTAGAGAAGTCAAGACCCTGAAATCTGTGACCAAAAATAACTTATTTTTACAATGTGGGGTTTTATTCTAGGGCCCACTCACACAGGCGTATGTTGCCTTTGTGGTGCATATTATGTGCCTGAAAACATAGCATGTCCTATTTTGCCACATAGTACCCATCGATATATGCTATGGGGATTTAACATACGCAGCAACTACATGTGTGTTTGCTGTGTACTGCATATTTTACACGTGGGAAAAATATGCGCATAATACATGGGACATATATGGCCATGTGAACCTTTACGCTTTTGAGCCTCTTCAAGTGTGTTTATAAATCAGTGCGCTGGAATCCACAAAACAGATGTAAGGCAAGGGAGGATTTTATTAGAATCATAAAGCTCATTTTAATTCTAGGCCAAAGCAAAACAAGTAATTAAAGTTTAGCATATTATGAATCATAGTAAACCTCTCAGCCTCTTAATGCCTAAAATATGGACACACAATGCCAATCAAGCCATAAGGATACAGACAGCAAAAAACAACAAATGCTCTTAACTTGCCCACAACGATGACTGATGTAAGATAATGAAGTATTCAGAGCAGGATCGGAGGCCCGAGGAGAAGAAACAATCTGTACAATGTCCAATGTTACAACTCTAATACACTGCGCAAAACATTGCCACTATGTAAATATCTATAGTAAACACCAAACTAGCAGAGCTATACAGTGCCTGAATAAGTGTTTCCCAACCTATTTCAACTTCAGGCTCAACGTAGCAAAAAAAAAATTGTATGTCTCGGCACCTTTGCAAAAAAACTCTCTCCCACCTCCTTCCTTCCCCTAGCACCACTGGGATATTACAGTCTTAAATGGATTAGAACAGGAAATAATAGAAAGTATTCAATTTATAATTTAATATTATAATACAGTAATAAAAAGAATGATCAAATGCTCACAGGGTAGGAAGGGTAAAAAAGTGAAGACACTTACTCTTTGTGGGAGGTCTTTCCCCAGGAGACCTCCCAGATGGCAACTTTCAACCAAAAGGAAGAGTCTTCATCCAGAAGATACAAGGATAGTATATTTATTGGTCCAAAACACCCATATAAATTGCCGACAGAGGAGGAAAGGCTCATAAAACCAATGGAGTAATTGCTGCAACGCGTTTCAGGCTATTTTTTTTATTACCATGTTGTCTTCTCCTGGATTGCCATTGTTTTGCAAGCTGGTATATTTTGATCTATTATTGTTCTTGACCCCTATGTTGGATTCGGGATTTATTGGGTGTAACTTTCTGTGATTTGGGCATCCTCCCAGCTTCTTAGGTTGACCAATACCCCTTTGCTCTGGTCCCAAGAAGCATTGGACACTGTTAGCCCAATTTTAAACATCATTGTATTACCTTTTTTCACACATTTTGTTAATCAGAGCACTTCCCTTAACTTTTTCCTCAATTTATAATTTACAAATTATAAGGCTTTCTTTTTAATATGTAGCTTTTTTTAACCCATATAGCCCCATGATCTATTTCGGCATGCTTTCAAGAAGATTAGTGTATATACTTCTTTATGTATTGAAATATCCAAGGCACTCACCATTTCCATGATCTGCAATTAGTGTCATAATCAGCCAAAGATACTATTTTAATACTGTACTAAGAGGCTGTAATTGTTATTTCATTCTCTTACTAGAGCCCATTTTTGACTGGTGAAAGAATGGCATTATATTCTTTAGTGACACCCATCACAATAATTTTTCTATTACTGGTATTACCTGGTTTTGTTAGACAAGCCAGTGAATTATAATTCCTGTGCTTTACATATCTATAACAGACATTCAAATGTAGTCATTCAAATCAATAATAAGGCGCTAGATACCTGAAGGTGAGGCAGGATTCACCCCATCACAGAATGCTGCAGAGTCTGATAGGCTTTACATCAATCCAGTAGACATTGGCATTGAGTGACTGTTTTGCCATCCATGAAGCTCCTTATGGATAGCTAACCAGGCAATGTGGAAGGTTGGTACATGTGATTTTGTTTCTTCTTCAAAAACTAGTGGGTCACTTGGTCAATATGGACCTATTGTATCTTCTGTAAATAGGTTCCATGCACTGCCTCAATGTTACATGAACTTGTGAAGTTGTCTACTCAACACAAGAGCCACCATCACATTTTCTCTATACCACTTGGAAGCCAAAGAGCGTGTTTTACTTTCCCATTCTAAATATAAACTGTCAATGCCATTTTCAAACTAAAGTGGTCTCTTTATGGACAATGTTTGAAATAAAAAAAAATGTAAAAAATTATAATACAGCAAAAACTGCCCAAATTTCAGTGAAAAATGAAGCCGTGGTCTTTTTAAAGAAGTCTGTCATCGAAAAATCTGATCTAGATGACGAGTGGTCTTTTTTAGTGAAATGATATTTTGAAGAGGTTTCAATGTATGGATTATTAAATTTTGTTATATGTATCAGTAGTGTACACAATGGGGGGAATTTATTAGCACTAGCATTTCGAATGCTAGTCTTAATATGATCCCTGTCGGTGAATGATGCACCTAATGTATGAAGAGGCACACACTTTATATAATAGGCACATATCGGCACCTCAATATGCCTACTGAGAAATCTATGCCAGCTTTGAGCTGGACTAAGTTTCTGGTATAATTACACCATTTCTGGCATAAAGTATACATAAATGTGTCAGGCCAAAAAACATTGGATAAGTCTCTTTCAAAGTGTCTACCAACTCTTACTGTGTTTTACTGAACTCTCTTCTTTCTCTCAATTTTCAGCATCCCCATCTATTAAACTTCTGGTGGATGATCCCATTGTTGTCAACCCGGGTGAAACGATAACGCTAGTGTGTGTCACCACAGGTGGAGAACCAATACCAACATTGACATGGGTTAGATCTGTTGCAAATCTTCCAGAAAAGGCTGTTCTAAACAGTGGAACATTAACTATACCATCTATCAGCTCTGAAGATGCTGGGACCTACAGCTGTGTCGCCAATAACAATGTTGGCAATCCTGCAAAAAAGTCCACTAGTATCATAGTAAGAGGTAAGAAAATTGCAACTCATTTCTTATCACCTGAATGACCTGGAGTATTTAGTGAACAGGACTATATGATGGTCAGTGTTGTATGTGCTATACATGTATCCACATGCTGGTGGTGTTTGAATATATTACTCTATTGAAATATCATTACTTATCAGCGGTGTGGATCTACTCAAGCTATTCTTATCTACAAGTAATGCAATATTAATAAAAACAGATGAAAATGGTTATTATTAGAGATGAGCGAACACCAAAATGTTCGGGTGTTCGTTATTCGTAACGAACTTCCCGTGATGCTCGAGGGTTCGTTTCGAACAACGAACCCCATTGAAGTCAATGGGCGACCAGAACATTTTTGTATTTCGCCGATGCTCGCTAAGGTTTTCATGTGTGAAAATCTGGGCAATTCAGGAAAGTGATGGGAATGACACAGTGACGGATAGGGCAGGCGAGGGGCTACATGTTGGGCTGCATCCTAAGTTCACAGGTCCCACTATTAAGCCACAATAGCGGCAAGAGTGGGCCCCCCCCCCTCCCAACAACTTTTACTTCTGAAAAGCCCTCATTAGCATGGCATACCTTTGCTAAGCACCACACTACCTCCAACAAAGCACAATCACTGCCTGCATGACACTCCACTGCCACTTCTCCTGAGTTACATGCTGCCCAACCGCACCCCCTCCCCCCCACAGCGCACACCAAAGTGTCCCTGCGCAGCCTTCAGCTGCCCTCATGCCACACCACGCTCATGTCTATTTAGAATTGCGTCTGCCATGACGAGGGACCTCAGGCATACACTGCAGAGGTTGGCACGGCTAGGCAGCGACCCTCTTTAAAAGTGGCGGAGCGATAGCCCACAATGCTGTACAGAAGCAATGAGAAATAGAATCCTGTGCCACCGCCATCAGGAGCTGCACACGTGGGCATAGCAATGGGGAACCTATGTGCCACACACTATTCATTCTGTCAAGGTGTCTGCATGCCCCAGTCAGACCGGGCTTTTTAATTCATAGACACAGGCAGGTACAACTCCCTATTGTGAAGTCCCTGTCGACCCACAGCATGGGTGGCTCCCTGGAACCCACCGGCGGTACACAGAAATATCCCATTGCATTGCCCAACACAGCTGAGGTAGTAATGTCGTGCTTAATGCAGGTGGGCTTCGGCCCACACTGCATGCCCCAGTCAGACTGGGGTTCTTTACAAGTGGACACATGTAGGTTTAACTCCCTGTGGACCCACTGCCTGGGTGGGTGCCAGGAAGCCACCGGCGGTACATAGAAATATCCCATTGCATTGCCCAACACAGCTGAGGTAGTAATGTCGTGCGTAATACAGGTGGGCTTCGGCCCACACTGCATGCCCCAGTCAGACGGGTTCTTTAGAAGTGTACAGATGTATTAAAAACTCAGTGTGCACCTACAGCATGGGTGGCTCCCTGGAACCCACCGGCGGTACACAAAAATATCCCATTGCATTGCCCAACACAGCTGAGGTAGTAATGTCGTGCGTAATACAGGTGGGCTTCGGCCCACACTGCATGCCCCAGTCAGACTGGGGTTCTTTACAAGTGGACACATGTAGGTTTAACTCCCTGTGGACCCACTGCCTGGGTGGGTGCCAGGAAGCCACCGGCGGTACATAGAAATATCCCATTGCATTGCCCAACACAGCTGAGGTAGTAATGTCGTGCGTAATACAGGTGGGCTTCGGCCCACACTGCATGCCCCAGTCAGACGGGTTCTTTAGAAGTGTACAGATGTATTAAAAACTCAGTGTGCACCTACAGCATGGGTGGCTCCCTGGAACCCACCGGCGGTACACAAAAATATCCCATTGCATTGCCCAACACAGCTGAGGTAGTAATGTCGTGCGTAATACAGGTGGGCTTCGGCCCACACTGCATGCCCCAGTCAGACTGGGGTTCTTTACAAGTGGACACATGTAGGTTTAACTCCCTGTGGACCCACTGCCTGGGTGGGTGCCAGGAAGCCACCGGCGGTACATAGAAATATCCCATTGCATTGCCCAACACAGCTGAGGTAACGTCAGCTGTAATGCAGGTGGGCTAAAAATTAATTTGATTACACTGTAGGCGAGGGCCCACAAAAATTGCTGTATCAACAGTACTAATGTACATCCCAAAAATTGGCCATGGCCAGCCAAGAGGGCAGGTGAAACCCATTAATCGCTTTGGTTAATGTGGCTTAAGTGGTAACTAGGCCTGGAGGCAGCCCAGTGTAACGAAAAATTGGTTCAAGTTAAAGTTCCAACGCTTTTAAGCTAATTGAAACTTATAAAAATTGTTCTGAAAAATTATTTGAGTGAGCCTTGTGGCCCTAAGAAAAATTGCCCGTTCAGCGTGATTACGTGAGGTTTCAGGAGGAGGAGCAGGAGGAGGAGGAGGAGGAATATTAGACACAGATTGATGAAGCACAAATGTCCCCGTTTTGGATGGTGAGAGAGAACGTAGCTTCCATCCGCGGGTGCAGCCTACGTATTGCTTACGTATCGCTGCTGTCCGCTGGTGGAGAACAGAAGTCTGGCGAAATCCAGCCTTTGTTCATCTTGATGAGTGTTAGCCTGTCGGCACTGTCGGTTGACAAGCGGCTACGCTTATCGGTGATGATTCCCCCAGCCGCACTAAACACCCTCTCCGACAACACGCTAGCCGCAGGACAAGCAAGCACCTCAAGGGCATACAGGGCTAGTTCAGGCCACGTGTCCAGCTTCGACACCCAGTAGTTGTAGGGGGCAGAGGCGTCACCAAGGATGGTCGTGCGATCCGCTACGTACTCCCTCACCATCCTTTTGCAGTGCTCCCGCCGACTCAGCCGTGACTGGGGAGCGGTGACACAGTCTTGGTGGGGAGCCATAAAGCTGGCCAGGCCCTTAAAGACTGTTGCACTGCCTGGGATGTACATGCTGCTCGATCTACGCACATCCCCTGCAACATGGCCCTCGGAACTGCGCCTTCTGCCACTAGCGCTGTCGGCTGGGAATTTTACCATCAGCTTGTCCGCAAGGGTCCTGTGGTATAGCAACACTCTCGAACCCCTTTCCTCTTCGGGAATCAGAGTGGGCAGGTTCTCCTTATACCGTGGATCGAGCAGTGTGTACACCCAGTAATCCGTAGTGGCCAGAATGCGTGCAACGCGAGGGTCACGAGAAAGGCATCCTAACATGAAGTCAGCCATGTGTGCCAGGGTACCTGTACGCAACACATGGCTGTCTTCACTAGGAAGATCACTTTCAGGATCCTCCTCCTCCTCCTCCTCCTCAGGCCATACACGCTGAAAGGATGACAGGCAATCAGCCGGTGTACCGTCAGCAGCGGGCCAAGCTGTCTCTTCCCCCTCCTCCTCATCCTCCTCCTCCTCCTGTACGCGCTGTGAAATAGACAGGAGGGTGCCCTGACTATCCAGCGGCATACTGTCTTCCCCCGCCCCCGTTTCCGAGCGCAAAGCAGCTGCCTTTATGGTTTGCAGGGAATTTCTCAAGATGCATAGCAGAGGAATGGTGACGCTAATGATTGTAGCATCGCCGCTCACCACCTGGGTAGACTCCTCAAAATTACCAAGGACATGGCAGATGTCTGCCAACCAGGCCCACTCTTCTGAAAGGAATTGAGGAGGCTGACTCCCACTGCGCCGCCCATGTTGGAGTTGGTATTCGACTATAGCTCTACGCTGTTCATAGAGCCTGGCCAACATGTGGAGCGTAGAGTTCCACCGTGTGGGCACGTCGCACAGCAGTCGGTGCACTGGCAGCTTAAAGTGATGTTGCAGGGTGCGCAGGGTGGCAGCGTCCGTGTGGGACTTGCGGAAATGTGCGCAGAGCCGGCGCGCCTTTACGAGCAGGTCTGACAAGCGTGGGTAGCTTTTCAGAAACCGCTGAACCACCAAATTAAAGACGTGGGCCAGGCATGGCACGTGCGTGAGGCTGCCGAGCTGCAGAGCCGCCACCAGGTTACGGCCGTTGTCACACACGACCATGCCCGGTTGGAGGCTCAGCGGCGCAAGCCAGCGGTCGGTCTGCTGTGTCAGACCCTGCAGCAGTTCGTGGGCGGTGTGCCTCTTATCGCCTAAGCTGAGTAGTTTCAGCACGGCCTGCTGACGCTTGCCCACCGCTGTGCTGCCACACCGCGCGACACCGACTGCTGGCGACATGCTGCTGCTAACACATCTTGATTGTGAGACAGAGGAGGAGGAGGAGGAGGAGGGTGCTTTAGTGGAGGAAGCATACACCTCCGCAGATACCACCACCGAGCTGGGGCCCGCAATTCTGGGGGTGGGTAGGACGTGAGCGGTCCCAGGCTCTGACTCTGTCCCAGCCTCCACTAAATTCACCCAATGTGCCGTCAGGGAGATGTAGTGGCCCTGCCCGCCTGTGCTTGTCCACGTGTCCGTAGTTAAGTGGACCGTGGCAGTAACCGCGTTGGTGAGGGCGCGCACAATGTTGCGGGAGACGTGGTCGTGCAGGGCTGGGACGGCACATCGGGAAAAGTAGTGGCGACTGGGAACTGAGTAGCGCGGGGCCGCCGCCTCCATGATACTTTTGAAGGACTCCGTTTCCACAACCCTATACGGCAGCATCTCAAGGCTGATGAATTTTGCGATGCGGACGGTTAACGTTTGAGCGTGCGGGTGCGTGGCGGCGTACTTGCGCTTGCGCTCGAACACTTGCGCAAGCGACGGCTGAACGGTGCGCTGAACTACACTGCTGGATGGGGCCGAGGACAGCGGAGATGAGGGTGTGGGTGCAGGCCATGAGGCGGTAGTGCCTGTGTCCTGAGAGGGGGGTTGCATCTCAGTGGCAGGTTGGGGCACAGGGGGAGAGGCAGGGGTGCAAACCGGAGGCGGTGAACGGCCTTCGTCCCACCTTGTGGGGTGCTTGGCCATCATATGTCTGCGCATGGTGGTGGTGGTGAGGCTGTTGGTGTTGGCTCCCCGGCTGAGCTTTGCGCAACAAAGGTTGCACACCACTGTTCGTCGGTCGTCAGGCGTCTCTGTGAAAAACTGCCAGACCTTAGAGCACCTCGGCCTCTGCAGGGTGGCATGGCGCGGGGGGGCGCTTTGGGAAACACTTGGTGGATTATTCGGTCTGGCCCTGCCTCTACCCCTGGCCCTGGCCACCGCACTGCCTCTTGCAACCTGCCCTGCTGATGCCCTTGACTCCCCCTCTGAAGACCTGTCCTCCTGAGTAAGCGTTGCACACCAGGTGGGGTCAGTCACCTCATCGTCCTGCTGCTCTTCCTCCGAATCCTCTGTGCGCTGCTCCCTGGGACTTACTGCCCTTACTACTACCTCACTGCAAGACAACTGTGTCTGATCGTCATCGTCCTCCTCACCCACAGAAAGTTGTTGAGACAGTTGGCGGAAGTCCCCAGCCTCTTCCCCCGGACCCCGGGAACTTTCGAATGGTTGGGCATCAGTGACGATAAACTCCTCTGGTGGGAGAGGAACCGCTGCTGCCCAATCTAAGCAGGGGCCCGAGAACAGTTCCTGGGAGTGTTCCCGCTCCTGAGCAGGTGTCATTGTAGTGGAGTGAGGAGGCTGGGAGGAAGGAGGAGCAGCAGACAGAGGATTCGGATTGGCAGCAGTGGACGGCGCAGAACTGCGGGTAGACGATAGGTTGCTCGAAGCACTTTCTGCCATCCAGGACAGGACCTGCTCACACTGCTCATTTTCTAATAACCGTCTCCCGCGTGGACCCATTAATTGGGCGATGAATGTGGGGACGCCAGAAACGTGCCTCTCTCCTAATCGCGCAGCAGACAGCTGCGACACACCTGGATCAGGAGCTTGGCCTGTGCCCACACCCTCACTTGGCCCTCCGCGTCCTCGGCCACGTCCACGTCCACGTCCTCTAGGCTTACCCCTACCCCTCAGCATGCTGTATTACCAGTGATTAGATTTCCCAGGCAGGAAATAAATTGGCGCAAGACTGCAGGCCAAATATAATTTTTGCCCTTTTTGGAAAACGAAAGGCCCCACTGCCTCTAGTGAATGAATTATCTAAGTTTAATAACTGCGCTGTGTCCCTGCTTATGTGTCACAGAACGTGAGGGTAGCAGAGTTATTAACTGTGGCAGAGCAGGTATTTTTTTTCCCAATTAAGGAAAGCAAATGGCGAAGCCAGCAGTAAAGCGTAGCTGGCTGCGTATGATTTAGCAATGTTTTTCACGCAGCTCACACGTCTCCACAGGCGTAAGGACGGACACAGGCTGGACAAATAGATTTCTTTTCAGTTTTTTCCCACCAACAGGCAGCACTGCGTATATTCAATGAACCTGCGAAGTTTAATAACTGCGCTGTGTCCCTGCTTATGTGTCACAGAACGTGAGGGTAGCAGAGTTATTATAACTCTTGGAGAGCAGGTATTTTTTTTCCCAATTAAGGAAAGCAAATGGCGAACCCAGCAGTAAACCGTAGCTGGCTGCGTATGATTTAGCAATGTTTTTCACGCAGCTCACACGTCTCCACAGGCGTAAGGACGGACACAGGCTGGACAAATAGATTTCTTTTCAGTTTTTTCCCACCAACAGGCAGCACTGCGTATATTCAATGAACCTGCGAAGTTTAATAACTGCGCTGTGTCCCTGCTTATGTGTCACAGAACGTGAGGGTAGCAGAGTTATTATAACTCTTGGAGAGCAGGTATTTTTTTTCCCAATTAAGGAAAGCAAATGGCGAACCCAGCAGTAAAGCGTAGCTGGCTGCGTATGATTTAGCAATGTTTTTCACGCAGCTCACACGTCTCCACAGGCGTAAGGACGGACACAGGCTGGACAAATAGATTTCTTTTCAGTTTTTTCCCACCAACAGGCAGCACTGCGTATATTCAATGAACCTGAGAAGTTTAATAACTGCGCTGTGTCCCTGCTTATGTGTCACAGAACGTGAGGGTAGCAGAGTTATTAACTGTGGCAGAGCAGGTATTTTTTTTCCCAATTAAGGAAAGCAAATGGCGAAGCCAGCAGTAAAGCGTAGCTGGCTGCGTATGATTTAGCAATGTTTTTCACGCAGCTCACACGTCTCCACAGGCGTAAGGACGGACACAGGCTGGACAAATAGATTTCTTTTCAGTTTTTTCCCACCAACAGGCAGCACTGCGTATATTCAATGAACCTGCGAAGTTTAATAACTGCGCTGTGTCCCTGCTTATGTGTCACAGAACGTGAGGGTAGCAGAGTTATTATAACTCTTGGAGAGCAGGTATTTTTTTTCCCAATTAAGGAAAGCAAATGGCGAACCCAGCAGTAAACCGTAGCTGGCTGCGTATGATTTAGCAATGTTTTTCACGCAGCTCACACGTCTCCACAGGCGTAAGGACGGACACAGGCTGGACAAATAGATTTCTTTTCAGTTTTTTCCCACCAACAGGCAGCACTGCGTATATTCAATGAACCTGCGAAGTTTAATAACTGCGCTGTGTCCCTGCTTATGTGTCACAGAACGTGAGGGTAGCAGAGTTATTATAACTCTTGGAGAGCAGGTATTTTTTTTCCCAATTAAGGAAAGCAAATGGCGAACCCAGCAGTAAACCGTAGCTGGCTGCGTATGATTTAGCAATGTTTTTCACGCAGCTCACACGTCTCCACAGGCGTAAGGACGGACACAGGCTGGACAAATAGATTTCTTTTCAGTTTTTTCCCACCAACAGGCAGCACTGCGTATATTCAATGAACCTGCGAAGTTTAATAACTGCGCTGTGTCCCTGCTTATGTGTCACAGAACGTGAGGGTAGCAGAGTTATTATAACTCTTGGAGAGCAGGTATTTTTTTTCCCAATTAAGGAAAGCAAATGGCGAACCCAGCAGTAAACCGTAGCTGGCTGCGTATGATTTAGCAATGTTTTTCACGCAGCTCACACGTCTCCACAGGCGTAAGGACGGACACAGGCTGGACAAATAGATTTCTTTTCAGTTTTTTCCCACCAACAGGCAGCACTGCGTATATTCAATGAACCTGCGAAGTTTAATAACTGCGCTGTGTCCCTGCTTATGTGTCACAGAACGTGAGGGTAGCAGAGTTATTATAACTCTTGGAGAGCAGGTATTTTTTTTCCCAATTAAGGAAAGCAAATGGCGAACCCAGCAGTAAAGCGTAGCTGGCTGCGTATGATTTAGCAATGTTTTTCACGCAGCTCACACGTCTCCACAGGCGTAAGGACGGACACAGGCTGGACAAATAGATTTCTTTTCAGTTTTTTCCCACCAACAGGCAGCACTGCGTATATTCAATGAACCTGAGAAGTTTAATAACTGCGCTGTGTCCCTGCTTATGTGTCACAGAACGTGAGGGTAGCAGAGTTATTAACTGTGGCAGAGCAGGTATTTTTTTTCCCAATTAAGGAAAGCAAATGGCGAAGCCAGCAGTAAAGCGTAGCTGGCTGCGTATGATTTAGCAATGTTTTTCACGCAGCTCACACGTCTCCACAGGCGTAAGGACGGACACAGGCTGGACAAATAGATTTCTTTTCAGTTTTTTCCCACCAACAGGCAGCACTGCGTATATTCAATGAACCTGCGAAGTTTAATAACTGCGCTGTGTCCCTGCTTATGTGTCACAGAACGTGAGGGTAGCAGAGTTATTATAACTCTTGGAGAGCAGGTATTTTTTTTCCCAATTAAGGAAAGCAAATGGCGAACCCAGCAGTAAACCGTAGCTGGCTGCGTATGATTTAGCAATGTTTTTCACGCAGCTCACACGTCTCCACAGGCGTAAGGACGGACACAGGCTGGACAAATAGATTTCTTTTCAGTTTTTTCCCACCAACAGGCAGCACTGCGTATATTCAATGAACCTGCGAAGTTTAATAACTGCGCTGTGTCCCTGCTTATGTGTCACAGAACGTGAGGGTAGCAGAGTTATTATAACTCTTGGAGAGCAGGTATTTTTTTTCCCAATTAAGGAAAGCAAATGGCGAACCCAGCAGTAAAGCGTAGCTGGCTGCGTATGATTTAGCAATGTTTTTCACGCAGCTCACACGTCTCCACAGGCGTAAGGACGGACACAGGCTGGACAAATAGATTTCTTTTCAGTTTTTTCCCACCAACAGGCAGCACTGCGTATATTCAATGAACCTGAGAAGTTTAATAACTGCGCTGTGTCCCTGCTTATGTGTCACAGAACGTGAGGGTAGCAGAGTTATTAACTGTGGCAGAGCAGGTATTTTTTTTCCCAATTAAGGAAAGCAAATGGCGAAGCCAGCAGTAAAGCGTAGCTGGGTGCGTATGATTTAGCAATGTTTTTCACGCAGCTCACACGTGTCCACAGGCGTAAGGACGGACACAGGCTGGACAAATAGATTTGTTTTCAGGTTTTTCCCACCAACAGGCAGCACTGCGTATATTCAATGAACCTGAGAAGTTTAATAACTGCGCTGTGTCCCTGCTTATGTGTCACAGAACGTGAGGGTAGCAGAGTTATTAACTGTGGCAGAGCAGGTATTTTTTTTCCCAATTAAGGAAAGCAAATGGCGAAGCCAGCAGTAAAGCGTAGCTGGCTGCGTATGATTTAGCAATGTTTTTCACGCAGCTCACACGTCTCCACAGGCGTAAGGACGGACACAGGCTGGACAAATAGATTTCTTTTCAGTTTTTTCCCACCAACAGGCAGCACTGCGTATATTCAATGAACCTGCGAAGTTTAATAACTGCGCTGTGTCCCTGCTTATGTGTCACAGAACGTGAGGGTAGCAGAGTTATTATAACTCTTGGAGAGCAGGTATTTTTTTTCCCAATTAAGGAAAGCAAATGGCGAACCCAGCAGTAAACCGTAGCTGGCTGCGTATGATTTAGCAATGTTTTTCACGCAGCTCACACGTCTCCACAGGCGTAAGGACGGACACAGGCTGGACAAATAGATTTCTTTTCAGTTTTTTCCCACCAACAGGCAGCACTGCGTATATTCAATGAACCTGCGAAGTTTAATAACTGCGCTGTGTCCCTGCTTATGTGTCACAGAACGTGAGGGTAGCAGAGTTATTATAACTCTTGGAGAGCAGGTATTTTTTTTCCCAATTAAGGAAAGCAAATGGCGAACCCAGCAGTAAACCGTAGCTGGCTGCGTATGATTTAGCAATGTTTTTCACGCAGCTCACACGTCTCCACAGGCGTAAGGACGGACACAGGCTGGACAAATAGATTTCTTTTCAGTTTTTTCCCACCAACAGGCAGCACTGCGTATATTCAATGAACCTGCGAAGTTTAATAACTGCGCTGTGTCCCTGCTTATGTGTCACAGAACGTGAGGGTAGCAGAGTTATTATAACTCTTGGAGAGCAGGTATTTTTTTTCCCAATTAAGGAAAGCAAATGGCGAACCCAGCAGTAAACCGTAGCTGGCTGCGTATGATTTAGCAATGTTTTTCACGCAGCTCACACGTCTCCACAGGCGTAAGGACGGACACAGGCTGGACAAATAGATTTCTTTTCAGTTTTTTCCCACCAACAGGCAGCACTGCGTATATTCAATGAACCTGCGAAGTTTAATAACTGCGCTGTGTCCCTGCTTATGTGTCACAGAACGTGAGGGTAGCAGAGTTATTATAACTCTTGGAGAGCAGGTATTTTTTTTCCCAATTAAGGAAAGCAAATGGCGAACCCAGCAGTAAAGCGTAGCTGGCTGCGTATGATTTAGCAATGTTTTTCACGCAGCTCACACGTCTCCACAGGCGTAAGGACGGACACAGGCTGGACAAATAGATTTCTTTTCAGTTTTTTCCCACCAACAGGCAGCACTGCGTATATTCAATGAACCTGAGAAGTTTAATAACTGCGCTGTGTCCCTGCTTATGTGTCACAGAACGTGAGGGTAGCAGAGTTATTAACTGTGGCAGAGCAGGTATTTTTTTTCCCAATTAAGGAAAGCAAATGGCGAAGCCAGCAGTAAAGCGTAGCTGGCTGCGTATGATTTAGCAATGTTTTTCACGCAGCTCACACGTCTCCACAGGCGTAAGGACGGACACAGGCTGGACAAATAGATTTCTTTTCAGTTTTTTCCCACCAACAGGCAGCACTGCGTATATTCAATGAACCTGCGAAGTTTAATAACTGCGCTGTGTCCCTGCTTATGTGTCACAGAACGTGAGGGTAGCAGAGTTATTATAACTCTTGGAGAGCAGGTATTTTTTTTCCCAATTAAGGAAAGCAAATGGCGAACCCAGCAGTAAACCGTAGCTGGCTGCGTATGATTTAGCAATGTTTTTCACGCAGCTCACACGTCTCCACAGGCGTAAGGACGGACACAGGCTGGACAAATAGATTTCTTTTCAGTTTTTTCCCACCAACAGGCAGCACTGCGTATATTCAATGAACCTGCGAAGTTTAATAACTGCGCTGTGTCCCTGCTTATGTGTCACAGAACGTGAGGGTAGCAGAGTTATTATAACTCTTGGAGAGCAGGTATTTTTTTTCCCAATTAAGGAAAGCAAATGGCGAACCCAGCAGTAAAGCGTAGCTGGCTGCGTATGATTTAGCAATGTTTTTCACGCAGCTCACACGTCTCCACAGGCGTAAGGACGGACACAGGCTGGACAAATAGATTTCTTTTCAGTTTTTTCCCACCAACAGGCAGCACTGCGTATATTCAATGAACCTGAGAAGTTTAATAACTGCGCTGTGTCCCTGCTTATGTGTCACAGAACGTGAGGGTAGCAGAGTTATTAACTGTGGCAGAGCAGGTATTTTTTTTCCCAATTAAGGAAAGCAAATGGCGAAGCCAGCAGTAAAGCGTAGCTGGGTGCGTATGATTTAGCAATGTTTTTCACGCAGCTCACACGTGTCCACAGGCGTAAGGACGGACACAGGCTGGACAAATAGATTTGTTTTCAGGTTTTTCCCACCAACAGGCAGCACTGCGTATATTCTATGAATAATAACTGTGTTGTGGCCCTGCCTATACAATTCTTTCCCTGCAGTATCAATGGAGGGTGGAATGCTCTGCAGAGGCGATTTTGAGAAGCCCAAAAAAAATGCAGCACAGCCAACAGCAGCCTGGACAGTACTGCACACGGATAAATATGGCCCTAGAAAGGACCGTTGAGGTTCTTGAAGGCTACACTCACTCCTAACACTCTCCCTGCCTATGCAGCACTTCTGTCCCTAATGCCAGGTGCAACGGTCTGCAGAGGCGACTTTGAGAAAAAAAAAAATCCCACTGCTAACAGCAGCCAACACACAGCTATCAGTGGCCCTAATAAGGACCTTTGGGGGGTCTTGAAGCCTACACTAACTACCAATTCTTTCCCTACAGCAGCTCCGGTATAAACAGCACTGTCCCTCATCTAACTCACACCGCATCTGAGGCGAGCCGCGGGAGGGGCCGACTTTTATATTAGGCGAACACCTGATCTCGCCAGCCACTCACAGCAGGGGGGTGGTATAGGGCTTAAACGTTGCAGGGGGAAGTTGTAATGCCTTCCCTGTCTTTCAATTGGCCAGAAAAGCGCGCTAACGTCTCAGGGAAGGAAGTGAAAGTAACCAGAACACCGCATGGTGTTCGTCACGAATAACGAACATCCCGAACACCCTAATATTCGCACGAATATCAAGCTCGGACGAACGCGTTCGCTCATCTCTAGTTATTATCCTACAAATGTCACTTCTCTCTCTTCGAAGGCATAGAAAAGTTGTAGGACTATAGAACAAAGTCTGCAGATATAAGGTCTAGTAGTATCAACCACAGCCAGGAAAGAGTAAAAATAATTTGATCATAGGGCTGCCCATGTACTTTTCTAATAACAGTCCTAGGCTTTGTAAATTAAAGGGGTTATCCAAAAATCTAAAGGATAGGGGATAACTATGATAGGTGGGGGTTTCACAGCTGAGACAAAACCAATCATAAAAATGGGGCTCCCATGTCCCCTCTCTTCCTCACTGCAGGCTTATTGCACTCGCCACAGTGAGGAGATTGAATAGAGCAGCAGTCATGCATGCCCAGCGCTGCTTTATTCACTTTCAATAGGACTGCTGCCAGCAGCCCTGTTTTTCGGAACTTTAAAAGGCTATTCTGCGAAACACACATTTTTCCGACCCTGCCTCTTTAACTGATTGTCTGACACTCTTGATGTCTCCTATGTATATTGCAGTCACTTCCATGTAGTACAGCCTCCTGTGTGATACTGTCTGACACCTTCCTGTTGTTGAGATTTCTTTCTGTTCATTTTTTCTGTGCTCTGCTAACATTTCCCATGACGTATCAGCATAATATCACATGACCTGCTAGAGCCAGTGCCATCTCTGCCTGCTGGGAGGACATTACCTTCTTTATTCTATACATACCTAAATAAATTACAGCCCATAATTGTACAGTCAGGAGGATGAGCTGGGACCTGCTTTATTATAACTGTTTGACAGGAGCCTCTAATCATCATAAGTAACTGTGAGAGGAGTTTCTTCCCAATGAAGAGCTTGCATGGTAAAATCCATGTAATATCATTGAACCGGGCTTATGCTGAGTGCAAAACCGACTTCTTGTGAAAACAAAATAAATCTCATGTGGTCAGAATGAGATCACATGACCCACTCAAAGAGAAGGACTCCATGAAGTTTCAAATAGATAAGAGGAACTAACCAAGGTAATACTAGATGACTTATATATACCGGGGGACTAACTGCATAATGAATGACAAAAAAAATGGTGTGGCCCTTTAATACTGGTCCCTTTTTATGTGGCAGAGGGCATTTGATCCTCTCCCCAATACACCTACACAAGGTCCCAGGTGCAACTGCTGTCTCTACACCCCTTATAGCTGTGTCCCAGGTTGGCTTAAAAATGCATAGAAGCAATGATTAGTCTTTTCAGAAACCACTCTGTTTCTGAGATAAGTTAAATATCTGCCCGGTTGTTCCATTGAAGATGATATCATATGCAGAGAATACTCCAGTGTATTTTTAAATGGCTGATTTCCGGAGGCTTACTCTAGGCTATTGCAGCAAATCCCAATGACAATGTGTTTGTATTTCCAAATATTTACAGAGGCACAAACCAATACACAACTAAATACAAAAACCACGCGAGTCGCTATATATTTGGTTATTACTTGCATCTTATTATACAGTTTAAGGTGCTCAGGCAAATATTAGCAAAGGAAACCATGTGGAAATCAGCGGTTTGCTGTGTCTTTATGGAAATCAAAAACGTGTTTGAGAATAAAAGTTTGGCTCAGAGCTCAAAAGATCTGATCCTGAAAAACTATTCTGTATGTTCTGAGGAATTTGCTTTTAGTAGAATTGCCTCACTGGTAAAATGGTTTCATACTAATCCTAGATGGGATAAATAATACAATATATCCACATCAGCCAGGGGGACTTCTAGCCTTTTGGTGCCCAAGGTGAAAATTGAAATGTTCCCCTTCCCCGCACAAACTGGGGATCAGAAAATGCAGTGATTGTGTTTACATTTGCTAAAGTATTGCCCTTTGCAGTCAGGGAAGGATGCCACCTGCAATGAAGATCTCACGCTTTGTGGTTAGTGTACCCACTGACTAAATTGTTATTCCTCTCAGTAAGAGAAAGAAAATAACCTTGTAGATATACCTTTTAATGACTGACAAAGGAAATGATGTTAAGCAGCAAACTTTTCTTTTTTTCCCTTGGCTAAAGCTTACTGAACAACAATAGAATAGTAATAGATGTAATGTTGCTCTAGTGAAATCCAGCACATGCCATTTATGTAAATGATAGATAAATATTAGATATATAGATATTAGATGGATAGATATTAGATGGATAGATATGAGATAGATAAATATTAGATAGATAGATGGATAGATAGATATGAGATAGATAAATAGATATAGATATGAGATAGATAAACAAATAGATATTAGATAGTTAGATATGAAATAGATAGATAGATAGATAGATAGATAGATAGATAGATAGGATACCCAAGCACCCAAAGGTTGGACCATCATGCGACACCAATGGCAAAACTGCTAGAATCCTAATAGAGGACAAACTTAGAATATAAGGATAAATACATTTCATGAAATAGAAACCAAAATTTAGAACAAGAGAAAACAGAGCAAATTAAATGTCCACAGGAATGATCTCAAGAACCCAACCTCAAACAGCAGGGGGCCAAATACCCCAGAGATCACATTTCCTGAAAGCCAGATAGATTATAAGGAAAAGAGAGCAATAAAGCACACCTTAATTAAGAAAAAAAATCAGGAAACTCTTTTTATTGACTTTACTTCCAAGGGGGTCAGGAGAGGTACGGTTTCTCCTTATAGAGAGAACCTAGTAGGTGTTAGGAGACTTATAAGGTCATCCATGCTCCTCTGGGAAATTTATGCCAATACAAAAATGGAAAGATGCCTCTACAGTGCTATTTATTAGAATGTAGCAAGGTCTTTCCGAATGGGGAAATAAGCAAAAAGTAGATGTATTAATCTACACTAATCAACACCTTACCACCTGCCACACCACCCTATGCAAGTATTATAAGAAATTATGTGATAATGTGATATCAATAAGGGCCAACAGATCAGAAAATGACACCACACTTATTTTAAAGTTATATAATAATGGCACCATTCTGACACAGGGTAACAAGGACAAATTCGAGCAATTTGAAGATGTCTTTCACCTTATTCAAGAATAATTGCAGACCTGTAAAGAACAACCATCTGCAACATCTAAGACTGATGGACAGACATCTAGAGAGATAATCTCTACAGACCCTACTGTTGTTTCATGTCACATCACACCTCACCTCTCACACAAAATTCCCAGAAACTGTTTGTCTCAGCTAGGAAGTGACTTCAGGCAATTCGAGAAAGACCTTCAAACAAAACTTGGTAACAAAACGGCAAATGAATGACCAAGTAACTAAAGAGATAAACAAACTAAAAATTGAATACGCACAAATCTCTCGAGGAAATACAGGAAGTGCAGCAAGAAGATGCAAAGTTTAGACAAGAGACAGCAGATCTGAAAACACTAAAGGCCCTTTTACATGGAACTACTATTATTCGGAACAATCATTGAAATGAACAAAAATGAATGATAATCTTCAGTGTAAGCATGGCAAACAACCGAATGATGAATAATAATTGGTTTGCTTATTGTTGGTTGTTCATCTTCTGCAGGCATAAAAATTATCATTTGTCATTTGAGTTTTTTTCCATCTAAACAACCATCATCCAGTGATTTGAAAACTCCAGGAGAGGGGCGTATTTTCGGGTGGGCACCATGAAATATGGACCATCACTTTCGGCTTCGTGCCCCTCCTGCATTACATTGACCCAGTGTGCTGTTAAAGATATGTAATGCCCCTGCCATTGACAGCATTCTTCAAACACCAGGGACACTCACTCGTATGGCAGCGCAGGGCAGGGATGGCTTTTTGGGCAAAGAAATGGAAGTTAGGCATATGGTATTGTAGGTTAGCACAGAGCATCACGTTGTAGAAGGCATCTGTGTTCACTAGCCCGAAGGTCAGCATTTCCATTGTAATGCTTGTGTTCATGCTTGGTGCTCGTGGATGGTATTTTTTTTACATTCCCATAGCTGGGGAATGGAGAACTGCTGCTGACCTGGGACAGGGTGGAATGTGGGGTGGATGTTGATGTCAGTAAAGGTGGTGGTGATGGTGGCGGCTCAACTTCTGCTCTTCGTTTCCCACTACTGGCTCTGAAGCCTGCAGCCCGATCGTCAGTTGCAGAGGATAGACCTGAAGTAGCCATGCTACTGCCCCTACACAAAACTGCCTCTCTGTGCTCAGAGACTACTGCATGAACAGGGAGGAAGATGAAGAGAGAGGGAGCAGGATGAGGCTGACTCTTTACTCACTGGCCCAGGTAGGCTCTCAAAGGCAGTGGGAGTTCATGAAACTGTTCATACACATTGTGATGGGGTTGCTTATATTCTTGCTGTGTTTTTTGAATGTGTATCGCAGATTTTTTCAGATGTTCACTCTTCTGTCATCACATGCTGTTTCAAGGAATGCTAAAGCTGCACAAATCCTGTGAATAGACCTAGCTGTGCCTGATGTTCTTGCTGCTGCGAGTAGTAGTAGCTGAGGGTGGTGGCACTGCCCTTTTGTTTTTCAGTGACACCCTAATCAATGCCTGTTACTCATTACCCTGCAAGCTGCTCTCATGACTCTTCCTGTCCATGATGGGCCAAGCACCACATCATCTTCCACCTCCATCTCCTCTTGATCATCCTCCTCCTTCATCCTTCACCACCATCATGGGAGGTGAGTTGTCCTTCAATGTCTGGGATGATTTAGTGAATCCTGCACTGAGCAGGGGGTTAGACCAGATTGCCCTGTAGGTCCCATCCAACACTACCATTTTATGATTCTATGATTCCTCCTGAGTCACAGGGAGCTGGCACCTCCATTTCCACATGCCCCTGAGTACACATTGCCTTTGGAGGGCTAACCGCATGTACTGAACCACCCTCATCTTCCTCTTCGGAGGAAAAAAATGGTTGGGCATCAGTGCATTCAATGTCTTGGTCTTCTCCCTCTCATTGTTTGGACTGCCCAGTTGATATTCATGACACTGAACGATCAAGCAGCTCCTCAGATTAATTAATGTGGACTGCTTCAGAGGGTGCAAGGGAATTTGGCACAGGGTTAAATAGAGGGGGGATGCTCATGACCAACTGGCGCATACCAACAGTTCTCCCACCTAGCACATTGTCCTCAGCAAAAGCCAAGCAGGGTTCATGCCAAACCACCACACCATGGACCACATCTACACCCTGCACATCCATAACACAAAGAAGAGTAAGATCTATACCTGTTTTCTGGACTTTAAAAAAGCCTTTCAACTCACTATAGGATCTGACCCCATTCCTGAAACTGCTGGACAGCGCAATAGGAGGACATATGTATTGTGTTATGAGATACTCCTACACTGAGAACAGATGCAGCATGAGGGTTAATGGGAAGACAATTGCCTATTTTCAGCAGAGCCGAGGAGCCTGACAGGGCTGCACCCTGAGACCAATGCTCTTCAACTTCTATATCAATGAACTGGGCACAGCCCTGGAGTCTTCATCAGTACTAGATCTCACCCTCCATGACATTGAGGTGAAATTCTTGCTTGCTCTTGTTTTTTTTTTTCTTTGGCTTCCCTGGATCAACAGAGGGGGGTGGGGTGGAAACAGGCTGAACTAGATGAACATTATCTCCCTTCAGCCCAAGTGACTATGTATCCTGCTGCTGTCACCAACTGAGAAAGGACTCCACGACAACTTGCAAATCCTGGACAGATTCGGCTCCATATGGGCAGCGCCCATCAACCTTCTAAATACATTAGTTCCTCTAAAACCAACACTCAGTTGACTTAGACCAGTGCCTGAAACATCAGTCTATCTAAATGTGCCCCAGGAATAGTAATTCTGCCCCAATGTTTCTATAGATTCTACTTGCGATATCATGTCTTACCACAAGGTGTGCTATTCAGGTGCCCTCCTAGTGTAGAAAGATTTGTTTTTGAAATGTGTTTACTCTTAGTTAAAACAACCCTCCCCCATGACAGGTCTTCTTTAAATATTTTGAAAGACCCATCCATCAATTCTATCGTGAAGTATTAAAGCATGTGCATAAAAAACAGAAAAATGTAGAATAGACTCGAAACAATCACAGATGAATTTTCTACAGTCATCCGTTAGTGACAGATGCGTGAGAGACAGAAATTACAAAAGGAAAAAAATAATAAACTGTGGACTGTGACGATAATTAAGGCAGCTGGAAAATAAAGTACAAGAAAGAATAGCTGGGGATAAACAAAGCTGATTTTCTCTCCAAGTTATTCAGTGGGAACCATAGGTCATTGCCGCTGCTCTCCCAGGATTTTTATATGCATGGCAGCCCACTACGGTATCACATTCAAATTGTAATGATGTCTAAATTGTATGAATACTAACAATGTGGCTGCGGAATCTGCATGGTATGAAATAAATATATAACATTACAGAGAAATGTAGAAATCACAGAAATACATAATTCATCCCAATGAAGATGAAAGATCGTCTTTGTTCGTAGTGTTGAATCGATATCCATACATTAGTCAAAGGCTGTCAGAAACCAAAATTCTCTGGTGAATGTGGGGGTGGGAGTCGGGGTGTTTTCTAATTCTTGGAAGAGAAATTTAACTAAATCCAATGCTCTTAGTATTCGAGAAATTGTAAGATCTTCACTACCATTCAAGCTCGAAAATGTTTTAAAGGGCCATGCTAATATATTTTTCAATGCCTGCCCCCTCGCCTTGTTTCCTGCCCCACTCTGGAGGTCTTCTCTGTGTATTGCAGCTGCTTCCCTGTAGGACAGCCCCCATGTCTGATACTTATCAGGCACTATTTTGAGGGTGATATTTTTTATTTTCACTTTCAGTCAATTCGACGATGCATCAGCACAGCATTAGCTAGAGGCTGTACTATTTCTGCCTGCTGGGAGAACAGTTTAATTATCATTACCTGCTATATTCTTCTAAATAAGTTACAAACCAAAATTATACAGTCAGGAGGATGAGCTCTGATCTCCTCTATTATAGCTGTGTGATCATCATCCATAACTGTGATAGGAGTGTCCGTGTGCACCTCTAGGCAATTTCTGCTGTAGGGTCAATGTAACAGCATCACACATCACAAAGACTATGACATTAACCATTTTCAGACAGCATAACCAATAAGTAGATCTAAGCTGGTCACAACTGAGTATCTGAAAGTGGTTGGGAGACAATGAACAGGGGAACACTTCCCATAGAAGTATTATTTATTTTTATGGGAGATTGTTTTAAGCATGTTCTGTGACTTGTGCAAAGGTCATTGTGCAGGAAGGGGGCGGAGGTAAGCTGAGTACATGGGATGACTATTGCCTGAAAACTCTGGTTCCAGTGGTGATTTGGGCAATAGTTACCCCATAAAAAGTTCCCTTCATACTAGTGTTCTCCGCTCCTGATCTTCTCCACCATCCCCTGGCACTGTCATGTAGTACTCTGTAATAGCTCAGTGGAAAGGCAGTGAATGCACATTTACAGCAGGCTAAGGGACACGCTGTCAGTTTACTCTGACTGACAGACTTTGCCAAGATTTCAGTCCTCCAATCTGCAGTGCATTGGAAAACAACACAAGCCTAGAAATCAAACAATCAGAAATTGTTAATGATAACCTATTACAAAAAAAATCACATGGATTAAAAGAAAAAAAAAGATTGCAAAGTTGAAGTGAATAGAAGGTGCTTTTTCCTCCAAGGCCATTCCATCCTGGATGGTATAACAGCTCTCACAATAGGGGGGGCCATTTTTATATTTGCTTTGTGGCACCCTCTCTTCTATGTATACAACTTTCTTCCAATTAAAGAAAAATCTTTACTAGGGGTAAGAGACAATAGTGGGAATGATAGCCGCACTAAAATTAATTTAATTCAACATCGAAGAGATTGTCCTAGATTAGAAAAGAATCGCTGTTTTTTTTACAAAAACAGCACCCCATTTTTCACAGGTTATGTGTGGTATTGCAGTGCAGCCCCATTCACTTTAATGAAACAGAGCTGCAATACCAGACATAACCCAAGCACAGGTGTGGTGCTGTGTCTGGAAGAAAACAGTCATTTTATTTGAATTTATAAAACCTTTTCAATAGGACCTGATGAAAGCAGGATTATCAAATATTCTGGATTATTAGATACCCAATTGATAACATTTTAAGGACTATAATCTGATTGGTTGTCCCAGTCCTTCTGCAATAGTCCCAGTGAGAGGTGGAATATTAGTAGATCGTCGAGAGCTGCTCTTTAAATACAGGGATCTATTGTTCTAATATGAAGGAGTAGAGAAAATGTAGAATAAACCTCCATGTTGTTAGACCGGCTAGACGGCAAACGGAAGTCAATTTTGCTCATTCAGTGTGAAAACTGACATTTGTCTCCTGCATATATATTCTAAAGTAAAAGTTCTTTTATTTATTTCTACCTCAGACAAAACACAGAAAACTGTGAGTGAACCATTAAAAATATTTGCATTTAAATTGAAAATGTGAATGCATCAGTTCTCATAACCAGAAAATAATTATTTGATATTGAAATGTTTGTGTATATCGAGGATGACTATACGTCGACAATCTAATTATTATGATGTGTTTAAAGGATATGACTTTAAAGTTGGAGTGTTCCACCAGATGCTCTCTTATTGGTTGCGGACGTCACTCAGGTCATAAAACATGTGCTTCTCTGTGGGAACTGTGAGCAGTTCATGGGAAATACTATGAAGGCCCAACGCACACGGGTGGATGTGCATTGCAGAATACAGAGTGGGCGTTCGCCTCTGGGTTCCGTAGCAAATACTGTCCATAGCATGCTATGGAAAACGCTTTTTCCTGCACATGAGCGGATATCAACCGTGATTTTTCTGCTTGCGGAGGAAATAATCGCAGCATTATCTATTTTTGTGCGGCGTCCACATGGACGGCTTCCATTGACTTCAATGGAAGATGTCTGACCCGCTACCCTTTCACAATTAACATTGGGTAAAGGTCACAAGACACACATTATCGCCTAGCGACTGCGTGTGAAAATCTGTACTGCACATGTCCAGCGGCTTTCCTGCCCACCATCCGCAGTAGAGAAAGATTGAAGAAATGACAAGTATGCGGGGTCACGGGCCGTGCACGGGGTCAGATTCCAGTGTGGATGAATCCGCGTGAAAGAATGTATCTAAAAAGAAAAATAAAAAAAATTGAGTTAATTTGTAAATATGGTATCACTTATCTTGTACTGATCATGAGCTACATCCTGTATTATACTCCAGAGCTGAACTCACTATTCTGCTGGAAGAGTTACTGTGTACACACATGAATTATCTTGTACTGATCATGAGCTACATCCTGTATTATACTCCAGAGCTGAACTCACTATTCTGCTAGAAGAGTTACTGTGTACACACATGAATTATCTTGTACTGATCTTGTGCTACATCCTGTATTATACTCCAGAGCTGAAGTCACTGCTCTGCTAGAAGAGTTACTGTGTACACACATGAATTATCTTGTGCTACAGCCTGTATTATACTCCAGAGCTGCACTCACTATACTGCTAGCAGATTTCCTGTGCACACACATGAATTATCTTGTACTGATCTTGGGTTACAGCTTGTATTATCATCCAGAGCTGCATTGACTATTCTTTTGGAGTCACTGTGTACATACATTACTTACCTGGTACTGATCCTGAGTTACAGCTTGTATTATACTCCACAGCTGCAATCACTATTCTGCTGGTGAAGTCACTGTGTACACACATTGCATTACTTATTTCTTTTTATTTTAACACAAACTCTAACTCTGGAACAGTAAACGTAATGTAATGTGTTTATTAAGTTACTCAACTTCTTTATGTAGAGAATCTCCATTGTGTATTTTTGGCTTTCCCTCTAACAAGCCCTTTTGTCATAAGATTCCCCGAATGTAAGTGCATTGCAGGGTGTGACCCTTAGCAATCAGATGTATGGGGGAACCTGGCAGCAAATGTTTAGTAATACCGCAAGACTACCACTAGGGAAATGAAGAATGACACAGTTCCTATTTAAATTAATGGTCTGTCCATATAATGCCGAGATGTGGTGGGTCCTCCATAGAGGACGATGCCCTTCAGGCCAGGGTCGTACTACGATATTTCAACCACTGTTTTTCATCTGAAATACGGAAGTGCGTACCTGCCTGACCGTGGCCTCTGACCCAAACTCTGAGTATCATAGGAAGTTCAGGTCAGGCCGGTACACACATCCATATTACAGTCTGATAACATTGGCTGAAATACGGTAGTTTGTCACTGGCTTTATAGCTAATGTCTGGCTCTGGGCAATATATGATGATCCTAAATAGGGGCCCCTTCCCTCATTAACGTCTTAATGTACTTTTACACAGGCTGACAGTCACCCGAGTAATCGCTCAAAAAAGCAATTACAGGCAATTGTCTGCCTATGGAAATAGAGGACCCGAAAGGGCAAGTGAGCAAGAATCACTCACTTGTTTGAGTCACTAGGTTTTCAACTCACCTAAAAACCAAGCGACTGATGCAAACAGGCAGTTATTCATGTATGAACGACTGCCTGTTTACTATGAATGGAGAGAGATCGACCGGAAGAGATCTCTGACGCGCTCTGCCTCCATTCAGCCAGCATGACAGCACAGGAACAATAGTGGTCCCATGTAAAAGTGCCCTTAGTGACTAGGTTTCCATTTGCAATCTATTTCAGTGCCAGTCCAAATATTTAAAATATTTGGCAAATTTTATTTGCAATAATTTTTTGTGCATCTCCTTTCATGATTATTGACCAAAGTAGAGAACAAAGAATTCCTTCATGACATACACTATATGAAGGAACTGCTCAGAATCCATTATCTTGCCACTTTCTTGCGAATAACTGGAGATGCACTTTAATTTTGAAATGGTAAGAGATGTGCATGTAGCAGGGCTGTATATATTCTCCATGATACTTAGCATCTAATTATAAGACAGGGCTACAACTCATGTTATCCAAAAGTGGTTTGAACTCCATTATAACTCAAAAGCTTGTTCGAAAACCAATTTGTGTGCATAGCAATGAGATCTATCTGGCGGCTTCTTAGTCATAATTTCCACTATTTTTCACAGAAACCCCCTTCCTCACTCCACGTTCCCTTATTCTTTTCCATGGTGTCCTAATTCTTTTAAATGACAGTGAATCACATTTCTTGTCTAAAATAGTGCTTTGGTCTGTGAGCTCATGGATTGATCATTACATTAGACATAAGTATAAATAGTTTGCACTATGCATTGCACTCGTTATCAAGATATTGTGCCCTACTTTAGGACTACTTCTTTTTCAGGCTTACTACTTCTGTTCACCATGGTTGGAGAACTGTTACATTTACTTATATGGAATGTCTCACTATAAAACTCCTTTTAAAGGGACCTTTCACATGGAAGGGAATTAGTAGCAAGATTAACCATCGTGCAGAAAATCCATATGTATAATGTGAATTTAGATGCAAAATTAAAAATTGCTTAATTCTGCTGGAAAATCTGGTTTAGACATGCAGATTTTGGTAAGGATTTCCACAGCAGCAAGCTCTGCTGCATGTTGCGGAACAATTCTGTCCCATGTAAAACGTCCCCAATAAGGCTATTTAAAGCTGAACTGAAGTGACGGTCATGAAAGCTACATGCTAATATAGTAATAACCCTTCCCTTCCAACCCCTCTTGTGTCAATGGGCTCACACGTCAATTTTAATCACCCATCTATTGTGTTATTTAAGAGTGAAAAATAACATTTAACAAGAAAAAATATGAGATTATCAATGAAGTTGTATGAGAATTACATAACATGGCTACTTTCATCCAGAAATAGCACCTATTTTGTCTGTAGGATGAATCTGATAATGCAGTTCATCCCTATTTATGTCAATGCCGCAGTATCAGGCACATAACATGGGCAAGAATTTTGATGTTTAAATAATCTCATACAACCACCTGAAGAATGCTTTCCAACCAGATGCATTTATGGAGTATCAATAATATACCATACATGTGTTATTGGTGAGGGTACAATCATTGCCCCACCAAAAGAAGCTTTGGAACCTTTCTATGCATCATATAACCTTTCAAATCCTGATAGCTGTCCTCAGCTGTCCAGTATACCAGTTCGTTCCATAAATGTCAATGGGACTTACTTATATTTCCAGATTGAAACTCAACAAATAAACAATGCATTAAAAAAGACCACAATGGCTCCTTCATTTTAGGTCAACGCAGGTCGTAGAGGTTGGACCCATCTGTTCAGATTTTTATGGTATATCCTATTAATATGCCTTAAATGTATTTGTTATGCACCAACCAAAAACGTGGCAAGGGATGATTCACAGTAAATATTCATTACGTCAACATAATCCCTTCATTTTAGTGGCTATGTTTTGAATGATCCCTCTTTGCAAAGAGCCAAAGAAGGAAATGTATGAATTAATAATGTCAAAAGAAGGTTTCACTGAGATTTTTAGTTTTTGTGTCTGGTTCATGGTTTCTTATTGTCTCTACAACTTGTAAGTTACTATAAAGAAGCCGTAGAAGAGCTCCTGCAGACTTTGCTCTTTTAGATATAGCGTTCTTCATTCTTTGCGAAAAGAGCCGAAATAGTTGAATGTGTTGCTTTAGGTTTTCTTGATATTGCTGATTTTTAAACTTGCCAGTTTTTAATAATAACAAAAGGACACTCCAGGGGAATCGTTACCATCTGGTGATCCAACATTGAAGGCCATAAGGTACTCAGCAGAAGCTTATGCCTCATTAATCCTAAAAGTTTATACTACAGAATGGCAAATGAGCACTTGTCACTATGTAATGTACCAACATGGTGTCTACGGTTAAATGTCTCAAAGGCAAAGATCTACTTATCTGAGAATTTGTCTTTCCTTCTAGAAGATAGCCACCACCTGTTTCTTTAAAGAACAATAAGTGTAAATAGGCTCAGTTGAGTTTTTTCTAGGAAAACAAATTTGAAAATACATTACTTTATGCTTCAGCCTCTTGGAAGTAAGTACCTTCAATAAGTCCTTATGCTAGAAGCATCTTCAGGTCCTTGTCCTACTACAGAAACAAACTGCTACTAAACAAGGTCTGAAAACAAAGTACAACATGACATAAAGAAGGCTAGCTTTTTATATCATAACACTAAAGCACTCCTTTCAATTACTTTTCCGCTTTCATGCTTGTTAGAAGGTATCAGTTCCTCCTCCATCATTTTCTCATTAGCGCTATGTCTCACTATAGTTTGTTCTACCTTTTAGTAATATTCTTCCCTAAATACTTTTTCCAGTCAACCACCATCCAATGTCTAGGTTCTTTTGGCAAAATATAACCTTATGAGGTCGGACTATCAGCACTCCCCTCAATTAGTTGTGTACTAGACACAATACCAGGCACTAGGGGTTGAGCCTAGTAATGCAATTTAGTGCCATTCATTTGAATTGGACTGAACTGTTGTCAGACCCCCAATGATCTGATATTGGTGCCCTATAAGATTAGGCAATCAATTTCTTAGTCTGGGGGGAAAAAATTAATTCAGACCACAGACCAAACAAACCTCAACATCAATTTACAATCCATAACAACCTCCTAAATTAATTCAGACATCAGACCCAAAAATTAATTTAGACCGAAACCAAACCAAAAAGAATCTCAGACCCCAGGCCAGAATCCAAAATAAATTCAGATCACTTGCCGAACCCCTAATTTCAGATTCTTTTCACTTCTAGGCACCACTGTACACCACTGTCATGGGACGGTCGGTGTTAGAATGTTGTGTGCCAGCCTTCCTTAAAGGGGTTGTCCCGTGCCGAAACAGTTTTTTTTTTTTTTTCAACCCCCCCCCCCGTTCGGCGCGAGACAACCCTGATGCAGGGGTTAAAAAAGAACACCGGACAGCGCTTACCTGAATCCCCGCGCTCCGGTGACTTCTTACTTACCCGGTGAAGATGGCCGCCGGCATCTTCTCCCTCCGTGGACCGCAGGGCTTCTGTGCGGTCCATTGCCGATTCCAGCCTCCTGATTGGCTGGAATCGGCACGTGACGGGGCGGAGCTACACAGAGCTACACGGAGCCCCATTGAGAAGATAAGAAGACCCGGACTGCGCAAGCGCGTCTAATTTGGCCACTAGACGGCGAAAATTAGACGGCAACCATGGAGACGAGGACGCCAGCAACGGAGCAGGTAAGTGAAAAACTTTTTATAACTTCTGTATGGCTCATAATTAATGCACAATGTACATTACAAAGTGCATTAATATGGCCACACAGAAGTGTATAGACCCACTTGCTGCCGCGGGACAACCCCTTTAAGGGGGTTATCCTAAAATCTAAAGTTAACCCCTATCCACATGATAGGGGATAGCTTTATGCTCGGTGGGGGTCTCACTGCTGAGACCTCCATTGATCCTGAGAACAAGGCTCCCCTGTCCAATTCTTCTCGTCATTGTGGGGTTGTTTTTTCCACCCACAGTGATGTCAAACGGAATGGAGCGCTGGTCACATAAGTGGATAGGGGATAACTTTAGATTTTTGGATAGCCTCTTCAGTAACAGGTTATGGCTGCTACATTTGTCGTTAAAGCACCACTTAGAGATATTCTGCATTATCGCTATAACCTGTGTGTGTTGTGATTTAGGCTGTACTGGGCTAGTATTTCCTGCATTGCTCTATACATATAAGAAGCTGATTACCAGGGGTCTGAGAAGCTGAGTCCCCAGTAAACGGAGCAGGACTGCAGCTGTAACTTACTATTGGGTTGGAGCTGAACTTTGATCCTGGCAATTGAACACAATGTAGACAGCAGCATCTAGCAAGTTTGGAATGCGTATATCGTCCGGCCGCGAAAACGCCCGCCGATATATGCTTATGTGAAGAAGCTCTCAGGATAATAAAAACTGTTTTTTGTTTATCTGATAACTTCTGTTGTGTTACTGAAAAAAATTAACCCCTTAATGACGCGCCCCCTTTTTTTCCCATTTTCGTTTTTTCCTCCCCCTTTTAAAAAAATCGTAACTCCTTTATTTATCCATCTACGTCGCTGTATGAAGGCTTGTTTTTTGCGGGACGAGTTGTATTTTTCAATGGTGCTATTTAAAGTACCATAAAATGTACTTAAAAACTTTAAAAAATTGTAAGTGGAGTAAAATGAGAAAAAAGCAACATTTCGCCATCTTTCAGTGCGTCTTGTTTCTACGGCGCACAAACTGCAACAAAAACAGCATGATAACTTTATTCTATGGGTCAGTATTTTTTTCAGTTATTTTCTGCGGTCATCTTGTGTGCGCAATAACTTTTTTATTGTTATGTCGACGTAGTTCAGCAAAGGCTCATTTTTTGTGGGATGTCCTGTATTTTCCATTAGTACTAATTCGGAATACATACGACTTTCAAGATCTCTCTCTCTCTCCCTCCCCGCCGTTCCCTCCTGCTCACTCCCGCAACACAGCGCTCACCCACGCCGGCACCCGAATTTTTGCGGGCGAGCAGGCAGGTACTCGGTAAGGACGATACTCGCTCGAGTATCTGTCCTTACCGAGTACGCTCGCTCATCTCTACAGCTGACGCCCGCGTAAATATACGTCCTGGAGCGGGAAGAGGTTAAAATCAAAAATTTGTAAGAAAAATACATTTTTAATTTATCCTCCACTTAGCTTTTTTCTTTAAAAAATAGATTTAGAAAATTTGCTATTATAATAACACGCTTTCTGATGTCCAAAATAATTAAAGGGATGCTTTCAAAATGGCACCATCATACAGCACATATGGTAAATGTTATTTATTAGCTATCTTGCATCGTATGTTATCTGTCTTACAAGCAGAAGAATTCAAGGCTTGCAAATAGCAAATTTTTAAAATTTTCTGTAAATTTAGGAAAAAAATAAGCAAAACGCGTTGACCAAAATTGACCACTAACATAAAGTACAATGTGTCAGGAAAACACTGTCTCAGAATGCTAAGAAAAAGCATTCCAAAATTATTACCACTTAAAGTAGCACATGTCAGATTTGAAAAATGGGGCCTTGTCAGGAAGGCCAAACTGGCAGCAGCCGGAAGGGGTTAATTAATTTTGTAGTATGGCCCGACCATTCAGCATGCTAGGCATATTTATCTAGCAGGAACACATGTCCATGACTTGCAGCTTCAAAGCTCTAATTACAATAATGTTCACAAGTCACACAATGCTTTCATATAGGTTGCAGCTCTGGCTGTCTTACATACAGATCAAAGTATTGTGCCCATGCTATTAAGCTATATATGATTTGTGTGAACATAGTGCTGCTTCTCATTTGCAATTTCTAGAGTTTTGGGTCACCATTAAAATATGTGACAGTCATTCTGAATAACATGAAACGCATATGAAGGTTAAATGCTGCAGCCTTCATTTTTATGGTCTATAATCTAAATTATTCACTCAGGCCTATTGGCTTTTCAAAGGAAATACAAAAGAATTAATTGTTCAACTTAGTCACTGTGAAGGTGAATTTCCAAATGGTGCAGCTTTTGATACAGGCTTTCAGTTGCAGAATGCTTGGTCCATGGGGCGATCACCTTACTTGAAGGTAGGGGTCTGCCATTCCCTCTGTAGCCAAGGGTCAGTCTCCCTTTTCCTGGTCTCAGTCTCTCTATCTGAGAAGTCAGCTGCCAACAGCTCCAGGACTGTCTAGGCTTGGTTGGTTGGTCCAGTGGATCTACAATCTGTAATCCGTAACAGTATTCTGAGGCCATGGATCCTGCTGATCTCTTTGGTGGGGCAATTTCTGATTTGCGCAGGAATTGATTCAACAGCGTGATCGCCAGGAACGGAATCTTGAGCGCCCACTGGAGCTCCATTTCTACTGACACAGTGGTATCACAGTCTTCCTCAACGGATGCAATCTTAGCTCCATCTGAGTTCGCCGTTCGGCGTGTATGAAGTTCGTTCTGCAGTTCTGTCTGAGATCGCCAGTTCTTGGGTGTGAAAGATGTAACAGAAGTTATATGTATGACATGTATATCTGTGCTGTGTACATGTCCTCTGTGCTAGGCCATATGGATAAGTCCTGTACACCATTATGTCAGTCTGCTTTATGACTGTGGGTGCCTACCCTAACCGACTTAACTCGCTTAACTTAAAACAAAAGCTCACCAACAACTTCTTGCTGTTAAAACGTGGGGTAGGCCACAGCTTTATTAACTATATTTAATGCAAATTAATTCTTTTAAAATTTTTCAAAAATCTCACGCTTCCATGCTGTAAAATGTAACAAAGTTTATGATCCGGAAAAAACACCCGGGATATTCGAAAGCCCCAGTCTCCTTCGGGCTTGCTAATCCTCCTCGAAACGCATCCAGCTTGGAAGCTCTATGCCTTTGCACAAGCTGTGACGACTTCCTCAACCACTCCACTACTTCAAATGACCGAATAACCGAAACCTGCTGATGTCTTTCTGGGTTGGGTGGGCGGGTGTCTTCTTTTTATCTGGGTGTCTTCTTTTTATCCGTCTTCACCCGACGATCCTTTTCTGATGTCTTCTCTTCCTTTCTTCTTCTTCTCTTCCCTTCACTCCTCCCCTTCCTCTCTTAACTCCGCCCTCTCTCCCACTACTCTCGTTCTATTCAAACTTACCCTTCCTTAGCCCCCAGTCCCTATGCAGCCGCATTATACATTCTGCTGCATGCCATTCTGATTCCACATCTGTATATGTGTCCGTTTCTCTCTGTGCTGGGTCTGTATAAGGCCTTCTGATCTGTCTATGCTGGCATGGTCGCCAGTTCTGATTCGGTATCTGTATAACTGTCCATGTGCCTTTAGAGTCTGTTAGTCCCCTCTCGGTGCCCAGCACCTCCAGGATCTGCAAAAGGCCACTCCCAGCTCTTGGCTGCGTTCCCTGCCCCCAGCTGGACATAGCAAACCAAACTACTTGTACCCGCAGTGACAAGCCGTGGACTTCCCACTAGGGAAATAATGTACAACCCTAGGGGATTCATCCGGGATTGATAGATTCAGGGCAAGGAGGGGGCGTAAGGAGGGAGGTACAGTAAGGTCGCTACTCGTGTCTGCCGCTCTCATGCAGTTCTGGGCTGCAGCAAGCATCATTCTGCTATTCCTGTGCATATGGATCCTCTGTCTGTTTTCATCCAGCACTGAGCGGGTTAACCAGTACTCTGTCACTCAGATGTGGGATTAATCGGCAATCTCTTCCCTATTTAAGCTGAGTTGCCTCAGAATTGGTGTTTGTTAGTTTCTGACACTCAGCTTTCTTTGGTCACCCTGCTCTGTCTGATCTGTGTTTTTTCAGCCTTCCTGTGTTGGGTCTGTTTCAGGCCTTCTGTTCTGTCTGAGGCTTCTTGCGTTTCTAATCTGTTTGTAGATTTGATTTGTCAGTTCCCATTCCTCTTTATGGTTTGCTCTTGCTCTGTCCTGCCTCTGTATGCTTCTGTCTGCTGACAATCCCTGCATTTGCCACCCCATCAGGGATAGTCAGACCCGTGGTTCCAGCGCAGAGCTGCCCTTATCGGGGCGACTTCCTTGCTTGTAGGTATGGGTCTGCCATTCCCTCTGCACCCAGGGGTCAATCTCCCTTTTCCTGGCAACAGTCCCTCTATCCAAGGAGTCAGCTGCCAACCACTCCAGGCCTGGTCTAGGCTTGGTTGGTTGGTTGGTCCAGTGGATCCACAATCTGTAATCTGAAACAATGTTCCTAAGCCATATTAGAGCATATGGACACCATAAAGCAGCTCCTGTTCTGGCAGACCTGAGTCATCCTTGAGAGATATGATCAGAACATCCTACAGCCACATGTGTTGCCTCTCATGGCAGGTGCAATCTACATTTTCCAACAGGATAATGCTCAGCTGCACACGGCAAGGGTGTCATATGAATGTCTCCACAACATTGCCACACTTCTGTAGCCTGCTGGTTTACCAGATTTATCGCCAATAGAAACTGTATGGGACTATCTTTGATGTCAACTTCGATGCCAGTGTACGAGTTTGCACAATCTATAGGCTCAGTTATAGCAAATGTGAACTGATTTCCAGCAGTATACAATACGGAACCTGTATGTCGGGCATATCACATGCATCACTTGACGGCCCAACAAAGTACTAGAGCCTGTGTTTTCTTCAATAAATTATCCTGCTCTTAGGCCATTCTCACACACAATGCTTTTTACAGCGTTTACCGCGGCGTTTCAAATGCCACGGCTGTACAATGCCTCCACTGATTTCAATAAGGGCTTCTCAGACTGGCATTCGAACGTGGCATTTCAAACATGGCTTTTCTACTGCTGTGAATTTTAAGTGCTGTCTGCTCTATTTCCAGGTGTTTAAGCGATTATTAATGCACCTCATCACCCATTACAGTGATGGGGTGCGTTAAAAAATTCTGTTGAACACTGTACAGTGCAATTGAAAACGCAGCTTGAAATCGCAGTAAAACCTACTTAAATTTTGATATAAGTGTGCAATTACTTACTTATATCAAGATTACAATCACACATATAAAGTTTCATTTAATTCTGACAACTCCTAGGTGCTTGATTTTTTTGGAAAAGGAGGATTGATAGATAGATAGATAGATAGATAGATAGATAGATAGATGGTTGCTTTTGGTTTATAGGTGAATATTGTTGATGGCGCTTTGCTGGGATATTCTGTGATTTAATATAGGATTTGTTCTTATGTATACGACGCTGTACCCAAAAAAACCAGGAATTCATTTATTAAAAATGATTAGAGATGAGCGAGCGTACTTGCTAAGGCAAATTACTCGAGCGAGTATTGCCATTTTTGAGTACATGCCCGCTCGTCCCAAAAGGTTCGGGGGCCGGCGGTGGAGAGAGCGGAGGGACAGGGGAGATTTCTCTCTCCCCCCCCCCCCCGCTCCCCCATGCTCACTCCCGCAACTCACAGCTCACCCCCGCCACCCCCCGAATCTTTTGGCACGAGCAGGCATGTACTCGAAAATGGCAATACTCGCTCGAGTAATTTGCCTTAGCGGGTATGCTCGCTCATCTCTAAAAACGATCTATTTATTTGATTTTTTGTAACTTCAGTCTCCTTCAGAATCCTCTCCACTTGAAGCAATATTTCTCTAAATATTTTTTGCACTGCTCAAAGCATTTGTTAAACTCATTGTTATTGATGTCTTTTAGTACTTGTGCCGTTTTTATTTCACGTCCTTAATATTAGCAAAATGTTTTCCTTTGAGATTTCTTTTAACCCAAGGAAATGAAAAAAAAGTTGCACGGAGTGAGATTGGATGAATACGGACAGTAAGGCAAGGGTGTCATGACGTTGTTTGTCAGTGCTGTGTCGTCATGATGAAAGAACCAATCACCTGTTTGACACAAATTGGGATGTTTTCTCATCACACAACTTTTTCAAAACTTTCAAATAAAAATATTTGTTGACTGTTTGATTCGGTGTCACAAATTCTTAGTGCACTATCCCTCTCACATCAAAGAAACACATGAGCATTGTTTTCATCTGACGTCACTTATTGTTTGAACCACTAATCACAAAATAGGTAAAAAACTGGACAACTTGTTAAAAAAAAAATGCTGGAGCCAAATATAATCTTCCCCAACATCGTCGGCTGGCAACAGAAGCCTATACTGGTTACACACAGGTTTCTGTTGCTTTTAGGTACTCCTCGTATATACAGAGTCGAATCAAATTATTATGACTACCAGCTAAAATCCAGAGTAACCACTATGTGCCACACAGACAGCAGCTAGGCGGGCTGGGAGTGACTCAATAAAGTGCTGGTAGGTTGTCTGAAGTATCTGAATCCAATACTGGAGGGTGTGTGGGGGAGGATTCACAGAGCGCACATGACAATGGTGGTCTCTCAGATGCTCAATTGGGTTCAAATCTAGAGAATTTGGGGGCCAGTAAAATACTTTAAAGTCTTGGTCATGCTTTTTCAAACACTGTCAGATATTTCTAGCCATGTGACATATCACATTGTCTTGCTGGAAGTTCCCATCTGCCCCAGAGAAGACAAACAGCACGTATGGGTGTATGTGATCCGAAAGGATGGAATCATAACCAGATCCATTCAGAGTGCCTTCCACATGGATGAATGGGCCCAGAGAATGCCATGAAAAAATTCCCAAGACCATAATGCTGCCATTACCAGCTTGTGGTTACAGGGTGCTCTGAAGTTTCTCTTCTGACACGCCAACATCAATCTATTCGATGAAGAAGAAATCGTGACTCATTGGAGAAGGAAACCTTTTGCCAATCAGCGGTGGTCCAATTTCAATACTGTCATGCAAATTGAAGTCTTTTTGTTATGGTATTAGGGCGGTTGCTTAAGTACGCTTGGCACAGGGCTCCCTGATCTACATCCATGCCACTGTCCCTTCCTGGAGATAGCCCTGATGGTGGACACGTCTAGGCCACCAACTCTGACCCTACGCTTACTAGGGGGGACAGACAGGGACCGCTGTACCTATGCAAGAGACTACTACCCACTAGCGCCGACAGGAAAGGCAGATGACAAGAAGCAACACGAAACAATACAAATAGAACAGAGGCAGCTGGGAAGGCCTTGCTGATAACAGCGAGGTCTAGCAGACAAACTGGTGGGAGGAGCCGATAGGTAGATAGACCTTTTAATCACCAGCACACTACTCAGACACATAGCAGGGTAATTAACCTGACTGGAAGGCACAGGAGATGTTAACCCTAGCTCATCTGGACAGAACAAGGTGTGCTGGCAAAATTAACTATGAGCTGACAGGTGTAACACTTTTCTTTTGATGCACCTTTGTTAGTATAGGTGAAGTGACCATCCCTCTGCTTTGGAGCCCCATAAGCAATGGAGTTTGCTGAACTGTTATTTTAGACACACATCTGGTAGCCCCCTGGCTCATTTTTATGGCTCCACTGTAGCATATCGGTTGGCCTTTATCCACCTTCATTGCCGGCATTCAGCTACCACATCAATTGCTTGTAATGTTCTATATGTTCAACATTAGTTATTCCTAGTGGGGCCATTTGTCCACTCACGATACACTTTCACCACAGCAGCAAGCGAATAGTTCACAAATTGCACTGTTTGAGAAATACTGCTACCCTTAGCCCAAAAGCCAATTATCACCCTTTTTTGCAACTCAGATAAATCGCCCCTGTAATCCATGACAACAATGAGTGATATGTGAGCAGAGAGACTATTGTGCACCTTCTACAAGCCATCTTTTGAGCAATCATCTTTGTGTCTAAAAGCACTTTTAGAGTAATGATGCATATTAATGCACTGTGTATCAGATGTGTTCAACTATACAAGCTGTCAAACATTCAAAGCACCATCACAAAAATTTAGCAAATTGGGAGTTAGAACACTGGAACTCAGCCAGCGATATATTGTGCAACCATGTTTCTCTATGGAAATACGGAGTAAAACAAGTGATCCACTCTAAGTATATGCACCATGAGAGTTAAAATATTGCTGAATCTCTCCAACGCTTATTTTTTATTATCACCTGAGTCACCGCTTCTAAATAAATGTACTTTCATAGAGGTGTACAGTGCACGTGTTATGTATTGATGAAATACAGTGTCACACTTCATTGGTTACATGCATCTGAATATGAGCAGACCGGAGAAAGGGAAAACTGTAGCATGTTCTCAATTTCACCCGAGACTGGTCAGTGCATATTACAACAGCTGAGACAAGACTCTGTGAGCAGAAGATGAATTCTATTCCAGAATGGAATGGAAATGAGTGAAAACTATTAGCACATTTGCCTCACAGTGCAGGTATAGACAGCAGACACTACAATGTTCTCATCGGGAACAGGTCTTTCTGCTCTCGTTAATGGAAAAGTTTCCATCAAATACAATTGTAGCAAAGTTGTCATACATTGTCATTTGTGATATTCTATATGCTATTTTAGGTTATGCTTTCATTTGAGAAGTCTGTAAAAATGGTAGTATAGAAAAAAGCATACGATAGTCTAGTCAAATAAACAGGTACAGAGGGATATGAAGATGTCACCCACATCTTGGTCCTTCCCTTCGGCATCATGCATGCTCATGTCTTCACCAGCAGAAACCTTTCCCTTTACATACGTCATCCCATCCTATCCTCAGGATGAAGGGAACGTCTACTTCATCAGTTCAGGGAACCAAAAGGAAATGCATGTTATGTGCAAAGATAAGCATGCCTCTCGGATGGTTGGCCAAGAGATATAACTAGAGATGAGCGAGCGTACTCGGAAAAGCACTACTCGCTCGAGTAATTTGCTTTATCCGAGTATCGCTGTGCTCGTCCCTGAAGATTCGGGTGCCGCTGCGGCTGACAGGTGAGTCGCAGTGGGGAGCAGGGGAGAGCGGGCGGGAGAGAAAGATCTTACCTCCGTTCCTCCCCACTCTCCCCTGCAGCTCCCCGCTCCGTGTCGGCACCCGAATCTTCAGGGACGAGCACAGCGATACTCGGATAAAGCAAATTACTCGAACGAGTAGTGCTTTTCCGAGTACGCTCGCTCATCTCTAGATATAACAGTACCTGAGCTGGAAGGGATACACTTCTTTACATAAAGCATAAAATTATTTTTGGTCCCCAATCAGGATTTTGGGGGCTGGTACTGGGTGTTGGTCAATCCATTTGCTTAGTATTATGAAGACCTTAAATTAAAGTGGTCTATTTTCATGACAGATCTTCATTAGCTTCTTCAGCTTTCTTGGTAAGTTTGGGTAGGCTTCTGCTTGTGCAATTTGAGCAGTAGCACTTTTTCGGTGCCCGACCTGTTGGGATTTACGCACTTCCTGACGCTCAATCCTCCGGGTGAGGCAACCATTGCACACCACTTCAAACTGGAGATTGAATAGTGAGGTGGCTGTGTTTATAACGTCTATAAATGTAAAGGGAGAGGCATGGATATTTACAGCCAACTCACCATTTAGTCTCTGCTTGGATGCCATGGAGACCTCACTCTCCTATTAGGTGGAAATCTCTGGTGGATAGAGGGTGTGATAAAATTGTTCTTAGTGAGAACACATCATTAAACTAACCCTCGGGGCCGGAACAAACAGAGATGGCCATGCCACTTTTCTGATTACCTAATGCACACTGTGTATAGTCGGTAGACTAAGGTGCATTTACACACACAGATGATCGCTCAAAATTTGAGCGATCATTTTGCTTAGGTCCTAATGGGCTTATCAGCTCTTAAGTAGCTAACTAGCTTCATTTGCCTATATTTAAAGAACAGCGGGTGGTCTGTTCTCTAAATACATCGCTATTGTTCTCCAGTGGGACAGCAGCTGTTAAAGAATGTTATCAGCACTGCCCACAGATAACTCAGCATTTCATGCTTACCTGCAGTCAGCGATGGACGAAAAGTGCACAGTAAGTGCATGATGGGCACAGATTTACACACAACGATTATCGCTCAAAAGATGCCTTTTGAGCAAATTTTGAGCGATAATCAGTGTGTAAAAGGGCCTTAAATGTTGCTCTGACTGGCCAGTACCACAATCAAAGCAGTGTCTAGTGTCTAAGATTAATCATGCGTACTAATGCACAATGTGCATCATGTTGTCAGAGAAGCGGTGTGGCCATTTTTGCTTGTCCTGGACTGAAGGATCTCTTTAAATGTTTTATCGATGACTATTAAAAAGGATCAACTTCTTATTTCTAAAAACAGTGCCCCTCTTATCCATGGCTCTGTCTGGTATTGCAGTCTAGCTCCAATCAAGCGAATGATGCAATACCAGACAACTCAGAATCCCTGTAGACTGTATCTAGGCTGGAGCCATTGATCATAGTTTTGCCCTAATGGAGTAAAAATAACGAGCAGGTAAGCATTACCCGTAGGCTCATCATGTCTGAGCTCTCTGCTGGACATCTGCTTTAAGTATTCTGTGGAGTTCTCTAAAGCCAAATGAAACAAGCATTTATGATATTGACTCTTGGTGGCATGTTGTGCTATGGACTGTGTGTTATTTCCAAAGTAAGCAGTTTTAATCAAGCAGTTGTGTAAATCTGCTTATTAAACATTCAAATTAATAAATTATGCAGGAGGATAATGTGCTTGTTTGTGTATTTGGGCAGAATCTAAAAATACTCTTTACATCCCAGCAGAAAATCATCGCTATATACAGTACATTCAATAATGGTTATTAAAATCCGAGATGGTTACAGAGTCAAAGTACAGCTATCTATCTGCTTCCTGCGTGAACATAGCAGTAATTACACTGCATAACATGCTGGGTCAGCACTCTCCAGGCAGATTCTCCTAAGTGATTTTAAAGTCCGTTACTTGAAAGGGACAACTAGAAAAAAGTTGTTTTTCTTGTTTTTCTCAATTACCATATCATTTGGCTGCGTTGAAACTTGAAAAGTTGAGTTTGTCAACTGGTGCACCCTATGGTGATATCACCTGTTCTTTACATAGTTACTCCAACGTCATGAGCAAGGCTGCCTTCACACCTGCGTTGGGGCTCAGTGTAGGGTTTTCGTCTCTCTGCTCCCTTTTTGGAGGAGAGAGACAAATAAAACGGAAAAAGGGATTTCAATGGGTTAATTCTCATCACTCTTTTTTGTGCTTGCATCTCACGCACATAAAAAAAATGCAGCATGCCCTATTTTTGTGCGCATTTGCACCCAAAGGCTCCATAGAGCACTCAATACCCATTTAATTGCGCAATTTCACAGGAATAAGAACATACCTGGAACTATTTAGACTAAATAGCCTTTTAAATGGCGTGGATGTGTCGCGTGCCCATGGAAAATGGCCCTGCAAGCGCAAAAAATACAGTAGTATGCACAAAAACACGTGCGGAAGCACGTCGTTCATGGCATAAATGCAATGCACTTATGTGAACATTTTTGCGCATATGCTCGTGTCAGGCCACCCTGAGAGTTATCTTGATGCACAGACAATACAATTAAAAGACAAATTCATCCCTAATCCGCTGGTATGATTTATAGTAAAAAGTAATTGCAAAGAACTTCAGAGGCTAATGCAAAAAAAGACCCCTAAAATAGGGTTAATATAAAAAATTTCTAGTCTTCAGTGGCATTCATAAAGAGGGGGTTACATACATACTGTATACATGAGGGCGGATTCAGATGGTTTTCTCCTCTTACACGGCCACGATAATTACAGTCGTATAAAGAGACAAAACAAAACCACTTATCTCTCTGGGATTTCAGTAGTTTCGTTTTCACCACCACTTTTCCATGATTTGTTCCGCCGGGAAAGATAAGACCTGACCGGCTTTTCCAACACGTAGTTAAACTACGTGCGGGGGAATAAGGAGCAGACGCTATCTTCCTGTTGTTATTTTTTAACTCCTACACTCTGGTGCGGACTTTGAACAGTCAACAAAGGAGAAGGGTTTCCCCTCATTCAGGTGCAACCATGCTCCGTGCCGCCAATTGTAGTTGTGCCCACAGCAGTGGGAGTACGCTTTGAGGGCCACTAACTTCCTGCAATGCTGCCCTTCTATCATGTACATAAGCACACAATAAGGCCTCCTGCTCACGGCGGATATTTGCTTCGGAATCCGTTGCGGGCATCTGCATCAATGTTCCGCAGCAAATAGCGCCCATAGCATGCAATGGGAAATCGATTCTTCCTCCACCCTTGAGGAAACCAATTGTGGTTTCCGCAAGCAGAGGAAAAATCGCAGCATGCTCCATTTTTGTGCCAATTCTGCGCAGACGGCCCGTCTGCAATGAACATTGTGGGCAGGATGCGGATTTTGCGTCTTCACCTAACAATGGTGTGGGGAAAAAACCCTCTGTATTGCGCATGTGCGACAGCGAGCCGCCGGGTCCATCCACAGTACAGAAAAGAAGCCAACAGAGCAGGTGTGCATGGACGCTGCTGCTGCAAGAGCTGGATTCAGCTGCAGGAGTCCACATGTGGAATCCAGCTCTGAAGTGTGCAGGAGACATAAAGCTTCCGGCACACTAGCAGTGTTTGGGTGTGTGTATTCCCAGTGTTAAGTCACGGGCAACACACACGCACACATTATAGCCTATGGGGCTATGCACACTGCTATTTTTTCATGTAGATCAATGGACTGTATGAAAAAACTCATTGCATCTCCTGTTCTTCTCCATATCACGTAGGAAAATTAGGACATGCAAATGTATGTTAATGAGCCATTCGCGTATTGGACAGCTTACGAACAGGTGTCTGATTTGAGTTACACCAGAACCTTTTCAAGTGCAACTTGGACACACGGCAAATGTGTAGAACTCATGGACTACATGACAGCCATCAGAAGAGCGGTACATCCTCTACTGGTTGTCATGGTTGGAACTCTCTGCGTGGAATCGAAGGAAAACCCCTGAGCGACCATCACATTCACACAAAATTGGACACATTTTTTAGGAAGTTAATCACCCTATCAGTTATGTGTGGGGAAAGATGATCTAGAGAATGTACAAAATCCAAACCCAGAACCTGAGTGGTTTAAAGGCTTCAATGTTATTTACTAAGCCACCGTATCCTAGAGAAATGTAAATGTTTTGGCATCAAGCTAATGTAGGCCTTCATCATGTAATCTATGACGTCAAAATAATAATAATTTCTCATATTTTTTTTCTCATTTTAGCTTTAAAAAAAGGACGTTACTGGATAACTCCTGATCCCTACCACAAAGACGATAACATCCAAATTGGCCGAGAGGTGAAAATATCTTGCCAGGTGGAAGCCGTTCCATCCGAGGAACTTACCTTTAGTTGGTTTAAAAATGGCCGTCCTTTAAGAAGTTCTGAAAGGATGGTCATCACTCAAACGGACCCTGATGTCTCTCCGGGCACCACCAATCTGGATATCATTGATTTAAAATTTACGGATTTTGGGACATACACATGTGTTGCTTCACTTAAAGGGGGAGGTGTACCAGATATCAGCAATGATGTGAATATATCCAGCAGCACAGGTAAGGGGTTATACCTATTTTTAATTTTATTTTGTCCAGCGAGGAAGCAGATTTTCAGTTGTAAGTGTGTCCTACCTACCTTGCTTGTTTTTGGTTGTCAGTTTGTTTGCTTTTTGGTAATAAGAAGGTGAATTACTTCTTTATACTCCAGTGATTTATTATCTAGATGTTTTATTATTGTTTTACTGTTTAATTGCTGTTATTAGTTCCTTTAAAAAAACAGTGGTATGAGGCAGAAGTAGTGGAAAACAGGGCCTTGGGCTCTCTCAATGGGACTTGAAAGTTGTTAATAAGGCTTTCATGTGGCTCAGTGATGCTGCAAGAACAGAGGAGCAGAAAGCGAAAGGACAGTACCTGCTCAGATGGTGGCAGATGAGATTCCATACCAGCCAGCTACTATTTTGGCCTGCAACTGGAAACATTAAAGGGATACCTGCAGGAGAGAACCTGAAAGGTCAGCCTTCTGCTGCCAAAGTTTGGCGCTGGAGACCTTCCATATAAGTGTGGTGGAACACTTTTCGAAATGTTACTTCCCATCATTTAAAAGTAAAAGTTATTATACACAACATTAGAGCCATAATGTGGTTGTGACCATTAACATTTTCATTACACCAGCCGCATCTTTGCCAACCCTGTATGAGGGACTTCCACAGAGAACTTTCCCTGACGTACCATCTTGGGGAGGTGAGACAGCGAATGGCAAATTCTCATAACCTGAAGCCTATTGTGCCCACACCTATCACACAGGACTCGGACAGTTAACCTGTGTAGTGTTTGATTATTATTACCCATATAAACTACACCCACGTGGACAAAACAGTATATAGCTCCACCTGAGCCCCACCTCCTTAAAAGACATCACAAACTTCCCAACTTTGAAATTCATACTAACATACAGTCGGTGACAACACTGAACAACTTTACGTTTGAAGATACAACATGATAACTCCTCATGCGTATCGAAGCACCTTCATATTCATCAATTAGAACTGGAGCAACATGCTAGCATACCTTTTAACTTTTTGGAATGAGTACTACTCAGAGAAGTTCTTCATTATTGGCTTATATAATAGAGATCCAGCTCTTTTGGATTTGAAATTCCAGAATCTCTTTGATTGGTTGCTTACCATCTGAAGGAGCTACTCCTTGACTATATCCATGTCTGTTTAACATTTCTCCATTCAAAAAGCAGAATGAGCACAATAACTATTTTGTATATAATCAAACATCTCTAGTTCATGATGTTGGCCCTTTTGAAAGACAGAGTTCCTGCTTATAAGAAGAAAGGGAAGGTGAGAATCTAGAAATATTGAGTAGCGGCTTCCTACTCCATCACTGCCACTATAGCTTGGTAGGAGTCATTCCTGAAGCATTGTTAGCTTTCCAGAGACGATGTTTTAAAATGGTTTTGCCAATGAAAAAATATAAATATGATTTTTTTATATACCATATATGTCTGATTGAGTAAAGTCTGATCACACAGAGCCTCCCAAGATCACGAGAATTAGAGTATTTGACTTTTCTTTCAACTCCACTCATATGCACCATCACTCTTCCTTAAAGGGCTTGTCCGGTTCCAGCTACTGGACAACATTGCCCCTCTAGCTTCAACTGTGTTAAAATAACAAAAAGAACAGTACTAATCCCTCTTCTGCCTCCATGATCTAATGCGTTAGCCCCACAGTAGTATTCGAGTTTGTTGATACTGCTGATGTCTCTGTACGTCACCTGACCTTTGCAGCAAATCAGAGGTTGCAGCGTCATCACCCATTCTCTCAGCATCTTCACTCACATCTTGGGTGCCATGATTGCAGGAGTACAGAATGTAGACATTGCAGTCTCTGCTTGGTTGCATTAGTCAGGTGACTTATTAGCAATAACAAGCAAAGCACTAAATTCCTGTGTTAGAGGTGTGTAAGCACTGCTGTTTTTGTTATTTTAACACAGTTGGAGCATGTGGACAATGTTATCCGGTAAACAGACCATTTTGAAGGGTTTGCCCCACTATTGCCACTTTAGCCTGTACTGTAACCTCTGAGTCCCGCAAGTCTCACCGTATTAATGGAGTAGTGGTCATGTTTAATTAATCTCTATGAGACTAACAGCTATAGCTGAGCATGCTATACAGGATCTGAGGATTGAATACCTGTAATCTTGGGATAATCTAGGGAGCCGTTTGACCTCTAGCAATCACCCCTCCTCCACATGGTTTCTCTCTCTCTGGCCTAATTCACACGAGCGTTGCTATTCTACACCGGCCGCATCACGGACAAAAATCACATAAGTGAAGAAAAGCCCCAATCGAGACCCACGATTAATTAGCGTTTCCTCATCCATTCACATGGGTGTGTTGCGGGAAAAATACGCTGCAGTGCAGAATTCCTTCAGTCAGCAGAAATCCTCAAAATGACTTCTAATGCTTTATTATAGCCAGCTGTCTTTGTTTCCAAGCACCAGACACAGGTAGACTCCCTCCCACTCACATTTCTTTTAGCTCCCATAGGAGTCTATGGGAGCCTCCAGGGTTTTTCGTCAAAAGATAGGTCAAGACTAGAGATGAGCGAACTTACTCGTTTCGAGTAATTACTTGATCGAGCACCGCGATTTTCGAGTACTTCAGTACTCGGGTAAAAAGATTCGGGGGGCAGGGGGAGGGGGGAGGCGTGGCGGTGTGGGGGGTAGCAGCGGGGAACAGGGGGGAGCCCTCTCTCTCTCCCTCTCCCCCCCACTCCCCGCTGCAACCCCCCCACTCACCCACGGCGGCCCCCGAATCTTTTCGCCCGAGTAGGGAAGTACTCGAAAATCGCGGTACTCGGGTAAAAAAGGGGCGTAGCCGAGTACGCTCGCTCATCTCTAGTCAAGACCTATCTTTTGATGCAGAGTGAAAAATCACCGTCTGAAAACGGTCGTCGATTTGATGTTTTGAAGCAGCGATTTTTTTCACAGGCCAGAAAATCGGCCATGTGGTTGATTGCATTGTAATCCAATACTTTACATGGTCATGATTTTCGGACAATATTTTAAGCGACAAAATAGCTGTGTAAAAATGCTCATGTGAATGAGGCTTCTATGTGGGTCATTCAGCCTAAACTATTGTACAAATTTATGGGCAGAAACAATACAGGCTCTATAGGCACTGAAAAGGTGTCATATTAGAAATGACGCATGATGGTTGGGGTCCTTATAACGGATTTTGCTTTGGGCCAGGGAGTTACCTCTCTGGATGCCTCTAAAAAAATTAGGAAAAAACAATTTTTTGACATTTGAAATTCTTTATTTGATGTGTTTTATCAAATGTTTTAGGAAGAATTCCTGTTCCTTTAAGGTGTCTTTGAGGTCTGACTGTCCTTTAAAGCCCATCTACTGAGACTGAGAAGATAAAAGTCTACCATATTATTTATTTTCTATTCCTCTGGATGTGGAAGCTATTACTTCAACATTATTTTGGCTAACACGAGAACGGCTCCTTGTAAATCATATCTGGGTTTTCATTAAAGACTGTATTGCTAGAGGGGTATTTATACAGCTTTTTCTGTAACTGTGAAACAGAGTTCAATCAGTAGTATCAAATTAAAGACACACATCCCATCAGAGCGGCGATTGCTTCTCTCAGTTACAAAGTGATTTTTGCATTCTGGCTTTTAACTCTATACACAATGTAAGTTATGTTAGCTTTTTGATGCTGCAAGGGGTATAGAACAGGATGTATAAGCTATAAATTGTTGTATGATCCTTTCACTTACTCAGCCTTAAGCACTTAGGCATTATACTTCTTCCCATGGTACCTAAAAATACTGTACAAAGTGTATGCGTCACATTTAGAAATGTAACAGAATCAAGTTGGCTAGATGTAGCAGGGCTGAACTCATCATTTGAACAACTCATGGTAATGCCAGGATGTGTTATTTGGCCATTTACATAGGACTGCATTATCTTAAAGGGAAACTACAATAATAATAATTACAGACAAAGGGCTTCTTCAGATGGGCGTATGTGCAACTACTACACTTGCCGCTACGGAGCGTAGTTGCGCAGGAACCAAGGTTTTTTTCACACCATTCAAACTCCATGTTAGTGTGCGTGAGTTTGGAAAAAAACCGGGAAGATAGGTTCTGCCCTATCGTTCTCACATGTAGTATTAACACACAAGAATAGTGCTTTGAAAACAAAACCATTGAGAACAATGGTTCCATTTCATCCCATTGTGCAGCCATGATTTTCACGGCCGCATAACAGGTAAAAATCACGACCATCTGTTTAAGCCCTGATAAGATAATTTGCAGCATTGTGGTACATGCACCCTGTAGTTGAGTTATAATGCCTTAAATGTTATCATTTGCTACATCTGTACATTTCCCACATCAACTAATTTCCACTTTTTTTCCATTTTCTTGTTTTCATTTTTTTCCTCTCTAATTTCAAAAAAATCATAGCTCTTTCATTTTACCAATGACATATCTATATGGGCTTATTTTTGCGGAACAAGTATTTTTAATCCGTACTAGTAATTATTAGGAAATTATAGCACCAGTGTTTCTGGTGGTGCAATGCGCCACCCAGCTGTGCTACATGGTACATACATTATGATCCCCACACATCACATACACAGCTCTACTACATCCATCTTGATTCCCACACATTACAGACACAACACTTTACACACACAGCTCTACTACATGGTACATCCATTATGATCCCCACATATCACACACACAGCTCTACTACATCCATCTTTATTCCCATGCATTATGCACGCAACACATTACACACACAGCTCTGCTACATGGTACATCTATTATGATCCCCACACACAGAGCTCTACTACATCCATCTTGATTCCCACACAAGAGAAACACAGCTTGGCTTATCGCACAGCAGTGACATCACCACAGGTCCTTCAGCCCACCGGATCTCTGTGGAGGCAGTAAGTCAGTGTCTTCTGTCAGGACTGCTGAGTTATGTCTCTAAATAATAATGGCTTAGTTGTAGTGTCATTTTGATTTTTTTTGTGCTCCCCTTCCAAGAGCCCTAACGTTGTTCTTTCTTCTGTCGGTCAGGCTATGTGTTTTATATATACTGTAGGACCTGCAACGACGTCACCAGGGGGCAGAGTGATTACGTCACCAGGAGCGGAGCATGAGAAGCACTCACATACATACTCACTAATAAGTGGTCGTTAGTAGTTTGACTATTTAACATACAATTTCATGCACTGGAAGAGTTTTAAAATTTGCTAAGTGGGGAAATGTAAAAAAAAAATGCAGCTGCGCATTTTGAAGGTGGAAATGCTTTAACAACATTCACTGTGCAGTAAAATTATGTTATCTTTATTCTGTGGGTTAGTATGATTATGGTGATACCAAACTAGTTTTTTAAATTGAGATTGACAACTGTGTGCAACTGGGTGTATCCCACTACAATCAGTACTGAGAATGTGAGACTATAATGGAGGAATGGCACAATGCAGCTAGGCCGGTGCTGCTGCCACCCCATTGAATGCAAATGGGGTGAAGGCAACCCCTACAGCAATAATTTTCAGGAGGGGCTTGAAATATAAGTCTTACCTCAAAAATCGTCCCTAACTCACCTAGAAACGCTATCTGACTCTTCTCCTCATCCTCGTCAATCTTAATCTGTATTCTGGTGGACAGGCATTGAAAAATCCCCGCCTCCAGAAAGCGATGCCTCTGATTCTAGTTGAGTTAATTTTTTTTTTTTAACAGCTAAGGATGATTATCGGGGTAGGGCTTATATTTCAAGCCACCTCCAAAAATCATTGCTGCAGGGGTTGCCATTAATCCCAATGGGGTGGCAGTGAATAGCATTATGGACCTCTGTCACAGCTGTGACAGATGTGGCAGGGGATTCTTTCATGCCTGTGGGGAGTCCTATCAGCACTGAACACTGGCACATGTAAAAAAAAGCATGGAGATTCAGTCGCGCACATTTTATGGAGCGTATTTGTTTTGTGCGCAAAAAAACACGTGTCTACCAGAGTCCCTAGGAGAAAAGATTCTGCAGTATTGTTATTTCATGAAGTTACTGAAACAGATATGTCAGGAGAGAGGTGATGGTTCCTCTTTAAGGGACCCTTCTAACAAAAAGAGAATGTAAAAAGTTCACAGCCCCTTTACATTTTTTCTCCACTATACAGGATCTCATTACCATATGAGTGAAACTTCTCCAAAAGACCACTTCTTTATACAGACCAGATTTTTGTGATAGATCTTTAGTTCCAGCATATAAAACACATGCTGGCAATCATCTTTGAAAGGAACACCTCTCTTGAAAACCATTTTGCAATGCAATTTTGAGCACTATCCTCAAAGAGCTTCCTCTCCATATATTCACTGCTCCCATGTTTATGATCAAACAATGTCAACATCTACTGTAAGTTAAAACAATACGGAGAGTAGTTGACTTATTGCCCCGGATAACCTCAAACTCATCACCATGACAAATATTCCTGTCCAATTCCAAATCAACCTGTAGCCTATGGGAAATAATTTCTCCACTTAACTTCCCTCCAAGAAACACGTGCAGCTGGATTTTTTCAACTATTTTCTACAATGCAAGCGCAATAAGCATTTTTGCTGAGAGAGAAGCAATATGAAATGAAGAAGAAAGTGTTTAAAATTACTGTTTTTAGAGTAAGATTGGGACTCAAAGATCTGCAGGCTGCAATTTTAAGTGAAAGTGAGATGTTGTCAGACACAGATTGACATGTTACACCTTTTCGAGAGCTCCCCATTGAGCTTTTATGCCAGGTAGAGTGTTCCAAGGCTTTCATTTACATCCATTTCAAAGTCTCTTTGGTAGGCAACAATAGAAAGATTCATGGAACATGGGTCTTTGATTTCGTCTTGGTCGTCTAAAATACTAACTGTATCCTGGCGAAGATGGAAGATGCCTTGTCAATTGTTTGATATAATTTTAGATGATGAGTAGCTAGTCAAGCACTGGAATATACAATGTCATCCAGATGATGATGGATGTGAGACATCAGATGTACTGTATAGAATGATAGAAGGCAATGGCATGGTAGGAAATTTTCAGAGTGAGGGCTCTATTGTGTTCCTGTGCCATTTTTCATGTAGACATGTACAATGGTTTGACTTAGAAGAGCAATAAAAGTTAAATACAAGTTAATCTAGAATACAAGGGCATCTTGAAATAGTTGCATACATATCTATTGTTGTAAAGTGACTTAAACTACTATGATTTGAGAGCAATTCAATGAAACCTGAAACAGTTTACGTTTAAGAAAAGTGGATGTGTTTTGTATGACAGTGTTTTGGTTAATTTTGTGGAAAGAATCTGTACTTGTAATAATGTCATGGTGCGCCAATTGCAACTCTGGAACGGGACCTGGGTGCGATCTTGGCGTGAGCTCCAGTCCACGTGACCTGCTCATCAGTGCATGCTCACTATCAATGTGGAATTGGCCACTTACGGGAACAGTGTTTTGCATGTTTATGGGCAGATTGATTGCCTGAGAGGTGGGGGTCAGCCAACCAATCAGCATTATTCTGTGTGTGTGTGTATATATATATTCTGGTTTCTCCTCATGCTGGTCATTCAGTTTGTGTGGTCTCCCTGTCTGATCATGGTAATGAAGATCTAGTTTAGTCTACAACACCCTGTCATATTAGCACCTCTTTGACTCCTATGTCAAGACTCTGTCTGAAGGGGTTTGTTGTCCAGTCAGCAGTTTCTGATTCTGACCTGCAGATTAGTTGAGATAAGTCTGGTGTTACTATCATAATTATCTGGGGTGTTATAACATCTTATCACCCATATGTCTGTGGTTTATACATTTGTGTTACATTTAAACTTTACCACATTCCCTGTCACCATCTAGGTAAAGTTAGGGTCACTCCAGGTACCTGACATGGGGCTGCCCTTATCAGGGCGATTACTCCGCTTAAAGGTAGGGTCTTTCTATTTTGGTGATTTCAGTCAGTTTTCCCTCATTTCCTGTTTTGTGTTTCTTTGTATATTTATATATTTCATGTTATCCATGCTTGTACTAGAGTGCATGTTCTAGTTTTTAATGGACACAATGTTATGGTCGGCTTGAACATAAGTGTTTTTTTAAAAATGATTTCCTTTTTAGCTTAAAAGAGACATTCCACAAAGTCTTACTCATATGGTCCCCACCGTTCAGTGTCTTCTTGCAGTTGCTTTTAGGTAATGCAACTCAGTTGCATGTATAGTAAATCCCAAATTTGTAAATGTTTTATTTTTTTTGCTGTACTGCTGTTATTTTTATATATGACTTTTTAATTCCTTGTCAGAATTGACAGCGACATTTAAAGAGTTAACAGCGCTGACCAGCTGTGTGGCTGATTGCAACAATTGCCCGCGGGTGTCAGCTGTAATAAACAGCTGACGCCTGCGCTTTATGAAGAGAGGTTGTCCCGCAATCTCTCTTCATACATAGACCGTGGATACAGGCCGTCAAAAGGCGTATCAGCATTCGTTAATGGGTTAAATAAGATACTTATTTTACAAAAAATAAACAATGGCGAACAGGGACATCAGAAAACCATGTATAAAAAGGAAATTCAAGTAAAAATAAACATATATAACTTTTTTAATAGGTCATACTGTTTTTTAATGTAGTGTATTTGTCTCCAATATCTTGCTGCAGATTATTCTGGCTTTTCAGGCATGTGTTTAGGCATTTCACAACACAACTTTATCCATACCAGTCGAGAAAAAAACCCTCAATGAAGGCGGTTTCATATGACCAAGTGAAATTGTACAGCCTATTGTGCAGGTATTAAGTGCGCATTTGCATACCTACCATAGACTTCTATGCGGCTCTTAGTGTGCAAATATGCAGGAAAATAGAGCAGCTCCTATTTTTTCTGCACGACCAAAGTGCACACAAAAAAATTATTCATGTGAAAGAACCCTGAAAGCTGGACCAAAAAAAGAAGAGGCTAGGCTCACACATTGGGGTAGCAGTGATAAACTATGAATTTACTACAAAACATGTAGGCACAGTTTTGACTACAACATGTAAACCTAATGTTATTGCATGCATGGAGGCATGTGTATGAATCTTGCAAGTAATATGTTGACATGTAAAATTATAGCTCACCTCTCATTGCCAACGTTGTTGGTCTGCAAAGCAAAATAGCACATGCCGCTGCAGCTGCATGCTTTTTGGAGGGAAGCATCCTCTTGCCTGTCTTTTTGTTGATGTTCGCTCATTCATTTAATAATCGAAGCTACGTCCAACACACAATTACAAAAGTCATAGTTACTTTATATAATTTCCTTTACAATATGTTACATTCATACAGGACATAGAAAATGTGCCTCTCACAGATATCTCTCACCTAACGTTACTCTTGTCCATGAGGGACAAATGTAGGCTTATAGTTAAAACACCAAAACACAGGGAACACAAAGGAGGTTATAAAATAACAAAACTGCAGGAGTGGGAACACTTTCCTTAAGCAACTTCGGCTTGGTGAACACTTCCTAAAAGCAGGGTAATCGTTCCGATAAGGACGGACCTATGTCGGAAACCTAGGGAACCCAGCCTAGATGGAGGATAGGGAAGGATCTATAGCAGATGGAAATATATTATATATAAAAAATATAGCTAGGCAAAGGTAAAAAAGCACCATAGTAAAAGTATCACCACTGGTATTGCAGAAGGCCACTGACACACCCGACCTCATGCAGGAAAATGACCAGCATTCATGTAGAGGCAGGCCCAGAATAAATACACTCCCATTGTAGCTGATTGGCTGGCTAGGGAAAACATTTTCCTGTACGCCAGTCAGGGGGATATTGTAGCAGGGGAAAGAGGTAGGGCATATTAAGGAATTACCAACAGACAACACCAAAAGGACCTTCCACAGCGATAGGAAACTCCAAGGGATGTCCAACAGCCAACACTTTGGCAGCAACAAGATGCCACATCTTGGCACACCAGTTGTGGTCACGTGTACCGGGCTGATATCGTGACACAACCCCAGCTATACTTCCTGATTGTTGCCGGCATGCCGCAACATCATTAACTGAGATAGTGAGTAGAAAATTGGGTAAAGTTGAAGAATTCTTTATGTATTTCTTACATTTTTTTATTGCAATATTTTGCAAAATATAAGCAAGAGAGGAATCAACAGGGAAGAATTCTGATAGTTTGTGTGTGCATTTACTATATTCAATATTCCTTTAGCATAAAAGGTATTTCAAGCTAAATGTTTATAATGTGAGAGTCTTACAGAATAATGGAAAGATAATGACAGTGATTGCCCCCCCCCCCATGTTGACTATTGCTAAATGGCATTGCATAGAATGTACTTTTCTTTGCTCATTTTTATTTCATGGGCACTAAGAACCTATCCATCATATGAGATTTAAAATGTATCATGGGACCCACAATTCCTTAAACTCAGAAAACATGATTCATAATCACACTACGGAGTATGCAGTCAATTTTAAAACATGCTTTTGAATATTTAGGCCCCAGCTGATACGTTCATGTAGGACTTATCCACCTGGCCTGCATGAATGACCTTAAAAAGAGGTCACACCAAGAGGTAACCGTCAAAAAGGACCATGCCAACAAACAAAAGGGAAGATGACTTTTGCAGGAGCAGACCCTGCCTGACAAGAACAGCCATGCGTTCTCATACCTAAGGGCCTTGTCTGTTTCTAGATTGCAGACAGTGATAGAGTACAGATGAAGGAAAAGCTGATAGACTAGGCAGATGGAAATAAGCTTCAAAAGGTACTTCACATATAGATGTCCACATATACACTACTGATAGGTAAAATGCACAACACCAAACAAGACATAGATTCAGGCGTCCACACTCCAACAGATAGAAGACACACATTCAGACCTGACACACCAATGGACGGAGGGAATTCAGGCGTCCACACACCTACTGTATGTAGTAACCCAGACCTAATAGATGTTTAAGCAGCGGGGCAAAAATGAGATGGTTGTTATGGTGGCTCTACTGCTCCTCTTGGAAGATGGTAAAAATGGTGGTCTATTGGGCCGAGCTACACTAGTGGTAAAAATAATCAATAAAATAAGCAATAGGCAGTTGTTATAGCCTGCTAACAGTGGAGTCGGGTAGGGGAAGATGTTAGTTGTCGTGACGCCAGTCCGTATATGGGTAGGGACCCATTCCAGACAAAAATAATAAAATATAAAAATTGGAGAAATAAAAATAATTGGGGCAGTAGTCCTTGTTCCTGAAGCATTAGCGTGGTACCTCAGTGCAGTATATTGATGATAGGAAGATACTCCAGGCAACAGACTTTAGATGGTAATTAGAGATGAGCGAACGTACTCGTCCGAGCTTGATGCTCGGGCGAATATTAGGGTGTTCGGGATGCTCGTTACTCGTAACGAGTACCACGCGATGTTCGGGTTACTTTCATTTTCTTCCCTGAGAAATTTGCGCGCTTTTCTGGCCAATAGAAAGACAGGGAAGGCACTACAACTTCCCCCTGCAACGTTCAAGCCCTATACCACCCCCCTGCAGTGAGTGGCTGGCGAGATTACGTGTCACCCGAGTATTAAAATCTGCCGGCCCGCGGCTCGCCACAGATGCGTTCTCACTTAGCTGAGGGAAAGTGCTGTTGATGCTGGGGCTGCTATAGGGAGAGTGTTAGGAGTGATTTTAGGCTTCAAGAACCCCAACGGTCCTTCTTCTCTATATGCGCTTAATGGGGCCGGTGGCAGTAGCGCCGACCCCATTGAGAACATATAGAAGACAAATCATTCTTCTCTGCCACAGCTGTAACAGCTGTGGCAGAGAAGAACGATGTTTGCCCATTGAATTCAATGGAGCGGCAATACAGCCGCTCCATTGAAAGCAATGGGCTGCCGGCGTGCGCGGGGTGAATTGTCGGGAAGGGGTTAAATATATAAGCCCTTCCCTGCAATTCATCCTAAAATGTGTTAAAATAAAAAAAAATTGTATACTCACCTTTCCGCTGCAGCCGGAGTCCAGCCGCAGCCGCTGTCAGTTCTCCTGAACTGCTTCTTGGCACTATTCAGCCGGCGGGGCTTTAAAATCCCCGCCTGCTGAATGATCTGCCTCTGATTGGTCACAGCCCTGACCAATCAGAGGCTGAAAACACTCACACACCCATTCATGAATTCATGAATGGGTGAGTAACTGCTGCCTCTCAGCGCTGAGCCAATCAGGGGCAGGTCTGACTCACATCCATTCATGAATGGGTGTGAGTGAGGCATGCCTCTGATTGGCTCAGCGCTGAGCCAATCAGGGGGCAGGACTGACTCACACCCCCTTCACACCCACTGCAGGACGGCCACGCGGAGCTCCGGCTGCCGGCAGAAGGTGAGTATACAATTTTTTTTATTTTAACACATTTTAGGATGGATTGCAGGGAAGGGCTTATATATTTAAGCCCTTACCGACAATTCATCCCGGGCTCGCCCGCAGCGCATTGCTTTCAATGGAGACGGCTGTATTGCCGTCTCCATTGAATGCAATGCGCTGGACAGCTCCGGCCCGTTTCTAATGAAACGCGGCTAGGAGCAGATTTTCGGGCGATTTGAGGGCGACTTGCGCGCACCGGTCACGCGATTTGCAGATGCGCATCCATCATGCGATCCGCAAATCGCGCGAAAAATCGCCCGTCTGACTAAGGCCTTAGTCAGACCGGCGTTTTTCGCGCGATTTGCGCATGCGTCCGGCGAATTTTTATCGGACACATGAGCGCTTTTTATGCGCTCGTCCGATAAATTATAGAACAGAAATCGCAGATCGCACCTATCTGCGATCTGCGATTCCTGTTCTCTTTTCTATATGCGCTCAATGGGGCCGGCGGCAGCAGCGCCGACCCCATTGAGAACATATAGAAGACAAAGCATTCTTCTCTGCCACAGCTGTAACAGCTGTGGCAGAGAAGAACGATGTTAGCCCATTGAATTCAATGGAGTCGGCTGTATTGCTGGCTCCATTGAATTCAATGGGCTAACATCGTTCTTCTCTGCCACAGCTGTTACTGCTGCGGCAGAGAAGAACGATCTTTATGCTGACAGTGCGGGGGGGGGGGGGGGGGCCACTCTTGCCGCTATTGTGGCTTAATAGTGGGACCTGTGAACTTGAGATGCAGCCCAACATGTAGCCCCTCGCCTGCCCTATCCGTTGCTGTGTCGTTCCCATCACTTTATTGAATTGCCCAGATTTTCACACATGAAAACCTTAGCGAGCATCGGCGAAATACAAAAATGCTCGAGTCGCCCATTCACTTCAATGGGGTTCGTTACTCGAAACGAACCCTCGAGCATCGCGATAATTTCGTCCCGAGTAACGAGCACCCGAGCATTTTGGTGCTCGCTCATCTCTAATGGTAATTGTTACGTTCATGTGGGCAAGTGAGCACCGGGCCCACACAAACATTACAGGAGATCAGGACTGCCAATAGGACCCAAACACTCACCTTGCATACCAGCACACATAACAGATGGAAATGCTATGAAAGTACGAGGTATTTGTTCGTGGATTGGCCAAGTCGCCTAAGCCCGCATGCCACTACAAGGCTCCGTGTTGTCTTGCGGGTCCCTACACTAGCAAGACAACTGACCCCAAGCTGCAGGAAGAATGGCAGAACCCTACCTATAAGCAAGGCGATTGCCTTGATAAAGGCAGCCCCGCACTGCAACCTCAGACCTGACTATCCCTGAAGGAGTAATACACAGAACCAGACAGAACTGACACACAAACAAATGCAGGACAGAGCGAGGGCAAACTGACAGAAAATAAATGTAAGAACAGGCGCAAATATGCAGGAAGCCTCATGCAGGACAGAAGGTCAAGAAACAGACCCAAGACAGAAGCAGACAGAATACAGATCAGATATAGCAAACATGCAGGAAAACCAAACCAACCAGGCAGAAAGCGGATATTTATCCGCAAACAGAGCGGTGTTGATTGGCTAGCAGGAGAACACCACACTCAGCCAGCTTAATGATTCCATTCTTGCTACCGTAAAATGCTATGTATTTTATGCATGCAAATCAAGAGAAAATACACTACATGCCAACATACCCCAATGGCAAAAACAGACGGCCGGTAGCCGCAATTCCGCTCGCTGCTACGGAGTGTAGTTGTATATGAGTGATTTTAATTAATTTCTTCTCGGGCTGTTCAGACTCCACGTGATAGTGCGAGAATTTGAAAAAAACAGCAAGAAGATAAGTCCTGCCCCATCTAGCCTGCATGTAGTATCAACTAAGTGCAGAAAAGATACGGCAAGCCCTAGTTAAAAGCACGGGCGAGAATACCGCTAGTGAAAATCAATGGTCTCACTTTGTCCTGTTATGTGTCCGTAAGGGGTGAATACGCTGCCAATTTTTGTAAGGCTTCGTTCACACGAGCGCTGTTTGCGCGCTATAGAGGCACGCATAGAGCGAGCCTCTATAAGAACCAATGGTTTCCTATAGAACTGTTCAGATGAATGAATTTTAGACACGCTAAATCCTCTCACCTATCAAAGGTGGGACAGGACATGTGACTACAGGTTGCATCTAAGCTCCGTGCTGCACGCAAAGATAGGACCTGACCTATCTCTGGTGTGTGCTTTCCAAAGACTCCCATGGGAGCTAGAAAACACACACCTCACACCACGGATCGTGTAAACGAGCTAGTTCAAATAGCTGGAATTCACCTGTTTACACGATCTTTAGTGTAGTATAGACGTGATCTTTTCACACGCCTATTCTGCGCTACAACAGCGCTCGTCTGAACGAGCCCTAATGGAATTGGAGGTATAAAATCATCAGTACCAGCGATGTGGATGAGATTTAAAGAAATCCCATACACATGCTGTGACAAAACATCTGCAGCATTACTTGACCAGTGGTGCAAATTTTAAATCCACAGCATGTTAAAGTATGCTGCGAATTGGTTGCAGATGTGTTGCTGATTTTCCCTATTGAGTTCAATGGAGAAGTCAAAATCTGAACCAAGTCCAAATGGTCGTGCATTCTGCTGCACATTACCCATGGGTCCACAGCCAAATCCACAGATAGGAATGTATAAAGAAAGGGACAATAGTGGATGTATTTCTGTTCTCATATCAAAGTAGTAAGCTTGGTTCTGGTACCGTATGTATGTAGTAAACATTTGATACTGTATGTAGTAAGCTTCATTCTCCTCCTGTATTCATATAGAAAGCTCAGTTCTAATACTGTGTCTATGTGGTTAGCTTGGCTCTGTTCTCATATCTATGTATCAAGCTCGGTTCTGCTACTGTATCTATGTAGTAATCCTGGCTCTCTTATGCTGTCTACATAGTACATGCTGTCTACATGGGAGCCTACATACAGCAGCCAGGAGGACAGGAGCGTCGATAAGGGAACCGAGTATAGGAATACCCCTTTACTGATTGGCCACTATTGTGTGCTTGCCCCCCCAGGCAAAAATTTGGCAGCCAGCCCCTAATCATGAAAGCTACCAACCATCCATAAATTCCTAGACAGTCAGTAAAAGTAGGGTAATTTTTTCTTAGTGCCCGTAAAAAAAAATTGAATTGTCGATGTTTTTTTTTTTTTAGGTTGAAGGACCTTGAACAAATTATTGTGGTCATAAAAAGAGTAATTTTACAGTTCACAATGAGTGCTGCTAATGTGTTCATATCAGTATTCTAGGCTGTAGACATAATTCACTTAAATCTTTAATGATTTATTATGGTTTTCCGTAATTGTCCGTAAAAATATATTAGCTGTCTGTGATTTTTTTTTTTAGTAAGATGTCCAGAAAAAAAGAAATAATCAGATTCGAAGGTCCTAGTATTCAATATACATATACAATACTATATATGCAGGGGCGTAGCTAGAGGCTCATAGGCCCGGGTGCAAAAGTTTAGCCTGGGGCCCCCCTACAGACCCGTCCGACCGCCACTCCTTTTCACGGCTACTACTTCTACATCACTTTTAGCTACATTACTGTTTTTTTAAATGACCCATTAATAGATCATTAGTAGAGATGAGCGAACGTACTCGTCCGAGTTTGATACTCGTTCGCGTATTAGCGTGTTCGAGATGCTCGTTACTAGAGGCGAGCACCATGAGATGTTCGAGTTACTTTCACTTTCATCTCTGAGACGTTAGCGCGCTTTTCTGGCCAATAGAAAGACAGGGAAGGCATTACAACTTCCCCCTGCGACGTTCAAGCCCTATACCACCCCCCTGCAGTGAGTGGCTGGCGAGATCAGATGTCACCCGAGTATATAAATCGTCCCCTCCCGCGGCTCGCCACAGATGCATTCTGACATAGCTCAGGGAAAGTGCTGCTGATGCCGGAGCTGCTATAGGGAGAGTGTTAGGAGTGATTTTAGGCTTCAAGAACCCCAACGGTCCTTCTTAGGGCCACATCTGACCGTGTGCAGTACTGTTGAGGCTGCTTTTTGCAGTGTTGCACTTTTTTTTTTTTTTTTTTTGTATATTGGCCGTGCAGAGCATTGCGTCCTCAGTCTGCAGTCATTGTACAGAGTATAGGGCCAGTACTGGTGAGGCAGGGAAAGAGATATTCAGGCTATATAGGCAGTGGGCTTTTTCAAAAAAATTGGGGGAAAAATACTATATTTGGGCGGCCTGTGACCGTCTTCAGTTTACTGCGTGTCTGCTGGGGGTAGTAGTCCTAATTAATACGCAGCTAAGCGTTACAGCAGGCTTGCGCAAAATTGTTTCCTGGATCTGCTGTCTCTGTTACATCAGCGCCGTCATCCCGCCAGAGGGAAACAGTATACATAATATTATACGCTGCCTACAGTATCTATCTGCTGGGGGTAGTAGTCCTAATTAATACGCAGCTAAGCGTTACAGCAGGCTGGCGCAAAATTGTTTCCTGGATCTGCTGTCTCTGTTACATCAGCGCCGTCATCCCGCCAGAGGGAAACAGTATACATAATATTATACACTGCCTACAGTATCTATCTGCTGGTGGTGGTAGTCCTAATTAATACGCAACTAAGCGTTACAGCAGGCTTGCGCAAAATTGTTTCCTGGATATGCTGTGCGTTCCGTAAGGGAAGTCAGCCTCCAACCACAGGCCAATAAGCGGCACATTTAATTACAGCGTTCTGTTTCTGCACTACTGGTAATGCAGCATGCTGAGGGGTAGGGGTAGGCCTAGAGGACATGGACGCGGGCGAGGACGCGGAGGCCCAAGTCAGGGTGTGGGCACAGGCCGAGCTCCTGATCCAGGTGTATCGCAGCCGACTGCTGCGGGATTAGGAGAGAGGCACATTTCTGGCGTCCCCACATTCATCTCACAATTAATGGGTCCACGCGGTAGACCTTTATTAGAAAATGAGCAGTGTGAGCAGGTCCTGTCGTGGATGGCAGAAAGTGCATCCAGCAATCTATCGACCACCCAGAATTCTGCGCCGTTCACTGCTGCAACTCTGAATCCTCTGGCTGCTGCTCCTCCTTCCTCCCAGCCTCCTCACTCCATTACAATGACACATTCTGAGGAGCAGGCAGACTCCCAGGAACTGTTCTCGGGCCCCTGCCCAGAATGGGCAGCAATGGTTCCAAACCCTCTCCCACTGGAGGAGTTTGTCGTGACCGATGCCCAACCTTTGGAAAGTTCCCGGGGTCCGCGGGATGAGGCTAGGGACTTCCGGCAACTGTCTCAAGAGCTTTCAGTGGGTGAGGAGGACGATGACGATGAGACACAGTTGTCTATCACTCAGGTAGTAGCAATTGGAGTAAGTCCGAGGGAGGAGCGCACAGAGGATTCAGAGGAAGAGCAGCAGGACGATGAGGTGACTGACCCCACCTGGTTTGCTACGCCGACTGAGGACAGGTCTTCAGAGGGGGAGGCAAGTGCAGCAGCAGGGCAGGTTGGAAGAGGCAGTGCGGTGTCCAGGGGTAGAGGCAGGGCCAGACCGAATAATCCACCAACTGTTTCTCAAAGCGCACCCTCGCGCCATGCCACCCTGCAGAGGCCGAGGTGCTCAAAGGTCTGGCAGTTTTTCACTGAGAGTGCAGACGTCCGACGAACAGTGGTGTGCAACCTTTGTCGCACCAAGATCAGCCGGGGAGCCACCACCACCAGCCTCACCACCACCAGCATGCGCAGACATATGATGGCCAAGCACCCCACAAGGTGGGACGAAGGCCGTTCAACGCCTCCGGTTTGCACCACTGCCTCTCCCCCTGTGCCCCAACCTGCCACTGAGATCCAACCCCCCTCTCAGGACACAGGCACTACCGTCTCCTAGCCTGCACCCACACCCTCACCTCCGCTGTGCTCGGCCCCATCCACCAATGTCTCTCAGCGCACCGTCTAGCCGTCGATAGCGCAGGTGTTGAAGCGCAAGCGCAAGTACGCCGCCACGAACCCGCACTCTGAAGCGTTAAACGTGCACATAGCCAAATTGATCAGCCTGGAGATGCTGCCGTATAGGCTTGTGGAAACGAAGGCTTTCAAAAGCATGATGGCGGTGGCGGCCCCGCGCTACTCGGTTCCCAGTTGCCACTACTTTTCCCGATGTGCCGTCCCAGCCCTGCACGACCACGTCTCCGCAACATTGTACGCGCCCTCACCAACGCGGTTACTGCCAAGGTCCACTTAACAACGGACACGTGGACAAGCACAGGCGGGCAGGGCCACTATATCTCCCTGACGGCACATTGGGTGAATTTAGTGGAGGCTGGGACAGAGTCAGAGCCTGGGACCGCTCACGTCCTACCCACCCCCAGAATTGCGGGCCCCAGTTCGGTGGTGGTATCTGCGGCGGTGTATGCTTCCTCCACTAAACCACCCTCCTCCTCCTCCTCCTACGCAACCTCTGTCTCGCAATCAAGATGTGTCAGCAGCAGCAGAACGTCGCCAGCAGTCGGTGTCGTGCGGCGTGGCAGCGCAGCGTTGGGCAAGCGTCAGCAGGCCGTGCTGAAACTACTCAGCTTAGGAGAGAAGAAGCACACGGCCCACGAACTGCTGCAGGGTCTGACAGAGCAGACCGACCGCTGGCTTGCGCCGCTGAGCCTCCAACCGGGCATGGTCGTGTGTGACAACGGCCGTAACCTGGTGGCGGCTCTGCAGCTCGGCAGCCTCACGCACGTGCCATGCCTGGCCCACGTCTTTAATTTGGTGGTTCAGCGCTTTGTGAAAAGCTACCCACGCCTGTCACACCTGCTCGGAAAGGTGCGCCGGCTCTGCGCACATTTCCACAAGTCCCACATGGACGCTGCCACCCTGTGCACCCTGCAACATCGCTTTCATCTGCCAGTGCATCGACTGCTGTGCGACGTGCCCACACGGTGGAACTCTACGCTCCACATGTTGGCCAGGCTCTATGAGCAGCGTAGAGCTATAGTGGAATAGCAACTCCAACATGGGCGGCGCAGTGGGAGTCAGCCTCCTCAATTCTTTACAGAAGAGTGGGCCTGGTTGGCAGACATCTGCCAGGTCCTTGGAAACTTTGAGGAGTCTACCCAGATGGTGAGCGGCGATGCTGCAATCATTAGCGTCACCATTCCTCTGCTATGCCTCTTGAGAAGTTCCCTGCAAAGCTCGGAAACGGAGGCGGGGGAAGACAGTATGTCGCTGGATAGTCAGAGCACCCTCCTATCTATATCTCAGCACGTTGAGGAGGAGGAGGAGGAAGTGGAGGAGCATGAGGAGGAGGGGGAAGAGACAGCTTGGCCCACTGCTGAGGGTACCCATGCTGCTTGCCTGTCATCCTTTCAGCATGTATGGCCTGAGGAGGAGGAGGATCCTGAAAGTGATCTTCCTAGTGAGGACAGCCATGTGTTGCGTACAGGTACCCTGGCACACATGGCTGACTTCATGTTAGGATGCCTTTCTCGTGACCCTCGCGCTACACGCATTCTGGCCACTACGGATTACTGGGTGTACACACTGCTCGACCCACGGTATTAGGAGAACCTTTCCACTCTCATACCCGAAGAGGAAAGGGGTTCGAGAGTGATGCTATAGCACAGGACCCTGGCGGACAAGCTGATGGTAAAATTCCCATCCGACAGCGCTAGTGGCAGAAGGCGCAGTTCCGAGGGCCAGGTAGCAGGGGAGGCGCGGAGATCAAGCAGCATGTACAGCACAGGCAGGGGAACACTCTCTAAGGCCTTTGAAAGCTTTCTGGCTCCCCAGCAAGACTGTGTCACCGCTCCCCAGTCAAGGCTGAGTCGGCGGGAGCACTGTAAAAGGATGGTGAGGGAGTACGTAGCCGATCGCACGACCGTCCTCCGTGACGCCTCTGCCCCCTACAACTACTGGGTGTCGAAGCTGGACATGTGGCCTGAACTAGCGCTGTATGCCCTGGAGTTGCTTGCTTGTCCTGCGGCTAGCGTCTTGTCGGAGACGGTGTTTAGTGCGGCTGGGGGAATCATCACAGATAAGCGTACCCGCCTGTCAACCGACAGTGCCGACAGGCTTACACTCATCAAGATGAACAAAGCCTGGATTTCCCCAGACTTCTCTTCTCCACCAGCGGACAGCAGCGATACCTAAACAATACGTAGGCTGCACCCGCGGATGGAAGCACTGTTCTCTATCACCATCAAAAACGTGGACCTTTTAGCTTCATCAATATGTGTATTATATTCATCCTCCTCCTCCTGCTCCTCCTCCTGAAACCTCACGTGATCATGCCGAACGGGCAATTTTTCTTAGGGCCACAAGGCTCAGTCATATAATTTTTGCAAACAATTTTTATACGTTTCAATGCTCATTAAAGCGTTGAAACTTGCACCTGAACCAATTTTTCTTTTAACTGGGCTGCCTCCAGGCCTAGTTACAAATTAAGCCACATGGGCATGGGCAATTTTTCTGAGGTACATTAGTACTGCTGGTACACCAATTTTTTGGGGCCCTCGCCTACAGTGTAATCCGATCAATTTTTTGCCCACCTGCATTAAAGCTGACGTTACATCAGCTGTGCTGGGCACTGCAATGGGATATATTTATGTACCGCCGGTGGGTTCCAGGGAGCCACCCATGCTGTCGGTCCACACGGAGTTGTAACTGCATGTGTCCACTTCTAAAGAACCCCAGTCTGACTGGGGCATGCAGTGTGGGCCGAAGCCCACCTGCATTAAACATGACATTACCTCAGCTGTGCTGGGCACTGCAATCGGATATATTTATGTACCGCCGGTGGCTTCCTGGCACCCACCCATGCTGTCGGTCTACACGGAGTTGTAACTGCATGTGTCTACTTATAAAGAACCCCAGTCTGACTGGGGCATGCAGTGTGGGCCGAAGCCCACCTGCATTTAATCTGACGTTAGCTCTGCTGTCCAGGGCACTGCAATGGGATACATATATGTACAGCCGGTGGGTTCCAGGGAGCCACCCATGCTGTGGGTGCACACGGAATTCCCATTTCGGAGTTGTACCTGCCTGTGACTATTTATAAAAAACCGCGGTCTGACTGGGGCATGCAGACACCTTGACAGAATGAATAGTGTGTGGCACATAGGTTCCCCATTGCTATGCCCACGTGTGCAGCTCCAGATGGAGGTGGCACAGGATTGGATTTCTCATTGCTTCTGTACAGCATTGTGGGCTATCGCCCCGCCCCTTTTAAAGAGGGTCGCTACCTAGCTGTGCCAACCCTCTGCAGTGTGTGCCTGCGGTTCCTCCTCATGGCAGATGCACTTATAAATAGACATGAGGGTGGTGTGGCATGAGGGCAGCTGAAGGCTGCGCAGGGACAATTTGGTGTGCGCTGTGGACACTGGGTCGTGCAGGAGGGGGTTGGGCAGCATGTAACCCAGGAGAAGTGGCAGTGGAGTGTCATGCAGGCAGTGATTGTGCTTTGTTGGAGGTAGTGTGGTGCTTAGCTAAGGTATGCATTGCTAATGAGGGCTTTTCAGAAGTAAAAGTTGTTGGGAGGGGGGGGGGCACTCTTGCCGCTATTGTGGCTTAATAGTGGGACCTGTGAACTTGAGATGCAGCCCAACATGTAGCCCCTCGCCTGCCCTATCCGTTTCTGTGTCGTTCCCATCACTTTCTTGAATTGCCCAGATTTTCACAAATGGAAACCTTAGCGAGCATCGGCGATATACAAAAATGCTCGGGTCGCCCATTGACTTCAATAGGGTTCGTTACTCGAAAAGAACCCTCGAGCATCGCGAAAATTTCGTCCCGAGTAACGAGCACCCGAGCATTTTGGTGCTCGCTCATCTCTCATCATTAGCAATCAGGGGTTTAGCAGAGTTTTAAAACATCCAGAACACAAGCCTCAAGGCACGATTTGCTTCCTCAGGAAAGAAAATTTATATATATATACATTGGAGACAGCATAATAACAATACATACAATAGAGACATCATAAGCTGACATTATATGACATGTTAGGGCTCATGTCCACGGCCAGGTTTTCACCACCTATTATGCGTGCGTTGCGCACACACACGTGGTGCGCAGTGAACGGAGTCAATGAAAGTCAATGAACTGCGTGTAGATATTCAAGAGAAATAAATCCCAGCATGCTCACTTTCTTTGTGTACCATGCAACGTGAGCCCTGTACACTTGTATGGGCTGCATGTGATACACTGCCTATACGCAATACATTGTTTCCATACGCATTGACACTCTAAACACTCCCCATCACATGGAACACCCCTCGTCGTCGTCGCCCCCCCCCCCACTCCCCATCACACGGAATGCCCCTCGTCCCCTCCTCATTACACGATACGCCCCTCGTCCCCCGCCCACACACTCCCCATAACACAGAACGCCCCTTGTTCCCCGCCCCCCACTCCCCATCACACAGGATCCCTCCCGTTCTCTCCCCCCCATCACACAGTATCCCCCTCGTTTTCCCCCCATTACACGGGATCACCCTCGTTTTTCCCCCAATCACACAGGATAACCCTCGTTCTCCCCCCCATCACACAGGGCCCCCATCGTTCTCCCCCACATCACACAGGGTGCCCCTCGTTCTCCCCCCCATCACACAGGGTGCCCCTCGTCCCCCCCCCCATCACACAGGGTGCCCCTCGTTCTCTCCCCCCCATCACTCAGGGTCCCCCTCATTCTCCCCCCCATCACACAGTTTCCCCCTCGTTCTCGCCCCCCTCCCCATCACACAGGGTCCCCCTCATTCACCCCCCATCACACAGGGTCCCCCTCGTGCTCCCCCCCATCACACAGGCTCCCCCTCGTTCTCCCCCCCTCCCCATCACACAGGGTCCCCCTCATTCACCCCCATCACACAGGGTCCCCCTCGTGCTCCCCCCTCCCCCCCATGACACAGGGTCCCACTTGTTCTCCCCCGCCCATCACACAGAGTCCCCCTCGTTCTCCCCCGCCCATCACACAGGGTCCCCCTCGTTCTCCCCCACCCCCCATCACACAGGGTCCCGCACACTGACCGCAGTTTCAGCCCCACTTCTGTAGCCTTGAGCAATTCCAGCAACCTCATTTGTTGTTGGGGACACACCTTCCTTTCAGATGTGCCCGAGGATACATTTACACAGAGCTGTGCACGAGAAGCAGGTGCTGACAGGAATACAGTTACACAGATCTGCGGTGTATTCACAGAGCTGTGGAAGCATAAGAAGCAGTGTATACACCGCAGATCTGTGTAACTGTATCCTCGGGCACATCTGAAAGGAAGGTGTGTCCCCAACAACCAATGAGGTTGCTGGAATTGCTCAAGGCTACAGAAGTGGGGCTGAAAAGAAACATATGCGCGCGGGCCAGCAACTTCTCCTGCACGGCGGCGTTTCCTCCCGGACCTGCGCTCAGGGGAGGAACCGCAACCCCAGCAACCCCTATATGTACGCCTATGTATATATGCATATACAATAATATATATATATATATATATATATATATATATATATATATATATATATATATATACACACATATACACACATACACACACATACACACACGAAATTACAGTATACAGTGCATACATACAGTAGTATATAGATTATGCATACTACATATACAATACATATAGAATTACATGGAATACCGTATACAGGACTTGGAGTTCAGTATATAGTATATAGATAATTAATTATATAGTACAGCACGCAACATAGATTATATAGATAATAGAGATGAGCGAACACCAAAATGTTCGGGTGTTCGTTATTCGGAACGAACTTCCCGTGATGCTCGAGGGTTCGTTTCGAACAACGAACCCCATTGAAGTCAATGGGCGACCAGAACATTTTTGTATTTCGCCGATGCTCGCTAAGGTTTTCATGTGTGAAAATCTGGGCAATTCAGGAAAGTGATGGGAATGACACAGTGACGGATAGGGCAGGCGAGGGGCTACGTGTTGGGCTGCATCTCAAGTTCACAGGTCCCACTATTAAGCCACAATACCGGCAAGAGTGGGCCCCCCCCCCCCCTCCCAACAACTTTTACTTCTGAAAAGCCCTCATTAGCATGGCATACCTTTGCTAAGCACCACACTACCTCCAACAAAGCACAATCACTGCCTGCATGACACTCCACTGACACTTCTCCTGGGTTACATGCTGCCCAACCGCCCCCCCTCCCCCCCCACAGCGCACACCAAAGTGTCCCTGGGCAGCCTTCAGCTGCCCTCATGCCACACCACGCTCATGTCTATTTAGAATTGCGTCTGCCATGATGAGGGACCGCAGGCACACACTGCAGAGGTTGGCACGGCTAGGCAGCGACCCTCTTTAAAAGTGGCGGAGCGATAGCCCACAATGCTGTACAGAAGCAATGAGAAATAGAATCCTGTGCCACCGCCATCAGGAGCTGCACACGTGGGCATAGCAATGGGGAACCTATGTGCCACACACTATTCATTCTGTCAAGGTGTCTGCATGCCCCAGTCAGACCGGGCTTTTTAATTCATAGACACAGGCAGGTACAACTCCCTATTGTGAAGTCCCTGTCGACCCACAGCATGGGTGGCTCCCTGGAACCCACCGGCGGTACACAGAAATATCCCATTGCATTGCCCAACACAGCTGAGGTAGTAATGTCGTGCTTAATGCAGGTGGGCTTCGGCCCACACTGCATGCCCCAGTCTCACTGGGGTTCTTTATAAGTGTACAGATGTAGTAAAAACTCCGTGTGCACCTACAGCATGGGTGGGTGCCAGGAAGCCACCGGCGGTACATAGAAATATCCCATTGCATTGCCCAACACAGCTGAGGTAGTAATGTTGTGCTTAACCCTTTCCAATCCAATTTGTATATGGTTTTCCTAGGGGGCTTACTCTTTTTCTGCTGTTATACAACGGCGCTATATGCTGGCTAAAGCCAGTACTGCATGAGCTGACACGTAGGATAGGCTCCGACAGCAGAGAGGCTGGCAATATACAGTAAGAGAACCCCGACGGACGTCTACCAACAACGGAGCTGTACAGCCTTAAACCCTAATGTCTTCACAGGTCACACAGTGGACTGGAAAGGGTTAATGCAGGTGGGCTTCGGCCCACACTGCATGCCCCAGTCAGACTGGGGTTCTTTACAAGTGGACACATGTAGGTTAAACTCCCTGTGGACCCACTGCCTGGGTGGGTGCCAGGAAGCCACCGGCGGTACATAGAAATATCCCATTGCATTGCCCAACACAGCTGAGGTAGTAATGTCGTGCGTAATACAGGTGGGCTTCGGCCCACACTGCATGCCCCAGTCAGACGGGTTCTTTAGAAGTGTACAGATGTATTAAAAACTCAGTGTGCACCTACAGCATGGGTGGCTCCCTGGAACCCACCGGCGGTACACAAAAATATCCCATTGCATTGCCCAACACAGCTGAGGTAGTAATGTCGTGCTTAATGCAGGTGGGCTTCGGCCCACACTGCATGCCCCAGTCAGACTGGGGTTCTTTACAAGTGGACACATGTAGGTTAAACTCCCTGTGGACCCACTGCCTGGGTGGGTGCCAGGAAGCCACCGGCGGTACATAGAAATATCCCATTGCATTGCCCAACACAGCTGAGGTAGTAATGTCGTGCGTAATACAGGTGGGCTTCGGCCCACACTGCATGCCCCAGTCAGACGGGTTCTTTAGAAGTGTACAGATGTATTAAAAACTCAGTGTGCACCTACAGCATGGGTGGCTCCCTGGAACCCACCGGCGGTACACAAAAATATCCCATTGCATTGCCCAACACAGCTGAGGTAGTAATGTCGTGCTTAATGCAGGTGGGCTTCGGCCCACACTGCATGCCCCAGTCAGACTGGGGTTCTTTACAAGTGGACACATGTAGGTTAAACTCCCTGTGGACCCACTGCCTGGGTGGGTGCCAGGAAGCCACCGGCGGTACATAGAAATATCCCATTGCATTGCCCAACACAGCTGAGGTAGTAATGTCGTGCGTAATACAGGTGGGCTTCGGCCCACACTGCATGCCCCAGTCAGACGGGTTCTTTAGAAGTGTACAGATGTATTAAAAACTCAGTGTTCACCTACAGCATGGGTGGCTCCCTGGAACCCACCGGCGGTACATAAAAATATCCCATTGCATTGCCCAACACAGCTGAGGTAACGTCAGCTGTAATGCAGGTGGGCTAAAAATTAATTTGATTACACTGTAGGCGAGGGCCCACAAAAATTGCTGTATCAACAGTACTAATGTACATCCCAAAAATTGGCCATGGCCAGCCAAGAGGGCAGGTGAAACCCATTAATCGCTTTGGTTAATGTGGCTTAAGTGGTAACTAGGCCTGGAGGCAGCCCAGTGTAACGAAAAATTGGTTCAAGTTAAAGTTCCAATGCTTTTAAGCGCATTGAAACTTATAAAAATTGTTCTGAAAAATTATTTGAGTGAGCCTTGTGGCCCTAAGAAAAATTGCCCGTTCAGCGTGATTACGTGAGGTTTCAGGAGGAGGAGCAGGAGGAGGAGGAGGAGGAATATTAGACACAGATTGATGAAGCAGAAATGTCCCCGTTTTGGATGGTGAGAGAGAACGTAGCTTCCATCCGCGGGTGCAGCCTACGTATTGCTTACGTATCGCTGCTGTCCGCTGGTGGAGAACAGAAGTCTGGGGAAATCCAGCCTTTGTTCATCTTGATGAGTGTTAGCCTGTCGGCACTGTCGGTTGACAAGCGGCTACGCTTATCTGTGATGATTCCCCCAGCCGCACTAAACACCCTCTCCGACAACACGCTAGCCGCAGGACAAGCAAGCACCTCCAGGGCATACAGCGCTAGTTCAGGCCACATGTCCAGCTTCGACACCCAGTAGTTGTAGGGGGCAGAGGCGTCACCAAGGATGGTCGTGCGATCCGCTACGTACTCCCTCACCATCCTTTTACAGTGCTCCCGCCGACTCAGCCGTGACTGGGGAGCGGTGACACAGTCTTGGTGGGGAGCCATAAAGCTGGCCAGGCCCTTAAAGACTGTTGCACTGCCTGGGATGTACATGCTGCTCGATCTACGCACATCCCCTGCTACCTTGCCCTCGGTACTGCGCCTTCTGCCACTAGCGCTGTCGGCTGGGAATTTTACCATCAGCTTGTCCGCAAGGGTCCTGTGGTATAGCAACACTCTCGAACCCCTTTCCTCTTCGGGAATGAGAGTGGGCAGGTTCTCCTTATACCGTGGATCGAGCAGTGTGTACACCCAGTAATCCGTAGTGGCCAGAATGCGTGCAACGCGAGGGTCACGAGAAAGGCATCCTAACATGAAGTCAGCCATGTGTGCCAGGGTACCTGTACGCAACACATGGCTGTCTTCACTAGGAAGATCACTTTCAGGATCCTCCTCCTCCTCCTCCTCCTCAGGCCATACACGCTGAAATGATGACAGGCAAGCAGCATGGGTACCGTCAGCAGTGGGCCAAGCTGTCTCTTCCCCCTCCTCCTCATCCTCCTCATCCTCCTCCTCCTCCTCCTCCTCCTGAACGCGCTGAGATATAGACAGGAGGGTGCTCTGACCATCCAGCGACATACTGTTTTCCCCCGACTCTGTTTCCGAGCGCAAAGCGGCTGCCTTTATGGTTTGCAGGGAACTTCTCAAGATGCATAGCAGAGGAATGGTGACGCTAATGATTGTAGCATCGCCGCTCACCACCTGGGTAGACTCCTTAAAATTACCAAGGACATGGCAGATGTCTGCCAACCAGGCCCACTCTTCTGAAAGGAATTGAGGAGGCTGACTCCCACTGCGCCGCCCATGTTGGAGTTGGTATTCCACTATGGCTCTACGCTGCTCATAGAGCCTAGCCAACATGTGGAGCGTAGAGTTCCACCGTGTGGGCACGTCGCACAGCAGTCGGTGCACTGGCAGATTAAAGCGATGTTGCAGGGTGCGCAGGGTGGCAGCGTCCGTGTGGGACTTGCGGAAATGTGCGCAGAGCCGGCGCACCTTTACGAGCAGGTCTGACAAGCGTGAGTAGCTTTTCAGAAAGCGCTGAACCACCAAATTAAAGACGTGGGCCAGGCATGGCACGTGCGTGAGGCTGCCGAGCTGCAGAGCCGCCACCAGGTTACGGCCGTTGTCACACACGACCATGCCCGGTTGGAGGCTCAGCGGCGCAAGCCAACGGTCGGTCTGCTCTGTCAGACCCTGCAGCAGTTCGTGGGTCGTGTGCCTCCTATCTCCTAAGCTGAGTAGTTTCAGCACGGCCTGCTGACGCTTGCCCACCGCTGTGCTGCCACGCCGCGCGACACCGACTGCTGGCGACGTCCTGCTGCTGCTGACACATCTAGATTGCGAGACAGAGGTTGAGGAGGAGGAGGAGGAGGGTGCTTTAGTGGAAGAAGCATACACCGCCGAACATACCACCACCGAGCTGGGGCCCGCAATTCTGGGGGTGGGTAGGACGTGAGCGGTCCCAGGCTCTGACTCTGTCCCAGCCTCCACTAAATTCACCCAATGTGCCGTCAGGGAGATGTAGTGGCCCTGGCCGCCTGTGCTTGTCCACGTGTCCGTAGTTAAGTGGACCTTGCCACTATCCGCATTGGTGAGGGCGCGTACAATGTTGCGGGAGACGTGGTTGTGCAGGGCTGGGACAGCACATCGGGAAAAGTAGTGGCGACTGGGAACTGAGTAGCGCGGGGCCGCCGCCGCCATCATAGCTTTGAAGGACTCCGTTTCCACAACCCTATACGGCAGCATCTCAAGGCTGATAAATTTGGTTATGTGAACGGTAAACGATTGAGCGTGCGGGTGCGTGGCGGCGTACTTGCGCTTGCGCTCCAACACTTGCGCTATCGACGGCTGGACTGTGCGGTGCGAGACATTGCTGGATGGGGCCGAGGACAGCGGAGGTGAGGGTGTGGGTGCAGGCCATGAGACGGTTGTGCCTGTGTCCTGAGAGGGAGGTTGGATCTCAGTGGCAGGTTGGGGCATAGGGGGAGAGGCAGCGGTGCAAACCGGAGGCGGTGAACGGCCTTCGTCCCACCTTGTGGGGTGCTTGGCCATCATATGTCTGCGCATGCTGGTGGTAGTGAGGCTGTTGGTGGTGGCTCCCCGGCTGATCTTGGCGCGACAAAGGTTGCACACCACTGTTCGTCGGTCGTCAGGCGTCTCTGTGAAAAACTGCCAGACCTTAGAGCACCTCGGCCTCTGCAGGGTGGCATGGCGCGAGGGTGTGCTTTGGGAAACACTTGGTGGATTATTCGGTCTGGCCCTGCCTCTACCCCTGGCCACCGCACTGCCTCTTGCAACCTGCCCTGCTAATGCCCTTGCCTCCCCCTCTGAAGACCTGTCCTGAGTAGGCGTTGCACACCAGGTGGGGTCAGTCACCTCATCGTCCTGCTGCTCTTCCTCCGAATCCTCTGTGCGCTGCTCCCTTGGACTTACTGCCCTTACTACTACCTCACTGCAAGACAACTGTGTCTCATCGTCATCGTCCTCCTCACCCACAGAAACTTCTTGAGACAGTTGGCGGAAGTCCCCAGCCTCTTCCCCCGGACCCCGGGAACTTTCGAATGGTTGGGCATCAGTGACGATAAACTCCTCTGGTGGGAGAGGAACCACTGCTGCCCAATCTGAGCAGGGGCCCGAGAACAGTTCCTGGGAGTGTTCCCGCTCCTGAGCAGGTGTCATTGTAGTGGAGTGAGGAGGCTGGGAGGAAGGAGGAGCAGCAGACAGAGGATTCGGATTTGCAGCAGTGGACGGCGCAGAACTGTGGCTGGACGATAGGTTGCTCGAAGCACTTTCTGCCATCCAGGACAGGACCTGCTCACACTGCTCATTTTCTAATAAACGTCTCCCGCGTGGACCCATTAATTGGGCGATGAATGTGGGGACGCCAGAAACGTGCCTCTCTCCTAATCGCGCAGCAGTCGGCTGCGACACACCTGGATCAGGAGCTCGGCCTGTGCCCACACCCTCACTTGGGCCTACGCGTCCTCGGCCACGTCCACGTCCTCTAGGCTTACCCCTACCCCTCAGCATGCTGTATTACCAGTGATTTGATTTCCCAGGCAGGAAATAAATTGGCGCAAGCCTGCAGGCCAAATATAATGTTTTCGCTTTTTTGCAAAGGGAAGGACCCACTGCGTATATTCAATGAACAATAACTTTTAGAACTGTAGTGTGGCCCTGAAAAAGTGACACACAACTTTAGTGTAGCAGAGTTATTAACTCTAGCAGAGCAGGTATTTGTCAGTCAGGAAAGACAATGGCGCAAGCCTGCAGTAAACCGTAGCTGGTTGCGTCTGATTTTTGTACGTTGTCCACGCAGCACACACATACACGGAGACCTTAGGACTGACACAGGCAGGCCAAATATAATTTCTGTTCCTTTTTTGCAAAGGGAAGGACCCACTGCGTATATTCAATGAACAATAACTGTGTTGTGGCCCTGCCTACACAATTCTGTCCCTGTAGTATCAATGGAGGGTGCAATGCTCTGCACAGACGATTTTTAGAAAAAAAAAAATATGCAACACTGCTAACAGCAGCCAGCACAGTACTGCACACGCTTAAATTTGGCCCTAGAAAGGACCGTTGAGGTTCTTGAAGGCTACACTCACTCCTAACACTCTCCCTGCCTATGCACCACTTCTGTCCCTAATGCCGGGTGCAATGCTCTGCACTGCCGATTTTGAGGAAAAAAAAAACAAAACACTGCTAGCAGCAGCCTGCACACAGGTAGATGTGGCCCTAAGAAGGACCTTTGGGGTTCTTGAAGCCTACACTGACTCCTAACGCTCTCCCTACAGCAGCACCAGCACGATAGTACTTTCCCTCAGCTAACTCACAAGGCATGTGTGGTGAGCCGCGGGAGGGGCCGACTTTTATACTCGGGTGACATCTGATCTTCCCAGCCACTCACTGCAGGGGGGTGGTATAGGGCTTGAACGTCACAGGGGGAAGTTGTAATGCCTTCCCTGTCTTTCAATTGGCCAGAAAAGCGCGCTAACGTCTCAGAGAGGAAACTGAAAGTAACCAGAACACCGCGTGGTGCTCGTTACAAGTAACGAGCATCCCGAACACCCTAATATTCGCACGAATATCAAGCTCGGACGAGTACGTTCGCTCATCTCTATTAAAGATACATTCCTATGAATGTTTCTTTCATTCATTATGTAACCAGCCCCATAGTATATATAAATCCTTTGTATATGAAAAATGTACCTTTAGTTGGGTCATGTGGTCTCACAGTGACCCCTGGGAGTTACTTTTCATTCTGTTCCCTCAAGGGGTCACCACAGCTCAGTCATCAAAACTTTCTGCGTGATGTGCTTACATGGACTATCTCATGCATGCTGTTCTCAGGGAGGACAGTAACTCCTATGAAAGTGAAAGCAGCATCAAGCATCAGACAGGAGGCTGCACTGCATAATCTACACATGCAGAGTGTGACAGGCAATCAGATGAGGGGTACAGGGATGGAGAAATGTGTTTCTTTAATGTGTGGTTTCAACAGTGGTGTAAAACGGAAGGTTTTGGATTTCCTAGTCGTGATTTTAGAAGGTGATCTAAGGAGATGTTCATGAGGGATGGTATGCATGCGTCACATAAAAGGTAAAGAAGTCCTTGTGAGGAATTTTTTGACAGACATTTAAACTAGATCTGAGATTAGTTGGGGGAAGATCCGAAACAAGAAAGTATTATCTCACTGAAGGAGTAGTAGATGCTTGGAACAAACTTCCAGGAGATGTGAGTGGAAAATCAATAATAAATAAATTCAAGCTGCCTGAGATAAATGTATATCTATCCTAAGAGAGAAATAATACAAGGCTGGACTAGATGGACCAGGGGGTCTTTTTCTGCTGTCTATTTTCTCTATATTTTTTAAACTAGTTTTATTGAAAAATATCATTTTCCACTAATATAAACAAATGCAGTTACAATGTTTTACGTTTCCAATCAGTATAAGGCCGGCTTCACACGAGCGTGACGGGCTCCGCCACGGAATATTCCGCAGTGAAGCCCGTCACGGCGCCCCCCAGAGACCCCATACTTACCAGCGGAAGATAGCGTGAAGACGCTTCCCCGCCCACCGCCGTCGCGTCATGTGGCACGCCCACCGCGTCACATATGACGCTGCGGCGGTAGGCGGGAAAGCATTTTCACGCTATCTTCCGCTGTGTTACAGCGGGAGATAGCGTGAACGGACGGCTTCCATTGACTGCAATGGAAGCCGTCAGCGCGTACACCCACGGCAAATAGAGCATGCTGCGGGTGAGGACGGGAGATTTCACGGTGTGAAATTCCGCGGTGGAATTCCGCATCGTGAGCATTGTGCTAGAACCTAACAGCAGCGGGCAACGCAGCGGATTTTCGCCGCGAATTACGCGGCGTAAATCCGTTCGTGGGAAGGAGGCCTAAAAGGTAAAACTATTTCAAAATTGTGAAGTACAATATTACATATATTACAATTTATAAAGATAGGAACATTTTTTGGTATGATTACAGATAGATTCTAGGAGGGAAGAAAAGAAAAACATGGGAGAAGCAAATAAACATATGTATCATAGGCAGGGTAGTATATTGAAATCTAATTAATGGTTTGCTAATATTATCTATAATTTGTATATCGTTCTGGTAATTTGGCACAACTATGAAGTTGCCTGTTTATCTACTAAGTAAGGGTGCATTTGCACGAGCGTGTGCGTATGCATACATAGGTGTGCACAAAACCACGCGCCCACGCACATGCACAAACGCGTGAATGCAGGTCCATACCCATTGCCTCTAATATCTAGAGTCAGGAAAATTAAAAAGGTGAGGAAGTCCTCTATTATTCCATAGGGGAATTTCAGATTGTAGTTCTTCATATCCTGTTACTTGTTTGGTCAAATTCCATATTCGAATTGCTAATTGATGTACAGGTAAAATATACCAAGGATATCATCTTTGATTTTCCAAGATTATCCATGAAGAGTATAGGAGGAATAGTGTATCACATGTTGTTTGGCATTAGGTAGTTTCATTTGATAGCCAATATTAAAAATAAAGTAGTTGTCCTGCTATACTCAGTAATATCATTTAAAAGTCTTTAGGGTCTTAGGTCGGAGCAGTATTTCAATTCGAAGCCTAGGTCCAGAGTTCCCCCATATTAAAGACGACAATAAGGAATTTACTGTATTAAAGAATTTCTTGGTATTATGACATCAGTATGTTCAATCCTCTAGAGAAGTTTTGGAAGTGTCATCATTTTCATGAAATGTATTCTACCGCCACAGATAAATAAAGCAAATTCCATATTTTAAGCTTATCTTTAACGCTGGTGTCACATGGGCGTAAGAGCATTTGTGCTGCATATTTGCTCAATGGGCGTTGCATATTTGTGAGCGCAAGTACGTTTTTTACTGTACTTTTTGCACCATCAAACATGCAAGAATGATCCCATTTATTTAAACAGGCCATTAAGTTAATTAGTTCAATATGTACAATTTTTGTGCTCAAATGTTCAGGAAAATACAGAATGCTGCCTGTTTTTTTGCATGAATGAAATGCACCAACAAAATCCTTGCATGTGAATTAACCCACTGAAATCAACAGGTTCCATTCACTGCACATTCCACGCACAAATTTTAAGCTCACAATATGCTGTGCAAATAAATTCATGTGATTCAGGCTTAGGGCAAAGTCAGATGAGCGTTCTTTTGTGCGCGCCTATGTGTGCAAAAAAAAGCACGTTTGATAGAACCATTGGTTTCCTATACGATGTTCACATGTCTGTTTTTTACAGGCGCAAAATCTTTGCACCTGCAAAAGATAGGACATGCGTGCACCAGCAAGGTCCATGCTGAGCGTATTGAATCCCCACGGGGAGTTCCCTCATCAGTGAACACTGTGACAGCACTGGAACTCCTTATGGGGACGAAAGAGTCCCCTGCCATAGCTGTCACAGCTGTGGCAGAGAATCGTGAAGTTCTCTCATTGCTTTCAATGGGGCCAGCGTTGCAGCCGCCCCATTGAAAACAATGGGATGCAGGCAACCCCCGCAGTGATTTTTGGGGAAGGACTAAAAATTTAAGCCCTTCCCTGAAAATCATCCGTAGATGTAGAAAAAAAAAATTACTAACCTAGCAGCGCTGTCCGGGTTCCGACACGTCTTATCTCTTGCACTGATTTAAAACACTTTCTTCTGCCTGGGGATTTAAAAATCCCCATCTCTTGAAAGAGCTGCTTTGATTGGCTGAACGCTCAACCAAGCACAGGTAGCGCTCAGCCATTAATTAAATGACAGTTGAGTGCTGCCTGAGATTGGACACAGCGCTCAGCCCATCAAAGGCAGCGCTCAGCTGTCATTCATTGAATTCAATGAATGGCTGAGTGCTGCCTCTGATAGATCAGTGCTGGCATGCAAGAGGGAAGATGTGCCGGGTCCCAGACAGCGCTGCTAGGTGAATGTCTTTTTTTTTTATCTACACCTAGGGATGATTTTCAGGGAAGGGCTTATATTTCAAGCCCTTCCCCGAAGATCACTGAAGGGGTTGCCTGCATCCCATTGCTTTCAATGGGGCCGGTGGCCACAGCGCTGGCCCCATTGAAAGCAATGGGCACGGAGCTACGGTCACGCACATTTTGATAGGTGCACAAAAAAACGCTTGTCTGACTGAGCCTCAAGGAAATAAAGTAGTTGGGTAATATTAAGGTTATATGAATGTTGGCAATCTTTAGGAATATATATTTCTCGATATTTAAATTGAGGGACAATTTTGAGATTGCAGATTTCTTCACCTATTGCACAAAGTCTTATCTGTGAGAGGCATGAACACAGATTTCTGACAGTTAATAAGTAATCCTGAGAAGAATCCAAATTTGTCTATAATTGATAAAGCATATGGTAGAGTACAGTACGTCTTGGGTCGGAAAGGAATAATACTATGTCATCAGCATATAGGCCTATAGGATCTTCCCTAGGACCAACTGTTATGCCTCGAAAATTTAGATCTTGTCTAACAGGTAATGCTAGTGGTTCTATAGCAATAGCAAATAGAGAAGGGGACAAAGGGCATGTTTGTCTTATTCCCCTGTTAAGATGAAAGGAAGAGGAGAGTAGTCCATTCAGGGGGATTCTAGCATTAGGCATTTTATATATGATGGGAATCCAAAACTGAAACAATGTAATAGTTCTATCAGGTGAGGCCATTCAATTGAATCAAAGGCTTTTGCAGTATAGTATCTAAAGTATCCAATTTTGTTTTTGTTTCCGACCTATTTGTGTTATTACCTGTCTGATGTTATGTAATGTTCATTTTGCAAGTATGAATACTGATAGGTCAGAGTGAAAAATATTGTGAAGAAGCAGGTTCAGTTTATTTGCTAATAATTTATTGTTATAGATTATTTATATTTTTTTATGTTTACAAGGAGTACAGTGTACAGTTCATTCAACATAGTATGTAAGGCCAAAAAAAGACTTATGTCCATCCAGTTCAGACTATTACCCCCCCAATGTTGATCCAGAGGAAGGCAAAAAAAACCCCACTGAGGTAGAAGCCAATTTTCCCCATCTAAGGAAGAAAAAAAAAGAACAGCTCATACACGGGACACGGTTTTCATTTATACTATGTGCTATACAATATACATATACACATAGAATTCAGTATACATATATTAGCTACATTATAGTGCACTAACTGTGTTTCGGATACTCTACATACTACATAAGGTACAGTATATAAACATATATAGGATGCTTTATATATACATATATGACCTACAATCATAGCTAGTGTTAACTATGTGCAACCCATACTATCACACTAGGCACTAGCCACCAGTTTGAGGAAGGGGCACAGGCAGATGGAGTCTGGGAGCGAAAGTCTTCCTTAGGTCCGCCTGGCCAGATTATCTTCTTTCTCTATGTGACAGTGTCTTTTGGAGCTACATAAATCATCCTCTTCCCAGATCTGTTTCCTCCCCTCTGATATTCTAAGGTACCCGTGTCAGCCCATTGGAACCCCTGTAACTAGAGATGAGCGAACGTACTCGTAATGAGTACTTACGCACCCGAGTACCGCCATTTTCGAGTACTTCAGTACTCGGGCGTAAAGATTCGGGGGGCGCCGGGGGGCGGGGAGAGGCGCGGCGGTGCGGGGGGTAGCAGCGGGGAACAGGGGGGAGCCCTCTCTCTCTCCCTCTCCCCCCCACTCCCCACTGCTACCCCCCGTGCCGCCACGGCGCCCCCCGAATCTTTACGCGCGAGTACCGCTGTACTCGAAAATGGCGGTGCTCGGGTGCGTAAGTACTCGTAACGAGTACGTTCGCTCATCTTTACCTGTAACATAATTGCTTAGCTCTGGTGCGGTATTTATGTTATGAGTTTGGTTCTGGTACTGTAATTATGCTTTCACCACACCCCTCAATATTTGCTGCGGGAAAGGCTGTGCCTGCTAAGGGACAGCCGATCAGAAGCTGTGGGCATTCATGTGGGCATGCAGCTCATCTCCACCCATTCTGCGGGTGGAGACTAGATGCACCAGTACCATGGGATCCAGTAGACATACATATTACATAGGATCCAGGAATCATGCATAGTACAAAGAATACAGAATGAATGTTAGATAGGACACATTGTACATGCATCTTACATAGCATACAGAATACTTATCATATATTGGATCCAGTATGACAAAAAATCTGCTTCTTCCATAAGTTAAATATATGATGTGGCTGCTGCTTATTTTCTCATTTGTATAATCACTTGCAATAGCTGGAAGTTATTTTCCTAATTCCAGTTGTATTCTATGCAAATAACAGGAAGAGGAAAGATCCAGGAGGTTGTAATGCTGTAGAAATCATGACAGCCCCTTGCTACATTTGCCTTGGGTGGACAGATAAAAGAAAGACTGATTAAAGAAGTTCCTTTCCTTTGTTCCTTTGCTAATATACTATATAGTGAAATCTTTTTTTCTTTTATAAAAGGGTTCATTTCAGTGCACAGGAAAGGCTGGTATTAACCCCTCTGTTCCCAGATAAGATAACACGAAGATGTCAAACTGCCCACATATCTAATCTATATGTGTCTGCATGAATGTGTTCTATAAGAAGACCATGCAGTTGGCAGAAACACCAGCACTCTTATCCAGAGGCTGCAGCATTCACATGAATGGGACTGAATGCATTGACCATGGGCAATAGTGGGGATATTATATGTGGAAAAATAAGCAATCCCTTTAATAACTTAATATGCTGACATTTCTGTTGTAGAATGAATAGAACCATTCGATATGTACTGCATTTACTCAGTTACCCGTTTTGTTTGGGGGTTCAAAAACGTTGTCACCACTACTGAATAACATAGGCATCATAGAGGCAATCCCTGAAGGTGCATGCACACTGGCAAGAAAATCGTGTGAGTTTTGTGGGTTGCGAGGCATAAAACTCACACAAAAATACAACCCATTATTTCTAATATGGGCAATTTTTCTCTTGCGGCGATACTGTGAGACAGAAAATTTGCAGCATGTTCTATTTTTGTATGAGTCTCGCACAAGAATAAAACATGCAGATGTGCTGTATCCTGCAAATCACACAGCAAAACAGTATCTTGCACCTGTGTGAATTAGCCCAAAGACTGCTATGCATCTCTTGAGGAGTGGGCGTCCAATGGAATGTTGAAGCTATGCCCATTCCCAATGTGGTACGCGTGCAGACTCCCTCCTCTGCCAATACTACAATTGGATCATACTGCTCTTCCTTACTATGTCCGGCCCTAGTGTTTGGCTCCGGCTTTACTGCTGCACCTGAATGGAGTTAAAGAGGTTGTCTGAGTCAAGGGAAAGCCATGTCTCCGGGTCCCTCTTGGTATAAAATAACAAATCAGCAGTTACTCACCTCTCCCTGCTCCCCCATTCACCCTCCGTCAACAGCTCTGGTCTGTTTATAGACAGCTGTGATGTTTCATAAACTGCTGTAACAGCCAATGACAGTGCTCAGCCATGATTGTAGAGTGCTGTCATTGGCTGCTGTAGCTTGTTTGCAGACAAGCTCAACATGAAAAGTGACATCACAGGTAGACTGCAGCTGGTGGTGGACGACAAATGAGTGGAGAATGAGTAACTGCTAGAGATGAGCGAGCGTACTCGTCCGAGCTTGTTACTCGTTCGAGTATTAGGGTACTCGAGATGCTCGTTACTCGAGACAAACACCATGCGGTGTTCGAGTCACTTCCATTTTCTTCCCAGAAAATGTTGCGCCATTTTCTGGCCAATAGTAACACAGGGAAGGCATTACAACTTCCTCCTGTGAAGTTCCAGCCCTATCCCACCCCCCTGCAGTGAGTGGCTGGGGAGATCAGGTGACACCCGAGTATCTAAACTGGGGCCGGCCGCGGCTCGCCACAGATGCACGCTGAGAGACATTAGGGAAAGTGCCGTCCTGCTGTAGCTGCTATAGGGAGAGTGTTAGGCTGTTATATTCGTCTTCAAGAACCCCAACGGTCCTTCTTAGGGCCACATCTGACCGTGTGCAGTACTGTTGAGGCTGGTTTTAGCAGTGTTGCACTTTTTTTTTTTTTTGTATATCGGGCGTGCAGACCATAGCGTCCTCAGTCTGCAGTCATTTTACTCAGTATAGGGGCAGTACTGGTGAGGCAGGGACAGTGGTACAGGGAAAGAGGTATACTGGCTATATAGGCAGTGGGCTTTTTCAAAAAAATTGGAAAAAAAAATCTTTGGGCTGCCTGTGACCGTCTTCAGTTTACTGATGTCTGCTGGGGGTAGTAGTCGCTCACTTATTACCCAGCTAGGTGTTACTGCAGCCTTTCGCATAATTTTTTCTGGCTGCACTGTGCTTTCAATAACCACAGTCATCCTCCAACAGGGAAATCCATATACAGGCTATATAGGCAGTGTGCTTTTTCCCAAAAATTGGAAAGAAATACAATATTTGGGCTGCCTGTGACCGTCTTCAGTTTACTGCGTGTCTGCTGGGGGTACTAGTAGTCGCTCATTATTACCCAGCTAAGCGTTACAGCAGGCTTGCGCATAATTGTTTCCTGGCTCTGCTGTGTCTGTTACATGATCGCCGTCATCCCGCCAGAGGGAAACAGTATACATCAATACGCTGCATACGGTATCTGTCTGGTTTCTCACCTCACCATTTAAAAAAATTGAAGCAAAATACTTAAGGCCTACCACTGGCCTTTGGCCACTTGACTGGTTCTTCGCTGTGAATTCCAGTAGCTCAGTCATACGCCCCTAGGTCTGACTACAGGCTTGCGCATAATTGTTTCCTGGCTCTGCTGTGTCCGTTACATGATCGCCGTCATCCCACCAGAGGGAAACAATATAAATTTATACGCTGCATACGGTGTCTGTCTGGTTTTTCACCTCACCATTTTAAACAATTGAAGCAAAATACTTAAGGCCTACCACTGGCCTTTGGCCACTTGACTGGTTCTGCGCTGTGAATTACAGTAGCTCAGTCATACGCACCTAGGTCTCACTACAGGCTTGCGCATAATTGTTTCCTGGCTCTGCTGTGCGCTCCGTAAGCAAAGTCAGCCTCCAACCACAGGCCAATAAGCGGCACATTTAATTACAGCGTTCTGTTTCTGCTCTACTCGTAATACACCATGCTGAGGGGTAGGGGTAGGCCTAGAGGACGTGCTCCCCCTATACTGCTGCTAGTGATATGTTACTGGGGCCTGTCTAGACTGCAACTACTACTGAAATGGAACTAATACTGTGCTCCCCCTATACTGCTGCTAGTGATATGTTACTGGGGCCTGTCTAGACTGCAACTACTACTGAAATGGAACTAATACTGTGCTCCCCCTATACTGCTGCTAGTGATATGTTACTGGGGCCTGTCCAGACTGCTACTACTACTGAAATGGAACTAATACTGTGCTCCCCCTATACTGCTGCTAGTGATATGTTATTGGGGCCTGTCCAGACTGCTACTACTACTGAAATGGAACTAATACTGTGCTCCCCCTATACTGCTGCTAGTGATATGTTACTGGGGCCTGTCCCTAATGCTACCGCTGAAATGTTACTAATTCTGGGCTCGGCCTATACCGCTGCTAATGCTATGTCACTGGGGTGTGGAAACGGAGGCTTCCCAAAGACATGATGGCGGCGAGGCCATTTCCCACCAACGCGGTTACTGTTAAGGTGCATATAACCATGGACACGTGGAGAGGACACGTAGTGCCTCAAAAACATCCCCCTCCTCCTCCAACAATGAAAACATTCTTGGCAAATACCTTTGCATTGGTCCGTCTGGTGGCAGTCCAAGAATTTCACCTTTAACGACACAACAAGAGAGCCCCCCCCCCCACCATCCCCCCACCACGGCCCACTTAATCCTGGCCACATTCCGAAAACCAACTAAATAAAACCGTGCTACTAGGTCCGCAGTCGCGACCACATTCCCACCAACGCGGTTACTGTTAAGGTACATATTACCAGTCTGACTGGGGCATGCACAGTGGGCCGAAGCCCACCTGTATTGTATCTGACGTTAGCTCTGCTGAGCAGGGCACTGCAATGGGATACATTTATGTACCGCCGGTGGGTTCCAGGGAGCCACCCATGCTGTGGGTCCACAGAGACTTCACATTACGGATTTGTACTTGCCAGTGTCTATGTATTAAAAACCCCCGTCAGACTGGGGCATGCAGTGTGGGCCGAAGCCCACCTGCATTTAATCTGACGTTACCTCAGCTGTGCTGGGCAATGCAATGGGATTTATTTATGTAACGCCGGTGGCTTCCTGGGATCCACCCATGCTGTCGGTCCACACGGAGTTGTACCTGCCTGTGTCTACTTATAAAGAACCCAGGTTGGACTGGGGCATGCAGTGTGGGCCAAAGCCCACCTGTATTTAATCTGACATTAGCTCTACTATCCGGGGCACTGCATTGGGACAAACTACAGGAGCAATACAGCGCTAATGAGACGTGCACAGCTACGCTAGCATTGGAGTCTGCTGTAGGCACGCGATTGCTGAGTGTTTGTGCAGTGGCCTATGTTGTGAGTGCAGTGAAAGTCCACTTCCAGCCTAGGATTGCTGAATCTGTGGGCCGAGGCCTATGCCGTGGGCGCGGTGCAAGTCTGCCATGTTTGGCCGCTCAGATCAATTTTTGGTTCATGTCTTGGGTTTCCTAGGACCCACCTATGCTGTTGGTGCAAACTTAGTTCCCATTGTGGTGTTTGACCTGTCTGGCACAAAGTCACTGACTGACTTGGCTGGGGGGCAGAGCGCAGAAGGCTTTTTCCCTTGCAGTGTGGATTGAGCTATGCGACACCTTGACAGAATGAATACTGTGTGGCACATGGATTCCCCATTGCTATGCCCACGTTTGCAGCTCCTGACAGAGGTGGCACAGGATTGGAGTTCTCATTGCTTCTGTACAGCATTGTGGGCTATCTCCCCGCCCCTTTTAAAGAGGGTCGCTGCCTGGCCCTGCCAACCCTCTGCAGTGTGTGCCTCTGGTTCCTCCTCATGGCAGACGCACTTATAAATAGACATGAGGGTGGTGTGGCTATGAGGCCAGCGTGTTGCATGAGGGCAGCTGAAGGCTGCGCCGGGACACTTTGGTGTGCGCTGTGGACACTGGGTCGTGCGGGGGGGTTGGGCAGCATGTTACCCAGGAGAAGTGGCAGCGGAATGTCATGCAGGCAGTGATTGTGCTTTGTTGGAGGTAGTGTGGTGCTTAACTAAGGTGTGCCTTGCTAATGAGGGTTTTTCAGAAGTAAAAATTGTTGGGGGGGGGAGGGGCACTCTTGCCGCTATTGTGGCTTAATAGTGGGACCTGGGAACTTGAGATGCAGCCCAACATGTAGCCCCTCGCCTGCCCTATCCGTTTCTGTGTCGTTCCCATCACTTTCTTGAATTTCCCAGATTTTCACAAATGAAAACCTTAGCGAGCATCGGCGATATACAAAAATGCTCGAGTCGCCCATTGACTTCAATGGGGTTCGTTACTCAAAACGAACCCTCGAGCATCGCGGGAAGTTCGACTCGAGTAACGAGCACCCGAGCATTTTGGTGCTCGCTCATCTCTAGTAACTGCTCATTTGTTATTTTTTAACCATGGGGCACCCGGTGACAGGGGTGTCCCTAACTCAGACAACCTCTTGAAATTACTGGGACCACACAGAGGGCTACTATTAAGTGGGGCCACAGGGGACATTATAACTAAGTGGTGGCACTATAACTAATGAGGCCACAAAGGAAGCACTACATGTAAGTAGGGCCACAGATGGACATTTATAGTAAGTAGGGCTACAGAGAGGACACTATTAGTAGGTGGAGCTACAGAAGGGACACTATTACTTTGTAGGGCACAGAGAACACATTATTTTGTCATTCATTCAGCGAGAACTGCCTGTGATTGGCTGAGCGTCTCAGCCAATCACAAGCAGCTCTTTCAGCAGCCGGGGATTTTAATTCCCTGCTGCTCAAAGAACTGCATTGCAGAGTTGGGGACAGAGCAGAGAGGACGTGGCTGAGCCCCGGCAGCTGAAGGAAGGTGAGTATGTGTTTTTTTTTTTTTTTTTTCACGTTTGCCTTGTTTTTCAAGAAAGGGCTTATATTTAAAGCCCTTCCCTGAAAAACAATTACAGGATGCCGGCAGACCACTGCCTTTGATGGAGCTGCCGGCAGCAGCCGTGGCTCCATTGAAGGCAATGCGCACCTGCATACACCCGTGTTTTTGCGCGTACAGGGGCGCGCACATATGTACTCACCTATGTACGCACAAACACATGCTCGTGTGAAGCCACCCTAATACTAAAGTACCTATTACTGGTATAACAGTATATCGATTCATACACTGTATTTATTCCAAACATCAGTTCCTGTAGTATCGTGTTCCCCACATTGATTAGGGGGAGTAAGTATCAATATATGGATGGAATACTTACATCAACACAGGAGGAGCATTCAGCTGTCAACCAGCCATCTGCTTCTTCATTGAAGAGGCGAGGAGCTGCTGATTCCCCACAGCAGCAGTAGGTGGTTTGAGCAGCCATGGGCCCCCTGATGACCTGGGGTGGCCGCTCAGACCAATAGTATTATAGCCCACTATTGGTGATGACTCCTGAGGAGTTTGGAGGTGGAGCAATGTAAAGAAGTATTGTCTGCAACGCTCCAGGCGTTAGTCACTCTCCTGCTCTGCCTTATGTTCTTTCACTGTGCTCTTCAGCACTGACGACTGTTCTCTTCCAAGATTGAGCAATGCAGCAGCTGAAGAGCAGTGGTGGTGCTGGAGTTTGGGGCCCCTTAGAGTTTGTGAACCCTGGGCAATTGCCCAGTTTGCACTCCCTAACACCAGCTCTTGAGAGTGTGCAGAGATGAACTGTGACTGGAAGAAGTCTTCATAGCGGTCTGGACCCAAATAGAGAAGAAACATGAAAATGGACATCACCAATCTGGTTTAGAATTTTCCGAATTCTCTGTTTATTCAAGGAAGTATTGTTCAATGTTGTTGTTATGTTTTAAATTAACTAATAAACAGGGACAAAGTCACTGAAAAGATCAATACTTACTGCTACAAAGATACATGGGCAGGGTCAAACACCAATGCCCAGCAGCATGTAGAAAGGCAAAATGCTATATGGGTGAAGCAGTAGAGGTGCATGCAAATTACCGATGAACAACCACTCCCACCTACCATTCATTGGGGGGGCTGCTTAGTATTATACTTGCATCACATTAACATTTGCTTGTATAAATAGCAAATTTCTAACGGCACGTATGCCTACGTATTACTCAGTTCAATTACTTGAGATTACATGCTCCTTCTTGGCTAAAAATACTTTTCAAAAATGCTGGAAGCAATATTTTTACTCTTCTGGAAAATATGTAGTGAGACGTCTGGTTGAAGGGTGTTTGTCATCTGTATATCACAGTCAAATGAAGGGAAAATTACAGAAGTGGAATACAGTAATATTTGTCTGCCATTAAATAGGGATTGCCTTTAATACGGCGACAATTAGGAAGCACAAGAAGTAGCTGAGGAGTATTTCTTTAAACCAGCTTCAACAGACCAGACTACATTCATTGTTTCTGCACAGCCTACAACAATGCAGTCTGGTACGGGAACTAGATGTTCAGTATTGGCTACCTGTACATAATAACAATTGATGTGATGCAGTCATGAATTTTTGATACGTCCCCAACAGACATTTTATGCCCATTTTGCATGCTCTATTTGGCTGTTATTCTATTAAAAGATCTGTACAATGCAGAGTAGAACAAGCATCAGAAACAAAAGCTCAAATAGCTGACTGAGGAATACCTACGGTATTTTATCTTCTCTGTATAACGCATACCGCACTAGACGGAGGATGCGCAATAAGTTGGCTTTTACATTGTGGAAGTCGCACCACTACTGCAGCTAAAAACATGGACTAGTGGTGTAGGTGAAGGGGCAAAGAGGTAGCTGTCATACCTGAGCCCTGTGCCCAAAGGCTCCTCTGCACCATAGCACACCATAATTATAAATGGCACATAGTCGGAGGGGCCCTGCAGTGCCGAATAATCTTTATGTATATACCCTGTTTCCCTGAAAATAAGACATACCCTGAAAATAAGACATATCAGGATTTTTCTGGATTTTTGAGGATGCAGAATGCTTCTTCAGTATTTTGGTAGTACCTACATATTACAAATCAGAGGGAACATAATCATAATCTAAAATAAAACATTGCATACAGTAATACCCCCTCCCCCCCCCCCCCTCCCCCACAGCAGTTTTCCCGGAAAAGGACATTACAGTTTGGGACGTATGGTTTGTTCTACTTTAAATGGCTGTAGCTCCAATTCTTGCTTTTGGTAAGATGCATAGTAAAAAAATTCCCGCACTCATTAGAAGTGCATTCTGTACGCATTTCGGGGTAACACACAAGGTATGCTTGAGAAAGGTGTGTTACACCGTAATGCATTGCATCACTGTCTTTGTCTATTGGATGTTATGGACTAAATAAACTACCTCTGAATATATATACCTTTGAAACCTATCTACTATTGGGTATACCTGCTATTTGCACTCCTATACTCAAAGGGAGGTCTATCATTATACATTAGGACCCCCCTTCTCAAGTAAGTGCCCTTACTTTATACACTACTGATGAGCGCAGATGCTTTCTTTGTTCGGAAATTCCGTATTGGTCTTTTGGATCCTCCTTGATACTCTTCTGCTTGTGGATGCCACATTGGCATAGGAAGTGGTATATCTGAGTGGCCAACGGGGACTACACGTGTGGCGTCTGACCCTTGGTTGGGGCACAGTTGTCCACACCACGCAAGTCCTTTTTTGATACACTTATATCAAATCTCTTTTTTTGGAGAAAAGAGACCGAATTAAACGGATATATTTTTTTCACCATTGATTTCAATAGGGGGTTTAACAAACGGAAAGCAAATGAAAGGTTTTTTGCACGTCTTATATAACCACACCTACTTTATATATAAATACATATTGTTCTGAGTTTTCATATGTAAACTTTCTCCTGATTGTCCTTACTACAGTATGGGTAAATCTGGGCTTGGGCATTATGCGTGAAAATCACCATTTTACATAAGAACAGAGCGTAGTATGCATGTGTGTAATAGTTAAGTCCCTTTAACACAGATCCATTGATCCAAGTTTTAGTTGTGATACCATTCTTAACCACATGGTTTGCTGTTAGGATAACATAACACATATTTGTGTTGAATCAGAGATAAAAGAACATTAATTCAGGGACAGGGAGTACAGTGCTATAAAGCTCCCCCTAGTGGTAGAAAATTCAGTGCATTAATTTAAAGAACACCCCTCCAACAAACTCATACATTAAAGTAAATAAACAACACAGCCTAGTGTTAGTTGACAATTTGATGTATTGCTCATGGGTACATGTTATTTTAGCATCTTTTTACGCCAACTCACCACAGATTCATAAATAAATAAGATTTTAAGTTTTGCAAAGCACTTTTTGTTGCTATGTCTCTGTGATGATGTTTGTTTTATTATTTTATGTTTTTCCAAGCGATGTTTTGCCACTGGGTGAGTCCCAATTGCAGCAGAACTTCTGAAGCAGTCTGATGGCTGTAAAGAATTAATGTGATGCAGCCGCTTTGGGACAAGATAGGTCATTTGTAGAATTTTGTAAGTCTGTTCAATGAAATGACTAATGTAACAGAATTTTCCTTCTTAGGTTTTTCTTCAACTATGGAAAGTATTTTTTTTTCAAAAGTTTTACATAGATGTACTAATAAAATATACATATTATTTGGGGTTTTACATTTTTTTATGCCATAAAAATATACAGGTGTGATATATACAAAGACCACTTAGGCTCAACACCATCAAAATGGATATCAATATATGCATGCAGCAGTTAGAAGAAGCTGTGCTTGACAGGCAAGCATGGAGAATGTCACCAAGAGTCGGACATGCCTAAATGGATATATTGATATGTTGGTATTAATAGGGTACTCTATGGCTATTCTTGGGTACAGTTGTGGTATTTGTTTGTGCTTTTATGGTGGTTTTAGTGAACACTGCAGATAATGTTTTGTCCAGGTACTACCAAAGTCTTTGATTTATTTGGCTCTAACTATATATATTCTTATAGAGTAGTATGCAGTTTTTACAAACAATTGGTCGTGTTTGCCGATTTATGTGTCTCCATATTTGCAGTCTGCAAATAAACTGTGTGTAATTTGAGCCTGGATTTGCTTTTAAAAAGAGCCACTTCAGTGAAAACACATTTCTCCATCCCTGCCTCTCTCATCTGATTGCCTGTCACTCTCTGGAGGTTTCGTCTGCATACTGCAGCCACTTCCCTGCAGTGCAGCTCCCTGTCTGATGCTTATCAGGTACTATCTTGAGGGGGAGATTTTTTTTTCTTCTACTTTCAAATCTATTCAACGATAGATATACCATTCTGCCTACTGGGGGAACAGTTTAATTATCATTACCTTCTATATTTACTTAAATAAGCTGAGTTAGGAAGGTTAGCTGTGATCTCCTCTATTATAACTGTGTGACAGAAGCTGCATAATCATCATCAGTAATGGTGACAGGAGTGCCAGTGTCCTCCTCTAGGCAGCTTTTGTGGTAGAATTCCAACAACACATTCACTCAGACTGAGAAATTGACTAGTTTCAGAAGGCATAACCCCAAGTAGATCCAAGCTGGTGAGAACTGAGAACTAATGACCAGCTGAGAAAAAAGAAGTCAGGAATATCAGATAGAAAATAACAAACAACCAAGGCAATACTAGCCACTAGAGATGAGCGAGTATGCTCGATAAGGCAAACTACTCAAGCGAGTAGTGCCTTATTCGAGTACCTGCCCGCTCGTCTCTAAAGATTCGGGTGTCGGAAGGGGGCGGGGAGCAATGCAGGGGAGATCTCTCCCCCCTGCTCACCGCCGCAACTCACCTGTCACCCGCGCCAGCACCCGAATCTTTAGAGACGAGCAGGCAGGTACTCGAATAAGGTACTACTCTCTCAAGTAGTTTGCCTTATCGAGTATGCTTGCCCATCTCTACTAGCCACTTATATATACTGGGGAAAAGCTACATAGAGATGACCCTTTCAACTTCAAATTTAGGTGAGCAAGAAGTAGAGAACTCAGAAAAGGGAAAAGAACTGCACAAACAGAGACACAAAGTTTGCTAGACACATAAATGTGCATAGGAACAGCATACATAAAACGGAGGAAGATTTTGAATCAAGACTATTTGCAAAGTTACATCTTTTGCTATTTTAATTACATCAGATCATTAAAAAATTGTTAAAAAGGTGGACATAGACTTTAAATAATTATTTTTCTCAACAGAGGTTTTATTTATATGAACACTTGTGCCATTTCTATCCGCCTCCATCCTCTTCTGCAAACAATAGTTATTATTATTAATTAACCTAAGCTGGCCTTTTAACTAATGACTTGAATACGCATCATTTTTGAATTTTCATGTTGTCTTTACTGGATTAATTAATGGGTTCACAATTACTCGGTCTTACAAATAGGTTGTTTCTGGGAGTTGAGCTGCCAGGGTATATTTTGGTTTCTTCCAGAGTGTAGTACAATGTCAGAATGGCAGCAAAAAAAATAACTAAGTTTGGAAGCCATTTCCTAACCACTAGAGCTTATACTGCCTGATAGAACATTACTATTGCTGTCTGTTTGTGACCTCGGGTATAGAGAAAATGCCATGCTCGTAAAAGGCCAGATCTATTTATGGTAATATTTTCAGCAAAGGTCAAAGCAGGCACAGAACTAGATTTTCCTAAACTGCTGTATACATAAAATGAGAAATATCCAGTGTTTTAATAAAAACTAGACATCAGTTTGCCACACTTATATTCCTTGCTTGTATAAATATAATATTAAAGAAAAAACATTCAATTTTTGCTTTATGTTAGTTGGGTCAATTAGTATTTATTAATTTTATTTTTTTTATTGGTGATTTGGGGCAAAATTTGTGATTTCATGCAAGCAGGCTTATCTCTAGTAGCATTTGACAATAAGGAGCCTTGTGTGTCTCAGGCCTTAGTCACACGGGCGCATCGGCACCCGTACACCGGCGCCGATGCGCCCGTCTGACTGTCAGTGAGAAGACGGACGTACCTGCAGACGGCCGTCTCTCTGAAGCGCTGGAGGAAAGAACACATGACCGGCAATGGAGCCGGTCACATGTTCTTTCCTCCAGTGCTGCAGAGAGACGGCCGTCTACAGGTACGTCCGTCTTCTCACTGACAGTCAGACGGGCGCATCGGCGCCGGTGTACGGGTGCCGATGCGCCCGTGTGACTAAGGCCTTAGAGTGCTAAGGCAGCAGAAATGCAGTCCTAAGCTCTCGCTCATGACCTGAAGGTTGCAAGTTCAATCTCTATGTGGTTCAGGTAGCCGGCTCAAGTTTGATTCAGCCTTCCATCCTTCTGAGGGCGGTAAAATGAGTACTCAGCTAGGTGTAGGTGGGGGAATAAATAAATTCCATGAGAGCGCTGCGGAATAAGTTAGCGCTACACAAATAAGATTTATTTTTATTTTATAATCTAAAGTTTGTAGAAGCTGTTTTCTATTTTTAATATAACGTTAAGGACGAATCTCTAAAAGAAAGTATAATTTGTCATATAATAACATGGATGTCACATATAGATATAATTTGTCTTGTATTTATCTTTCCTTTAGCAGAAATAATGCAGAATATACTCAAAAATACCGTATATAATACAAATCATATATTCCCTAATAGAGATGAGCGAGCATACTCGCTAAGGGCAGATACTTGAGCGAGTATCGTCCTTTTCAAGTACCTGCCTGCTTGTTAGAAAAGATTCGGGTGCCAGTGGGGGTGAGCGGTGGGTGCGGGAGTGAGCAGGGGGGAGAGAGAGAGACCTCCCCCCCCCGTTCCCCCCACTCTCCCCCACCGCCCCACACCCCACCAGCACCCAAATCTTTTCTGACGAGCAGGCAGGTACTCGAAAAGGATGATACTCGCTCGAGTATCTTCCCTTAACGAGTATACTCACTCATCTCTATTCCCTAACAATTAAGAAATTTAGATTAGTTGGATTTACTTATATTTATAGTTTGGTTTTAAATTCTTTTTATTTAGAGTGTACCGTATATACTCGACCATAAGCTGACCTGAGTATAAGCCGAGGCACCTAATTTTACCACAAAAAAACTGGGAAAATCAGGTGCCTCAAGTATAAGCTTAGTTAGACTAGGTAAAAAAAACAAAACGCAATACCCATCTCGCAGCTGGCGTCTGTATCCCCCGTGCGATGGTCTTCCTGGCAGTGCGGCAAGCTGTTCTGTAATCCTCCCCACTGTCCTCTCTCTCTGCTAAACAAAGCTTTAAATTCCCCCGTTGTTAACAAGTAAGCGCTGTGATTGGATCGAGCACCAGCCAATCACAGCCGGCGCTCGTTGAACCAATCACAGCCATTAAGTGATGTCATTCACTGAATTGCTGTGAGTGATCGAGCGCCAGCTCTGATCGGCTGGCGCTCGATCCAATCACAGCGCTTACTTGCTGACGGCGGGGGAATTCAAAGCCCCGTTAAGCAGAGAGAGAGGACAGTGGGGAGGATTACAGAACAGCTTGCCGCACCACCAGGGAGGCCATTGTGGCTGCCGGCTGCGAGGTGAGTATTGCATTTTTTTTTACCTAGTCTAGTGTAGTATAAGAGTACTCGAGTATAAGCCAAGGAGGGCTTTTTCAGCATAAAAAATGTGCTGAAAAAGTCAGCTTATACTCCAGTATACGGTAATTTAGTTTTGAGTTTTTATGTTTTTTGTTCTTTTATTTAATTCTATATTTTTTCATATCGGCTAGTTACAAGTTATCACGTTGGGCTTGCTGATCATTCGGCTTATGTGCAGTTTGTGAGTATGAAATAGTTATGCAGCAGCAGCACCTGCTGGGAGAGACACGATGGAGCAGTTTCAGGACGTGCTTGCTAAGAATGTTGTATAGTATGCTGATTATATACATGAAGACTCCTCTGCACAAAATCTTCGCTCATACACCAGCTGATTTTCCAGTCACTGACCCATGGTCTTTTGTACATAACAAGTGCTTAAGGCAAAATTCTAATAATAACTTAGCAGCTTTATTGAATATAACATAATTTTTTTTTTACTTCTTGCTTCTTTCATTTTAAAATCAGACTGTTCTCCGATGCTTTAGGACTGCATAAAAAGAAGAACACAACCAATTTAACCCTTTCATGACCAAGTGTTATTGAGGCTCCTGTGTCCAGGTCATATTTAGTATTTCTGGTATGCACTGCAATAAATACTATCTTTGCAAATGCTGTGCATGGCATAACCGGTTTTACTTTCTTTTGTTTATAAAACATGGGACTTTCATTTACTCGAATGGTTTATTAAATTCCAAGGTATTTTTTTAACCACTTCCCATTGCAGCCTTTTTGGCTTCATTTTTCCATCCCCACTTTCAAAAAAATCATAACTTTTTTTTCCGGTGAACTAGCTACCTGAGAGCTTGTTTTTTGCAAGACCAGTTCTGTTTTTCAATTGTATAATTTAAAGCACCATTTAATAGGCTGGAAGACTTTTAAAAATAACATGGTACCAAACCTTTTTTCATATTTCTGATGGTACTCAGTATGTACAATTATAAATAATGGGATATTTTAATAAGTTGGATTTTTATGGACACAGCAATATCATTTTTTGCTTTTTTATGCGACAACTGGGAAGGGGATTTTTCTTAACACTTAATATTTTTTAGAAAGTGATAGTTTAATAAATTGGACCTCTACAGACACATTGATACCAAGTTTTTATGCAAAATCTGGGAAAAGACATTTTATAAAACATTTAAGCCTTTTTTAATCTTTTGTAATAAGGAAAACATTTTTATGTACCTATTCTTGCTTTTTTCTTAGTCTTATAGCATACAAGTAATAATAATATAGTAAATTAACTGAATTAAAATGTATTTTAACAGGCATTCTATTAAGACATGCCACAAGCACGTCTTAATAGGCAAACAATCATAGCAGCCATGAGAACATTCAGAAGTCCCCAGGCTGCCATAGCAGATGAACAGCACCCCACAAATGCAATGCAGGGAGCTATTCAGGACATTTCAACCCAGATTGGGGCATTTAAAGCTGCTCTCAGAATTGACAGTTACATTTAAAAAGGCTACCTGCCATAATTGGAGTTATCTCCAATCACGGCTATTACGGGTGAGTGTTAGCTGTATTCTGAGCCTATTCCACACAAGAACATTTACCGCCAACTAGAGTTGAGCAAGCACCCAAATGCTTGGGTCCGCGTTATTCGAGTCGAGCTTTTCGTAAAATTCGAGAGCTCTACTCGAGTAACAAACCCCATTGACTACAATGGGAAACTCAAGCATTTTTGTATGTGAGACACCGGGTGCCGAGCTTTTTTTTTTTCTAGGTCGGTCTCTCTTTCTCTCTCTCTCTCCTGCCTGCCAGACAAAAAATTTGCCATTGGCGCGCGCTGCGTCGCGGTGGGGAGGGGCCAAAACAGGCACGTCACAGCAGGGAGGAGCCAAAAACTGGGGCGGGGGTTGAACACTGCATCAAGCTCGGCAGAGTATGTTTGCTCAACTCTACCGCCGACATCTATATATGTCCCAACTGCAAAAGGCATAAATAATTACCATATATACTCGAGTATAAGCCTAGTTTTTTAGCACATTTTTTTATGCTGAAAAAGCTCCTCTCGGCCTATACTTGAGTGAGGTAAAAAAAACAAATCTGCAATACTCACCTTCCAGCCGGTGTCTGTGTCCCCGGCGCGATGGTCTCCCCAGCGGTGCGGCAAGCTGCTTGAGAATTCTCCCCGCTGTCATCTCCCTGCTTGGCTTTGAATTCTCCCGCCGTCTTCACTGTGTAAGTAAGCGCTGTGATTGGATCGAGCGCCAGCCAATAACAGCTGGCGCTTGATCATTCACAGCCATTCAGTGCATGACATCACTAAATGTCTGTGATTGGTTTATTGAGCGCCGGCTGTTATCGGCTGGCGCTCGATCCAATCACAGCGCTTACTTACACAGCGCTGACGGCAGGGGAATTCAAACCCGAGCAGGGAGATGACAGTGGGGAGAATTCTGAAGCAGCTTGCCGGAATCGCCGGGTAGACCATCGCGCCAGGGATTCAGATGCCGGCTGGGAGGATAGTATTGCATTTTTTATTTACCTAGTATATACTGGAGTATAGCTGGGCTTCTACTCGAGTCAATAAGTTTTTCCAGTTTTTGTGGAAAAAGTTATTGACTCGGCTTATACTCGGGTTGGCTAATACTCAAGTATATACGGTAGTATGTATATAGCATATAGCAGTCGGGAAAAGGTTATATAAATGCACCTCGGTCATCTAGACTATTCAAGGCGCTAAGTAAATAGATGGATTATATATATTCTATTATGTAACGTTTATGTATAGTTTTTAACTAAAATGAAAATGTATAATGTAATATCAAAAATTCATATATTTATTACCATAAATACATTAAATATTAAAGTCCTTTTCTAAATACTTGGTATAAAATTCTGTTGATTTTATCGGATGGTTGGACTGTATCTTTTATTGTGCATTTTGGTGCAATTATTTTTTTAGATATCTTTAAAATAAAAAAAAGTGATTCATTTTGTTTTTTTGTTTTTCTACTTTGAGATTAAGTATGAGCTTCCTTTTTTGAGTATTGCTGAAATTATAAAACAAGTTTTGTACCTCACTGAAATGAACATAGATCACTATTGGATTCTATAGAAATGTAAGTTCAGTTTGTTAGAGCAATGGAAGGAGGGGGTTCTGGTTCTGACAGCTATAAAATGGATACAAAAGTAAAGCAGTGTTAGGCCTTAGTCCCACGGCCGTTTTTTCATGCGATTAGAGCATCGCATGACGGATGCGCATGCGCAAATCGCGTGACCGGCGCCAAAAAATCGCCCGAAAATCTGCTCCTAGCCGCGTTTCATTAGAAATGGGCCGGAGCTGTCCAGCGCATTGCATTCAATGGAGCCGGCAATACAGCTGGTCCCGCTGAGCCAATGAGAGGCAGCAGTCACTCACCCATTCATGAATTCATGAATGGGTGTGTGAGTGAGCCCTGCCTCTGATTGGTCAGGCTGTGACCAATCAGAGGCAGATCATTCAGCAGGCGGGGATTTTAAAGCCCCGCCGGCTGAATAGTGCCGAGGAGCAGTTCAGGAGAACTGACAGCGGCCGCAGCAGGACTCCGGCTGCAGCGGAAAGGTGAGTATACAAATTTTTTTTATTTTAACACATTTTAGGATGAATTGCAGGGAAGGGCTTATATATTTAAGCCCTTCCCGACAATTCATCTCGCGCACGCCGGCAGCCCATTGCTTTTAATGGAGCCGGTTGTATTGCCGGCTCCATTGAATTCAATGGGCAAACATCGTTCTTCTCTGCCACAGCTGTTACAGCTGTGGCAGAGAAGAATGATTTGTCTTCTATATGTTCTCAATGGGGTCGGCGCTGCTGCCGCCGGCCCCATTGAGCACATATACAGAAGAGAACAGGAATCGCAGATCGCAGATAGGTGCGATCTGCGATTTCTGTTCTATAATTTATCAGACGAGCGCATAAAAAGCGCTCATGTGTCCGATACCATTGCAAAGCAATGGTTTTATAAAATCGCCGGACGCATGCACATGCGCAAATCGCGGCTACAAACGCCCGTGTGACTAAGGCCTTAAAGCGTACTTGAGCTTTCAACATGTTTTCTAAAATATACGAGATCTCCTTACCCTCTTATTTGCTGCTGTTTGCACCCTGATTCAGGTCAGTTCTGATTTTCAGGTGGTCTTCCCAGTTTTTCTGCTATACTGTTGTTTGAATTTCACTTTCAAGGAGGAGGTGCATTTTGCCAGTAGTCCATTGATCTGCACTTCCTTCCCCTTACTTCCCATGCTACATTGCAATGTGTCTGTTCCAATCAGCAGAATACCTGCCGGGCAGGCTGCGGAGGTGGCGGGGAACGGGAGGAGGAGTGAGAGAGATCTCTCTCTTTCTCTCTTCCCTCCGCTCTGCTCCGCTTCCCCCTGCAACCCACCCAAGCCTGCTCGGATAACTAAGCAGTTACTCGAGAATAGCATAAACACGCACACATAAAAACACGCTTCTATTAGCCCCAATGCATTCCCTATGGTGTGTGCACATGTCCGTGCTTTACAGGCGTGTGCCTGCAAAGATAGGACATGCGTGCACCATAGGGAATGCACGCATTGTTTTCAATCACAGGCAGCTCTCGCCCGTCATTCATTCAGCGAGAGCTGCCTTTGATTGGCTGAGTACCTCAGCCAATCACAATCAGGTCTTTCAGCAGGGGGGGATTTTAAATCCCTGGCTGCTGATAGATCAGCACCACAGTGCAGGGGACAGCAGGAGAAGACACGGCTGAGCCCCGGAAGCTGAAGCAAGGTGAGTATCTATTTTTTTTCGCTCTTCACTGCACTTTTACAGGATTTTCAGGGAAGGGCTTATATTTAAAGCCCTTTCCTGAAAGCAATTGACAGGGTGCCAGCAGTAGAATCCTCTACCGCAGCTGTCATGTGTGACAGCTGCTGCAGAGAATTGAAGAATTCCTCTGCTGCATCTGTCACAGATGTGGCAGATGTAGCAGCAGGGAATTCTTTTTACTAGCGGGGATGAAGGAAACATCTGCCACATGCGGCAGATGTGTTCTTCATCCTTGTAGGGGACGCGGCAGCGGCGAAGGGTAAGTTTATTTTTAATTATTTTTTTTTACACTAAAATTTTTGTTTTTAAGGGAAGGGCTTATATGTAAAGCCCTTCCCTGAAAAAGAATGCAGGGGTGCCGGCAGACCATTGTTTTTAATGGAGCCACCGGCAGCAGCTGCGGCTCCATTAAGAACAATGCATGGACCTGCATTCACACGTGTTTTTGCACATACATGGGTGCGCACTTATGTACGCACAAAACCATGCTCGTGTGAAGTCACCCTAAAGTGGGCACACATACTTGTATGCTGTAACAGCAGGCGAGGCAGAGATTGTGAAGATCGTTATCACAGTGTCTGCAGATTTGTCAGCCTACAGCCTGTAAGTGCGGGGTAGCTTCCTGTGAAGATAGCACTTCCTCTGTTGCTATGGAAATATCCCTGTGCCCTTGTTACTAAGAAGGCTTTGTACCTGGAAACACTGTGTGGACTGCAGAAAAGCTGAAAGTGAAACCCCTAGTGGCAGCCACTTCAAACATGATTTATAGTTGTTAAGCAACAACATTTTTAATGCATGTATATAACAGAAATGATAATACTAACACAAGCTAGTAGAGGAGCATAAGTTGTCTGAAAAGTCAGTGCCTCTTTAAGGACACATGAAGCAAAAAAAATGTTGAAAAAAATGTTTTACATATGCTTCACAACATGTATTTATACTAGTAGGAATTAGCTGAAAGTGATTTTGGCCTTCTTGATATTAAATATGGACCTGTGCAGGGCTCCTACATTCCCTAGGCAACAATAGCATAAGAAAACAAGGTGGATAGGGGCTGGCCTGAGAGTTAGGCTGCTGTTGTCTTTAGCAAGAGATGAAAAAAGTGGGATAGTCAAACAGTAGATCGGTATATCTCGATGGAGGTTAGTCCTGGACATACTAAAATTTATCTAGCCATTAGGCATCAAAGACTATAGGCTTTCCCTGTGGCTTGTTTCCTATTATGGAAAATCCCAAATTTTCTTGCAGAATCAATCATACCTAGAAGATTTCAAACCAATCCAATTGCCATCATAGCTCATCCAAACACTAACAGTTATACCTCTTGCCTAGCTACAAGCACATCTATGAAATGACTTCACAGATACTCTCATTGCTTGAACTGGGTTAGCATATGGTTTTATTATATGCTTATCTCCTATATCTCTGATTTTGTATATTTTTCTATTCATAGTCTGATGACCATTTGTGCACCCGACTCTGTCAATGTCTTTTGGATGTTTCTCATTAGTAATGTTTGTTTGTCTTGTTTTTGTTTTATAAAACAAAATAAACTATTTGAATCTAGAAAACGTTTGGTTCAGCCAGTTTGCTCAATTAGTCCGAACTGAACCAGAACGTCACCAACACCAAAAACAAAATATGCCAGCTCACTGTCTAGGATGCATGGTTTATAGAGATGAGCGAGCACCAAAATGCTCGGGTGCTCGTTACTTTAGTCGAACTTCCCGCGATGCTCGAGGGTTTGTTTCGAGTAACGAACCCCATTGAAGTCAATGGGCGACTCGAGCATTTTTGTATATCGCCGATGCTCGCTAAGGTTTTCATTTGTGAAAATCTGGGAAATTCAAGAAAGTGATGGGAACGACACAGAAACGGATAGGGCAGCTGAGGGGCTACATGTTGGGCTGCATCTCAAGTTCCCAGGTCCCACTATTAAGCCACAGTAGCGGCAAGAGTGCCCCCCCCACCATTTTACTTCTGAAAAACCCTCATTAGCAAGGCATACCTCAGCATAAGCACCACACTACCTCCAACAAAGCACAATCACTGCCTGCATGACACTCCGCTGCCACTTCTCCTGGGTAACATGCTGCCTAACCACCCCACACGATCCAGCGTCTGCTGCACACACAAAAGTGTCACTGTGCTCCCTTCAGCTGCCCCCATGCCACACGCTCACTTCATAGCCACACCACCCTCATGTCAATTTATAATTGCCTCTGTGATGAGGAGGAACCGGAGGCACACACTGCAGAGGGTTGGCAGGGCCAGGTAGCGACCCTCTTTAAAAGGGGCGGGGCAATAGCCCACAATGCAGTTGAGAATCACTGACAAATCGACGTTTGATCTTCATTCCAATCCGGTGCCACCTCCGTCAGGAGCTGCAAATGTCGCCAAGAGTTACGTAGCGATGGGGAATCCATGTGCCCACACAGTGTTCATTCTGTCTAGGTGTCAGGTGGCTTGTCCACGTCCTCTAGGCCTACCTCTACCCCTCAGCATGGTGTATTACGAGTAGAGCAGAAACAGAACGCTGTAATTAAATGTGCCGCTTATTGGCCTGTGGTTGGAGGCTGACTTCGCTTACGGAATGCACAGCAGAGCCAGGAAACAATTATGCGCAAGCCTGTAGTGAGACCTAGGTGCATATGACTGAGCTACTGGAATTCACAGGGCAGAACCAGTCAAGTGGCCAAAGGCCAGTGGTAGGCCTTAAGTATTTTGCTTCACTTTTTTAAAATGGTGAGGTGAAAAACCAGACAGACACCGTATGTAGCATATATATGTATACTCTTTCCCTCTGGCGGGATGACGGCGATCATGTAACGGACACAGCAGAGCCAGGAAGCAATTATGCGCAAGCCTGCTGTAACGCTTAGCTGGGTAGTAATGAGCGACTACTACCCCCAGCAGACATGCAGTAAACTGTACACGGTCACAGGCTTGGCTGGGTAATAATGAGCGACTACTACCCCCAGCAGACACGCAGTAAACTGTAGACGGTCACAGGCTTAGCTGGGTATTAATGAGCGACTACTACCCCCAGCAGACACGCAGTAAACTGGAGACGGTCACAGGCAGCCCAAATATAGTATTTTTTTCCAATTTTTGGGAAAAAGACCACTGCCTATATAGCCTGTATATGGATTTCCCTGTTGGAGGATGACTGTGGTTATTGAAAGCACAGTGCAGCCAGAAAAAATGATGCGCAAGGCTGCAGTAACACCTAGCTGGGTATTATTGAGTGACTACTACCCCCAGCAGACACGCAGTAAACTGAACACGGTCACAGGCAGCCCAAAGATTTTTTTTTCCAATTTTTTTGAAAAAGCCCACTGCCTATATAGCCAGTATATCTCTTTCCCTGTACCACTGTCCCTGCCTCACCAGTACTGCCCCTATACTCAGTAAAATGACTGCAGACTGAGGACGCTATGGTCTGCACGCCCGATATACAAAAAAAAAAAATTTGCAAAACTGCTAAAAGCAGCCTCAACAGTACTGCACACGGTCAGATGTGGCCCTAAGAAGGACTGTTGGGGTTCCTGAAGACGAAGATAACAGCCTAACACTCTCCCTATAGCAGCTACAGCAGGGCGGCACTTTCCCTAATGTCTCTCAGCGTGCATCTGTGGCGAGCCGCGGCCGGCCCCAGTTTCTATACTCGGGTGTCACCTGATCTCCTCAGCCACTCACTGCAGGGGGGTGGGATAGGGCTGGAACTTCACAGGAGGAAGTTGTAATGCCTTCCCTGTGTTTCTATTGGCCAGAAAACAGCGCAAAATTTTCTGGGAAGAAAATGGAAGTGACTCGAACACCGCGTGGTGCTCGTCTCGAGTAACGAGCATCTCGAGTACCCTAATACTCGAACGAGCATCAAGCTCGGATGAGTACGCTCGCTCATCTCTAATGGTTTATGATTGGAGTCAAAGGTATAAACAGAAGAAGAGAGATCTAGCATCCAATAAAATAGCAGCTTTGTTGGAGTAATGTTAAAAACCCATCAGCGAAAAGACGAACAGAGGGCTGCATCCCTTTATTGGATGCTGGATCTCAAGAGCTTTAACAATACCCCTAAAATGCTGGTCATGGTCAAACGGTGGTGGAGCTCAGTGGCAGCACTGTTGCATTGTAGTTAGGTCCTAGGTTAAAATCTGACAACATCTACATGGAGAACCAACATTACCACCTTATTTTACTTCAGTGAGTTGGACGTGCATAAGCCTCCTGAGGTTCAGGTTCGCTTTGAATAGAGTTTTTAGCAAAGCTTGACCTGAAACAGGCTTTGACTGGTTTGGTTTCCTCAACACTATGCCTGGCCATTGGCCATTGCGTACTGCACTGATGCCTGAATGGTCAATATGTCCCTGGATCATAGCTGAGTTCTCCAAAATAACATTGTTTGACAAAAATTACCACCCTAATTATCTGAAATGTAAATCCTCGCATAATGGATATTTTTTAATATGTAGACCATTTTAGAGTATAGGTTACTGATAGGTCTGTCCATAAATATATATATTTTTTACTTTACAATCGGTGCTTTCAATCTCAATGCACGTATCTTCAGCATTCTGCAGTCAGCCCACACAACATCTAGTTAGTCTAGTATTCATTGGTAACAATAGATAATTAGTTACTGACAGCAGTGTTGCTTGCTAAATATCTCGCGTGCCCAACTGTGGATTGAGACAAAACATAACAAAGCAGTGTTTTAGAGCAGAGGCTGGATGTGTTAAATTCATACAATACATGCAATTGTAAAAATGAAAGTTCGTATGTTATTCTTATATTTTTCTTTTTTCCATTTTAGTTCCACCGAATCTCACAGTTCCCAAAGGCAAGTCCCCAATGGTGGCAAGAGAGGGAGATACCATAGAACTGCAGTGTCAAGTATCTGGGAAGCCCAAGCCAATTATCATGTGGTCCAGAGCTGACAAAGAGGTCCCAATGCCTGATGGATCAATGCAGATGGAGAGTTATGATGGAATATTAAGAATAGTCAATGTATCCCGAGAAATGACGGGAACCTACAGGTGTCAGACAAGTCAGTACAATGGATTCAATGTCAAGCCCAGAGAAGCTTTGGTTCAGCTGATCGTGCAATGTGAGTACAAAGGGTCATGACCTTGATTATTTTTTTACTATGTTTACACTGCTGTGAAGAAATACCTGTCAATTCTCATTTGAAAAAAAAAGTGAATATTTTCCTGTCCTAAGAAAAAAAGTTACGATTTCATGTATAAAAAAATGAACCCTTCAGATAATGGTGTATTTTATAAACTTGATGTGAACTTGTTCTTAAGCTATACATGTTTCATCTGCTTTTATTGAACGTATTTATAACTAATTTACTTTTACAATCTGTAGTCCAGTCAGGGATGGAATAGCTCAACACAATACTAGAGGATCCTCTGGTGAGCCAAGGCTCTGAGATAATGAGCTGCAAAGCTTCAGTAGCAGAACCCTAATTAGAGGTAACTTTGGACCCAGTCACTTAGCATCAAGGTCTATTTCCCATGAAGTGATTTATAAATAATGTATCAAACTTTATTGATTATTTTTCCTATGTACTGTACAATGATACAAAGAAGGTTTATGGCGTAAAGTGGATATTCTTATGTTATGTATAGTTAAAGGGTGGTCCTCATTATCATTTCCTCTGGTGGTCCAACACTGACCACATGTTCTTTAAGTTTCATTGGGTTAAAAATTATCTCTTTTCAAACAATATAACTACAAAAGAAACAACTTAAACGAGTTTTCCAGGACCATATTAATTGATCAGTAGGGTCCGCCGTTTAGCTGATTGAAGAGGCTGTGGCCTCTTCTCAGGCTTTTGATGTCAGGTTCATCAGTGACATGGTCTAAGAGCAGTTAAATCCGATTCAAGTGAATGGTACCAAGCTGCAATACCAGGCGTTATACATTTTAGAGCACTGTGCATGGTATAGACTGAAATAAGGGCCACTGTAATTTTAATCAGCTGATTGTCAAAGATCCTGAGCTGTGGATCCCACCAATCAACTATTGATGAATGATGACCTATCCTGAGGTTAAGTCATCAATAGTGTCGTGCTGGAAACTGCTTTAACCAAATAATTTTATTAATTAATGTTCACCTGTAAATTTTCCAGATATTAAGTACATGTGAATCTCCTATTGTATAATCTGTCATTAAGACAAATTATAGTTGGAGAGCTTTAGCACACAGCAATCTTGGATTTAGAGGAACATTTTAGGCAAAACCGACTGTGTTACGCCAAGTGCATAGCCTGAGAGGGCTACGGTAATATCTTTGGTGTTCTGCCTTCTATTATATATTTATACGATATTTAAAGGAGTTTTCCAGAACTAGAAAGTTGATTGCCTAGCTGTAGTATAGGCCATTAATTTAATATCAGTGGGGGTCCAACTGAGGGCAACCCAACCAATTGAAGAGACTGCTGTACTCCAGGATAGAAGTACAGCAGTCTCTTCAATTACTTGTACTTAAAGATAAGCCATGAATTTTCAAGTCCTGGAAAACTGCTTTAATTTCTACTGTATTGGAAATTCTTTGTACCATTTTCAGATGGGCCCTTGAAAGTGTTATGTTCGTGTTAGCACCAGGCCCACACGGATGTGCCCATGACTGATATACACCTCTCTTTATCTACTACTAGGTTTAGTGACACAGACCTACCTAAGCGGGGACATCGACCCTATAAAGGGCGGTCCAGTGGTCTTCGGATCTGGGCCCTTGCTGCTCCTACAAACCACATACCCAGGATAGGACACATAAACATGCCACCACGACTGGGACAACTGGACATAGTAAGCTGACACACAGAGCTGGAATCACACCATACAGCAGCTAAAATCCAAACACTAGTAGCAGGTGTTAAGCTATAAATGCCAGGTATTAGTTGACATTTTGATCAAAATATGGAAGCTAGCGGGCCACTTCACGGCTCCTGGCTATACCGCTAGTTCCTACATTAACCAGGAGTCCAGCGACACCAACCTTTCTTGCAGCCACCGCACATAGAAACTGTTCACATCACAAACAACATATTGCATACTAACATAATGCATACCGACATAATGCATACCGACATACAACAGAAACATATATTCGGATACATTTCAATAAATGTAAAATCTTTTGACTTACTTTTAAAAGTGGTGTTATACAATGTGCAAATGAAATTTTTATGTAATATAGAAACTATGTAAAAGTTGACCACTGAAGCAAATTTGAGAAAAATTTTAAAGAATGACTGTAGTCCTTTGGACTAAAATTAGGGCTGCTTGGGTGGGACAAAGTAATATGAAGTCAAATCAATGTTTTATGATTGTATCCACACAACCGTATTTTTTTGTCTTAGACTTGATTCCCTATTTGTTCTTTCTTATTTCTAGTCAAGCTTTTTAGCAAACAATGGCTTGAAAAATGACTGTTTTTAAGTCCCTACAGCAATAATTAGCGAACAGTAACCTATTTGAAAGTTCATGCTTAGATCATTCCATGTACTGTACCTATGTCACAGTCAATTAGCACCAAGAGATTAGTTTTCTACAAGACTGATATTTGCTGCATCAGCGCCGTTCACAAAGCAAATTCCAAAAAACCACAATCCACCTGCAGAATGGATTTATAATGATGCAATTCTTTTTCTTGCTGCTCTAAGGACTAATTAAAGCTTTTGGTAATGTTCAAGGTTATTTGGCATTTACTTAAAACTTGAATGCGCAGTAGTATTCTAATTATTATTAGGATGAATATTACTTTTATAAAAACATTTTTTGATATTATTCGTATTATTTTATTACTATTTATTTTAAGCACTTTTTATATTTAGATTTTTTAATTGCTGTTTATAATTGTTCTATGTGAACTCAATTCTCATTTTAGTATTTTTTTATGGTGATTCTTATTCTCACATTTAGGTCTCATTCAGACGAGCGCTGTTTTAGCGCACTATAGCCGCAAGAACAGATTGCGGCTATAGCACTGTACAGATTGCGTGAACGGGCTACTTCAAGCTACTTGAAGTAGCCCATTCACACGATCCGAGGTGCGTGCTGCATGCTTTCAAGGCTCCCATAGGAGCCTATGAAAAGCATGCCACAAAGATAGGACATGTGAGTGCAAAGATAGGACCTGTCCTATCTCTTGTTAAGTGCGCTGATTCTGCACGCCTAACATTCTCTCATGTGAACGCATCTATAGGAACCTATTGGTTCCTATTAGAAGCGTGTTCTATGCGCTACTAACAGTGCTCATCTGAATGCGGCTTAGAATACCATATTTTGAGCAGGTCAGTAAAGGTTCATTCACACTAGCACTTTCAAATTCTGTTGTTCGGCTCTGTCCTAGAAGCAACCGGAAGTACCATGTCTGGCCCATGCCAGACCTAAACCGAACTCACCAACTATAATCATAGAATGGTAGAGTTGGAAGTGACCTTCAGTGTCATCGGGTCCAACCCCCTGCTCAGTGCAGGATTCACTAAATCATCCCAGAAAAATATTTGTCCAGCCTTTGTTTGAAGACTTCCATTGAAGGAGAACATGGGGGTGATGGTATGCATAATGGGTTACATGAGGGTGATGGTATGTACTCTGGTAATTACCCAGACAAGATTTTGCTGTATTCTGGGTTTTAGCCAAATCTGCGACAAAGGCTCCAAACAGAACCTCTGACACAGATGTGAACAAGCCTTGAATATATTTTAAATGTGTAGTTTAGTCAGCTGCTTATTAGTTAAAAAAAACTTTTTTTACATTTTATATATTTTTTTACTTAACTTATTTAGTAAGGATTAATTAGCTCAATACATATTTTACACAATTAAGCCATCTCTTAAAATTTGTGGATTGGACACACAATAAATTGGTAAGTGCATGTTGACATGTGACAAATCATTTTTGAACTTCACGCTTTTATTTTTTAACACTTTCATTGATAGGGAAGAATTTTCATTTCCTAAAAAAAAAAAGCATGAAACATGCCGCAAGTTTTTGAAAACCCTACAAGAAAGTAGCCCATGTTAGCTGAGGAGAATGACTGACTGCATTTACTTAGCATGCTATTGACATATACAACCCAACATATAAACTTAAATACTACATAGGATTTATTCCCAACAGGCAGGTGGAGTCAGCCTGTACATTCTACCCATGACTGCCAATGTGGATGATTGCAAACTGCATACTATGCCAAACAGTCATAACAAGGGCAAGAATAATACAAAATAAATTAGAGTGCTCACCGAGGTAGAAGAAAAGGAGAACCTTAACATATATGAACTTTACCTGCAAAATATCTAATCCATAACCACTGCATTCTACTGGCCCGCAGGACCATTGTATGATTGGTTAAGGTTCAACCTGGTACGAGGCATGCATGTCCACTTTCACTGGAGACATTTGGTAGACGGTCTGAAACAGAAGTCAAAAGAACACCAGTTGGCACCATAGCAAATATGCAACCATAATATCTAGACACAGAAGTATTTTTTTAATATTCCAAATACGAATTCACATCTATAGTGCAAAATGTCATATTTAATCAGAAGATAACACCTTGAAAAGTTTGACTTTCTTTTCAGAAATAAGCAATGAAAAAATGTAAAAGTAACATATGGGGATATCTAATACTCATATTAGAAGTTCATGCTGAACATAGTGTTGTAAACAGAAATTGGAAATGGTGTTTCAGGTGATTGCCGGCTTCACAGAGGCGAATACTATATGTCACTCCCCAACTGGCTACTCACACATTGAAATATGAAGTGATAGTAAAATGAACTGCGTTGGTCTCTGCTACCTGGTGTGATGTTATAGTGCAGTGCGAACCCCAGTAAAAGAAAATCCAGAGAGTCATAAAGGGGAAAACAGTAGTTCACATTTACTTCCTCAAAAGCGTAGCGATTCAACATCTAGACGATGAAGGCACACTCTTTTATAAACAGCAAAAGGTTTACACAAGCGGTACTGCTGGTGGCTCATTCCTTTTTTTGATCCTTCCTTGATCTCTATTATGCACTATTGTGGGCTTTTTCATCATGGCCCTAGACTCTCAAGCTTCTTTTTAGTGAGCCTACCACCATGCAATGGTCTTCCTGGTCTTGGAACTGAATCCTTGAAACCGGTCTAGCAGGCTGCAGTAGGTAGCTTTGCCCGAGCCTTGTGGTCATGTACTCAAGAGTAGGCCTCAGAACTTGCCTTCCCTGAGGCCTTGGAGAAGAACAGGACAAGTTTCAGAAGACTAGTGAAATAACTGCTTACCTAACCAGCTACATACTGACTCAGAAAAACATGTAATGGGCTTTTTATAAAATTAGCTCTTCTCACTAGCCTGATTGGCTGTATGTACAACACTGCAAACTGCCTGTTCTGATTAACTCTTGCTATTGTGAAAGGCGAGAGTCAGACACCATTTATAAAATGCAGTGGGAAATATATTTTTACAATACAGCAAAAAGGCACACTTTTTGTCAAAAATAAATCAAGCACCTATAGGGAGTTGTCTTTTTGCTGCATGCAGTTACATTAAAAGCAGATATGCAAAAGTTGTGGTGTGATTAGGTGAACGGTCTTGTCACCTGAGGCCCTAAAAACAGATTCACCCTTGGCCAATAAAAAGGCTCAGAGAGGCTAATTGTGTGTAGTGACCTCTTTTTCCACTTGTGTAGAGTGTTGATATATTTTTTTAAACAAAGAGATTTTACCTAATTAACAGAGTCTGAGAGGGGGCGCATTATTTGAATGTGAGAAGCCGGATGGTTGTATCGATGAATTGCCGTCACCTGGGCCATTCTGACTGTTAGCAGGTGTTGAGACCATTGGATAAGTTAGGGCACGCGCAGAAGGTGACTGGGCCCAGGACACCCTTGGCAGACCACCAGTAGAGAGGATCGTCTGATGGTCCGACAAGCATGAGCAGCTCCTACTGTTGTGTTGTCCACCATCCAGAGACAGGTGCGGCCATCACTACAGTTCTCCTGTGTCTGTCGGAACCATTTCCAGGTGCTTGGCTGAAGGACATTTAGTCTCATGTCGCCCATTATGTGTACTGCCTTTGACACCCCCCGTTGCCCCCATTTGCACTGGTGTCGTGAACGATAAAACTGAATTGCTACAGAGTGAAACCAGGTTGTCTTCAGCAACTAATCCAGATTTAGTTTGGGCACTGATGACTGCCATGTTCATGTCTGCACACTGCCCCCACTGCTGGTGTGATGGTCTGGGGGCTTTCACATATGACATTCGGTCACCCCTAGTAGTGGTACGAGGAACAATGACAACTCAGCGATATGTTCAGTACATCCTGCAGCCACATGTGTTGCCTCTCATGGTAGGATTTCCAAGAGGCATCTTCCAGCAGGATAATGCTCAGCCGCACACACAAGGGGGTCACAGGAATGTCTCCACAACATTGCTACACTTCTGTGGCCTGCCCAGTTGCTAGATCTATTGCCAATAGAACATGTAAAGGTCTACAAATATCTGAAGGGTTATCACACTGCAGAGGGATCAGCCCTATTCTCATTTGCAGCAATGGGATGCACTGAGCAGGGGGTTGGACCTGATAACCCTGGAGGTCCCTTCCAACTCTACCATTCTATGATTCTATGTATGGGACCATCTGGGATGCCATCTTCAACAGCCTACAAGTTTACATGATCTAGACAGTGTTTCCTAACTACAGTCCTCAGGGACCCTCAACAGGTCATGTTTTCAGGATATCCCCAGCATTGCACAGGTGATGTAATTATTGTCGGCACCTAAAATATTGCCACAGGTGTTCTTACTATAGGATATCTTGAAAACATGACCTGTTGAGGGTCCTTGAGGACTGGAGTTAAGAAACACTGATCTAGAGTTTCAGTTATAGCTAATGTAAAGCGATATGCCGCAGGATACCACATGGAACCTGTATGCCTTTATGCCCACCTGTATCAAATCTTGCATCCAAGCTAGAGGCAGTAAAACAGTATACTAGAGCCTCCATGCCCGCCCATATCACATCTTGTATCCAAGCTAGAGGCGGTACAACAGGATACTAAAGCCTCCATGGTGCCCGTATCACATCTTACATCCAAGCTAGAGGCGGTACAACAGGGTACTAGAGCCTCCATGCCCACCCGTATGACATCTTACATCCAAGCTAGAGACTGCCCCAAGGGGTTCTAAAACTTCCCTTTGGGTGTTCCGTTTCCCACAATAAGTTCTCCTTTTGCTCTGCTATTGTAATCACTTATTTATATCCACATTACAATCATACATAGAAAGTGTCATTCCATTCCGACAACTCTTTCTATGACTTGAGAAAGACCCATAAGGGTGTAAACATCGCTGTGTACATTATTTTCCTGTTTTATCACACCACCTATGCTGCCATGTATGTTTTCTGTTAACCTGATTTGGAGCCTTGGTTTGGGGTCCATAGTGGCTATGCATCAATATTACTTCGCAATATATGGACGGAGGAAGTGCTGCTGACATATCTTCTTCTTTGACTAACTCCTTCTAGGTGCTTGAATTCTTAGAAAATAAGTGTATACGCTGTAAAATTATCAGTAATATATACATATGTAACACCGTGTTCCTGAGATGTTAACACTCCTAGTAGCGACAGTACTGGGTCAATAATTGTTTGCACATCTCCTCCCTCCGTTTTCTGTCACCTATAAGACCACCACCATTATTAGACTTATAAATAAACTAGATGTGAACAGTAGGCTGTTTATACCACATGTTTAACTTTGTGGTATTTCAATATAGAATGATTTTTATGCCTTAGAATTATCCCCATTGTAGATACAGCAGGGGCACCATATGCAACTTTGAATAATTATCTTCCGGCTTTCATAGGGAGAAAGTTTCAGTAGCGGCACAGCTGGGTACCTCAAGCAGGGCTAAAATAAAAGCCATTAGGAAGTGTGTTATAGGTTGGAAATTAGTACGACTTCACTCCATGGGGTACATCTCAGTAGCTAACCTCTATATATAGCAAGAGAGCAAAAAAAGAAAAAACACATTTTTATATTTTTTTGTCACTTAAGTCCACCGAGAACCTAAATGAAAAGACTTCACTCACTAATTGCCAAACTCTTTTCAAGGGATATCCAGTTTAGAAGTACCTTTTAGGGAATTATAGAAGGGGCTCTTGGGGGCCTAGCTATAGGGGCTGCAGAGGTAGCAGCTGCACCCAGACTCTGGTGCTTGAGCGGACCTAAGCCCCCTCTGTCACCAGTATCAGACTGGGGTGCCTAGGGCACAGCAGTGGAATTGATACTGAGGACCCAATCCATAGTTTCATGGAAATATTACTTGTTCATTTTTAGCCCTCATGCACGTGGACACATGCATATGCATACTGTGCATATTTGCACAGACACCAATAGTTCTCATAAGCAAAAGAGATGCCGGTGTTCTGCGCATACCCATGTGTACATATGTGCACATTTGCGCGCCTCCTATAGGCCTCTATGGGCCTCTTTGGGGTGCAAATGCGCAAAACATTGAACAAAAGGGCATGCGCAAAAAATATATATATAGAATTAACCCATTGGATTTTTTCACATGCAAGTAACTTTTAGCATGGGTTCTCACACACTCTTGCGGTTTGGCGGCAGCGAAAAACTGAGATTTCTGCCGGGAGAAGTGCTGCTTCAAAACCCGCGGCACTTAGCCGTGGGTTTTGAAGCGGCCCGGCCGCTCGCTCTTCCGCTGCGGCCGGCACTCCCATAGAGGAGAGTGCGGTCGCAGCAGAGGAAGAAAAAGAATCAGCATACTGCGGCCGGCTAATCCGGGCCACAGTGCCAGCTTCTGCCGGCTTTGCCGCGGCGTATTTGCCGTCCCGTGTGGACAAGATTTCTGAGAAATCTCGTCCACATGGCTGGCCAATCCCGGGATTAGCGGCCGCAGGCGGACTTGCCGCAGCGAAATTTCCGGAATTTCCGCGGCAAATCCGCCCCGTGTGAACCCAGCCCTAGTCCCCCAACATGCAATAATTAATTGTATCTATGATGCTCATTGTATGTTAAAACTATAACTTTGAAAGCCCCCAAAGTGTCAACTAACTGTTAAATGAGGACTAAAGAAAATGAAGCACATAGCTAATAGAGATAAAGCAAGTCCTGACAAATAAATGTCAGTAAGTACTGCTGGAAGCTGTCCTCTGGAAGACCATTGAGAATACTGTGTGCTGAGGCCACTGTGAGGGCTCTGTCACACACATTGGAATATTCCACGGAACACTGCAGAATATGGAGATTTTGATGCAGAATTCAGCTTTTTTTTCAATTTTGCATCAAATTCAGCACATTAGACATGTGGAATTTTGTGCAGATTCTTCTACACGATAAAATATTGCACAGCGTCCTACTGAATACGCGTACAAAAGAGCCTTTACTTGAGGGATCAGTTTTATACATTTTTATTGTCTTATGATAAACCTTATTTTATATGAGGTATGCATGGTAATAATGAGATTCATACTGGCCACATTTAGGATCTGTGTGATGAGGATCCTACAGCCATCTGCATGAACCGCTGCACACAAACCACATGATTAGCTGCAAACACCGTGACAAGCAAACATAAAATCATTTTATTGCACAAACCACTAAATGAGTAACATTAAATAAATATTAACTCAAAGTAGTTACGGAGCACGTATCTGGGTTTTTACTGGGCAATTACTATTGATGACCTGTCCTCAAAATAGGTCATCAATAGTTGATCAGCTGGGATCCACCAATTGGGACCTCAAATGATCAGCTGTTCAGGTGCCTGCTGTCACCGGCAAGATATAGGGTAGAAAGAAGAAGCAGATAGCTCCGGCCCCTGTGTAGTGGCCGGCGCTGGTTATTGCCGGTGCAGCTCTCATTGATTTAGGATTTGAATTGAGGAATCCACGCGGGGCACCAGTGCTGATAATAAGCAGTTCAAGCCGCCCATAGGGAAACGTATGCGTCCGATCCTGAATTAAAGGATGCAGATTTGATTTGTGGATCTTTGGATGCGCTGACGCACTGACAGCTTCTACTGAAGTCAATGGAAGCTGTCCAATCCGCGGCTCGTCCACAGCTCATACTGCGGATGGGCAATGGATTCCAAAGGAAAGCAGGAATTAAAAAATAAAATAAAAAGGTACTGTGCATGTGCACATCCGCAGTACAGAAAAAAAAGACCTGGACAGGTAAGCAGGGTCCTAGGCCGTGGGCAGGGCGGACTCCGCTTTGCTGAATAGGGTAGACGTGTAGTGGAAAAAGTTAATATGCTAACAGGAACACATGGAGCAAATTTATGAACACCGACCCTCATTTATCACAACTGTCTAACAGTAAATCAACAAACAGTAAAAAAAAACTGTTTTTGTTGCCAATAGCAACCAATCATAGAGCAGCTTTCTTTTTATCTCAGCACTAAGAGAATTAAAAGTTGTTGCCTATAGCAACCAATCACAGCACAGCTTTTATTTTACCTCAGCACAATAACAAATGAAAGCTGAGCTATGATTGATTCCTCTTGGCAACAAATGCCAAATTTTACTTGTATGCGATACAAACAAGCAGACTTTGTGTTTTAGATGTCCCGTTTTTTATTGCACCCGTTCTGTATCGGGTACCCGGGCTTGTCTTTTATATACTGTATTACTACAGATGGATTTTTGATGACGTCAGCACATTCAAACAGAGAAACTGCAGGGAAAGAGGAACTACAGGCTACAAGAAAGCAAGAAAAATGTCATTTACCCTTAATACTATATATTACAAGATGTTATGTTTTTCTATACAATGCTTACTACATGAAAAATATATATTGATATTCTATAATAATCTCTGGAAATTAATGAGTTAAATTGGATGGAGAATAGCCTATACTGTACGGTGACTGCAGTGAATAATGTAAGATAAAATGTTAATAATAAGGTTTGTACGATTGAAATGGAATGAAAGACTAAGTGAGTTAAAGAAGTGAATTGAAAATGGCGAGATAAAGGAAAGCTTGGAGATAAGGAAGGAGGCAGAAAAGCGCTAAAAGTATCGACGAAAAGTAAAAGGATGCATAAAACAATATGGAAATAGAAAAATGTCTGTGTGTAATGTACAATTCTGCTGACTTTAGAGTAGTAGCCTAATTAAATACTTTCCTTCATACATTCAGCCAAGAAGGTGCATAGCTGGTGGAGGTTTGGAGATGCCATGAGTGTCGACTGTCAATGGGGGCCATGATAAGTTTAACCCTTTCCAATCCACTGCCTGATTTTTTCAGACATTCTGATTGAAGACTGTACAGCTCCGATGTCAGAAGACGTCCGGCAGGGTATTCTTACTGTATATTATTGGCCGCTCTGTTGTCAGGGTCCTCTCCAGCATGTCCCATACCGCAGTACTGGCTCTAGCCAGCAGAGTGCGCCATTGTATAATGGCAGAAAGAGAAAGCCCCCTAGGAAACTCTGAATCCAAAATTGGATTGCAAAGAGTTAAAGTGATTGTTAACATTTAAACACTGTCTCTTTTCATACTAAGTCTTTGCCTTCACCCTTTTCTGTTTCTGGTTTATGTCTTCAATGCAGAAAATTGCATAGGAATGGAGAACTGGATGGAACCAGGCGCCTCTTTGGTCTCCTTTTCACTTGGTTTCTGTTCCTGTCCATGTGGATAGAAAGGCACTATTGACTTGCAGAGGCAAAGACGCTGTGTGTAAAGACCCTTTAAAGGGACCCTCTGGTATTGGATAAACAAAGATGGCTGCACCGCTTCTCCGACTACCTGCACATTAATGCCGCTCTGACAAATCAAATCAGCATGTAGTGTTTCAGACTACCAATGCATACTAATGCACAGTGTACATCACATAGTCATAGAAGTGGTGCCGCCATCTTTGCTTGTCCAAGACCAGAAGGCTGCTTTAATTCCTAGGTACAGCATTTTGTTCTAATTGATTTCCTAATATGTGTATATGTTGTTCTATTTCTTTAATACATACTCCTGTAGGTCTACGGTAAAATTAGTAAATTCAGGCTGCCTGCAGCCACCACTAGAGGGAGGTTAGAAACTTAAGCATTCATTAATAACCCCTTAGTGACTGCCAATATACCTTTTCACTGACCTCACTAATGGAATTTAAACCTGCACGTACATCTGTTTAAGCGTTACTACCCACTATAGTTCTTTTTCACTGCGAAATTCTCCATGGGGTCTATGAGACTTGTTAATGTTAAAATCGCATCGCGCAAAATCGTGATTTTGTGGTAAATTGCGATTTTGCCGCAATGCATTTTTAACATTATAAAGCCCCATAGACACCTGGGGAAAAAAAACACAGCAAATTCGCAAGCGCTAGTGGGTAGTCACCCTACGGCGGTGGCTTGGCTAAATACTAACAGCCAGGAATAGAGAAAAATCTGATCCTGGCAGTTTAATCCCTTACATGCCACGATCAATAGCAACTGCAACATGTAAGCAGATGACAGGTGATTTCAAGGTACCAATGGGTTCCCATTGCAGCCGGTGGCCTTACAATGGCCATGTAACTCAGCCTTTAGTCCCCACCTCCGGCAGAGTCTAATAATCTGCTCTCATAGGCTTAGTAGAATGCACTACATATGTAATGCAGTGTACTATCCTAACGATCAAACAATGACACCTCTTTAAATGGATAAAATACCATTAGGGCTTATTGACACAAGCGTATATCGGTCGGGTTTTCACGCCCGGATGATATATGAGTTGCGCTTCCATCTGAGCAGTTCGCTCCCTCTCACCGGCTCTCTGCCTCTCTCCTCCAGTATGGCGTTTGCAATGGAAGGGGTGGACTGTACTGCCAACTCCCATTGCAAACCGCTTGAGGGGGAGTAGAGAGACAGAGAGCCCGTGAGAGGGAGGGTAGGGGGAACTGCTTAGATAGAAGTGTATATCCGCCGGCCGTGAAAACACCAGCTGATATACGCTAGTGTAGATAAGCCCTTAACCCATTGAAATCAGGAAATCCTATTCATGGTGTATTGCGCATGCAAATTTTGCGTGCACAAATACGCCCGTGTAAATCCTGCCTTAGTCTATCCCTGGCTCTGACAACCAGCCTAGTTGACTAAGTGGCATGGCAATGGCATACTACTATAAGTAGAGTGTCACATTGCAGTATCATCTGGTTGGCAGAGGGTACTACAGTACCTGGCACATGCTTTATGGTCTTCTGCAATAATGTCAGTTTTTAAGATATTGACATTAGTATATATAGATATATTTTATCCATTCATTGTATATGTGAAGGAACAGCTTGTACTGAGAGCCTCTGTATTCCTTAAAAATGTCAGCCCAGTGGACCAATAAATCCTATAGTAAGCGACCAAAGAAAACCTTTAGCAGCAGAGTTGGACGAACAATGAACAAAATATGAATCATTCGACTCTTTTATACGTTTTAACGCAGAATCCAAGTTCAAAGTAAGTTCAAGGGAAAAAAAATCTGTGCAGTATGCAGCAGGAGTTGTGATGCAATTGTATAAATTCAACCTGGCATGAACAAAACTTTCCTTTCTCTATATGTAAAAGCCATTTTCTTATTATATTCTGACTTACCACACAAATTAAAGTGGTTGAACAGGATTTGAAAAACATCACTGAGTGCTTTCGAAAAGGAGGGTTTCACCGATGCTGAATATTCCGCAAAAACACAAATTTCCGCCACATTCTTGCGTAATAATTCCTCCTGTGTAAAGGCACTCAAATAGCGCCACACATGTCCACAGGATGAGTGTAGTACTGCAGCTGTGTCCTATTCACTTTAATTGAGCTGAACTGAAAAAGAAACCCAACCGTTGAACAGGTGGGGCGCTGTTTATGGAGGAAAGAAACCACGGTTTTCCGAACTTGTAGAAAGACTTTAAACCCCTTCCCAACACGTGCCGAATACATAGGCGCTGATTACCAGAGGCTTCAGAAGCTGAGCCCCTTGTATCAGATCCAGAATACAGCTGTAACGTACAGCTGCGGTCCCGCTGCAACCACCAGGATGGAGTTTAGCTCCAATCCCAGTAATTTAAGTATGCAGACAGCGGCATCTAGAGAGTTTGGAGGGCTACTGTTAAGGTTGTGCTTCTGGGACCTGTGGTTCTACGGGCTTCCTTGTGCACACCTTCACAGGTAGGGGTTAATTGAGCTGGCTGGGTGTGGTATTCTCCACCAGCCAATCCGGCTAGTCTGCAGCAGATAAATACCAGCAAACTCTTGTGAGAGATTGCTGGTCATTTTAGTGCTTTACTGTTGTACCCTGTGTTGAGCCCACTCAGAGTTGGTGTGGTGCATACTTGTCTGTAGTGTCCCTCTCTCCTCCCCTGAGGACAGTCTGGACACCTGCTGCCCCTACCCTCCTTGTGTTCTGGGATGCGTGCATTGAGTAGTGTGTGGTACGGTGACTGCACAGGTGTACAGATCCGCAGTTTTCTCTCTACCCCTGGGCAGGTGTGGAATCTCATGTGTGTCAGATAGGTAATGCTTGACACTGTTCCCTATGTCAGCATGGTGTGTCTGTATACATGTGAGCTCTGGGTAGGATTCCTGTTCTATGTGGTATGCAAAACCTTTGTGTGGTGGTGTAAACAGCGACGTGTGGTATGTCTGTGTAGGTAGCCAGACATGTGCTTTATGTGCAGTCCTGTTCTGTGTACAGTGTGTGTGAACAGTGTCATGTCCTACGTGTGTTTAGTGCATTTTCTCCAGGTTCCTGATCAGGGATAGCTAGATGAAGACAGTGGGGCCAACCTTTTCGAGATGATTACCCTGGTTAGTAAGGGACAGGGATCCTTCCATCATTGCCTGGAGAGGTGCAATTGGTCTATGCAAAACTGTGTGAGTGATTGTGGTTTTAAAAGGACACAATCCTGCGTCCGTTCTGAGGAGTGGCGCTTTAGTTTGCTAAGCGGATGTAACAGCTAGCTTCTTCACCCCATCGGTGCTTCCATGATCAAATCACAGGGTGCCAATAATTGCCATGGCAACCAGAGATCAGACCATGGTCTCTGGGTCCACCATGTATGGTGAGCGTTAATTCCCCACTGACAGTAAGAGGCTGCACTGTCAAGTGATGAAATGACAATGTTAGATAATACCCTGCACTACATATGTAGTACAGAGTATTATCTAAGCAATCCAATGATCATATCTTCAAGTCCCCTTGTTGCGGGACAAACAAATGTGGTAAGAAAAAAAATTAATCCGAAAACCGCTGTTTTTCCAAGTAAATGCTATCACTGTAAGGGTGCATTCAGATGAGCATGTTTATGTACGTACATATGTCTGCACAACACCACGCGTCTATTAGAACCATTGGTTCCCTATGCTGTGTTCACATGTCCGTGTTTTACAGGAGTGCAAACGCACGTTCCTGCAAAACATAGGACATGCGTTAATGGTCCGTGCTGTGTGTCAATATTTTCCGCGGAGAGTCCCCATGTCACTGAACACTGTGTTAGCACTGTCACAATGTTCAGTGACAAGGGGATTCCCAACAGGGAGTAAAGAATCCCCTGCCACAGCTATAGCAGCTGTGGCAGAGGATCCAAATTTTCTCCCATTGCATTCAATGGGGTCGCCGCTGCTGCCTGCAGCCCCATTGAAAGCAATGAGCTGCCAGCACCCATGCAGTGATTTTTGGGAAAGGGCTTTAAATATGAGACCTTTGCTGAAAATCATCTCTGGTTTGTGTAAAAAATAAAATTGGCTGAGTGCTGTGACCAATCACAGGCAGCGCTCAGCTGTCATTCAATGAATGGCTCAGTGCTGCCTGTAATTGGCTGAGCACTCAGCCAATCAGACGCAGCCCTATCAGCAGGCAGGGATTTTAAACCTCCGCCTGCTGAAAGAACTTCATTACAGTGATGGGACCAAAGCGGTTAGACGCGCCTGAGCCCCAGCGGACAGGTGAATATATATATTTTTTATTTTTTAAACCATATAGGAATGATTTTTAAAGCCCTTCCCTGAAAAATCACTGCAAGAGTTGCCTGCAGACCATTGTTTTCAATGGGGCCACTGGTAGCAGACCTGCTTTCATGCGTGTTTGTGCACGTATGTGGGCGCGCTGGTTTTGTGTACGCACCAGCACACGCTCGTGTGAATGCACCCTAGGAATGCAAATGGAAAAAAACCACAAATTTTGTAGCAGCACGTTCGTAATGATCAATATTATAAAATTATTATGTTATCCGGTACGGCGAATGCCTTTAAAAAGAGAAAGACAAAAAATGTCAAAATTGCTGATTTTGATTATCCTGCCTCACAAAAAATAAAATGTGATAAAAAAGTCATATGCATCCCAAAATGTTACAAATTAAAACATCAGCTCATCCCACAAAAAGCAAGCCCTTATGCATCTTCCTAGAAAATGAAAAATGTTATGACTCTGAATAAGGCGATGCAATATAAGGTTGAAATCATGATGACTCACAGAATAAGAATAATATACTTTTACCACACAGTCTACGGCATGTGAAAAAAAGATTAAAAATAATATCAGAGTTGTTGGTTTTTTATACACCTCAACTCCAAAAATACATGATAAAAAATGATCAAAAAATGATCAAAGGCATCCTAAAATGGTACAAATGAAAACATCAATGTGTCCTGCAAAAATCAAACCCTCAAACACCTCCATAGAGGTGGTTTTAAAAGTAAAAAAGGAACATGGCAGTACAAGAAAAAAAATTCAGTGAAAAGTGCTTTCATTGGCAAAAGTAGTAGAAAACAATGATCAAAATTTTTTTGCACCCCAAAATGGTAGCAATGAAAACTTAATTTTACCTTGCAAATCAAACAAGCCCTCAAACAGCGTCATAGATTGAAAAAAATACAAAATTTAGTCATGTTACACACTAGGCCACATGTGGGATATTTATAAAAACTGCAGATTCGGGGTAATAAAAATTTGACTTTTATTTATCTGATAACATCTGTTATATTATAGAAAAAAATCATTAAAATTAAAAATCTGCAATTACATTTTTTAATTCATCCTCCACTTTCCTTTAGTTCCTGTGAAACACTTAAGGTCGAACTCAGACGAGCCTTTTTTTTGCACGCACCTATGTGAATTCAATGAATGGCTGAGCGCTGCCTCTGATTGGCTGAGTGCTCAGCCAATCAGACCCAGCTCTTTCAGGAGGCGGGGATTTTAAATCCCCGGCCAGGAGAAACAGCTTCACAACAGTGCTGGGGAGTCAGCGAGAAGATGCGTCGACAGAAGCGGAGAGGTGATGTATATATATTTTTTTATTTTTTACAGCAGGTAGGGATGATTTTCAGGAAAGGGCTTATAATATTAGCTCTTCCCCGAAAATCACTGTGGGGGTTGCTTGCATCCCATTGCTTTCAATGTGGCGGCAGTAGCGTTGGCCCCATTGAAAGCAATGGGCACAGAGCTGCGGTCACGCGCATTTTCAACATGCATGGAGCATATTTTTTTGCACCCATAAACTGTCAGATTTGAAAAAAATGGGCCTGGTCGGGAAGGTCAAAATTGGCTGCAGGGGGGGGGGGGGGGAGGGGTTAATAGAACACAAAAGAAGCTAAAAATCCCTGACTTCCTTAATTTCCTCCTTTCCTTTGATTCCATGTTGTCACATATTATAGTTAAACCTGTGAATTAGATAAAGAAATCTTCTCTATTTGTTCCAGGAGAACAACCATGTCCTCCCTCTTCCTCCTCACAGTCTTTTGTCCTTAAGCTCCCAACAGTTGGCCCAACGTCCACCATTACTGTGCTTTCACAGGAGCAATTATTGGCACATTTTTATGCCTGCATAAACTGAACAACAAACTGTAAGCAAACAAATTATCATTTGTTGTTTAGTCATTGCCCGTGTTTACACTGAATGATAATCTTTCCGTGTAAAAGTGCCCTAAGACAACTGGCTGCAGCAGGAGCCTCCCCCATCTGCCCAGTTTATAGAAAAAGAATAAGCTCAACACATCCTTGACTAAGCCCAGTCCAGACTAAGCCCACTCCTGGTTTAGGCTCACAAAATACTGCTGAAAAATACGCCCATGTAAAAGAGCCCTAACTCTGGGAATGAGGAGGTAGAACATGATTTCTCTTTTTGCTGGGCTTTGAATCCCTGCTTTATGCATCAACCCTTCAAATCCTGCATTAGAGATAAAATGAAAAAACAAAGATGCTTCATGGTGCAGGTAACACTTGATAGAGTGCGATAACACTCACAGTAGGAGACAGGCTCACCTTGGGGAGTAGTGTTTTCCTCAGGCATAACTAGAGCCATATTTACATGGCCGATATTCTCGAGTGAGTTTTGTGCATTGCGAGGTGCCCAAAACTGTCACAAAATTAGATCCCATTGTTTGTAAAAGGTCTATACATATGGGGTATTTTTCTCTTGCAAGCAATGCAAATAGAAGGATTGCAGGATGTCCTATTTTGGTTCAAGCCTCACACAAGAATAGAATATGCAGATGTTCAGTATCCTGCACATCATACAGAACACAAATGTGGTGTCCATGTTCTGTGCGATGCTAGTCATGCCTGAGAATATCGGGCTCAACTTGCTATTGGCTTTAGCATAATTGTTTCAAATCAGACTCCTTGGGTTGGTTCCAACTCTGCTATTATATGATCCAATGGTGCAGAAAAAAAATGGGTTGGGGATGCTGCTGAATGAGGACATATAGTCACTGGATGGGTTTGTAAACTTTATTGCTATGCATTTCAGCATCATATTGACTCTTTCATAAGGCAAGTTTGAGGAGCAGGCCCACAGCCAAGTAGACAGTAGGGTAGAGAAAGGCCTTGTCACGGGACTCTATCATCTCCTCCTCTGGGGGTAGCTCGGGACCCAACCACAGTGTTGCTGAGGGAGATCAAGGGGGGTGGTAACCGGGGATTACCTTAAGTCCAATTGTTACTCGGGACGCCACCGTTCCATCCGCTGTGGTGGATCTTTCAGACAACATAAAGTAGTCCACACACAGAGCAACTTTCTGAACAAGAATCAGGAATGGCCGGTTCTGTCCGTGTACTCTAACCTTGGGAAAACTCCAACTCAAACAAACAGTCTTGGTACAAAAATAGCAGAGCTAGAGTGGTGCGACAGGGAGGATTCTTGGGGTCGTCGGAAAATCCACAGTCCTAGTTATCTGTGTGATCCCACTCCCGGCAACTCTCTCTTTCTCTCTCTCTACCAGGTAACATTCACTCCAGGGGTCCACTACTCACTGTAAGCAATTCTGTGCCACTACACAAGCATGTTGACTAAGCAAGTGATCAGAGTTATTGCAGAGAAGCTGGACTGAGTATGTGTGACTTGGAACCTCAAATATTTACTGAGGTGGTCAGAAAGCATCTTTAATGGGTGTCACTATTCTAAAACTAGTCCTGTAATATATGGAGATAGAAATATTTTTTAAATAAGCGTAAACACAATAAAATGTACATAATTATGGGCTGTATTTTTCGTAGGACTTGTTCAGATAAGCGTGCTTTTTGCGCAGATTAGGCGCACAAAAAGATTGCTTCTATGCTGCTCTTAAGAACGCATGAAGCTCAGAGAAGAAGCCTGTTCACACGATCAGAGGTGCGTGGTGCGTGTTAATCAGCTCCCATAGGAGTCTATGGAAAACCAAAGATAGGTCAGGTCCTATCTTTTCACGCAGCACAGTTCTTTAGATGCGTGTTGCACTCGCATGTCCTATCTTTGGCAGGTGTGAGTATTTTGTGCGTCTAAAAATTGTTCATGTGAACTCTTTTATAGGAAAGCATTGGTTCTTCTAGAAGCAAACTTTTTGTGCGCCTATTCTGCGCTAAAAGCACACTCATCTGAACAAAGGATTAAGTTATGAACTATGACAGAAAGCCTACCTTTGAATATTAGCATAGGAATTTTGAATTACATATAAATGTGTATTTTATATTCGCCAAATACCTAAAGTAAATCTAGAAAATTATTCTAAGAGTTGTTAGCACTAAAAATGATACCATATACCAGTCCATTCTTTGTTTCTCTAGGACCCAACTCATTTTGGTTCTTTAGATTAGTCTAATTTTAAATTTTTTACCCTTCATGATTCCAGAATCTAAACTTGTTTCTCTACATTGCTCTTTTACGTCTTGTTTTTCATGGCATTTTTAGACAGATTGTATGGAAAAATTGTAAAAATTTGTAAAAAAAAAGCTTAATACAATACAATTTGACAATGTGTTTTCATTCATTTTAATGTCTTTTCTCAAATGATAATTCTTTGTTGGTTGAATGTATTAAACCAGTTCTAATAGTCACAATAATACCAAATACATGTTACCATGTTTTGGATACCAAAATAATGTCCTTTTTAAGTTAAAGGGGTCATCCAGCCCCAAATATTTTAGAACTTTTCTCAAGTTGGTGGAAAACCATAAAAAAAAGTCATAGTCACCTCACCGAATCCCCCGACACTCCCGCTTCGATGGTTCTTGGTTCCACAATACTCTTTTCTTCCTACTGCAGCAGCAATAACCTCCCAACTCAGGGATATGTAACCACTGCAATAAATCAAAATAAAATAGTAATTGGCTGCAGCGGTGACATAAGCATGGTGACAGTGATGTCATCTCTGCAGCAAGAAGTTGAGAGCAGCAGGACATCAGCACCAGCAGAATGGTATAGTTGGGGAATCAGGTGTGTACTATGCCACCATGGTGGTTTCTTAAAAATGTACAAATATTTACGAAGCTTTAGGGCTCTGTCACATAACTGTGTTTGTGTAGGTATTTGAACACACAAAATCTGTGTATGTGATGTGACAACACAGGGGTTAAATATCACCACAGGGGTTACATATCACACCAAACGATCACTTTCCTTCTTGTTCACTTTATTCATACACAATCTTTAACCGAAACATAGATGACTGGGTCTCTAGGGCTATAATAAACGGTTGGCAACAGCTAAGTCTCTTATAAACGTCCCTTCACAGTCCTTTTCAAAGTCCCACCCCAGTACAATCCTCCACAGGGTTGAAGGCAACAGCAACAACAAGTCCACTTGATTTGCACAGACCTGTGGATGTCCAGATCGCAGCTGGTCCTTAGTCTGTAGTGCCTTCAGACCCTTAGTCCAAGGGCAGGCGTACTTCAGGGGTCCTGCTGCATACAGCAGGAGTTTTATTTCAACAGTAGTCTAGTCGCAATATAGGCTTAGTTGAAGTCTGGTCCTCCCAGACACACACCTCTTCTAGGTGTTGAGGTGAGGGGGATCTCCCTGTCCACCTCTGGCCTTCTCAGCCACACACTCTGGGCTAACAGCCCTGCAGCTCCACTGAGCTGTCTTCCTGGCCTTCTCAGCCAGACACTCTCCCTAACTTCAGCAGGAACCACCCTTTTTATACTACTGACCCCACCTGTGGGTGTTTTCCTTCTCGCTTCAGGCACCAGACTGATTGTCTGTTGCCCCCTACAGACCATCTTCTGTAGTGCACCCCTACAGTAAACACAGAGAATAGAATCTATTGATTGCAATAGATGTGTTCTCAGAAGCGTGTTTTTGACGCGCATTTCATGCAAGCGCAAAAAAAAAATGCCTTAGAAGTCTATGGGGAGTGCGAAACTATGCGTGGGTAGGGTGTGACGCTGCGCAAAATGCAAGATAGGAACATCTAGACCTTATTTGGCTTTAATAAGCCAAGAAATCCACGGAAAGGGTGTGTCACGTACGTGTGTGAACCAGCCTTCCATGCGCAAAAATTACAGTAATATGCACAGACACCGCGTAACACACACATTATGTACCTCTTCCAAAGTCATTCACACACAAGTATGCTGCGACGAGCATTTGTTGCGGTCCCTAATATATGAACTTCTCTTCCCGGAGAAATGGATAATTCTGCACACAGGGCGCTGGACACGCTCCTTTATATATGTACAAATCAATGTTGATAGGATGACTTCATAGATTTGGTATGCAGAAAATGCTGCATTTGATGAAATATTCAAGATCTACGCTTTTTCTGGTACCTTTGAATTATGATTCAAAGTTTGGAGATGAATTATAGGAGAAACCTATTTTGATGAGTAGCACAGTAGTCATTTTAATAGATCCTGTCACAGATTGTTTGAGTGAGTTCATCGCTTGTACCTGCGCTGTGTCAAAGTTCACAAATGCATTTAATGAACCTATTACTAAAATGAATTATTCCTCTCCCTGTCTTGACAAATTCCTCACAAATGCAATTATTATCATACACATTGTATGGCGGAAATGTCAGCTACTAGATTAATTTAGTCTGAAGTTATTCAACTTATTCAGGCATACCCAGAAGGCTTTGCATGTTCCCCTAGCAACTGCATCATATTGTCCATTGCTGCTTTTTATCAGTATTAATAAATGCATTGAGCACATGTAACATTTGGTCATCATGACGCTCATAATGCCAGTCTGATGCTGGACTATAGGGATCTGTATACATTGATTGCCGACTTCATTAGAGACACCTATCTAGTAGTCTGATGGACATCCTTTAGCTTTCAGAACTGCACCAATTCATCATGGTGTTCATCCACATGTACCAGAGGACGCAGGGAGTGCCAAGAAAACATTCCCAACACTATTCCTCCACCTCCACTGGCCTGAACTATTGACACCTGATACAACGGAGTCATTGATTCATAATGCTTGCTCCAAATTCATAATGCTTGGCCGTCTCATCAGCATGAGGTGACATAAATCTGAATTCACTTGACCCGTGACATCTTTCTACTGTGATTTTGCCCACTGGAGTATTGCCTTTCTGTTTCTCTGAGACAGCAGTGACACGTATTTTGGGCTGACAATCATTTTTCTAATATGGTTTAATTACAAATTTAGTTCAGTTTGTCTTCTGCAGCTTCTACGTACCTCTGCATATAGACATTATGGTCTAAAGGCCCTTTTACATGCAACAATTATCACTTAAACGACCGAACGATTAAATGAATTGCTGACATTTTTGCATAAAATTACGCGCACCTAATCATCACTATTTTTCTCATTAGCTTAACCCTTTCCAATCCAATTTGTATCCTGGTTTTCCTAGGGGGCTTACTCTTCTTCTGCCATTATACAACGGCACTATATGCTGGCTAAATCCAGTACTGCATGAGGTGACACGTTGGATAAGCTCCGACAGCAGAGAGGCTGGCAATATACAGTAAGAAAACCCAGACGGACATCTTCCAACATCGGAGCTGTACAGCCTTAAATCATAATGTCTTCAGAGGTCAGACAGTGGCTTGGAAAGGGTTTAGTAAACTCAGCAGCAGCTGTTTGCTCAGCTGGGCATGTGTTTATGCAAGGGATTATCTGGCCTAGAGAATCCTATTGTATTTTCATGGCATGAGTAAAAAGTGTACTCATTATGTATGCAAAGCAAACACAATGAGTATATTGCTAAGAATTACTTTTGAACTACTAGCAATAGTTTTCATGTGGGCTAAAAACCTGCTAACGACGATTGAGCGAATAGTGCATGATAAAATTTAAAAAAAACATAAATCTTATTTGTATAGCACCAACTCATTCTGCAGCGTTTTCAGGTAATTTATTTATTTATTACCCCCTACCAAGCTGGGTACTCATTTTATCGACCTAAGAAGAATGGAAGGCTGAATCTACCTTGAGACGGCTACCTGAACCATGCGGGTAACGATTATCACTTCCTTTCAGCCATTTGAACGAATTTTGAGCAATAATTGTTGCGTGTAAAAGGGCCTTAAGTTTCAATAGGGGATCTGTCAGTGAGGATGGTTTTCAGACATTATCTCTGCTCTCCTGCACTTTTTCTCGGCTTATTTTAGACCACAAAAACATAAACTTTGTTGTGGTCATTATTTAGCTGATAAGAAGTTGCAGGAGAGGAGAGAGCAGGAAAACACAAAGCCATCAGTCCACCCTCACTGACAGATCTCCTATTGAGTCTCAAGCCCCTTTAACACGGGACAACTGTCAGGCACTTCACCCGTCTTAGCAATGATAGGTGCAATACTTGCTCAGTGAATGGAGTCAGAGCATGTCAGAGATACTTTTGCCTCCATTCACAGTAAACAAGTAGTTGTTCATAGATGAATGACAGCCTGTTTACACGGAACGAGGCAGCGGAAGACCAATGGTGATATTTAGGTCTACCTGAAAGGTCCGATCAGCATCCGTCTTTCACTGCATGCATTAATACAGCCAGTTATCGTGCAAACTGCTTGCTCTAACGAACAGTTTGCACAATGATCGGCCTCGTAAAGGACCTATAGACTGCAGTGTCTACATACAGTGATATGTAGAAGCTGCAAAAGACAAACAGTGCAACATTTTTTAATTAAATCTTATTGGAAAAATGATTGCCAGTGCAAAATACATGCATTTAAGTGGGAAAAAAAACTGCCCCCCCCCCCCCCCAAGGTGTCCATAGTCTACCTTCAACAAAAGGAAAGTTTATTAGCTGACAGAAGTGGAGATTATGCAGATTTTACCAATATTTACAACTAGTTATCAGAAATCCATTTTCTTGTGTATAATACACACTAAGTCTGAAGTCTGATGGCCAAGTGGTGTTTATTACTATATATGTATGAGGAAACCGCAACATCCATTTGTCAATATGTATCTTCTGTTTTTTGATAGGTTAAAATACAATGTAACATGCCAGTATAGGTCACCCATGCATTATATGACACTACTAGAGGGCACAACCAAAGTTTTAACCTAGTGTCCTCACCGTGAGTCTTCAACGGCATTTAGCGGTGATCAGGTACTGCGCTAGGCAGACTTCCCATCACAGAAGGCATGTGGATTATTCTACTTCCCTGGATAGTCTATTACACTGGCGTATTTGTATCTACATTGATTTTGTAAGGGGTGGTAACAGGCAGTTGATTGGTGTAGGAAGCACTTGGCCCTGGAGGGGCATCACCAGACTAGGCTGAATAAGGAAGCAGATGTCCAACCCAGCTCATATGCCTCCAGCCTACCTTCAAGGCTGGAGACTCTGCTAGGTTTCTATTTTGTTATTTTTGGTTCTCTTACCAACAAATCTCTATTGTAGCTGGGAGCTAGTTGTGGTTAGCGATTGATCCAGCGGATTCAGTAACTGCTATTAGGCAGGTTATCTTTATTTCCTGTTCATAGTGAACGGGGTTCGTTTCTCGCCTTAGGCCATCTAGGGATAATCTGGCATTTGTATGGCTAGTGATTATCTATTGGCATGCGTAATTGCGTGCCAGATTAGGGATCTTAACCCGCTTGTGTAGAAGAACCTTTTTCCTAGCACGAATAGGCATTGTCCTCATATTAATTAGATGTACAATTTTTGATCGGGTATCCACCATAGTTGCTATCAGCATTGGACAATTTCTGGTTCATTTTTGGATGGGCTCCTGATGAGTCGCTTTCACGATAGAAACGGTTGAGCCAAATAAAATCACAATTTTTTTCACTAAACCACATCTGTCTTGAATAACCTAGAATATTTCCAGAACTAGCATTGATCTGTATTTGATTCATAATCTTGTCTATCTGTGGACTAGCTTTGACCCAAGTATGATCAAGAATTGCTTTATTGATCCACATCTGGGTTAACAACCTTGAAATTATCCAGAACCATCAGTAACTTAGACCTGGTTCTTTGTCTAGAAGTGGACAAGCCTTGTTGTTTTCGACATTGGCAGACAGGGTCCACTCACTTGTGCTACAATAGGAGAAGCGACGTCGGTTTCATTATTCCGGCACGCTGTTTCCTTCTGACAGTACTGTCACTCTGGTCCTTGTGATTGGTCATAGATTCAATAAAGATTATATATCATTCAGTTGACCAACACACTGGAACTGGGTTCTCACTGCATGATGACCCAGGTCTCACTAGACTGAGTTGACTACAGTACTTGTCACAATAACTGTAGCATTTATGTTGTTTGTCTTTGAAGCCTTTCATTTTTAATATCTATATTAGTAAAAGTTTTATGTTTTAAAAGGAGTCAAGTCAGTGAAAGTAGTGTCCTCACCAACTTTCACCCTGTTGGAGAACTCTACTGCCACTATTGTGGACTTGGCTTGACTTTCGCCTGTAACCTTAAGCAGAAAATATATGACTCCTTTTATCTTGATGAAGATATGTATACAATGAGGCTTAGATAGGAAGACAGCCACCTCAGACTGTACTTAAAATTCATGCCATGACCGCGCCTGCAACCGTAGACGTTGTCACATAACTCTTTCCCTTTTTGTCAATATCAACTGATATTTAAGTGATTAAGTTAAGTCAAGGCATATCACTGTGTCATTAATCAAGTGTGTGTATGTCTCACAAATTATCAGGAACAATTCGCCTGAGCTATTTATATACCAGAGCACTCTTATCACTGAGCCTGGCTTGCATCTTAATGATTGTGTCATATCATGAGAAGTGACATAATTTACATATCTCTGTGCCTTAAAATTATCTTATTAGTAAAAAGAACAGCAAAGGATCATTTTCTGAGCAGGCTAATTTCAACAGGACTGCTAATACCAGTGCAAATTAAATTGCGTTCCATTATGAAATGCATGGATTCATAGGACAGCGAAGTGAAATTACTCATAATTCACCTTGAGACCAAGACATAATGAACAAGAATAGTGGGCATGACTGGGCTTAAAGGCAGCACCACTCAAAATACATATTACTAGTAAAGTGTTTACTTCATAAAAAGAAACCCTGTATAGGGCCAGTTTCACATGAGCTTTTTTTTTAACATGTCCGTAAGGCCTCATTTCACGCATGAAGTAGGCGCATGAAAAAAATCGCTTCTTAGAGAACCAATGGTTTCCTATTGAAGCGTTCACATGAAGGAATTTTAGACGCACCTTGAAAGGAGAAGAGCAGCAGGACTTCAGGATTTTCCCATAGCAGGTAGAGAGAGAGTGGGGCTATTGGGGGTTAACCCATAGCTCGTGTGCTCTACCTGCTATGGGTTAATCCCCATAACCCTGCTCTCTCTTTCCCTGCTTTGGGAGATTAACCCATAGCCCCGCTCTCTACCTCCCTGCTGTGAGGGATATCGCCATAGTGCAGAGAAGGGGCGGGGATACAGGGATCCCTATAGGATATCTCCATAGTGGAGAGGGAGGGTGTGGCTAGAGAGAGAGGGTGGGGCTGTGATAGGACATACAATTGCAATGCGTGCATTTAAGGGCTCTTACCCACTTCCAATTTTTTTACGCGATTGTCAATGGGACTTTCTAATGTTAAAAACGTATCGCAAGTTTGTGCTTTGCGATTTTTCAGCAATGCGTTTTTAACATTAGAAAGTCCCATTGACAATCGCGTAAAAAAAACGCAGCGATATTAAAGCATTAAAAAACGCAAGTGGGTAAGAGCCCTAAGGTCCGTGGTGCTTGAAAAGATAGGACCTGACCTATCTTTGGTGTGGTGTGCAGGAGTATCCATAGACTCCTATGGGAGCAGGAGTGTAGCTGTGTTCGACGCTCTGAAAAGATTAGAAGTCATTAGGTGGATTGCAGCAGCGCCGCTACACCAAGAAGCACATTTCAAATGTCCTTCTGTAAACTCCTGTTAGTCCCTGCAGAGATGAGGGGAAGCCCTGAGACTTCAGTTCATCTCCCTGGGGGATTGCCTTAATCCCCGTGGAGACTAACAGGAGTTTACAGCTGAATATTTAAAATGTGCTTCTGAGCAGCCAGTTTTAAATGTCATACTGTAAGCAGTGGGTAATTCCTACAGCCCCGCTGCCGGGCAATTCTACAGCAGTGGGGGGAAGGAGGGGACTCCTTCCATTTCTCTCCCCAGCATCGGGTTCCCCAAGAGATTTCCCCATGGCAGGGAGAGAGAGGGGGGTGGGGTAGGAGGGCTTACCTGAGAGTGGGGGTGGGGCTAGTGGGACCCGCCCTCTAGTCATGCCCCCTCTAGCCCCACCCCCTCTTAACTTGCAATGGGGAAATGCCAGGGAGGAAACCTATAGCCCCACCCTCTCTCTCTAGCCCCACCCTCCCTCTGCGCTATGGAGATATCCCATAGGGATCCCTGTATTCCCGCCCCCACTCTCTGCACTATGGGGGTATCCCTCATAGCAGGGAGGTAGAGAGCGGGGCTATGGGTTAATCCCCCAAAGCAGGGAAAGAGAGAGCAGGGTTATGGGGATTAACCCATAGCAGGGAGAGAGCACACAGGCTATGGGTTAACCCCCCATAGCCTGATCTCTCTCTACCTGCTATGGGAAAATACTGAAGTCCTGCTACGCTTCTTCTCTCTCTCCTCCTGGAGCAGCTGCACTTTTTTAAAGCAACACACTGCTCTAGCGAATGGGCAATTTTCACGCACCTGTACTGCACTAAAACCACGCTCGTGTGGCCGAATATGGACATATTACAAATGGCAATACAACAGCGTGCCATCAGTTATTTAATTAGCCTTTAGCTCTGTATTGTTTCTATTCTCTACTGTGTCAATACAGATCTGTATTTGAATAATAGAAAATAATACCAATACGGAGGCAAAAATGGAGAAAATTAGGTCATGCTGTATTTTAAAAAGAAAAAACTGTACTGAAAAATACAGCAATGTGACTAGATACATAGATTTACATTTACAGTAGTTCCATATTACAGTCCACAAAACACAGACCAAATACAAAGTTAAAAGATGGTCATCGGAAAGCAGCCTTGGGTATATAAACTTCATAGAGTAGATCCCCTACTCAGGACACTCCTCTGGTTGACAGAGAGGAAAGCCGATCTAGCAGTCTTAGTGCGTCCATGCATTACATGAATGGTTATTTGTTTGAATGGCTGGCATTTAATACTGCAAAGTATAGAAGTCAGACGAATTGGTGATTATGAAATAACCACACTGTCCTTTTTTGTTTTTTTTAAAAAGGGTTGTCTTCATTTTCTGACAAGCGGAATGGGCTGCTTACCTTTACAGCCATGTTCTTGCTGATTCCTTTATTGTTTATAGGTTTTTCTAGCCCCCTTCTGTTCACCCGCAGTGGATCCCGAAATATTTGAACCCTGATGCAAGGACAATTGTCAAGCGGATAGTCTCCACCACCCACTGTCAATGGTTGATTTGTGTATGTACCGCTTCGTGGTCTCTTGGCACGTGTGAAATTTCATTCATCCTGTGTATGACATCACAAGTGTCATCTACTTCCCACTGCGAAAGGGGGTGGAATTAAAGACCTCAGCAAGAGAAGAGACAGTCGGCTTGGAAATCCCTTCATCTCCCCTGCAAGGGAACGCCTCCAGTTGCACAACTGGAGAATCCCTCCATCTCCCCTGCAGGAGAACCCCTACAGCCATGCTGCTGGTGAATCCCTTCATCTCCCTTTGCTGGCCGGCTCACATAGTCTCCCATATGAGTCTATGAGGGCTTTTGCATTTTCGCGCAGCAGAGAATTTCAGTTGCTGAATTTGCGTCGTGTGATGTTCTATCTTTTTAGGTGCGATTTTTTTTATTTTTTTTGGCACAGTTAAAATCCCTTCTTCTGAATGTTTCCATAGGAAATCATTGGTTATAATCATCACGTTTGTTTTGCGCATGTAAGTTAGCTGCGCAAATTCCCTCCTGTGAATAAGCTCTTACACATAGAACATTGTGAAACAGTTAAACTTCAGTGTGCTGCTGGTGTAGGTGGTTTTGTATGATGGGAACTGCTAACATGTTCCCTTTAAATTGGCAGTTTCCTACCTGTGGATCTCTAGTTGTTGCAAAACTTACACCCCCCGGATACTCTTATAGCCACCACTGATTTAGGCCTCTTTCACATGGGAACCTACGTGTAAAAAATCACGTGCGTAAAAAAAACCCTCACGGCTATTAGATACAATGGTTTCCTATTTGAATGTTCAAATGTTTTTTGCACGTCTAAGGGTTATTTCAGACGACCGTATATTGGCTCGGTTTTCACGCCGAGCCTATATATGGTGTCCTTGTCTGCAGGAGGAGGAGGATGGAAGAGTCAGGAGCAGGAACTGAGCTCCCACCCCCTCTCCGTCCCTCTCCACTATTTGCAATAGGAGGGGGCGAGACTGTTGCGGAGCTAAGTACCGCCGCTTAGCTCCACCCCTCCCATTGCAAATAGTGGCAAGGGGCGGGGAAGGGCAGGAGCTCAGTTCCTGCTCCTGGCTCTTCCATCCTCCCCCCCCCCGCCCTGCACACAAGGACACTGTATATCGGCTCGGCGTGAAAACCGAGCCGATATACGGTCGTCTAAATAAGCCCTAATAGCCATGAGTTTTTTACGCATGTAGGACCCCATGTGAAAGAAGCCTTGGGCCATTTTCAGATGCAATACCAACGGCATTACTGACAACTTACGGTTGCAATATCATCCATAACACATCTGTATTACAGACCTATATTACGGACATGTTACGATACACTAGAGTGAAACTGGCTTTCAATCAACATTTTGAAACGTGGCGCTTTGCTGTGGGCCCAGGTACATGAGCCGAAAACTTTTTGTTTCTCCGTCACCTAAATTGACTGATAAACTTTTTGTAGTAAAATATAACTTCTAGATAATTTTGCAATTATATTTTCTGCAGCATTTTCCAAATAAGACGACTGCCACATTTTAGCTCATCTTAATTAAATGATTGCATCTGCTGTGATTAAGAGAAGCTCAGAGTAAATGACACCACTTAAAGGGCAAATAAAAAATTGTCAGGATGAAGTCCATCTGGGATGATTCGAAATTAGAAGCTCATATGGTTTTCATATGACATTAGCTGATTATTTTTTGACATTCTGTTTTAGAACTGATGGTACTATGCAGACATCAGTAGTAAAGCAAGGACTGCTGTAAAGCTCCATCTTTACATTTATTTAAAGAGAAAGTGGACAGGGTTAAATTTGACTATGATGATGCCTTGCTTCACGATTACTTTATATCAGACTTAGGCCACTTTCAAATGACTATAATGCGGGTGTATTTTAGAGTCCATATTACAGCCAGAAGACCCAGACTCAGTGCACTTCTATTGAACCCAATTTATAGGGTTCTATGGTGATCTACATTCAAATCAATAGAAACCATAGCGGTTTCAAGTGTTTAATTTCAAAGTCCACTTGCAAAGCTATAGACATTTCATCAGCCCTTCAATCACTTTCTCTGGGCCTTCTGGTCCCTCCCCTGGATAGGGACAGTTACAATCATACAGTTACAATCATCTCCTGTAGTAGCTGGCCTCCACCACTTTAAGGCCTCATGTCCACGGGGAAAATCAGGCCCGCTACGGATTCTTCATGTAGAATCCGTAGCGGGTCCCTCCTGTCCCGCGGACATGAGGCCTAAAAATCAGAATAAACTCACCTGCTCTGGACGATGCGGATCTTCCTTCCTTCGCGGCCGGATCTTCTTTCTTCGGCCCGGCGGATGTGCTCAGCATGCCGGCGGCATGCCGCGCGCATCCGCCAGGCCAAAGAAAGAAGATCCGGCCGCGAAGAAGGGAAGAACCGCATTGTCTGGAGCAGGTGAGTTTAATTCTGGTACGGGTCTCCCGCGGATCCGGACGGCTTCCATAGGCTTCAATAGAAGCCTGCAGGAGTCGTCCCCGCGGGAGACCCGCACGAAAATGGAGCATGTCCATTTTTTTCCCGCATGCGGATCCGCGCCTGACAGGAAAAATTACATCCGTAGGTATTTAACTACCTGTGGGTGTCCAATGCATCCCTATGGGGCGCGGATCCGCGTGCGAGAGAAACACTGCGGATTTAAAGCCCGTGGACACGAGGCCTAAGATTCTGCTCTTTGGTGATTTTCTCTGCTTTATCTGCTGCTGTGTCCCACACTGCCAGTGTGGCGCAACTCTCCTTCTTTTATATAGTGCCTGCTGTGCCTCCAGAACCTTCAGACTCTTTCCGGGAAAGGGTGAGACTTATCCCTCCACTGTGGGGTTCAGCCTCCAGGGTTGTGATGTGATGGCCTTGTCACCGCTAATGGAGTGGAGCCTCCTTTCTGGCACTTGGAGTGCTGGAACTCTACTCTCCCTCAGTGCCTCTGCTGGTAGGGGTGGTATTTACACATGGTGGCCACAGAAGCATCAACAGCAGCTCTCTTACAATGGAGAAGTGCTCCTTCACCTCCTTACATAATACTCAGCAATAGAGGTTACTTGAAAGACAGCAACTATTTGTCATGACAGACAGGCACTTTGCTTGTACATGTATATGTGGAGTGGCTCTTAGGATGACAGCTTATTACTTGGCTTACTTACACTTTACCTAGCCCTGGTGTCGGTCAGCAGCTTAGTTCACCCCCATTGTCTCAGGCTCTCTGTTGTCACAGTCCCAGCAGCTTTCAGCTCTCTTGCAGTCTTAGACCCTTTGACGGTTACTGCATTAGTCAGATCCCACTTCACATCATGGGTTGATACACACAGCATAAGAGAAAGCCCTCACTGCCTCCGGCAATCACCGTATCTCCTGGGTGCACTGCGTCACTTGTTTCGGTTAACGCTGTGCTCACTCTTATCAGCATTACAGTCAATGTCAACGGACTCACTCCACTATATAGCATACTAAAAGTCACGCAAGTGCCTATGACGTGCTTATACTCTTGCAGTCTCCCATAGCCAGGGACGAATTGGGAAGTCAATCCAGTTATAGTATCCAGTTTTGCCACCCAGGAAAGTAGGGCTTGTAGTGTTTGTTTCCTGTTCCGTGCCCTTTAAAATGACCTTTGGGCAAACCTTCCACCTCTCTATTTATTAACAATGCAGTGCCTCTTTTGACGACGTTCCTGCATGTGGTCAGCTATACAGTAGGGAAAAAAAGAATTGAGCAGGGATGATGAGAGTGATTGCGCAGCACAGCTAGAAAAAGAGGTCTCCATTGCACAGGAGGAGAAATTGGAGGAATGCACTTTGTTAAAAGCATTTTTCTATAAAATGCAACTTAAATAGCACAAATACAAAAATGCACTTGATTACCTGGTAGCAGGCACCACCGCTCCCTTACAATGCAGTACTTTTGAAATAAGACAGAGTTCTGATACACTATGGCCAATTCACATGGGGCGTGAACAGAGACGCATTGAAGTAAATTGCTCTATTCAGATGTGTGTTTTTCTATGTGGACTGATGTACTGATGTAAAAATTTGCAGCATGTCCTATCGCCCGTGAAAGTCTATGGGAACATTAAAAAAATGCAGTGAACGTGCATTTTACATTTGTGTGCTGAGTTTTTACGCAAGTTGCCAGGAGACGGTGAAAAAAACTTACGTCAATTGGGCCTTCTTGCCTTTTTTTCATTTTTTTGCATGCATGAAAAACACATGACCAATGGATGGCACAAGACTGTAAAAAAAAATATCCATACGCAACAAAAACGCATGCAACATGCACATACATATGCAGTGCAAATGGTCCTTTTTTAACTGACCAAATTTGCATACACCTGTGTGAATGAGCCCATAAATACACTTGCCGCAACAGAGCATATTTGCGCATGAACAAGATTTCGAGATGACAATAATCCGTCCGATATGCACCTGCCTGCGCATAGTAATTTAATTTTTGCGCTTGAAATGCCAGTTCGCACACGTTCATGATACTCCCTTTAAAGGGAATAGAATGGCTATTTGAAGGCAAATGAAGGCCAGCCGTCTTCTTTTCTCTGCGTTTTACACAGGTCACACCCTCCCCTTGATTTCTGAACTGCCATTGAGTTCTATGGCAGCTTTCTACGTAAAACACAGAAAGATAGGGCAAGTCCTATTTTTTCTTACACATAAGAATTGCGCGCAAGAAACACACTATTGTGATCGAACCCATTGAAATTAGTGGCTTAATTTCTTCGTGTTTTATGGATGTGACTTTCACGTGCCCAAAAATTATGACAAAAGGCTTTTTCTTAAAACTTTTATTACCTTTTATTTTTTTTAAGAATTAATAAAACTTTCTCAAATAGATTTTTACATTTTCTTTAGTCCCCATAGGGGCATGAACTATTATTGTTTTGATTGCTCCTGTAGTATGATATAATATCATAGTATTACATATTACTGCAAACTGATAGACAAACTATCAAGGCACTCCACGGGCATGGCTCGATAGGCAATCTGCAATGGCAGCCTTAGGGACTTTTAGAAGGCCCACAGCTACCATTGCAACCACACAGCACTTTGCAATGTCATCATGGTTGGGGTTGTTCAGAACCTCCGGAGATCAGTTGGTGTATTTAAATGCCGCTGTCAGAATTAATGGCGGCATTTAAGGGGTTAGCAGCTCCAATCAGCAGCGCCGGCACCGTGTTGTATAGAGCAGGTCATCTCCCGATCTACCGACATACAAACCCTGAACCTCAATGACGTAATTGTACGTCATGGAGTGTATAGAGGTTCATGGACCAGTTAGCAGGTCACAACTGAGACAGTCTTTCATCCTGTAAAAGGAAATAGGATGGTTAAATTCCCTGAGAGCAAGCAAAGTTCTTGAAAACTAGAAGTACCTGAAACACCAAGCACATCAGAAGGCTGTATATCGTTTCATTAAACTATGATTTAGCTGTAGTTCCATAAAATGAGAAAACCCTATTTACTGGACAACTTCAGCTCCGCTACATGTGTCCATTGACTCCTCCTTGCAACCTCAAGTTATAAACAGTTACAAATGTAGTTGCCCGAAACACCTATATCTGGCCCTTCCATAATTGTCACGTCTTCAGTGTGGATGCACTGTGCAAAGTGTCATGTCTGCTGTTATGTGTATTGCACAGCTGCAGCATGTAAGAGGTTAATGTCTGAAAGTGGCTGGGATATGTCTAGTAAAAGTAACAAATCTGTCTTGTCACGTGATGTTTGTACATTATAAATATCAGTGATTGAGAGTGAGGTGTGAGGTCCTTCTACTTCAACGGCTAAGAGTGGAGTGCCGGCCACATGGGGGTATCTTCAACCCTCATGTGGTAAAGTGATGAAAGCAGAAGAAAGGTATCTTGACATTCCAAATCCCAGGAACCGCCTGTGAGGGGAGTGAAAGAGAAAGGAGTAAACGAGTCCGCCATGCAGTGTCTACTTTAAGAATACTGAGTGAGTGTCAACGGAGTGTTGTATCCCCCTCCGGAGTTATTCAGAGTCCCGGAGTGTGTGTGTCCAGGAGCAGAGCTTTACAGATAACTTAGGCTGTGGGCCCGGTTTTATCCCGTGTTCTCCTCCCTGACCGCCTACTGAAAAGCTGTCTTTCCTGCACGTGCGCATAAGCTGTTTTGTATTCCACTATACAGTAAAGTTCACCAGTCATTGCCTGTTCCCACTGATTGAGTTTGTAAGTTCAATTCATGTTTGTGGACTCTCTTGATTCTACTGCCAGAGAATAAACGGTGGAAAGAAAGGGTGGCGTCACGGGTGACAATTCATCTAGTCCACTACACTAATTCAGGTAACCGCCACCCGGCATTGCCTGGAAGAGGCCTAGTGGTGCCTTGCCCGAGGTTCCATGCGTCACTCTAGGGAGAAGTTTGGTAGAGTCACCGTGACAAGTGACACCTCTACCCCCGCCAGCTCCTCAGCGTGCGCCTCGTGTCTCGGTTGTCGTGGGGAACTACAGATATACCATATGCGTCCAGCAACATCCCTATAGCAACTATTTACTTTTCTCCTTATTAATTCATGACATGGAAACCCATCACTGTTACTAATGAATAACTTCAGTCTCCACTTGTCTATACTGTATTTTCCTTCAAATCAACTGTAGCGTGCTAGATGTCTCTACTGATGCATACACTATGTCATTATAAATAGAAATCTGGGAATTGTGTAGATCAGACTACATGGTGTACAGAATGAATAATTTAGTAGTCATAAATGTTTAGAAATAAAAATGTAGGTTAAAAGCTATATATAAATGCACGTCCTCCAATGTTATGATGAAAATGTATCGGGCAATTAGTGTATATCTCTCGGGGGTTGTATTACAGATTAGCCTACACAATGGACATGTAGAAATGGGGTTTGTCCAGGATTAGAAAAAAGATCCTGTACTTTTTTTGAAAAACAACAACACTCGTCCTGTTATTGCAGTTAATCACTATTTAAGTGAATGCTGCAATATCAGATATAAAATATGGAAAGGGAACCACATTCAGATCCTATACGTACCAAATATTAGTCTTTAGGAAAGCGACTTTTTTTTCACAGGATGACCGTTGTCACTTCCCTGGGCACTTGAGCGCATTCTTTATCCATTTTTCCACATTCTTTGTCCACATTCTATGAGATGACTCTGCTGTCTCTGTACCAGTTTACACAGCAAAGCTGACATAAGGACCCTTCTTTGAATGGGATAAATGGTTTCCATGGGGACAGACTGATTCTGAGATGCTTTGTCATCAGAGTAGAGTAGCAACTGTGATGGTAGGTAGACGTGCTGCTGGTGTACTGCTGGAGAGAGATGAAATTGCTTGCAGGAGAATGAGCCGTGTGAATAGCATCTGAGGACTCCATGCAGAGACAATATGCTGCACTTGATGCACCGAGGTCCAGAACTGTGTCCAGAGAAATGTGGACGAGAGAGCCAAGACCTGTGAGACTAGCCATGGAGGCTACTAAGTGCCAGAAAAGAAAGACTGTTGGCCAGGGCAAAAATCTTGGGGTTGCACGCCTGTGTCAGTGAAGCAGCCTAGGGGCTGTTGGAGTATGAGTGCGGAGAGATAATTGTGGACCAGGTTTGAAAAGAGAGGGACTGCCATAGAGATGGCAATATCAAGCAACAGCTAACTGCACCCCATCAGAGGAAATGGGAGATGGGATCTGCGGAACAGGGGTTACAACTAGAGATGAGCGAGCATACTCGCTAAGGGCAATTACTCGAGCGAGTACCTGCCTGCTCGGAAGAAAAAATTTGGCTGCCGGCAGGGGAGAGTGGGGGAGGGGGGAGCGGAGATCTCACTCTCCCTCTCCCCCCCCCCCCTGCTCTTGTCTGCTCACTCCCGCAACTCACCGCTCCCCCGCGCCGGCAGCCGAATCTTTTCTTCCGAGCGGGCAAGTACTCGCTAAGGGCAATGCTCGCTCAAGTAATTGCCCTTAGCGAGTATGCTCGCTCATCTCTAGTTACAACCCAAGCCAGTGGACATTTCTTCAGCATTGGGATCGTAAGTTAAGTCAACCTCAATAAAAAAATAACGTGTCCACGTGAAATGACTCTTAAAGACTATGCAGGCCTTCTAGTTACATAACATTTTTCTGTTGTACATTAGTAGAATTCTTGGCTCGAACACCTACTGAAAGGATTGAGACTTTACTGTAAGTGAGCCTGATACTTATGGGAACTTCTCCTTGTTTATGTGCAAATGTGCTAGTTGTGAACAGTTCTTTGGTTCTGTCTGTATGGACTGTCTGCGACAGGTTGTACTTTTTGGTTACCGGTTGCTGTTAAAGTGCCGTTTATTATATCTCTAGTGTGCATTACTGACATTGTAATTAATAAAATATAGTTGTACTATATAATGTATATCATAACTGTTATTATTTCTAGCTAGCTCTAGTGAGGTTTAAGTCGAGACAGGTATTATCACTACTTAAGGAGAGCACCTAGAAGGTGAGGGAGGAGACTTATAAGGCCATGCATACTCCTCTGGGAAATATATGCAAATAAAGAAGATGGTACAATACCTCTGCAGCGCCACCTATTAGATGGCAGCATTCCTGCAAATCAATGACTGACCCTATATACATGTCTATGTAACAATGATTGGAAATTGAAAGCCAAGCCAGAATCCATACATAGACAGCTGTTTCGGGATGTTTGCCCCTCATCAGTGTACAGTAGGATTCTGGCTTGGCTAGTGAGGTTTAAGTAACCGATCCACCAAATTTACATATTTTCTTAACTGTTTGCTAAGAATTGCATAACTATTCTTCTTTTGCAGTTTCTTAGTTAGAATAAAAGTTTCTATTTTTGTAAGTTCATCGTCTTCTAAGTATCTTGCAAACTATATTGTGTACCACCACTCGTGACAGTTAGCTGTAGAAATACTGGAAGCAACAACTTACTGTATGTACTAGTAATACCTGGATTTTATTATGTCTTTTTATGACCCTTTCCTTTAAACTGCGATGTTGGTGCACCAAAGGCTAGTTGGATGTCAGCTCTCTTTTATGGCTGTACATATGCATAAATGATCTGGATGTATTTAAGAGTCCTTCTGTGTTGCTTACAGCAGTAAGTACCTACCTATTATCCTAATCAGGGCATCAATGTTAGCGGCCTTGGCGTGTAGTATTAAGTGTATACATGGTTACCCCCTAAACTCCTTCACGTCATGAGAATTCTTGATACTCCCTGTAGCCTTATTAACATAGATAAAAGGAATGGTCATTTTTTTATGCAGCAATTATTATTAGTATTCAAATGTTATCTCTTTAGTATTCATCCATGTAAATGAGGTGTCCTTTTCATGAACTCAGATTCCAGCGGTGCTGCAAGGAGAGAACATTTCCACAGTTAAGCTTAAAAAGATGCAGTGAGAGATGTCTTCTGTGTAGAGCTCTATTTCTACAGTATTTAGCACTGATTCCTCCAATACCATTATTGATGTTTTTAGCCTACCATTCTCCTACAGCCTATTCCATCCTACTTTTCACTAATGGATTGTGTCATGTGTTCTATGAGACAAGTACACTTTAAACAGGGTCTTCTTAGTAGTAATGAGCAATTAGTGGAATAATTTGTTTGTGTCGGTATCGGACCGATTTCAGGAAAATCATTGTGAATCGGGATGGTCGATTCCGACTCCCAATAAAGTCAGTGAGAGAAAAAATAGGGTTCATTAACATGTTCCAAATGCAGCCAACGCCCCCAAATTATAAGGGAAACACTATGCTTTTCCTAAAAAATTGGCCAAAATAGCGTACAGTGGCGTAGGGGTCAATCGTAGACAGAGATGTCACTGAAAATAAAAGAAAGCCCACATAGTGTTTCCTAGATCAAAAATTACAGCAAGGAAGACAGCAGGTGTGCTGCTTGTTGTAAAAGCAATGTCATGCATTTTACAATGAGCAATTCTAGTAGGTGAAGACAACACTCAAGCTCGGACCTCCTCCAAGGAACAGCTGCTAAAATTTTCCCTATGCAAGACAGTGGGTGTGCTGCTTGTTTTAAAAGCAATGCCAAAGTTTGAAAACAGCAAGCCATTGTAAATTGGGACAAAATCATCATCTGAAGAAACCCTGATATATAGTGATGAAACTGCAGCACTTGCCCAAATGCCACAGCCTCTTCAAGCAGCTGATCAGCAGGGGTCCTGAGTAGCAGACCCACACTGATCAAATGTTGATCACCTATCTTGAGGAAAGTCCATTGATATTGTAGTCTTGGAAAACCCCAAAATATAGCAGTAAAGTATAGTGATAGACTTAGCTTAAAATAAACATGTCCAGTCTCATGAAATTTTATTTGATGTTTTAGTGAATAATAAATGAAATAACAATTGAAGAGCGCCTTTTCTTAAAACTTTGCATTGTAATGTTCTACCATTTTTCTTCTTGGAAATGCATGAATGAATTAACAACTATGCGTTACTGTTTCCCTTGTCAATACAGTGTATCCAGTGCAATCAGTGCTGACAATGTAGAAATGGGTAATGATGATGCACACTATTGCAAGGAGCAGGACAAAGCTCAGTTATCAATTTGCTTGTACATTTTCAAAAGGATTAACATGGCATTCTAAAGAAAGGTGCCCCACATTTATTTCATGAAGAATACAAGTAGTTACTTAAAAAGACAAGTCAGGACAAGACAAGAAACGTCCCATTTCTATAGTGGAGATACGAGACACAGATGGATAGATTACAGGGAAGGTGCAGACTAAGGATGAGTTCACACTTCGCAGAATTGCTAGGGAATTGTCAGCCGAAATTCTGCAAAAATGTACAGTACAATGTAAAGGCCCATTTCCACTGAAAGATAATCGCTCAAAAATCGCTCAAATAACAGTTTTAGTGATAGAGTTATGCAGAGATGATTGCTCAAAACTAAGTAGCTAATTAGCTATTTAAGAGTTCATGCAGGCAGAGCAGGATACTGCCGCGATAGCTCAGAGAACAAAGCAGCTGTTTTGTATATGCGAACAGCTGCATTGTTCTTGGAGCTTTCAGCTGAGAACTGCCAGCGGGTTACCAGGTGAAAGAATACTATCAGCACCGCCCGCTGAGATATCAGCGTGCGGCGCTGATAAGAGTCATCAGTGATTTCTAGCTTGCTAGAAATCACCAATGAACGAATATTGCACGAACAGTGCATGATGACCGCGTGTTTAGACACAATGATTATCGCTCAAAATGGGCCTTAAGTGAATCGGGCTTTTATAAATCCCATTAACTTGCAGAGGAAAAAATCTGCAGTGAAGTTAGGAATGCTGCAGTTTTTTAAAGTCCACAGCATGCTCTATTTGTTGATTTTTCACTGCGGAATTAATTCATTGTAATGGGAGAATTCCATGATGAAAATTAACACCAAAACCTGCATCAAAATCGCACATGGATTTTGGTGCCAATTTTCTCCCTGATGTGTGATTATACCTATGAACCCAAAATTTGCTTGCTAAGAAAGGGGGAGGCACTGCCTGCCCTACCCGTTATTGAATAAAGGAGCATATTGCCACTGACAAAGTGGCCTCTGGTCCAGTACCTGGTTGGGAGGGGAAGTGGTAAGGCAGATGAAACTGATGATTGACAAAGCCGGTTTGAAGAGTGCAGCAATGCTGCTACACAGGCTCCGGTCCCTCAGCCGGAGTCATGACTGGAGGAAGGAGGCAGGCGCTTTGGGTGTCATGTTGAAGTGTGCCAGGTGGTCTCATTTTGCTATAGCCTCATAGAAGTTATGTACAGGAGTTTCCATCTCTCATAATGATGTAAATGGTGACACGACTACCACGTCTCCTTTCAGAAGATCTAGCCCCTGATAAGTTTAGCGAAAGCTGAGACTCAGTCTCTCTTCCTGGGCTAAGCTCGGAAACAATTTGACATCAAATGGACCACTGTAAAAGGGCTGGAGCTGCGTCACAGCTCCAGACCCTGAGATAGAGGGAAATAGAACAGAGACCAGCAGCGCTCAACACAGGATAACCATCAACAGCAGAATCATGGTAGCTATTATATCAGGGCCAGTAAAGCAGCTGGCAGTCTCCTCATGCTGGGGAGCTGCACAGAGAGTCAGAAAAAACTGAGGTGTCTGGTGTCCCTGGGACCCAAAGATGGAACATCATTCAGACTTCTGGGGTGCCCCACAGTGCACGGGAGGAGAGGGAGTCTCCTTTCCTGCATTGCCGGACACTGTAGCGATGGTGCAGAAGACTTGCCATGGACGCAGCCAATGAAAGAGGTGAGAGCGAGCAGCAAGAAATGACTCGTACCGTGTTTCCCCGAAAAGACCCTGTCTTATATTAATGTTTGCCCCAAAAGAGATGCTAGGTCTTATTTTTGGGGAATATCTTATACTTACCTAGCAGGCTCAGTCCAGGTCCCTCCCGCTGCTCTTTGGAGCTCCGACACGCTGAGCCACGGCATTAATTAGCCAATTCATATATCCCACCTCTACAATGCGATGGCTGTGATTGGTTCTTTGACCTCTGCTCAGTCAATCAATGCAGCATACGATAAACCAATCACAGCCATGACATTGGTTTAATCGTCACTGCATTGATTGCTTGAGCGGTGCTCGAGAACCAATCAGAGCCATCGCTTCCTGGAGGTGGTATTAATGAATCCTGTAACCAGAAAGTGATTTTCTGTGGGTGAACAAGGACTGTAGGATGCACGGCGGAGCTCCGGACTGCAGCAGGAGGACCCCGGACTGAGCCTGCTAGGTATGTATTCCTTTTTTATGTAATACAGCTAGGGCTTGTTTAGGGCTTATGTTTCAAACCTCCCCTAAAATCCTGAAAAATCCGGGTAGGGCTTATTTTCAGGGCAGGTCTTATTTTTGGGGAACAGGGTATAAGCATAACGGACTATAAACTCTGATTTCAGGTGAGATAAAACCCCTGGCCAGGGTGGGGGTAAAATGGACTCATGAGATTGTGCTAATGGCGCCATAGTTCGTTAAGTTCACGCAAGGCATTGCAAGGGTAAACGTGTTAGATGTGCTGTTATGTACGTGTAATGCAAAGTGTTGATGTAGTTGTGTTATGAATAGGAATGTTGATATGCATAGAGTGTAAAATAGAGCATTATGCAGAGATATATTGTTATGCAAGCATTTATGCATAAGTGCAATGTACATGGGCTAGCGTAAATGATGGATCTGTAATGGCGCAGTAAGACAAGTGATTAGGAAAGAATAAATGGTCAGCAGCATGTGTTATGTAAATCTGATGTAACGCTGCTGTTAACCCGTTATTGAAATGAGAAACAACCTCTGGATATGTGGCATCAAAGATGTGTGCATGCGTTCTGTAAGTAAGGACACTACTCCTCCGGGGTATTTGAGGCGGGGACCTACGGCCAGGATGAATTAACAGTTATGGCACAATATGAGAAGTGACAAAGGATGCTGATAGTTATATGAAAAAGTGATGGCAATGTCATGTGCCTACTGCTGCCTGTTGGAACTAATGATGCATTGAGTTGTATATGTCAGTGAGAGATGCCAGTTAATGAGAACGCATATTTTTAGTCGCAGTTGAGGTTAAGAGTGCCATCAATATAGAGTACTGTTGCTTTAAGAGTTTAATTCCAGTTATTATATGATGTTAAGAGTACACTAGAATCCTCCTATGGAGCGATATGATTATTTCGCCAGGAGTCTATCACCTGGGACGCCTGCTGATCAGCTGTTCACGGAGTCGGTGCGCTCATGCAGTTACCTGATTTCTGCAGTAAGCAGACAGCTCCGTTCTCACTGCATTGGCTAGTCTTAGTATTAGTTCCCATTGAAGTGAATGGGCATATTGCCTGCAATACGAAGCCTCGCCCCTGCAATGGGAACAGAGCTGTCTGCAGAAATCAGCTTAGTGCACAAGTTCACCAGCCCAGTTAAAGGGGTTGTCCCGCGAAAGCAAGTGGGGTTATACACTTCTGTATGGCCATATTAATGCACTTTGTAATATACATCGTGCATGAAATATGTGCCATACAGAAGTTATATACTCACCTTCCCTGCGCTGGCGTCCCCGTCTCCATGGTGCCATCTAATTTCAGCGTCTAATCGCCCGATTAGACGCGCTTGCGCAGAAGGGTCTTCTCCCTTCTGGTCGGTCCGGGCACGAGCGGCGTTCTGGCTCCGCCCCATCACGTGTGCCGATTCCAGCCAATCAGGAGGCTGGAATCGGCAATGGACCACACAGAGCCCACGGTGCACCATGGGAGAAGACCTGCGGTGCATCGTGGGTGAAGATCCCGGTGGCCATCTTGGAGGAGAAGAAGGAAGAAGTTGCAGAGAGGAGATTCGGGTAAGTAAAATTTTTTTTTTAATTGCAACACATCCCTTGGGTTTGTCCTGCGCTGAACGGGGGGCCTATGCAAAAAAAAAAAAAAAACTTGTTTCGGCGCGGGACAACCCCTTTAAGAACTCTTCAGAGGGTGTCCCAGGCAATGGCTGCCAATCTACTATTGATGACTAATCATGAGAAGAGGCCATCAGTAGTAACTGGACAACCCCTTTAAATAGTTATATTACCCATGTCTAAAATGTAACAATTTATTTTTAAATAGTATTTTTTATTCAAAATGTTCCCAAATACTCTGATGACAAGGAATTAAAACAGTTTTTCCAGCACTTTATAGCACTGCTTTCCTATACTTTCCATATCAAGTTACTGAAAGGAGGCTGGAATCAAATCTTCTTAAATAACTGTTATTACTATGGTTACCTAAAAATAAGGTAGTGCAACATAATTTCATGCTTTATAAATCCAATCTTCCTTCAGGTGGAAAAAAGAAACACAAATCAGGCAAAAGCAAAAATAATGTTGCAATCAGCAGTCAGCAGTCAATAATGTTTGGTGCACAAAACATAACTAGTCTCTATTATACTCCGCCAAAGAAGATGATTTTAAGTAGGTAATAAGGACGCAGTTGGGCTCTAATACAATTAGCCATTGCTTTTTGTAAAGAAAAAAAATCAATTATCTGAATAAATGTTTTGTATGCCCATTTGAAACAAGTGGCTTTCGAGATTTTCTTATGTCACCTCCATTGACCCTGATGTTGATGGCTGCTTACGTTATTTCTCGCAATAAACAAGTATGTCTGTTTTTTAATGTGGTTATAAAGTTGAATATGTGGCTGTATTAACAAGAGAATTTACACATCATCATCCTGGTATTTTGTTTTATGTGTTGCAGATGTTGAATTATTTAGTAATCCATGTATTCGGTAATTGGAATATGATTACTCAGGGCCAGGCAGCTGCTGCACAAGTTGATGTCACGTTACAAAAAGTTACCCTTATGTAATGAATTGCTAAAATGATCTGTTTTTTTCATACGGTACGGGTAAACACAATATTCGGAATATATTTTCATATTAATATACACAATGAATTTGTAAGGATCTGCCAATTATCTATTGTATTTAGGGGGGTGTTGGATTTCAACATGCATGATGCTTTATTCCCACAGCAGATAAGCCACCACCAGAGGCATTGACTAGAAGCTTATTCTTCTCTCTGGTTTGAATAGAAAAAAATATGCACATTAGGAAAAATAGCTATTGGCTGAACTTCAGCAGATACTACCATTGTCAAAATCCACTAGTGATCCAACATGTTAGAATATAAGAGAGAGAGATGGATAGATAGATGTCTGCAATGTATGAAAGTTTTCAAATATAGAAGTGTTAATAGTTTATCTTTGTCAATTAGCAAAATGTAAAGTGAATGAACAAATGAGAAATGTAAATCGAATCAATATTTGGTGTGATGACCCTTTGCATGCAAAACAGCATCAATTCCTCTAGGTACACTTGCACAAAGTCAGGGATTTTGTACAATTATAATCCGGTGTATGATTAACCAATTATATCAAACAGGTGATAATAATGATCATTTTCATATGTAGGTAGAAACACAGTCATTAAGTGAAATAGAAACAGCTGTGTAGGAGACTTAAAGGAGATGTCTCGAGGAAGCAGTTAAATTTTTTTTTTGCCCAGTCCCCCCCATTAAGTACACATTACTAAGCCCCCCTGTAAATGACATTTCTAGCTGGTTCGTACTTACCGTTCCAGCGTTTCAGCAACTTATAAAAGTTTCCTCAAGATGGCCGCCGGCTCTTTCCCCGTCGCTCGCTGCAGCCCGACGTGCGCGCTCCCGAGACGCCGCCAGCTGTGTCTCCATGGCAACCGGATGCATCGCAGCCGCCGACCAGACGCCCCGCAGCCGCCGACCAGACGCCCACCGCCAGGCAGCAGGTAACCGGCGCTAGCCCCCGGCTCCCCAGCGCTAGACCCTCAGCCCAGGTGAAGGCCCCGGAGCCCAGCGCTAGGTTCCGGAGCCCAGCGCTAGTTCCCCCGGCCTAGCGGCAGCCCCCCCCGGCCTAGCGACAGCCCCCCCCCCATCGCAGCGACAGCCCCCCCGGCCTAGCGGCAGCCCCCCCCCGGCCTAGCGACAGCCCCCCCATCGCAGCGACAGCCCCCCCATCGCAGCGACAGCCCCCCCGGCCTAGCACTAGTTCCCCCATCACAGCGGCAGCCCCCCCCGGCGCAGCGACAGCCCCCCCGGCGCAGCGGCAGCCCCCCCCGGAGCAGCGGCAGCCCCCCCCCGGCGCAGCCCGGCGCAGCGGCAGCCCCCCCCCCCCGGCAAATCACTTACCTGGGAGGCTTCTCGGGGCTGCTGGGCTGGGCTGGGCTTCTCCGCTGGGCAGCTCCAGTTTCTGCACCTTCCTCTAACAGAGGAAGGTACAGAATGGCCGCTGCAGCGCGCTCCCGAGCAGTGACAGCTCGTCTGCGCATGCGCAGAAGAGCTGTAGCGGGGAGCACACTGAAGCGGCTCGTGCTGAATGGAGAAGACCGGACTGCGCAAGCGCGTCTAAAAAAGCAAGCTGCCAGCGAATTTAGACGGAACCATGGAGACGAGGACGCTAGCAACGGAGCAGGTAAGTGGAATAACTTCTGTATGGCTCATATTTAATGCACAATGTACATTACAAAGTGCATTAATATGGCCATACGGAAGTGTATACCCCAACTTGGTTTCGCGAGACCACCCCTTTAAAACTAGGTGAGGAAGAGCCAAACTCTGCTATACAGGTGAGGTTTTGGAAGACAGTTTCCTGTCACAGGTCATACACCATGGCACCATGGGCTCTCCCATATAAAAATTTCAAAGCAGACGGGGTTTTTAATCTTTTCCAATCCACTGTCTGACGTCTTCCTACATTTTGATTGATGCCTGTGCAGCTCTGATATTGGAAGGCGTCCAGCAGGGTAATCTTACTGTATATTGCCGGCCACTCTGTTGGTGGGGACCTCTCCGGCATGTGACATACTGTAGTGCTGGCTCTAGCCAGCAGATGGCACTATTGTTTAATGGCAGAAAGAGAAAGCCCCCTAGGAAACCCTGAATCCAAAATTGGAATGCAAAGGGTTAAGATGTGCTGTTGAAGCTCTGTTGAAGAAGCACAAAAAAAAAACTGACAACATTGAGGAGACTAGACACAGTGGTTGACCAAGGAAAATTAGTGCAGCAGAAGAAAGACGCATCATGCTTACTTCACATGAAAATCAGAAATTGCCCAGCAGAGGCATTAGCTCAGAAATGGCAGAAACCAATGGCACTAAGGTCTACTCCTGTTTGCAGAAGTCTTGCTAGAAATGGTCTTCATGGAAGAACTGCAGCCGAAAAGCTAAACCTTCGACATAGAAACAAGGTCAAGCAACTCAACTATGTACAAAAACATAGGTACTGGGGTGCAGAAAGATTAGATTTCTCTTTTGTTCAGAACTTTTGCACATATATATATATATATATATATATATATATATATATATATATATATATATAATGATAGATTGCTGCTTAATTATAAAGTAGTGACAAGACAGTCTAGAGCAGCGGTTGTCACTGGTTGTCTTGCAGTTTTCCATAAAATCACTTTATCAGTACCCTAGTGATAAAAGGTGTAGCGTTACTTTAAGACAAAATAAAAAGTATCTTTTTAATGCTGTTACTTAAACTATAGTTAAAATGTGTCAATTTTCGGTCATAAACCTGGAAAATGAGCTGAATTATTACTGCTGTGCTGATGGGTTCTTGTTTATATCTTTTCTGATAGCCGTACATAGAATATACAGTACACGCCGGACTGCCACATAACCCATGTAAATATTTAATGTCAGTTCTAAATATTGCTGTGAATAATTCTGTACCTCAGGAACTTCATAACAGGTTCACTTGTTGGAGGTTGTGCTAAATATTCATGCAGGAAAGATTGTATATGCAGAGTTTATAAAAAGTGATGCAGCTCTCATGCAAATGTTATATTAGCCTGGAATATACTGCATATGAGAAAATGCTTCCGATATTTGATTGAACGTGGGGAACTGAGGCCAGAGGTCAGCTAAAGGAGAACTAATAATAATAATCAGAAGTGGATGTCTCATTTCCTTGACTATATTTTAGCCATATTTCCTTAAGTGGTTGTCTTACTAAGATAATCCATGATCCATTCCTTATTAAAGCATATAAACCTAATAAGGGAGAGTCTTAATCTAACAGACCCATCTCGTTCCCATGAGATGATCCCTTTAAAAGTAATGTTAAGACGAAAAAGGGTTCACATGACAAGGACCTCAAAGGAAAACCTGACACTTGAGTCTTCTTTATTTTGTCCACTAACCAGTCATTGGATGGGACTCATTTATAGGGTGAAATTGGCCACAAGTTTTATTATATTAGGGAGTCTACAATATTCACATATTGTTATCCAAATATGCTTTAAAGGTGTAGTACAGTTGTAGGCTATTGATGGCCCATCCATAGGATAGAACACCAATAGTAGATCAGTAGTAGCCTGTATATCCGGAGGCCCCTCTTTAAGGGGGAGGTACTGTTAGGGTTTGCTGCTCAGATCTGTTTTACTACATGGGTTTTCAGCAGCATAGCTTCACAGGTGGTGTTGATTGAGCTGGCTGGGTGTGGATTGCTCCAGCCAGCCAATCCCCAAGGTCTGTTGCTCATATATACCAGCTCATCTGCTAGAGGCTGTGAACAGTGTCGTGCTCCTGCATGTCTGTACATGTGGCTGGACAGGAGGTGTCTGTGCTGCATTTAGGATGTTCAGTGTGAACAGTGTCATGCTCCTGCGTTTCTGTTCAGCTCTCAGTGCATGTAGTGTAAACGGTGTCTTGTTGTGGGTCCTTTATCATCTAGAATGAGGTAGGTCCCTAGGTTCCAGTGCGGGGTCATCCCTATAGGGACGATTATTCCGCATTGCAGGCAGGCTTCTTGGGGTTAGTTGTCTCATTGATGTGGGGTCCCATGAGACAACGAGGATCCATGAAGTGGGCTTACAGGCTTAAGTATCTTGGCCAAAATACAAACTAATACCTCTTATTGTATCGATTCCATCTGTTTATACATGCGGGTATGCTTGGTGCATGTTTTGAGCGTTGGTTTGTGGCTGTCCATGAGTATGATGTCCAGTCTGCAGTTCTGTGGTTCAGTCTGAGTTCGTCTGCCGGTGCGTATCGTGTCCAGTTCGCAGTTCTGCAGTTCACGTACCAGTAAGACTCTGAAGTGTGTTCATGTGCCAGTTTGACGTTACAGAACACATGTACACAATAAGAAAATATTTGTTCATGTCCCTTTTTGCCACTTTACAGATCAGCTGTTGCCCATCCGTGCTAGGGCCTTACAAGTCTCCTTCCACACAACTTCTAGATGATAACCTTCCTGACCCGGGACTGTAGGTCTCTCGCTAGCCAAGCCAGAGACCTACTACGCACTGATGAGCTGGTTATTATGACTGTAATTATTCTCATTTTACAGCTGTAAATGCTGGTAATGAGTTCATATCAGTATCTGACCTATAGACATGTATCACTTAGGATCTTAATCAGGGTGGCTTCACATGAGCGTTAGCGCAAATACGCTTGCCACAGCGCAGCGTATTTGCGCATGCGCAATGTTTGAAGAGCCAGTTAATCAGCCTGTTGCACACGTTTCAACACATATTACTGTAATTTTTGCGCACGCAGGGCCAGTTCACATACACGCGTGACACTTTCTTTCTGTGGAATTGAATGGCTGTTAAAGCCTAACGAAGTCCGGCTGTCTTCTTTTCCTGCATTTTGTGCAGTGTCTCACACATCCCTTTGTGTACCTGCCATAGACTGGTATGACAGTTTAACTCAGAAAAATGGAGCAGGACCTATTGTCTTTCGCACGCAAAATTTGTGTGCGCAAAACGCACTTATGACAACTAACCTATTGAAATCAACCTATTCTCTGTGTTTTGAGCGTGCAGATACTGCATGTGCAAATACATCCATCTGAAGAAGCCCTCATTTCGTATAATTTTCCAAAGTGTCTGTAAAAAATGTTGGCTGCCCATGATTTTTGAATAAGTTGTCCAGAAAAACGAACAGTGCAGGTGGCACACCCATGGGCGAGAGTGATGTTGTTTCTGGAGAAAAAAAGTAACCTTTTGACTTACTTTAACGTAATCTTATTGAAGATTGTTAAAAATGATTGGCTAGTGAGGTACATATGAAATAGTACATACATAAGGTTGTTTTACTTTCGAGAAAATGGAACGTTTTGACCCATTTTGTCTTTTTAAATTAGTTTCAACCAAGATTTAAAAATTGATTTCCTAAAAAGACTCAGAACAATTCACTCTGACTAATCTGTTCTTTAACCTGAACCACTCCTAGACAAGCAAAAATGAGAGTTCTGTGTTTTCCTTAGGAAATCAATATTTTATGATTCCAGAAACTTTGTTTTTGCTTCTTTAGGAAATATTGTCATTGAAGATGTCTTTTGAAA